>NC_085930.1:106277500-106905000 GCF_028885625.2 Pongo pygmaeus | reverse complement strand
GTACCGCACCCACCCCCCATCCCATCCTGCTCACCTGAAAAGCGCTGCTTAACCTGGCTCCAGCCAGTCACCCAACACTGCGTCCCAACCTTCAGGTTGAAACTGGGCTCCGGGAGGCAGATGGGCTGCACGTACTCACTGAAGGTGACAGGTGTTTGAAGGTGGACAAGCGCAACATCACCCATGATGAAGGTCCGGCCCCAGTACTTGGGGTGCATAATGATGTCCCTCACAGGGACCCGGAGGGCCCTGCTGAAGTTCATGGGCTGCAGCTTGGAGGTGCCAAGCACCACTGAGTACTCTTTGGTGCTGTGGGAAACAGAGAGCCCCACCTGGTAGGTATCAGACTCCCAAGCAGGAACACACTCCTACCTCCCTGCGGCCCTATCCCTTTAGCAGGAGTCCTGCCTCCACCCAATCTGCCTAATCCAGACTGAGGGCACTGAAGGTCGGAGAGCTGACTGCCTCCTCATTCATCATTCAAATTGATTCAAGGTGGCCTGGTCTGTGTGTTGTGCGTGCAGGTGTGGAAGTGTTGGTGTACACATATGCTCTCATGCATGATGGGGTAGGGGGCGTGTTCTGGGTTTTCCTGTTGCTCAGCTTAGGGTGCAGTCTTTGTTGCTAGGGGCTCCTGCCCTAGCTCAGTCCCTGGCCCCCAGGAGACCCCGAACACAATTCTCACTTATCCCAGGTGCCCTTCCCATTCCCTACCTCCCTCCCACACTGTTTCACTCAGGAAATGAGGAAGCTGGGTTGGGCCCATGGTAGCTCGGGGTCTCCAAGCCCTGGACACATGGGCCACACTCACCCTTGGATGCAATGGGCCGCAGTCACCACCCAGGTGGGGTCGATGAGGGCCCCTCCACACACGTGCTCATTTTCCATCCGGAGGCTCACCTCCCAGGGCCAATGGCGGGTCATTTCCAAATCCTCCGACCACCAGGGCTCACCACAAACTTCAGGAAGAAGTGTGCCAGGGAGACACAGGAACCACATAGAGGAGGATGAGAAAGACTGAGACCTAGATGCCCTACAGGGCCAATTTGCACAAAGCTGTAAACTCAGGGCCTCTTCCCATTTCAGAGATGGGGAAAGTGAGGGTGAGAGAAGGGCAATGGCCTGCCCAAAGGCACTGAGCTTGACGGAAAGTGACAGTGACAAACGTAAAAAGTATCAAGGCAGAGGCATGGAGAGAGATTCTGAGTCACAGGGAGCCTTCAGCCCAGGACCTCAAAACAAAGGCAACCAGAGAAGGAGCCCCAAGGCAAGAAATGCATTTTCTTGCATCTGGGGAAGTTCCTCCGCCACTTCTGAAAAGCTATAATGCTTGCTGCATTTCTTAGATGCAGAAGGCCTCTGTCCCCTACGCTGCTCAGAGTCAAGAAAAGCTCCTGACTTCCGTGTCAGAAGTTTTCACACTGAACATTCAAAGTGCCAGCAAGGAGACCCCAGAGGCCCCTCACTCACAGGTCACATACTCAGTTTTCACACAGTTCTATCAGTCAAGTTATATGGTTGTATGAATGTATGAAGAAACACAGATGCAAGCATTCTAAATAAAATAGTAGCTAACGTTGTATTTTTAAAAAACAATGCACCATGATGATTAAGGATTGTCCCAGGAGTGCAAGGGTGGTTCCACATTGAAAGAATTCTCAGTGGATTCTCCACATAAAAGGTTCTAACAATCTGAAGACAGAAAGACCATGTGCTTTCCTCCACGGACACAGAAAAAGTCATTTGAAAAATTTAACACATATTTATGACTTACAAAAAAAAACCCTCTTACTTAAACTAGAAATAGACGGAAAATCCTTAACTTTACAAAAGTTAGATATACCCCAAACTTACAACAAACATCACACAACACTAAAGAACAGGCAGAAAAGAACCTATCCCACCAGAGACCAGGAATAAGGACACTTTGTGGAAGGAGGGCAGAGGAAATAACTGAGAGAACGCAAGGGGGCTGCTGGGTGCTGGTTTAGCCTTTTTTTTTTTTTTTTTTTTTTTTTTGAGACAGGGTCTCGCTCTGTCACCCACGCTGCAGTGCAGTGTCACAGCTCACTGCAGCCTTGACCTCCCAGGCTCAAGCAATCCTCTCACCTCAGCCTCCCAAGTCACTGGGACTACAGGCAGTTGCCACCATACCTGGCTAATTTTTAAAAAATTTTTTTAGAGACAGTCTTGCTATGTTGCCAGAGCTGGTCTCAAACTCCTGGGCTCAAGCAATCCTCGCACCTCAGCCTCTCTACATACTTATTCTACTTTTTAACCTGGGTGGTGATAACACAGGTGTGCTCACTGTGTGACAATTCCTTCAGCTGGACCTTCATAATTTGTGCATTCTTTTGGAATGCATATAATACTTCAATAAAACAATTTCCTTTTAAAAACAATAATGTTTTTTTATCCCAGCACAACCAACTAGAAAATATACTGAAGTAAGATACATTTTCAGCAGCAAAAAAAATGATAAAAGTTCATAGGAATTAACTTACCTAACACCACATAGGACTCCTGTGGTAATAAACTTAAAACTCTAATAAAGGACACAGAAAATGATCAGCATAAATGGCAAGACAGTCCCTGCTCTTAAAAGAACAGCTAAGGCCTGGCGCGGTGGCTCACGCCTGTAATCCCAGCACTTTGGGAGGCGCAGGCAAGCGGATCACAAGGTCAGGAGTTCGAGACCAGCCTGGCCAACATAATGAAACCCCGTCTCTACTAAAAATACAAAAAAATTAGCTGGGCGTGGTGGCGGGCACCTGTAATCCCAGCTACTTGGGAGGCTGAGGCAGAAGAATTGCTTGAACCCAGGGGCCGGAGGTTGCAGTGAGCCAAGATCACGCCACTGCACTCCAGCCTGGGCAATAGTGCAAGATTCCATCTCAAAAAAAAAAAAAAAAAAAAAAACAGCTAAATATTTTAGATGTAATTTTTCCAAAATTAATCTATAAATTCATTTTGTAAGTTAGAATTTTTAAGAAACTTGATAAACTTATTCTGAAACTGAAACAGAAAAACAAAGGTCTATGAATAGCTCAGTCTTTGAAGAAGCACAGCAAAGAAGGGCCATTTGTCCTAGCAGATATTAAGACACATGTGAAAGCCATAATAATAAAAACAATGTGGTACTGTCACAAGGACAGACAATGGAAAGTGACAATGGAAAAGAATAGAGAGCTTGAGATTGTTTCATGTGCTGCGCAAACTTGATGTAAATAAAGGAGCCACCACAATCACTGGGTAAAAGAAGGACTGTTGAGTACACGGTGTTGGGAAAACTCGCACACTATAAGAGAAATAAGAAAACCAAAACTGGATTCCTTGCTAATAGCACTTGAAGATCTAAAGGTAAAAGGTAAAACTGTAAAATAAATAAATCATATGACATGGGGTAGGAAAGGACTCCTTAAAACCTCAAACACAAACCATAAAGCATAAACTGATTAACCTGATTATATCAAAATCGAGAGGTTTTGGCCCAGGAGCAAAGTTAACAGACAGGGGACAGATAGGGAGGAAATATTTGCAGTATCTAAAATGAATACAAGACTTTATGCAAGAAACTTTAGGAAACCAACAAGAGAAAAAAGAGATAATAGGCAAAGGATAGAGACAAGCAATTTATTAGAAGAGGAAACTCAAGAAGCCAACAACATATTGAGACATGATCAAACTCAACAATAATGAGAAAAATGAAAATTAAATCAATAAGTGATTTTTCAATCTATTAGACTGGCAAAAAACATAAAAGCAGGATCACACTAAGGGTTGGTAGGTCTGTGGCAACCTATACACCTTCATGCACTGCTGAAGTAGGAGTTTGGAGAACTGACCAAATTAGAATATGGATAGTAGATAAAAGTATGGTATCATTGTAAACTTTTGAAGTTGTTAAGTGTACTGTGGTTATGGAAGAGAATATTCTCAGAAAATACATACCAAAGTATTTAGCAATAAAGAGCCGTGCTGTATGTTACCCTCCACTGATTCTGAAAAAAATTATATATGTGTGCATGTTCCTTGTACTACTTGTATTTTTGCAGTGTTTTGTAAGTTTCAAATTATTTCCAAATTTTAAAAATGTCTTAATGAGGCTGAATTAAAAGAAGGGAGAACAGAAAGAGATACAGAGAACATACCACTTATGTAAATTAAAAATACATGCACACAAGACAGCAATATGTATTTTTAGAAGAGCCCACACAAACAGAAAGATCCCCAAGAAAGATTAAGCGAGTGGAGAAGGGGAATGGGAGTGGAGCTTGGACAGAAGCAAAGATAACTAACTTAATCCATCAGTCATCCATTCTATAATGAATTAGGGTAGAGTTCTGGCAGGACCGATGAGAATGGAGGCCCATAAACTGAAGAACAGGAGTAACCCAACGCTCCATGCCTAAGGTGTAAGGAAAAAGACAGGAAACCCAGAAGAGCTGGGCTCTGTTGACACTGCCACAAGGCCCAGGAAGCTCTATCTGCAACTGAACGGCTTCGAGCTCGAAAGGTTCTGTGTGCAAAAGGGTCTAAGATGAGGCCTGGGCTGAATTCCAAGAGGCTCAGCATTCCTATGGGAGGCCAAGATCCTCTTTACTCTAGGCTGTTAGGTCTGTATGTTCTGGTAGCTGCAGGCTGTTCTTTAGAAAACAGACCCCTTAGACCAAATGCCTGCTTCCTACAGACCCAGAACCACTGTCTATGTGACTCTCTTCAGACATACCCTCCCAAGAGCTTCAGCTTTTCCTGCAGCAGGGTCTCACCCTACCTACCTGGATTAGTTGTGTCCTCTTTATAACCTGGAGGAGAAAAGAGGGACAGAGATGAAGCAAGCATTCATGACAGGATGACAGCAAAGAGGTGCATTTTTAAATTAGTTCATTCATTCATTCACCAAATAGGTCCTAATCTCCCACTCTGTTCCCAGCCTGGAGCCAGAGGCTGGGGAGACAGAGGTGTGTCAAATAGAGCCTACTCTCAAGGAATACAGTGTCCAGCAGGGTGGACAGAGGTAAATACACAACCACCTGCATGAGATCAGTGCAGGGACAGGGCGGCAGGCTTCAGGGGAGCCCAGAAGAAGTGGTGGACAGAAAAGATCACTTCAGTGGGAGGAGGGCTTACTGTGCCAGGTGTTAAAGATGAGAAGGTAAACAGAAATGAAAAGTGATGATCACATTCCTTGCAGGAGAAACATCATCGTGTATGCCAGACTGCAGAGGATGAGGGGCAAGACCTGTGATGGCAAGAGATGAGCCAGGGGAGGAGAGTCAGGCATCAGTCATGAAGGCCTCGAAAGCCTGGCCAAGAAGCCAGGGTGAGACCCTCTGGGAAAAGGGAGATCAACAGAGGTATGACTGAGCCAGGCTTGCATAGGCAGCCCAGATATTAGACAGGAAGATGACAAGACTGAGGCACTGAGATCCCACCAGAGGCTCTGCAGAACCAAGGCAAGAAATGAGAAGGTCTGAATGAGGAAGTGGCTGTGAGAACAGACACAGTGAGCTGTGTGGGGGACTTAGGCACATGGGTGGGTCTAGGATCACACCCCAGTTTCTGGTTTTGGAGAAAAGTGGCTGCCATCCACTTAGTTAGGAAACAATGAGAGAAGTCAGTTGGCAGGAAGAAGAAGACCTCAGCATTGACCCCAAGGGGTTGAGATGTTTCTAGGCCTTTCAGGTAGAGATGTCCAGGAGGCAGCTGCACATCCAGACAAGTTTTATGAGGCACCATCGCATAAATGGCAGCTCAAGTGAGTTCACCCAGGGAGGAGTTAAGAGGGGAGGAGCAGGAAAAAGAGAGCAGCTTAGGGGACACCAACACGTCCGGGATGAACAGAGCAGGGTGGCATGGGACAGACACAGAGGAGAGGGGGAGTTACCCTTGAGGTAGAGGAGAATCAGGAGACCACAGAAAATGAAAGAGGAGGGGGTGGTACAAAGGCCAGGGATGATCAGAGTGGAGAGAGCCCAGGAAGGAACAAAGGGTTAAGTGGGGAGCGAGGAGGCACTGGCAGGAAGCATGGAGTGAAGACATTTGGGAGGTCTGGCAGTGAAGGGGCAAGAGATGGGGGAGAAAAATCAGCAAAGCGAAAACAAGAGGATACGTATAAGAGAGGATGGTGGAGGGAGTGTCGCACAGGGAGAGCCCACACAGCAGGGTACAGGTGAGCTGCTGGCCCTGCACCAGAAGCAGGCCTCTCTGACTCCTAAAGAAGTAGGTGAGGGTGGTGTTGAGCAGTCCAGTTTGGAGGGGCCCCTGTGGGTTTGGGGATTGGGTTCAGGAAGACAGCACCCAAAGCCTGTGTTTTCTGAGGGAATGACGGGCTGCTAGGGAGGCAAGCTGGGTTGAAATAGATGATCTGGGAAGAAGGTGAATTTTAGAATATTCCTGTAGTGGATGGGGACCAAGAATTTTCCTGGGCCAAAAAGCATGTCCAAGTGGGGTCTCCAGTGGGGCTCAGCTCCATGAGAAGATCAGAGCGGGGGGTGGAGGGGGAGCCTATGAGAGGCCTGAGGGCGGCTCGGGTGGTAGGGACATTAGCCACGGTGTCCAGACTGGCAGCGAAGGAAGAGACTGCCAGTGGAGGAGAGTAGGCAGGGGTTCCCCGCACCGCTGGTCCAGGGCGCTGTAGGACAGGTGTGCCCTGACGGAGGAGGCAAGAGGAGGCAGGAGTTTAAGATCCTGGAATCGCCCTGGCGAGGTCCTGGGCGCGAGTAGTAGAGGAGAGCTGACCGCGGGGTGCGTGGGCCGCAAACATCCCCGACCCAAGAGTAGGCAGCCACACCCCTGGGCCGGTCCCTGGCCTCCAAGGCCAGGCACGGAGCCGGAGGCGGAGCAGGGCTGGGGCCGGGGAGAGGGAAGGTAGAGCTGCGGAGGAGCGCCCACCTCACCCGAGCTCAGCGGCAGCAGAAGCAGCAGCGGGAGCAGGACGCGGCGGCTCAGGACCGAGGGCCTGGAGGTTCCGGACCCCACGCCGAGGCTCGACCGCGAGACGGCCATGAGGCTGGGGAGGTGCCACCTGGCGGCTGCGGAGACGGTTCCCGAGAGCCCGGCACGTGCCTGGCGGCCGCACACGTGACCGCACTGTAGCACGTGATGGCGCCGGGAACTCCTGACAGCTCCCCGCAAAACTGGCGCATTTCCCTCACCTCTACCTCCTGCCTGTTCTTGAGGACGACCTGGGAGTCCTGAGTCTGTGATTGCTCCCAGGGTGGCGGGCCCCATGAAAGCACCCCCAAGGGTTTTAAGTTGGTGACAATGCCCAGAGAACCTGACCGATGAAGGTGCACCGCATCCCTGGACTACTAATGGCATCCTGTTGCCCAGCCTCTGACTACACCCTTGGTTCCCTGGTCCCAGCGCACTAGAGAGTTTCACAATTACTCTTGGTTTGAGAATCTGGAAAGATGGAGAAAGCACAAAAAAGGAAAAGAACCGTAAGGCTATGGAATCAGAGAAGATGTCTTTGAAAAAGTGATATTTGAGCTGGATCTAAGACTACTGTAAAATAAGGACTCTTGGGGGAGACCAGAGAAAGGAAAGACATGTGTCCTCTTCCACAGACAACCAGTAAGATCGTGACAGCTAAAAGGAATGGTGGCTTGTGCCAGGCCTTGGGCTTCCACAGGGATTTTTTGCAGAAGAATGCTGTCTTTGGATCTGCTAGGCATGGCAGAGATTGGGAGGTGATCAGCTGGACTTGGAGCCACATTCCCTCCCCAGCCTGGCACCTAAGTGGGTCCACATGAATAGAGGTGATGTGTGCCACTTCCATGCCAAGGCAGTCAACAGGAGGTTGCTTTTTCTATTCTTGTTAATGCAGAGCATTGCTTCTCAAAGTGAGGTCTCCAGACCAGCAGTATTAGCATGAGCCAGGAACTTAGAAATGTACATTCTTTAGGTCTTTCAGGTAAATGTACATTCTTGTTAGAAATGTACATTCTTTTAAGGTCTTTCTACCTGAAAGACAGAGAATGTAGGCCCTGTCCCAGACCTACAGGATTGAAAACACCAGGGGTGGAACCAGGAACCAGTAATCTGTAATTTTGTTTTAAGAGATGAGGTTTCCTCCTGTCCCCCAGGTTGGAGGGCAGTGGCATGATCATATATCTCTGCAGCCTCAAACTCCTGGGCTCAAGACTTCTTCCTGCTCAGCCTCCAGAGTAGCTGGGACTACAGGCACAGGCCACCATGCCCAGCTAATTTTTTTTAAGAGACATGCTATGTGCTCAGGCTGGTCTCAAGCTCCTGGCCTCAAGGGATCCTCCTGCCTCAGTCTCCCAAGTAGCTGGGATTATAGGGATAAGCCACTGTGCAGGCCAGTAATCTGTATTTCACAAGCCTTAGGGGATTCTGATGCAGGTAAAGCATTAACTACAGGACTGAGAGCAAGCCACGAGATGGAGAAAGCTACCTACTGACCAAGAACACTGTAATGGGATGTTCTAGGGAAAAAAAGTTAAATTTGTTTTATTAATCTATGAATAAATCAGTGGTTTCTTAAAGCAGGTAGTGCTATATTCATTAAGAGACTGGGTTTGATGTAAGCTCTCAGTCTCTCGGCCTCAGCCTTCCTCAGGCAACAGAAGGGACTGATACAGACTGTCCACTGAAGCCCACCCATACCTGGGGGTTAAACATTCAACCTTAGAAGGGCAAAGGGCAAGAGGCTGGGAGGGGGTTGATCAGTAGCTAGACAGAGAAACTCCAGGACACCAGACTTTGTAATGAGGGGAGAGAATCTATGTATACTACAGTGAATCTCTCTTGCCCTTCTCCCGGTGGGAATGCATATCTTTGGTAACCAAGTGGGAGGGAGCAGCAAGGAGAAGCAGTAGATGAGGAGGAATATTTCTCACACCTGAACTTCACTCCTGGGCCTAGTTCCAGTGTCTCTTGATCCCCTATCCCTAACTGTAGAGACTGTTAAGCTCAACTACAGAGCTCCCTGCAGAGATGCTGATGGATATAACAGGCATACAGGGAACAAGACCCATTGGCTAAAATCATCCCTAGAGCTCATGTCTGAGGAGGCAAGGCCTCACCTGTCCTTCTACATCTTAATAAGAACCATAAATAGCTTCCTTAGTTAAATGGGAAGCCAGTTCTCTATAGAGTATGTTATATTCAACCAAACTCCCCAGTGAGCAGAGCTTCAGAAACAGGAGACTCTCCAAACATTTATTCAGTTGATTTATGAAAACTCCACACTTCATAACTGCCTCAACACAACTTGTGGTGTCCCTGAAAGTGACCACTAGGGCACTGAGGAAGCGGCTGCCAAGAATGGGTTGCTCCAAAAGCACTAGTGTGGCAGAGGCTGTCCACTCACAGATGGATCCACACTGGGCTGCAGGGGAACTTCTCCCAGCCCCAGACAACTGAGCCAGAGTGGAAGTCCCAGGCCTCACACGTCTGCAGGGACCTGGTAATGCCTCCTTCACTCTCTCTGAGCAATCACCCAGTTGGCTGGTTTCACAAAGTCTCAGGTGGGAGCCCTGAAACCAGAACCACGTCTAACACTTGCTTCACCATTGATGATGTATCTTCTTTGATAGATGTTCCTCCAGATATTGATGAGTCACCGTGGCCCACCTGGCAGGGCAGCTGGCCCTCTAGCTGGAATCGGTTCACACCCTCCTTCCCACCAGCCAGAGCACAGCCCTGGTGCAGGCATGGCTGAGGCAAGTGACCAGAGCACCAGGCAGGGGCACTTTCCAGGCCCCAGTCTCCCTGCCATGCTCTATTGTACAGATCTCCAGAAGGCCCATGGATTCCAACTGGGATTTGCGGAAAGGTCACTGAGAAGGAGTGGGAAGTTGGTCAGAGGAGACACCTAAGTGTGAGACTCAGAAACAGCAGAAGAGTGGAATGGGGTCTGATCACGGGGTCACCAGGATGCCCAGGGGCATCACCAGACACACGACTAGGATGACGAAGTCTGCTGAATTCAAACAGGAAGCTTGTCTCAGGTGATCAGTAATCCATTTCTTGTAGAAACTAACTTCTGTGTAAACTCCAGGGTATCCTTTGCGACCGCAGCCAACGCCCCAGCTCACAATCCCCACCTGGACCCATGTGCCATTTAATTCACAGACCAGGGGCCCCCCAGAATCTCCCTGGAAAAAGAAAGACAGTCACTGTAGGAAAGAAATAGGATCCACATCAGAGCAGGCTAATTGCACTGCAATGCACTGCAGAGCTAGGCACTCAGCGGGCTTCCCCAGGAACCCCTAAGACCCTCCTAGCCTCAGGTATCTGTCAATATGAGATCTGAGAATTGACAATTTCCAATAAACCAAAATCATGTACCTACTAAAAAGGCGTGTTCCAAAAAACGGAATATACCTAATGAAATCGTGCCTACTCTGAGACAATAATGAGTCAAGTGCTTACCTGAGTACACTGCCTGTCACAAAGAAGGGGCTCAAAACATGGAACATGTATTGTTGGTGGGACCTGCCTGATTCACCCCTCCTCCCACTCCAGGCTGTGTCAGTTGCTCTCTCCTGAAGGATCAGGTAGGCTGCCCAGGAGAGGCTTGGTGGCTTGTCCTCACATCCTATTACCATGAATAAGGGTAAACAGAGTGGGGCTAGGAGATAACCCAGGCCCTACTGGCTGGGGATGAGGAAGCTTTCAGGAGACAATTGCAATGCTGAGGCAGCAAGATGCCCATGAACTGACCTGACAGGCATCCTTCCCTTGGTCATTATAGCCACAGACGGTCCCCCTCATGACCATTTTACTCTTGGATATACTCTTCTTCTTGAGCACCTCACGACATTTCTCATGACGCATAATGTTTAGCTCAGTCTCCTGAAGAACAAGTGGCATTGGTCCTGAAACTGCAAAGAGACAATTTACAAGAGAGTGGATCTTCACAAAGGGATAGAACAGGAGCCCCCAGTGCCCACTCTGAGTCCTGATTGGTGTGTTTAACACAACTGCCCAAATTAAAGGAAGTCAGGGCAGTGGATAATGTCCCCACTTGACATAGAAGGAAACTCGAGCTTAATGTTGACATGGAGAAAGGAAAGGACAAGAAGCAAAATCAAGACAGTAAAAGGAAAAACAGATCAGGAGAGGGAGAGGCAAGGCCTTGTCAGCCTGCAAAATGTCAACCAAGTATCTGTCACTCTGAGTATCAGCAGAAATGACAGGCTGTCCTGTGCATCAGTAAAGCATCTTTACTTTCTAGAGCAGGATCACAGACTCTTAGACAGGTAGTGCCTCTCCCTAAGGATAGGAGTCCCCACAGCCTCACCGGCAGGGTTGCTCTGGCTTGGCCTACACTGCTAGGGTGAAGAAGTTCAACCCATCAAGGCAGGTCCTTCTAGTGGGGGTTGGCTCCTATTGGCAGACAGCTCATCACCCTGAGCTGAAATTCACCCTGAAGAGAACCCACTACACCTGGCCCCCAAGCCCCAAGGCCCCAATATGACAACAGAAATTCATAACATAGTTGTTAAATTACTTCCTGGCAGCATCTTCTCCACCCTCCTCCCTCACCCACCTGCTAGAAAATGGCCTCCCTGCCTCTCCCAATAGCTTGCAGGCCAAGCCCAGCCCACCAGACTGTCCCACCTCAGCATCTTGCCTGTCTCACCACTCTCTGACACTCGGCCCCATCCAGTCACCCAGCACTCTGTCCCAGCTTCCACTTCAAAAAGCTTTTCGGGGAGGCACACAGGCTGGATATGTGAGGAATAATTCACAGAGTAGGCGAGCAGAGCAAGGGCAATGTCGTTTGTCAAAGTGGCAAAATCAAAATTGCCAGGAAAAACGATGTCTCGAACAGGGATCACCAGTGCCTCTTTGGAACCAGCATGCAAGTCAGTGTCTCCCAGCTTCACCTTGTATTCCAAATTACTATTGAGAGAAAAGATGGCCTTCACAGAGATCCTGGTGGAACGTCTATGCTCCCCTTCCACACCTTCCAGGTGCTTCCCAGCCTGGTCCCATCTTCCTATGCCAGCCAGCAGCCACCTCCCTCCCTCCAAACCACATCCCCCCAAGACCCCTGACCACTTTAGCCAGTGGTCCCCAGATCAACGGCGGCGGCAACACCCGGAAACTTGTTAGAAATGCAAATACTCAGGTCTCACCCAGACTGGATAAAAACTATGGGGCTGTCACCCCCTTTTACAGATGAGGAAGAGGAAGCTCAGGGAAGGGGACAGACTGGCTCCAGGTCCCACAGCCTGATCAGGGCCCAAGCTCTGAGCCCCAAACACTCACCTAAAGACACAGTGGGCGGCAGTGAGCACCCAGCGCCTGTCGATGAGGGAGCCTCCGCAGTGGTGTCTGTTGCTGGTCTGCAGGCTCACCTGCCAGGGCCACTTCCTGTTTGGGGCTGGCAATCCTCCAATTATCCTTGAAACACGGTGGCCACAGGCTGGTGGGCTCAGTAAAGAGAGGGGACTGGAAGTGAAGCCACTACCTTCCCACCACCCCCACTAGGCTGCCCAGGGCGGAGGCGGGTTATCCTCTCTCTCAAATCATCTAGGTCAGGGTCTGACCCTCAACCTCCGTGAGCCGGGCTGCGTCCTCTTTGACCTCCCCCGCAGGCCAGGACAGATCTAGCACCAGAAACAATACCCTGAGAAAGGTGCCTTCCAAGGTCGGAGATCCCGTCGGGTTCCAAGGCTTCTCCCACTGTAGATGCTGAAGTAACCCAGGATCCTGGAGGCCCTGCGGGTGCTGGAGACCCTGGAGCTACAGAGGTTTCTGGAATTTTGGGGAATTTCGGGTGCACAGGAGGCGTCCGGGCTTCTGGGCTTGCCGGGGTCATTCTGGAATCCTCCTCGGGTCGGTATGGCTCACCTGGTGAAGACGGGGACCCGCGGCGAACAGGAGCTGGCCTGGCGGCGCCTCCTCCGCGTCTGCCTATTCCCACAGCACCCCCACTGCCACCCCACACCCAGCGTGGGCGCAGCCCAGCCCCGCCCTGTCCACTCCCAGCCTCACTGAGCAGGGGTTGAAGGAGCTGAAGCCAGATCAGGAGGTGGAGGCTCAGGCGTGTGCCTCCACGGCCCCTGCGGAGGCCGTCCTGGGACGCCATGGGCACCATCAGTACGCCTCGTGGCGCCCCCTCGCGGCGGCTCCGCCCTGGTCCCGGTGTTGGCGGGAACCCGGTGTGCCAGCGGAGACCTGAGGCGGCTCTCGCGAGCCCGGGTCACTCAGCAAAAACTAATCCGGGTAGTGCTGTGAAGGAAGTGGCTTTCAATATGTAATTCGGCCTGTGAACCTTAAGAAAGAGATTTTCCTGGATTATCCAGTTGAATGTAATTTTTTTTTCGATGGAGTTTCGCTCTTTTGCCCAGGCTGGAGTGCAGTGGCATGATCTCAGCTCACTGCAGCCTCCACCTCCCAGGTTCAAGCGATTCTCCTGCCTCAGCCTCCCAAGTAGCTGGGATCCCAGGCGCAGGCCACCACGGGCAGCTAATTTTTATATTTTTAGAAGAGACGGGGTTTCACCATGTTGCCCAGGCTGGTCTCAAACTCCTGACCTCACGTGATCCTCCCGCCTCGGCCTCCCAAAGTGCTGGGACTCTAGGGATGAGCCACCGCGCCCGGCCCAAGTTGAGTGTAATCTAATCACTGGATACCCTTCAAAGCAGCAGAAAATACAGTCTACCCAGTGGAAGGTTTCAAGTAAAACAGAAAGAGCCTGTTTTTCTGCAGCCTGGGGTTCCAGCTACTCCGAAGGCTGCGGCTGAAGGATCACTGCAGCCCCGGGGTTTGCGTACAGCCTGGACAACATATTGAAATGCCATCTCTTTAAAACAAAACAAAACAACAAAGTATGATAAATAGAAAACACAAAACAAGATGGCTATAATCAGTCCTAATACAATAGCAATTGTGTTACATGTAAATGTGTTGGAAAAAAACAAACAAAACAAATACTTTATAATTAGAGAAAAAAGATATCATCCAGAAATATACTATATGAAGAGACAAATTTAAAACAAAAAGATACAGATAAATTGAAAAGGGGGGATAGAAAAAGAAATACCAAGAAAATCTGAAACACAAAGTAAGTAGTATAGCAATTTTCCTCTTAGATCATAGTATTTAAGGCAAGATCATGATAAAGGGACAAAAAGGAATCTTATTATATAAAGTAAAAATAAGAAATGACCAAGAAGATGCAGAAAAAAGCCATAATACACAAAGAAACAGGTGACCAATTAATGGGAGACTGGAGTTTTTGATATGTTCCCCTTAAGAAACTGCTGGATTACACAGACAAAATTAAGCAAAGATAAAGAAGATTTGACTATTAATAATCTTCACCTTAGCTATATAATAAATTTTACAACTGCCAACAGAGAACACTTGCTCAATGACCACTAAGGGAACATTCAGAAATGATGCCACGAAGAACAACAACCTCCAGAGAATCATTGGTATATAGATTCTGTTCTTGAGTCACAAGTCAATAATATTAAAATCAATTTTTAACATATCAAAAAATCCCATCTTTCTGAAACAAAAACAAAACCCTTCTGAGTGGTTCTCCTATAAAAAGAAAATCATGAGGGAAATAATGAACATTTAGAGGTAACTGCCAATGAAAACACTACATATCAAAGCATATGTGATGCAGATAGACCAGTCCCAGAAAGTAATTTACAGCTTTGACAAGATCAGAAAAGAAAGACTGATAGCAAATGAGTTAAACATCCAACTCAGAAAGTGAAAAGGATCAATGGAATAAACTCAAAGAAAGAATTTGCGATGAAGGAGAAAATAATGGAAAAAGGAGGCAGAAATCAATAAAGTAGCCAGGCACAGTGTCTCAGGCCTGTAATCCCAACACTTTGGGAGGCTGAGGTGGGAGAATTGCTTGAGCCTAGGAGTTCAAGACCATCCTGGCAACATAGTGAGACCCTGTCTCTACTAGAAATAAAAAAACCAGCAGGTGTGGTGGCGTGCACCTATAGTCCCAGCTACTTGGGAGGATGAGACAGGAGAATCGTTTGTGCCCAGGTGTTCAAGGATACAGTGAGCTATGATCAGGCTGCTGCACTTCAGCCTGGGTGATAGAGTGACACCCTCTCTCTTAAAAAAAGGAAATCAATAAAATAGAGAAAAAATTGTGGAGAGAATTAGCACAATCAGAATTTTGTTATTTGAAAAGCCTAATAAATTAGACAACATTCTAGTAAGATTAAAATAAAAGAAAAAAAGCAAAATACAGAATGAAAAAGGGAAAGCAACTTAAAGAGATATTTTTAAATTACCTATGATATTTTTAACTATAAAGGAATATTGGCTGGGCACTGTGGCTCATGCCTGTAATCCCAACACTTTGGGCAGCTGAGGCAGGAGGATTGCTTGAGCCCAGGAGTTTGAGACCAGCCTAGGCAACATAGTGAGACCCTGTCTCTGAATCACATAAAATAAAATAAATTAGCTGAGGATAGTAGTGCATGCCTGTAGTCCTAGCTACTCAGGAGGCTGAGGCAAGAGGATCACTTGAGCCTAGGAGGTTGAGGTTATAGTAAGGTATGATTGTACCACTTGCACTCCAGCCTGGGTAACAGAGCAAGACCCAGAAAAAAAAAAGGAGAAAAGAAAAAGAAAAGAGAGAGAGAAAGAAAGAAAAGAAAGAAAGAAAGACAGAAAAAGAAAGAAAGAAGGAAAGAAAGAAAGGTTATTAAATGCTGACTTCTCCTTCTAGCCGTGGAATATAAAAAGACTGACCTTCCCACCTGAAACAACCAAAAATGGACAAACATCTGAAACAATAGTTTTTAAGATATTGGACACCCACCAAAAAAAATACAATCCCTAATAGATGGGAAACAAATGGTGTAAGCCCTGTGACTGCCTTAGGTTTATGACTTGAGAGAATTTCCAGGCCACAGTACAGAGAAGGAGAATGTAGGCAGAATCCAGCAGGCTCCCAGATGTGAGCAGGTATTGCTGAGAGGCCAGGAACATGGAGGCAGCTGTGCTGATAACATACTGCAGAAGAGAGAGTCGCACAAAGAAAGAACACAAAGATCTGCAGAGGCTCCCTGCTGTAGTTTGGATGTTTGTCCCCTCCACATCTCATGTTGAAATTTGATCCCCAGTGTTGGAAGTGGGGCCTAATGGTATGTATCAGGGTCATAGGGGTGGATCTCTCATGAATAGATTAATACCCTTTCTGGAAGAGGAGGAGTGAGTGAGTTCTCACTATATTAGTTGCCAAGAGAGCCGGTTGTTAAAAAGAGCCTGGCACATCCACGTCCCCTCTCTTGCTTCCTCTCTTGCCATGTGATCTCTACATACCAGCTCCCTTTTGCCTTCTGCCATGACAGGAAGAAGCCTGAAGCTCTCATGAGAAGCAGATGCTGGCACCATGCTTCTTTACAGCCTAGAGAACCATGAGCCAAATAAACCTCTTTTTCTTATAAATTATCCAGCCTCAGGTATTCCTTTATAGCAACACAAATACTCCCCCTTGAGTATTAAACTGAGTATTGGTCAGTGCATGTCTGTGAGGAAACGACCTGAAGCTAGAGAAATAACCACTGAAAAGAATTAGAAGTAACAATGCCTGGTGCTCACACAGGGCCAAGAATAGAGCCTGCTTCCATTAGTTGGACAAAGAAACTCAAGATTCACAGAGCCCTGGGTAGAGTATCCAGGAAGGTCTTGCCTCAGCAATGGGGAATAATTAGGCCTAGAATGAGAATTGTCCTGCTTAAAAAGTCTTAAAAGCAAGATCTGAAAAGATCAAACAGTTTCCAAGTAATTTAAATGCATCCCCAAACAAAGCTCAAGAATATTTATGAGAATATGAAAATATCAAACAGCCAACAAGGTAAAAGTCACAATGTCCAGTATCCAATCAAAGAATACCCAACATGCAAGAAGCATGAAAATACAACTGATAATGAGGGGAATCATCAATTAATCTTATCCTCTCCAAACTGACACAGATGTTAAATGCACAGGCAAGGGCATTAAAACAGTCATTATAACTTTAAGTTATACCTATACATATATATTCAAAAAGTTCAGGAGAGATATCTAAGATGAAAAATGACCCAAATCAAACTTCTAAAAATGAAAACTACCATGTATGTCAGAAACACACTCATGGGATTAGTAACATATTAAACTTTGTGGAAGAAAAGATTAGTAAACTTGAAAACCTAACAATTAAAAAAAATTCGACCAGGCACAGTGGCCCATGCCTGTAATCCCAGCACTTTGGGAGGCCGAGGAGGGCAGATCACATGAGGCTAGGAGTTCCAGACCAGCCTGACCAACACAAAAATTAGCCAGGCATGGTGGTGCATGCCTGTAACCCCAGCTACTGGGGAGGCTGAGTCAGGAGAATTGCTTGAACCCAGGAGGCAGAGGTTGCGGTGAGCCGAGATTGTGCTGTTGCACTCCAGCCTGGGCAACAAGAAGGAAACTGCATCTCAAAAAAGAAAAAAAAATTCAAAATGAAACAGAAAGAGAGTGTTATAAAAAAAGAGAGAGAGAGAGAACATCAGTGAGCTGTGTCCTAATGTGTGAGTATTTGGGCAAAAATATTTAAAGAAATAATGTTCAAACGTTTTTAATTTGATAAAAACTATAAGCCCACAAATCTAGTAAGCTCAATGAACACCAAAGAAAGAAACATGAAGAAAACTAAACCAGGCCAGGAGTGGTGGCTCACGCCTGTAATCCCAGCACATTGGGAGGCTGATGTGGGCAGATCACCTGAGGTCAGGCGTTTGAGAACAGCCTGGCCAACATGGTGAAAGCCTGTCTCTATTAAAAACATGAAAACTAGCTGGATGTGGTGGCACGCACCTGTAGTTCCAGCTACTTGGGAGGCTGAAGCAGGAGAACTACTTAAACCCGAGAGGCGGAGGTTGCAGTGTGCCAAGATCGTGCCACTGCACTCCAGCTTGGACAACAGAGAGAGACTCCATCGAAAAAAAAAAGTATATATATGTGTGTGTATATATATGTATAAAACAAGTATATGTGTGTGTGTGTGTGTGTAAAACTAAACCAAAGCACAACTTAATCAACTTGCTTAAAACCAGTGATAAAGTAAGTACAGAAGAATAAAGATAAGGATGACAGTAGATTTCTCATCAGAAGCTGTACAAGCAGGAAGACAGATGAGCACCATTTTTTAAGTGCTGGAAGAAAAAAACTTCTAGAATTTTATTTCAAAAATGAAGGCAAATATAGATTTTTTTCAGGCATGCATAAGATGAAAGACTATCACCAGCAGACCTGCACTATAAAAAAGTTAAAGTCATTAAGACAGAAGAAACGCTATACCAGACGCAAATTTGGATTTACATAAAGAAATGAAGAGTGCTGGGAAAGACAACTACATGGGAAATATGTAAGATACTTTTCTTTTATGTAAATATCTTTGAAAGATAATTGAATTGACTATTTAAACAAAAATAACAATGTACAGTGAGGTTTGTAACACGTATGCAAGAAGATGTATGACAGTAGCACAAAGATCGGGAGAGAGAGAAATATAAATACGGTTGTGTGTGTGTGTGTGTGTGTGTGTGTGTGTGTGTATGTGGTTGGCTTTTTTTTTGCATTTGTTTGTTTGTTTGTTTGTTTGAGACAGAGTTTCGCTCTTGTTGCCCAGGCTGGAGTGCAATGGCACAATCTCGGCTCACTGCAACCTCCGCCTCCTGGGTTCAAGCAATTCTCCTGCTTCAACCTCCCGAGTAGCTGGGATTACAGATGCCCGCCACCATGCCCGGCTAATTTTTTGTATTTTAGTAGAGATGGGGTTTCACCATGTTGGCCAGGCTGACCTCAGGTGATCCACTGCTTTGGCCTCCCAAAGTGCTGGGATTACAGGCGTGAGCCACTGCGCCTGGGAAATATGTTGTTTTCAACCTGAGAAAGCTAATTGAAAAAAAAAAAAGAAAAAGGAAGAAAAAAGAAATATGTCATAAGTTTTTTATCCTAAACGTGAAGTGGTATAGTATCACATGCAGCTGCAAGAGCTACAAAGTTCTCCAGGATAACAGCACAAAGAGAAGACCAAAAGCCAAGTGGAGGAGGCAAAAACAAGGTATTACTGACAGAATTTTAAATCTCTGGTGCCCATAGCCACAAAAAAATTCAACTCTGGTAGCTACAACAACAAATTAAAGCACATCCCACTCCTGATTAGAGTATCACAAATCTCTGTAATAACCACCAAGCAGAAGGAAGCCTGTGTTTTTCTCCAAGCATAGAAAATATTTATATTAGTTATCTCCTGATACAGTAACAGAAATGGAGAATGTCCAACTTTCAACAAAAATTACAAGGCAAATCACAAGGCAAAAAAAAAAAAAACACAGTCTAAGAAAAAGCAATAATCAGTACTAGACTCAGATATGACATAGATGTTGGAACTGTATGTATATTTAGGAAAGACCTGAGAAGACCCTAATCTCTCACCTCCAGCTAGCCTTGAGCGTCTATGCATGTCAGAAACGAAAGCTAAGAATGCTTTGTAGTATTGTAGACATGCCCCAACAAACAGAGCTCCTTAGCACAGGCTGGAAAATTTGTTGATTTAAGGTGTTTAAGAAAATCTCTAATTATTAGCTGAGCACTAAAGCTAACAAGCAGAGATTTCATGGCCATATATGACAAAGAAGAGGCTTACAGAGTTAGTTTAGAAAAGTCACTAACCAAACAAACAGCAGCAGCAACAACAAATAGCAACAATAACAAAACAAAACAATAACAAAACCTGAGGAAGGTGAGAATATGATTTCCATAGTTACAACATATAGTATTTAAACTGTTCTGTTAAAAAAAATTATGTGACATTCAAAGAAACAAAAAAGTATGGCCTGTACCAAGGGTGGGAAAACAGGGAAAGAAGTCGAAAGAAACTGCCACTAGGAAGCCCAGAAGTTGAACTTACTAGACAAACAATTTAAGTAAGCTATTTTAAATGTGTTCGAAGAACTAAAGTATGCCGTCTACAGAAGAAAGGAAAGTATGAAAATGCCATCTCACAAAATAAAAATATTACCAAAGAGAAATGATTTTTTTAAATAGAAAATCTAGAGTTGGAAATTACAAACACTGAAATGAAAATTCACAGGAGGAGCTCAAAAGTAAACATGAGCTGGCAGAAGAATGAGTGAACTTAAAGTTAGGTCACTTGAGATTATCTACTCTGGAAAGCAGAAAAGTAAAATAATGATGAAAAATAAACAGGGCCTCAAAAACCTGTGGGACACCATTAAGTATGTCAACATACATATAATGGAAGTTCTGTGCAAAGAGGAGAGAAAGGGGGAAGAAAAGATATCTAAAGAAATAATTGCCTAAAATGTCTCGAATTTGATGAAAAACATGAATCTACACATCAATGAATTCCAAATAAAATAAACTTGAAGATATGCACATTTCAAAATTTTATAAGCAAAGAGTTGCAAGACAATGACAAAGAGAGACTCTTCAAAGCAGCAACAAGGAAGCAATTCATCACATACACGGAATTCCCAATAAGATTATGAGCTGACTTCTCATCAGAAAGTATGGGGTCTGAAGGCAGTTGGGTGACAAATTTAAAGTGCTGAAAGAAAAAGACTGTCAACCAAGAATTCTATATGCAACTCAAGTATCCTTTAAAAATAAAAAATATAGGGAGTTATGTCAGGGAAGATGGCAGAGTAGGAAATTCCAGGAATATAACTCCTTACCTAGATGACAATTGTATTGGCAGGAACTATTTGAAGTAACTAGAGTCTGGAGTCTATTTGAACCCTTACAGCTTCAAGGAGAAAACTTGGCTAGTAGATTAGTTAGTTTCTACCAATTTAAGCTTTAAACACCCCTTACTCCTAGCCTCACGGCAGGCAACTATGCCCATGTTCCTGGTGCAGCTTACTGGAGCCAGAATGGGCAATAACAACCTTCTCCTCCAAGTAACAGGAGTCAGTGTTCTGTAACTTATTGCTGCTTCTGATCACTGAGGTGTAGGCACACAGGCTAGCCACCATTGATTCAACTGCCACAGGCTGACACAGTTTTCAGGGGATTTAAAGGAACCACACCTGCTTATTTGTTTGTATTTCTTTTTTCCCTTTTTTCCCACTGGGGAGCCAGAAGTTTAAGGATCCAGACATTTCAAAGCAACTGTGAGCTAGGCATGGTGGCTCACACCTATAATCCCAGCCCTTTGGGATGTCAAGGCAGGAGGATCACTTGAGCCCAGGAGTTTGAGAGCAGCCTAGGCAACATGATGAAACCCTGTCTCCACAAAAAATACAAAAATTAGCCAGGCATGGTGGGATGCTCCTGTAGTCCCAGCTACTGGGGAGGCTGAGGTGGGAGGATGAGTTAAGCCCAAGAGGTAGAGGTTACAGTGAGCTGAGATTGTGCCACTGTGCTCCAGCCTGGGCGGTGGAGCCAGACCCTGTCTCAAAAAAAAAATTATTGAGTCTAAGGAACAGAAAGGAAAAAATAAAAATGAAAGGAAATAAAATATACACCAGGCCAGGCATGGTGGCTCACATCTATAATCCCAGCACTTTGGGAGGTCAGGGCTGGTGGATCACCTGAGGTCAGGAGTTCAAGACCAGCCTGACCAATATGGTGAAACCCCACCTCTACTAAAAATGCAAAAATTTGCTGGGCATGGTGGCACATGCCTGTAATCCCAGCTACTCAGGAGGCTGAGGCAGGAGAATCACTTGAACCTGGAAGGTGGAGTGAGCCAAGATCATGCCATTGCACTCCAGCCTGAGTGACAAGAGTGAAACTCCATCTCAAAACATAATAATAATAATAATAAAATATAGACCAGTATTTCTTACGAATGAATTTAGATATAGACATTCTCAATAAAATAATAGCAAACTGAATCCAACAATAAATATAAAAGGTTATACACTATCAACACCATGACCAGTGGAATTTATCCTAGGAATGCAACTTTAGTATAACATCCAAGAATCAATCAATATAATATACCACATTAATAGGATTTTAAAAGACATAATTATCTCAATAGATGAAGAAAAAGCATGTGAAAAGATCTAATGCCCTTTCATGATAAAACATTCAACAAAATAGGAATAGAAGGAAATTTCCTGAACTTGATAAAAAGGCATCTATGAAATCCCCACAGGTAAAATCATACTTAATAGTGAAAAAATGGATGCTTTCACCCTAAGATCAGGAAAAAGTCAAGGATGTCTGCTTTCAGCACTTCCATTCAACATTGTACTGGCAGGTCTAGCAAGGTCAACAGACAAGAAAAATAAATGAAAAGCATCCAGATTAAAAAGGAAGAAATAAAACTATCTCTATTCAAAGATGAAGCTTGTATGTAGAAAATTCTACAGAATTTTTATATATATATATTTTTATTATTATTATTATACTTTAGGTTTTATGGTACATGTGCGCAATGTGCAGGTAAGTTACATATGTATACCTGTGCCATGCTGGTGTGCTGCACCCACTAACTCGTCATCTAGCATTAGGTATATCTCCCAATGCTATCCCTCCCCCCTCCCCCCACCCCACAACAGTCCCCGAAGTGTGATGTTCCCCTTCCTGTGTCCATGTGTTCTCATTGTTCAATTCCCACCTATGAGTGAGAATATGCGGTGTTTGGTTTTTTGTTCTTGTGATAGTTTACTGAGAATGATGATTTCCAATTTCATCCATGTCCCTACAAAGGACATGAACTCATCATTTTTTATGGCTGCATAGTATTCCATGGTGTATATGTGCCACATTTTCTTAATCCAGTCTATCATTGTTGGACATTTGGGTTGGTTCCAAGTCTTTGCTATTGTGAATAATGCCACAATAAACATACGTGTGTATGTGTCTTTATAGCAGCATGATTTATAGTCCTTTGGGTATATACCCAGTAATGGGATGGCTGGGTCGAATGGAATTTCTAGTTCTAGATCCCTGAGGAATCGCCACACTGACTTCCACAAGGGTTGAACTAGTTTACAGTCCCACCAACAGTGTAAAAGTGTTCCTATTTCTCCACATCCTCTCCAGCACCCGTTGTTTCCTGACTTTTTAATGATTGCCATTCTAACTGGTGTGAGATGGTATCTCATTGTGGTTTTGATTTGCATTTCTCTGATGGCCAGTGATGGTGAGCATTTTTTCATGTGTTTTTTGGCTGCATAAATGTCTTCTTTTGAGAAGTGTCTGTTCATGTCCTTCACCCACTTTTTGATGGGGTTGTTTGTTTTTTTCTTGTAAATTTGTTGGAGTTCATTGTAGATTCTGGATATTAGCCCTTTGTCAGATGAGTAGGTTGCGAAAATTTTCTCCCATTTTGTAGGTTGCCTGTTCACTCTGATGGTAGTTTCTTTTGCTGTGCAGAAGCTCTTTAGTTTAATTAGATCCCATTTGTCAATTTTGGCTTTTGTGGCCATTGCTTTTGGTGTTTTAGACATGAAGTCCTTGCCCATGCCTATGTCCTGAATGGTAATGCCTAGGTTTTCTTCTAGGGTTTTTATGGTTTTAGGTCTAACATTTAAGTCTTTAATCCATCTTGAATTAATTTTTGTATAAGGTGTAAGGAAGGGATCCAGTTTCAGCTTTCTACATATGGCTAGCCAGTTTTCCCAGCACCATTTATTAAATAGGGAATCCTTCCCCATTTCTTGTTTTTCTCAGGTTTGTCAAAGATCAGATAGTTGTAGATATGTGGCATTATTTCTGAGGGCTCTGTTCTGTTCCATTGATCTATATCTCTGTTTTGGTACCAGTACCATGCTGTTTTGGTTACTGTAGCCTTGTAGTATAGTTTGAAGTCAGGTAGTGTGATGCCTCCAGCTTTGTTCTTTTGGCTTAGGATTGACTTGGCGATGCGGGCTCTTTTTTGGTTCCATATGAACTTTAAAGTAGTTTTTTCCAATTCCGTGAAGAAAGTCATTGGTAGCTTGATGGGGATGGCATTGAATCTGTAAATTACCTTGGGAAGGATGGCCATTTTCATGATATTGATTCTTCCTACCCATGAGCATGGAATGTTCTTCCATTTGTTTGTATCCTCTTTTATTTCCTTGAGCAGTGGTTTGTAGTTCTCCTTGAAGAGGTCCTTCACATCCCTTGTAAGTTGGATTCCTAGGTATTTTATTCTCTTTGAAGCAATTGTGAATGGGAGTTCACTCATGATTTGGCTCTCTGTTTGTCTGTTATTGATGTATAAGAATGCTTGTGATTTTTGTACATTGATTTTGTATCCTGAGACTTTGCTGAAGTTGCTTATCAGCTTAAGGAGATTTTGGGCTGAGACAATGGGGTTTTCTAGATATACAATCATGTCATCTGCAAACAGGGACAATTTGACTTCCTCTTTTCCTAATTGAATACCCTTGATTTCCTTCTCCTGCCTAATTGCCCTGGCCAGAACTTCCAACACTATGTTGAATAGAAGTGGTGAGAGAGGGCATCCCTGTCTTCTGCCAGTTTTCAAAGGGAATGCTTCCAGTTTTTGCCCATTCAGTATGATATTGGCTGTGGGTTTGTCATAGATAGCTCTTATTATTTTGAGATACGTCCCATCAATACCTAATTTATTGAGAGTTTTTAGCATGAAGGGTTGTTGAATTTTGTCAAAGGCCTTTTCTGCATCTATTGAGATAATCGTGGTTTTTGTCTTTGGTTCTGTTTATATGCTGGATTACATTTATTGATTTGCGTATATTGAACCAGCCTTGCATCCCAGGGATGAAGCCCACTTGATCATGGTGGATAAGCTTTTTGATGTGCTGCTGGATTCTGTTTGCCAGTATTTTATTGAGGATTTTTGCATCAATGTTCATCAAGGATATTGGTCTAAAATTCTCTTTTTTTGTTGTGTCTCTGCCAGGCTTTGGTATCAGGATGATGCTGGCCTCATAAAATGAGTTAGGGAGGATTCCCTCTTTTTCTATTGATTGGAATAGTTTCAGAAGGAATGGTATCAGTTCCTCCTTGTACCTCTGGTAGAATTCGGCTGTGAATCCATCTGGTCCTGGACTTTTTTTGGTTGGTAAGCTATTGATTATTGCCACAATTTCAGCTCCTGTTATTGGTCTATTCAGAGATTCAACTTCTTCCTGGTTTAGTCTTGGGAGGGTGTATGTGTTGAGGAATTTATCCATTTCTTCTAGATTTTCTAGTTTATTTGCGTAGAGGTGTTTATAGTATTCTCTGATGGTAGTTTGTATTTCTGTGGGATCGGTGGTGATATCCCCTTTATCATTTTTTATTGCATCTATTTGATTCTTCTCTCTTTTTCTTTATTAATCTTGCTAGTGGTCTATCAATTTTGTTGATCCTTTCAAAAAACCAGCTCCTGGATTCATTAATTGTTTGAAGGGTTTTTTGTGTCTCTATTTCCTTCAGTTCTGCTCTGATTTTAGTTATTTCTTCCCTTCTGCTAGCTTTTGAATGTGTTTGCTCTTGCTTTTCTAGTTCTTTTAATTGTGAT
This sequence comes from Pongo pygmaeus, assembly GCF_028885625.2. Lineage (NCBI taxonomy): Eukaryota > Metazoa > Chordata > Mammalia > Primates > Hominidae > Pongo > Pongo pygmaeus. The sequence continues at coordinate 106,879,544 of NC_085930.1, read as the reverse complement.
GTTAGGGTGTCAATTTTGGATCTTTCCTGCTTTCTCTTGTGGGCATTTAGTGCTATAAATTTCCCTCTACACACTGCTTTGAATGCATCCCAGAGATTCTGGTATGTTGTGTCCTGGTTCTCGTTGGTTTCAAAGAACATCTTTATTTCTGCCTTCATTTCATTATGTACCCAGTAGTCATTCAGGAGCAGGTTGTTCAGTTTCCATGTAGTTGAGCGGTTTTGAGTGAGATTCTTAATCCTGAGTTCTAGCTTGATTGCACTGTGATCTGAGAGATAGTTTGTTATAATTTCTGTTCTTTTATATTTATTGAGGAGAGCTTTACTTCCAAGTATGTGGTCAATTTTGGAATAGGTGTGGTGTGGTGCTGAAAAAAATGTATATTCTGTTGATTTGGGGTGGAGAGTTCTGTAGATGTCTATTAGGTCTGCTTGGTGCAGAGCTGAGTTCAATTCCTGGGTATCTTTGTTGACTTTCTGTCTTGTTGATCTGTCTAATGTTGACAGTGGGGTGTTAAAGTCTCCCATTATTAATGTGTGGGAGTCTAAGTCTCTTTGTAGGTCACTCAGGACTTGCTTTATAAATCTGGGTGCTCCTGTATTGGGTGCATATATATTTAGGGTAGTTAGCTCTTCTTGTTGAATTAATCCCTTTACCATTATGTAACGGCCTTCTTTGTCTCTTTTGATCTTTGTTGGTTTAAAGTCTGTTTTATCAGAGACTAGGTTTGCAACCCCTGCCTTTTTTTGTTTTCCATTTGCTTGGTAGATCTTCCTCCATCCTTTTATTTTGAGCCTATGTGTGTCTCTGCACGTGAGATGGGTTTCCTGAATACAGCACACTGATGGGTCTTGAGTCTTTATCCAATTTGCCAGTCTGTGTCTTTTAATTGGAGCATTTAGTCCATTTACATTTAAAGTTAATATTGTTATGTGTGAATTTGATCCTGTCATTATGATGTTAGCTGGTTATTTTGCTCGTTAGTTGATGCAGTCTCTTCCTAGTCTCGATGGTCTTTACATTTTGGCATGATTTTGCAGTGGCTGGTACCGGTTGTGCCTTTCCATGTTTAGCGCTTCCTTCAGGAGCTCTTTTAGGGCAGGCCTGGTGGTGACAAAATCTCTCAGCATTTGCTTGTCTGTAAAGTATTTTATTTCTCCTTGACTTATGAAGCTTAGTTTGGCTGGATATGAAATTCTGGGTTGAAAATTCTTTTCTTTTTTTTTTTTTTTTTTAAATTTAGATTTTTTATTATAATTTTATAACACAATTTTAGTACATAAATTTAAATCATACTAAACTTTTTTTTCTTTTATTATTATTATTATTATTATTATTATACTTTAGGTTTTATGGTACATGTGCGCAATGTGCAGGTAAGTTACATATGTATACATGTGCCATGCTGGTGCGCTGCACCCACCAACTCGTCATCTAGCATTAGGTATATCTCCCAGTGCTATCCCTCCCCCCTCCCCCCACCCCACAACAGTCCCCAGAGTGTGATGTTCCCCTTCCTGTGTCCATGTGTTCTCATTGTTCAATTCCCACCTATGAGTGAGAATATGCGGTGTTTGGTTTTTTGTTCTTGCGATAGTTTACTGAGAATGATGATTTCCAATTTCATCCATGTCCCTACAAAGGACGTGAACTCATCATTTTTTATGGCTGCATAGTATTCCATGGTGTATATGTGCCACATTTTCTTAATCCAGTCTATCATTGTTGGACATTTGGGTTGGTTCCAAGTCTTTGCTATTGTGAATAATGCCGCAATAAACATACGTGTGCATGTGTCTTTATAGCAGCATGATTTATAGTCCTTTGGGTATATACCCAGTAATGGGATGGCTGGGTCGAATGGAATTTCTAGTTCTAGATCCCTGAGGAATCGCCACACTGACTTCCACAAGGGTTGAACTAGTTTACAGTCCCACCAACAGTGTAAAAGTGTTCCTATTTCTCCACATCCTCTCCAGCACCTGTTGTTTCCTGACTTTTTAATGATTGCCATTCTAACTGGTGTGAGATGGTATCTCATTGTGGTTTTGATTTGCATTTCTCTGATGGCCAGTGATGGTGAGCATTTTTTCATGTGTTTTTTGGCTGCATAAATGTCTTCTTTTGAGAAGTGTCTGTTCATGTCCTTCGCCCACTTTTTGATGGGGTTGTTTGTTTTTTTCTTGTAAATTTGTTGGAGTTCATTGTAGATTCTGGATATTAGCCCTTTGTCAGATGAGTAGGTTGCGAAAATTTTCTCCCATTTTGTAGGTTGCCTGTTCACTCTGATGGTAGTTTCTTTTGCTGTGCAGAAGCTCTTGAGTTTAATTAGATCCCATTTGTCAATTTTGGCTTTTGTTGCCATCGCTTTTGGTGTTTTAGACATGAAGTCCTTGCCCATGCCTATGTCCTGAATGGTAATGCCTAGGTTTTCTTCTAGGGTTTTTATGGTTTTAGGTCTAACAAAAAATTCTTTTCTTTAAGAATGTTGAATATTGGCCCCCACTCTCTTCTGGCTTGTAGGGTTTCTGCCGAGAGATCCGCTGTTAGTCTGATGGGCTTCCCTTTGATGGTAACCCGACCTTTCTCTCTGGCTGCCCTTAACATTTTTTCCTTCATTTCAACTTTGGTGAATCTGACAATTATGTGTCTTGGAGTTGCTCTTCTCAAGGAGTATCTTTGTGGCATTCTCTGTATTTCCTGAATCTGAATGTTGGCCTGCCTTGCTGGATTGGGGAAGTTCTCCTGGATAATATCCTGCAGAGTGTTTTCCAACTTGGTTCCATTCTCCCCGTCACTTTCAGGTACACCAATCAGACGTAGATTTGGTCTTTTCACATAGTCCCACATTTCTTGGAGGCTTTGCTCATTTCTTTTTATTCTTTTTTCTCTAAACTTCCCTTCTCACTTCATTTCATTCATTTCATCTTCCAGGGCTGATACCCTTTCTTCCATTTGATCGCATCGGCTCCTGAAGCTTCTGCATTCTTCACGTAGTTCTCGAGCCTTGGTTTTCAGCTCCATCAGCTCTTTTAAGCACTTCTCTGTATTGGTTATTCTAGTTATACATTCTTCTAAATTTTTTTCAAAGTTTTCAACTTCTTTGCCTTTGGTTTGAATATCCTTCCATAGCTCGGAGTAATTTGATCGTCTGAAGCCTTCTTCTCTCAGCTCGTCAAAGTCATTCTCCGTCCAGTTTTGTTCCGTTGCTGGTGAGGAACTGCGTTCCTTTGGAGGAGGAGAGGTACTCTGCTTTTTAGAGTTTCCAGTTTTTCTGCTCTGTTTTTTCCCCATCTTTGTGGTTTTATCTACTTTTGGTCTTTGATGATGGTGCTGTACAGATGGGTTTTTGGTGTGGATGTCCTTTCTGTTAGTTTTCCTTCTAACAGACAGGACCCTCAGCTGCAGGTCTGTTGGAGTACCTGGCCGGCCGTGTGAGGTGTCAGTCTGTCCCTGCTGGGGGGTGCCTCCCAGTTAGGCTGCTCTAGGGGTCAGGGGTCAGGGACCCACTTGAGGAGGCAGTCTGCCCGTTCTCAGATCTCCAGCTGCGTGCTGGGAGAACCACTGCTCTCCTCAAAGCTGTCAGACAGGGACATTTAAGTCTGCAGAGGTTACTGCTGTCTTTTTGTTTGCCTGTGCCCTGCCCCCAGAGGTGGAGCCTACAGAGGCAGGCAGGCCTCCTTGAGCTGTGGTGGGCTCCACCCAGTTCAAGCTTCCCAGCTGCTTTCTTTACCTAAGCGAGCCTGGGCAATGGCAGGCACCCCTCCCCCAGGCTCGCTGCCGACTTGCTGTTTAATCTCAGACTGCTGTGCTAGCAATCAGCGAGACTCTGTGGGCATAGGACCCTCTGAGCCAGGTGCGGGCTATAATCTCCTGGGGCACCGTTTCCTAAGCCCGTCGGAAAAGCACAGTATTCAGGTGGGAGTGGCCCGATTTTCCAGGTGCCGTCTGTCACCCCTGGAAAGGGAACTCCCTGACCCCTTGCACTTCCCGAGTGAGGCAATGCCTCGCCCCTGCCTCGGCTGGCGCACGGTGCACTCACCCACTGACCTGCGCCCACTGTCTGGAACTCCCTAGTGAGATGAACACGGTACCTCAGATGGAAATGCAGAAATCACCTGTCTTCTGCGTCGCTCATGCTGGGAGCTGTAGACCGGAGCTGTTCCTATTCGGCCATCTTGGCTCTTCCAATTCTACAGAATTTTACAGAAATTTTTACAGAATTCTACAGAAATTTTTACAGAATTCTACAGAAAATTCTGCATGGATAACAAAGTGTCAGGCTAACATGACACAAGCAAAGGAAACTAATAAAGTTCCAGTAGCTGACCCCACAGAAATGGACATCTACAAATTGCCTGACAAATAATTTAAAATAACCATCTTAAAGATGCTCAATGAGATGCAAGAGAACACAGATAGACAACTAAACAAAATCATGCATGAACAAAATTAGACATTTAATAAAGAAATTAAAACAATAAAAAGTCCTGGAGCTGAAGAACACAATGACAGAGCTGAAAAGTCAATAAAATTTTTTTCTTTTTTTTTGTTTGGATGGAGTCTCACTCTTTCGCCCAGGCTGGAGTGCGTGGCGCTATCTCGTCTCACTGCAAGCTCCGCCTCCCGGGTTCACACCATTCTCCTGCCTCAGCCTCCCGAGTAGCTGGGACCACCAGTGCCCACCACCACGCCAGGCTAATTTTTTGTATTTTTAGTAGAGACGGGGTTTCACCATGTTAGCCAGGATGGTCTTGATCTCCTGACCTCGTGATCTGCCCACCTCGGCCTCCCAAAGTGCTGGGATTACAGGCATGAGCCACTGCGCCCGGCCTAATAAAACATTTTAACAGCAGAAGAGATCATGTAGAAGAAAAATAACAGTGAACTCAGTGATAGGTCATTTGAAATCAGCCACTAGAGAAATAAAAATACAAGAGAAGTAAAAGAATAAAGGGGCTGAGTGCAGTGGCTCACATCTGTAATTCCAGCACTTTGGGAGGCTGAGGCAGGTGGATCACTTGAGGTCAGGAGTTCAAGACCAGCCTGACCAACATAGTGAAACCCCGTCTCTACTAAAAATATAAGTATTAGCCGGGCATGGTGGCACACACCTGTAGTCTCAGCTACTCAGGAGGCTGAGGTAGGAGAATCACTTGAACCCAGGAGGTGGAGGTTGCAGTGAGCCAAGATTGCACCATTGCACTGCAGCATGGGTGACAGAGTGAGACTCCATCTTAAAAAAATTAAAAAATAAAAAATAAGAGATCTATGGGGTACCATCAAGGTAATGTATTTATGAATTATGGGAGTTCCAAAAGAAGAAGAAAAAGAGAAAGGGGCAGAATGTTTAATTAAATGTAGTTTAAGTAATGATTCCTGATGCCTAAAGGATCCCAAGGAGGATCAACCAAAAGAAGAATATCCTGAGACACATTACAGTGGTCCTTCTCTCTCCATGGAAGATTGGTTCCAGATCATCCACAGATACCAGAATCCATGGATGCTCAAATACCTTAAATAAAATGCATAGTATTCACATGTAACCTATGCACAACTTTCCATATACTTTAAATTATCTCAGGATTACTTATGATACCTAATACAATGTAAATGCTATGTAAATAGTTGTTATATTGTATTTTTGTATTAGCTTTTATTGTTGCATTATTATTTTATTTATTTTTTAATATTTTCAATCTGTGATTGGTTGAATCCATGGATGCAGAAATCACAAATTTGAAGGCTTGATTGTATAGTCAAATTATCAAACGCCTAAGACAAAAAATCATGAAAGCATAAGAGAAAAGAGATTAATCACAAAGTCTCTTAGTCCATTTGTGTTGCTATAACAGAATACCACAGACTGGGTAATTTATAAAGAAAAAAAAATTATTTCCCACAGTTCTAGAGGCTGGGAGGTTCAACATCAAGGTGCTTTGACATCTTGGTGTTCTGCTACATCCTAACATGGCAGAAGGCATCACATGGCAAGAGAGCAAAAGAGATCAAACTAGAAGCCTCAAACCCTTTCATAATCAGCATTAATCCATTCATGAAAGTGGAGTCCTCATAGCCTAATGACCTCTCAAAAGTCACACTTCTTAACACTGTTGCACTGGGGATTAAGTTACTAACACATGCTTTTGTGGGGACACATTCAAACCATAGCATGAGAGAACCCTCATAAGGATATCAGTAGACTTTTCAGTAAAAACCTGTAGGCTAGGGGAGGGTAGGTGAAAGATTTAAAGTGCTAAAAGAAAAAAAAAGCTGCCAACCAAGAATACTATTGCCAGCAAAGCTGTAATTCAGAAATGAAGGAGAAATAAAGACATTCACAGACAAACAAAAGCTGAGGGAGTTCATCACCGCAAATCTGCCTTACAAGGCTGGGCCCAGTGACTCACACCTGTAATCACAGCACTTTGGGAGGCTGAGGCAGGAGGATTGCTTGAGCCCAGGAGTTCAAGACCAGCCTAGCAACATAGGGAGACTCCACCTCTACACAAAAAATTAAAAATTAATCAGGTGTGCTGGTACACATCTGTGATCCCAGCTACTCAGGAGGCTGAGATGGAAGGATTGCTTGAGCTGGAAGGTCAAGGCTGCAATGAGCCATGATCATACCACTGCACTTCAGTGCGGGTGACAAAGCAAGACGTTGTCTTTAAAAAATAAACAACAACAACAACAAAAATAGAATGAAAAGAAAAAGGAGGCCAAGCACGGTGGTTCACGCCTGTAATCCCAGCATTTTGGGAGGTTGAGGCGGGTGGATTACCTGAGGTCAGGAGTTCAAGACCAGACTGGCCAACATGGTGAAACCTCGTCTCTACTAAAAATACAAAAATTAGCTGGGCTCGGTGGCACAACCCTGTAATCCCAGCTACTCGGGAGGCTGAGGCAGGAGAATTGCTTGAGCCCGGGAGGCAGAGATTGCAGTAAGCCGAGATCATGCCACTGCACTCCAGCCTAGCCAACAGAGCAAGATTCTGTCTCAAAAAAAAAAAAAAAAAGAAAGAAAGAAAGAAAAGAAAAAGGAAAAGAAGTTCTTCAAGTTGAAATAGAAGGATGTTAAGTAACAATGTGAGAACATGAAAATATAAAACTCACTGGTAAAGGTAAGTATAACATCAAATCTAAATATTGTAATGATGGTGTATAAATCACTTTGAAATCTAGAATATAAAGTAAAAGACAAAAAGATTAAAAATAACTGTAGTTAACAATAATTTGTTAATGGATACATAACATTAAAAGATGTAAAGTGTGACATAGCATAAAATGTGGAGATGGGGGAGAAGCAAAAGTGTATAGTTTTGTATAAAATTGAAATTACATTGTTATTAGGTTAAGATAGAATGTTATAACTTTAAAATATTTTATATAAACCTCATAGTAACCACAAAGAAAAACCTCTACTAGACCTGCAAAAAATAAACAGAAAGGAAATGAAAGCATACCATTACAAAAAAATCAACAAATCACAAAGGAAGACAGCAAGACAGGAAAAAAGGAACTAAAAACTAGAAAACAATTAACAAAATGGCAATAATAAGTCCTTACCTATCAACAATTACCTTAAATGTATATGAATTAAATTCTCCAATCAACAAACAGAATGGCTGAACAAATTTAAAAACAAGATCCAACAATATGCTACCTACAAGATACTCATTTCAGTCTTAGGGACACACATAAGCTGAAAAGTGAAGAAATGGAAAAAGATATTCCATGCAAATGGTAACCAAAAGAGAGTACAAGTAGCTATACTTACATCAGACAAAATAGAATTTCATTCAAAAACTGCCTCAAGAGACAAAGGTCACTATATAATGATAAAGGGACCAATTCATTAAGAGAGTATAACAATTGAAAAATGTATACATTATGTATATTTTATTTCTATCTATGTATATATGTGCCCTAATATTTAGAGCACTTAATTGTATAAAGCAATATTAACAAAACAGAGGGGAAAATAGACAGCAACACAATAATAGTAGGGAACTTCAATACCCCACTGCCAATAGTAGATAGATTATACACACAGAAAAACAATAAAGCAATGGTGGTCTTGAATAATACTACAAACCAAACAGACCAAATAGATCCAACAGACGAATAATACAGAATATTCCATTCAACAGCAGCAGAATACACATTATTCTCAAGCACACACAGAACATTACCCAAGATAGATTATATATTGGATCACAAAACAATTCTTAACAAATTTCAGAAGAAGATTTTAATTATATCAAATGTATTTTCTGACCACAAAGATATGAAACTAAATGTCGAGGCTGGGAGTAGGGGCTCACACCTGTAATCCCAACACTTTGGGAGGCTGAGGTGGGTGGATCACTTGAGGTCAGGAGTTCGATACAAGCCTGGCCAGCAGGACGAAACCCTGTCTCTACTACAAATATAAAAATTAGCCAGGCATGGCAGCACATGCCTCTAATCCCAGCTACTAGGGAGGCTGAGACAGGAGAATTGCTTGAACATGGAGGGCAGAAGTTGCAGTGAGCAAAGATCAAGCCACTGCACTCCAGCCTAGGTGACAGAGCAAGACCCCATCTCAAAATAAATAAATAAATAAATAAATATCATTAACAAGATAAATTTTAGAAATTTCAGAAATATGTGGATTCTACATAGCCAATAGGTCAAGGAATAAATCAAAACAGAAATCAATAAGTGAGACAAATGAAAATTGAAACACAACATACGAATGTGTGGAATGCAGCAAAAGCAGTTCTAAGAGGGAAGTTTGTAGCAATAAATGTCTACATTAGGGAAAAAAAAACTCAAATAAACAACCTAACTTTACACTTTAAAAAACTAGAAAAAGAACAAACTATGCCCCAAATCAGCACAAAGAAGGAAATAATAAGATTAGAGAGCAGAAATAAATGAAACAGAGACTAGAAAGATAATAGAAAAGATCAAGAAAACTAAGAGTTGATTTTTTGTAAAGATAAACAAAATTGACAAAGCTTTAGCTATTAGTAGAATAACCAAGAAAAAACTGAGAGGACTCAAATACATAAAATTATAAATAAAAGAAGAGACACTACAACTGATACCACAGAAATACTAAGGACTATAAGAGACTATGAACAATTATATGCCAATGAATTGGATAACCTAGAAAAAATGGATAAATTCCTAGAAACATACAACCAAACAAGACTGAATCATGAAGAAATAGAAAATCTGAACAGACTGAGTACAGAGATTGAATCCATCAGCAAAAGTCCCAATAAAGAAACAGCCTAGGGCCAGACAGCTTCACATGTGAATTCTGCCAAGCATTTAAAGAAGAATTAATGCCAATTTTTCTCAAACTCTTCCAAAAAAATTGAAGAAGAGGGAATACTCCCAAAACTCATTTTATGAGGCCAGAATTACCTCATACCAAAACCAGTTAAAGACACTATAGGAAAAACATTACAGGTCAATATCTTTGCTGAACATAGCTTCAAAAACCCTCAGCAAAATAGCAGCAAGCCAAATTCAAGAGCACATTAAAAAGAATCATATACCGTGATCAAGTAAGATTTAGTCCTGGAATGCAAGGATGGTCCAACATATGCAAATTAATAAATGTGATACACCATATTAACAGAATTAAGGATAAAAATTATATGATCATTTCAATAGATGCAGAAAAAGCATTTGACAAAATTGAAAATCTTTTCATTATTTTTAAAAAACACCCTCCCAACAAATTAGGAGAGCCAGGCATGATGGTGCATGCCTATACTCCCAGTGCTTTAGGAGGCCAAGGCAGTATGATTTTTGAGGCCAGGAGTTTGAGACCAGCCTGGACAACATAGCAAGATCCCATCTCTACAAAAAAAAAATTTTTACCTAGCCGGGCATGGTGGCACATGCCTGTAGTCCTAGCTACTTAAGAAGCTGAAGCAAGAGGATCTCCTGAGTCCAGGAGTTTGAGGTTACAGTGAGCTATAATCACACCACTGTACTCCAGCCTTGGTGACAGAGCAAGACTCTGTCTCAAAAAGCAAAACAAAACAAAACAAAAAAACAAATTAGGCATAGAAGGAATGTACCACAACATAATAGAGTCCATATATGACAAGTTAACATCATACTCAACAGTGAAAAGCTGTCTTATTCCTCTGGGATCAGGAATAAGACAAGATTGCCCACTCTTGCCACTTCTATTTAACATAGTACTGGAAGTCTTAGCTGGAGCAATTAGGCAAGAAAAAGGAATAGAAGGCATCCAAATTGGAAAGGGGATAATTAATTTTCTATGTTGGAAAAGAAATAATCTTACATATAGAAAACCCTAAAGATGCCACAAGAAAACGATTAGAACCAATAAAGGAATTCAGTAAAGTTGAAGGATACAAAATCAACATGCAAAAATCAGTTATTTTTCTACACTCTAACAAGCTATCTAAAAAAGAAATTAAGAAAACAATCCAGCCAGGCGTGGTAGCTCACGCCTGTAATCCCAGCACTTTGGGAGTCCAAGGCAGGTGGATCACGAGGTCAGGAGATCAAAACCATCCTGGCTAACACGGTGAAACCCCGTCTCTACTAAAAAATACAAAAAATTAGCCAGGCATGGTGGCAGGCACCTGTAGTCCCAGCTACTTGGGAGGCTGAGGTAGGAGAATGGTGTGAACCCAGGAGGCGGAGCTTGCAGTGAGCCGAGATCGCGCCACTGTGCTCCAGCCTGGGTGACAGAGCAAGACTCCATCTCAAAAAAAAAAAAAAAAAGAAAAGAAAAGAAAACAATCCCACTTACAATAGCACCAAAAATAATAAAACACTTGGGAACAAATTAACAAAGTAAAGGATCTATATATGGAAAATTATAGATAAAAGAAAACATTGATAAAAGAAATTGAAAAAGACATAAATAAATTGAAAGATATTCTGTGTTCATGGATTGGAAAAAATCGTATTGTTGAAATGTCCATACTACCCAAAGTGATCTACAGATTCAGTGCAATCCCTATCAAAATTCCAATGTCATTTTTTTCAAAGCAATAGAAAAAGCAATCTGAAAAGTCATGTGAACCACAAAAGACATTGAATAACCAAAGCAATCACAAGAAAGAAAAAACAAAGCTGGAGGCATCACACATCCTTATTTCAGACTATATTACAAAGCTATAGTAATCAAAACAGTTTGGTACTGGCATAGAAACAAACACATAGACGAATGGAAAAGAACAGAGAGCCAAAAAATAAACCCACTCATACAGAGTCAACTAATCTTTGACCAGGATGCCAAGAACACTCAATGGGAAAAGGATAGTGTTTTTGATAAATTGTGTTGGGAAAACTGGGTGTTGACATGCAAAAGAATAAAATTAGACCTTTATCTTAAATCATACACAAAAATCAACTAGAAATTGATTAAAGACATAAATGTAAGACCTGAAACCATAACTCCTAAGAAAAAAAATTAGGGAAAAAGCTCTTTGACATTGGTCTTGGCAGTGATTTTTTGCATATGGCAACAAAAGCAAAAATAAACAAGTAGGACTACATCAAACTAAAAAGCTTTTGCACAGCAAAGGAAATAATCACTATATGAAAAGGCAACCTGCAGAATGGGAGAAAATACATGCAAACCATATATCTGATAAGGGGTTAATATCCAAAATATATAAGGAACTCATAAAATTCCACAGTTTAAAAAATAACCCAATTTTAAAAATCGGCAAAACCAGGTGCAGTGGCTCATGCCTGTAATCCCAGTACTTTGGGAGGCCAAGGCAGGGGGATTGCTCGAGGATAGGAGTTTTGAGACAAGCCTGGGCAACATAGGAAGACCCCATCTCTATTTTAATAATAATAATAACAATACAATTAAAAATAGTCAAACTCATAGAGGCAGAAAGTACAATGGCAATTGCCAGGGGCCGAGGGTGGGGGAAATGTTAGTTAAAAGACCTAAGCAGATATGTTTCCACATGGCCAATAAGGAAATGAAAAGGTGTTAAGCATCACTACTCATCAGGAAGATGCAAGCCAAAACCACAATGAGCTATTACTCCATACCTGTTAGGCTATTATCAAAAGAACAAGAGATAACAGGTGTTGGCGAGGGAGCTGAAGAAAAGGCACCCTAGGACACTGTTGGTGGGAATGTAAACTGGAACAGCCATATGAAAAAGAGTATGGAGGTTCCTCAAAAAATTAAAGCTAGAACTACCCTATGATTTAGCAATCCTAATTCTAAATATATATCAGAAAGAAATGAAATCAGTACCTTGAAGAGATAGTTGCAGTCCCATGTTCACTGCAGCATTATTTACAACAGTCAAGATATGAAAACAACCTAAGTGTACATCAATGGATGAATGGATAAAGAAAAGGTATTATTCACACACCCACACAAACATACACACATATACACATTTTACATATTACATATATTATATTTATACATTATATGTATATATTTTATAGGCCCATATATACATTGAAATACACACAGACTCATATGCAATCGAGTATTATTCAGTCATAAAAAAGAAGGAAATACATGGCCAAGCATGGTGGCTCACGCTGCAATCCCAGCACTTTGGGAAGATTGCTTGAGCCCAGGAGTTCGAGCCCAGCCTGGGCAACATGGTGAAACCCTGCCTCTACAAAAAATTTAAATATTAGCTGAAGGTGGTGGTACATGCCTGTGATCCCAGCTACTTGGGAGGCTGAGGTGGGAGGATTGTTTGAGCCCAGGAGGATGAGGCTGCCATGAGCTGTGATCGCACCACTGCACTCCGGCCTGAGTGACAGAGTACTATCCTATCAAAAAAAATAAATAAATAAGGAAATCCTGTCCTTTGTGACAACATGGATAAACCTGGAAGACATTATGCTATGAAATAAGCCAGGCACAGAAAGACAAATATTGTATAATCTCACTCATATGTGGAATCTAAAAAAGTCAAACTCACAGAGGCAGAAAGTACAATGGTAATTGCCAGGGGCTGAGGGTGCCCCAGAAAAATGAGAAGACATTGGTTAAAATTTCAGTTCTAAGGTTTATACGCTCTGTAGATCTAATGTACAGCATGGTGACTATAGTTAATAATACTCTATTGTTTACTTAAAATTTACTAAGAGAGAGTTGTCACTACATACATACCCAAAATGGTAATTATGTGTATAGATGTGTTAATTAATTTGATTGTGGCATTCATTTTACAATTTATATGTACATCAAATCATTATGTTGTACACCTTGGATATACATAATTTTTTTTAGTCAGTTATCTCTCAATAAAGCTGACAGTAAAAAAAAGAAAAGAAAAAGAAACACAAGGGACTCAGAACAACCGAAACAATTTTGAAAAAGAATAACAAAATTGGAGGCCTCACTGTTTTTGAGACCTCATATCCAGAATACATAATACATAATAAGTATTAGAAGTCAAAAATAAGTCCTTTGCTGCTTAGAAATGTCTTCTGTGAGATTGCTATTTCATCACTCTTACATTCGCTATTTCATCACTCTTACATTCAGCCTTCCACAAAGCTCAAGGACATGGACACAATGCAGCCAGGATTTTTGCTACTATATAACAAGGGTGGCCTTTACTCAAGTTTCCAGTAAGCTATTCTACATTTCCATCAAAGAACTCATCAGAATGGCTTTCACTGGTCATATTTCTATCAGCATTCTGGTCATGACCACTTAACCAATATCTAGAAAGTTCCCAACTTTCCTTAGTCTCATTTCCCATTTACTGGACCCTCACCAAAAATCACCCTTAGTACTCCATTCATGGAAATACAGGCTTTTCCTAGCCTGTTCCTCCGAATTCTTCCAGCTACAACCCATTACCCAGTTTCAAAGCTGCTTTCACGTTTTCAGGTATCTGTATAGTAACACTCCAGTCTCAATACTAATTTCCTGTCTTAGTCCATTTTCTGTTGCTATAACAAAATATCTGAGAGTGGGTAATGTGTAAAGGAAAGAGGTTTATTTAGCTTACAGTTCTGGAGGCTAGAAGGTCCAAGATTGGGCAGCCCCATCTAGACAGCCTCTGTGAGGGCCTCATGCTGAATCATAGGTGGTGGAGAAGCAGGAGTGTGCAAAGTGGGCAAAACATGAGAGACAACCTCGCTTTATAACAACCTACTCTCATGGGAGCTAATCCATTCCCAAGAGAACTAACACAGTGTTATGAGAAACACATCAATCCATCTTAATGACCTAATCACCTCTTAAAGGAACCACCTCCCAACACTGCCATATTGGGCAGCCTCAACCAAGCCTCAACATGAGTTTTGGTGGGAACAAATCATATTTTAACCATAGCTCTATTAAATAAATTTAATAAAAAGTAATAAACTTCCAAAATAGCATCAGGCCCAGATGGGTTAATAAGATAATTTTACCAAATACTTAAGGAAGAAATTAAACCAACTGTAATTGGTATAATCTCTCCTAGAAAATAGAAACAGAGGGAATACTCTCTAACCCATTCTATGAGGCCAGCATTACCTAATATCCAAACCAAAGACATTATAAGAAAGGAAAACTATAGACCAATATCTCTCATGAACATAGATGCAAAAATAATCAGCAGATATTAGCAAACCTAATATAATAATGTGGACAAAGATTATACACCATGACTACATGGGATTTATCTCAGGTATGAAAAATCAGAAAATCAGTTAATGTAATCCATCACATCGACAGGCTAAAGAAGAAAAATTTCATAGTTATGTCACTAGATGTAGGAAAGTCATTTGACAAAATCTAATATTCATTTATGATTTTAAAAGTCTCTCAGAAAGCTGGGAATAGAAGAGATCTTATTCAACTTGATAAGGAACATCTATTTTTTAAAATACCTACAGCAAACATCATATTTAATGGTGACAAACTAGATGCTTTCCCACTAAGATCAAGAATAAGTCAAAGAGGTCCACTCTCACCATTCCTATTAAACTTCGCGCTGGGAGTCCTGGTAAATGCAACAAGAAAAGAAATGACATGAAAAATATACAAATTGGGAAGGAAGAAATAAAACTGTCTTTGTTCACAGATGTCATGAATGTCTGTAATGGAAATCCCAAAATATCAACAAAAAAGCTCCTGGACTATAGCAAGGTTGCAGGATACAAGGCTAATAAACAAAAGTCATACTTGTGTCTCTTTGGGCCTGAAAAAAGACCCAAAAAAATGAAAAAAGAAATTTTTTAAAAGTCAATTTCTTTCTTTTATACCAGCCATAAACAATTGCAATTTGAATTTTTTTTTTTTTTTTTTTTTTTTTTTTTGAGATGGAGTCTCTCACTCTTGACGTCCAGGCTGGGGTGCAATGGTGCAATCTTGGCTCACTGCAACCTCTGCCTCCTGGGTTCAAGTGATTCTCCTGCTTCAGCCTCCCAAGTAGCTGGGATTATAGGTGCCTGCCACCACACTCGACTGATTTTTTATTTTTAGTAGAGACGGGGTTTCACCATGTTGGCCCAGCTGGTCTCAAACTCCTGACCTCAGGCAATCTGCCCACCTCGGCCTCCCAAAGTGCTAGGATTATAGGTGTGAGCCACCACACCCGGCCAAAATTTGAAATTTAAAATGTAATACCATTTACATTAGCACCCCCCAAAAATCAAATACTTAAGTATAAATCTAACACAATATCTACAAGATGCATATGAGGAAAACTACAAAACTTTGATGAAAGAAATACATGTTAAAAACAAAGATCTAAAAACAGAGAGATGCTCCATGTACATATATAAATTGTACATTGTCAAGAAGTCAGTTCTTCCCAACCTGACCCACAGATTTGATGCAATTCCAACCAAAATCCTAGCAAGTTATTCTGTAGTGGCAAACTGATTCTAAAATTTATATGGAGAGTCACAAGACCCAGAATGTCCAACACGATATTGAAGGAGATCAAAGTCAGGATCAACACCACTCAACTTCAAAACTTACTACAAAGCTACATCAATCAAGACAGTGTGATGCTGGTGAATGAATAGACAAATAGATCAATAAAGCAGAATAGTAAGCCCAGAAATAGACTCATACAAATAATATAATCAACAGATTTTTAATAAAGGAACAAAGGCAATTCAAGTAAGAAAGGATAGTCTTTTCAATAAATAGTGCTGGAATCCATATCTACATGCCAACACAAGGAGAACATGGGGGAGGGCAGAATCCAGTCACAGACCTTGCATCTTTCACAAAAATTAACTCAAAATGTATCACAGATGCAAAATTATAAAACTCCTAGAAGATAACATAGGAAAAAATCTAGAGACTTTGGGTTTGACAATGACTTTTTAGATACACCAAAAGCATGACCCCATGAAAGAAAAAAAATATGGTAAGTTGGATCTCATTAAAATGAAAAATGTTTGCTCTGCAAAACACATTGTTGAGAGAAGGAAAAGACAAGAAGCCATAGACTTGAAGAAAATATTTGCAAAGCTCAAATCTGATAAAGGACTGGCATCCAAAATATACAAAGAACTCTTAAAACTCAACAATAAGAAAACAATTAGATTTACAATTTTTAAATAGATTTCAAAACAGGCAAAAGATCTGAACACACACCTCACCAAGGAAAATGCACAAATAGAAAATAAATATATGAAAAGATGCTCCATATCATATATCATCAGAGAAATGCAAATTAAAACAATAATGAGATACCACTATACACCTATTAGAATGGCTAAAATCCAAAATACAACACCAAATACTGTCAAAGATGTAGAACAGCAAGAAGCTTCATTTATTAATGGTGTGAACACAAACTGGTATAACCACTTTGGAAGACAGTTTGGCAGTTTCTTATAAAACTAAATATATTTTGCCATATGATCTGGCAATTGCACTCAGTCTTTTTAATCAGGTGAGTTGGAAGCTTATGTCCAAACAAAAACCTACACACAAATGTTTATAGCATTTTTTTAATAATTGACAAAACTTGGAAGCAACCAAGACATACTTCAATAGGTAAATAAATAAGCAAACTGTAGGATAGCCATACAATGGAATATTATTCAGCAATTTTAAAAAGAGCTATCAAGCCATGAAAAGACATGGAGGAACTTTAAATGCACATTGCTAAGTTAAAGACACCAATCTGAAAAGGCTACATACTGCATGACTCCTACCATATGACATTCTGGAAAGGACAAAACTATGAAGACAATAAAAAACATCAGTTGTTGTCAGGATTCGGGGAGTGGGGAAGAGGGAAGGTGAGATGGATAGGGAAGACAGGGTATTTTTAAGGCAGTGAAACTATACAACATGATACTCTAATTGTGGATACATTTTATTATACATATGTCTAAAGTTATAGAATATACCACACAAAGAGCAAACTCTAATCTATGAGCTTAGTCAATAATGTGTCAATATTCACTCATCAATCATAACAAATGTACCACACTAATGCAAAATGTTAATAAAAGGGGAAAGTGGATGGAAAGGTTAAAAGAATATATGTGAATTCTGTACTTTCACTCATTTTTTCTGAAAAACTAAAACTGCTCAAATATAGAGACTGCTAATTTTTTAAAGATAGAAATGAAAAATAGGTCAGTAGTTTCCAGGGGTTCATGGCTATGTGTGGTTGACTATAAAAAAGGATGGCATAGGGAAATTTTTAGAGTGATAACACTGTGCTACATGGTACAGGGTGTTTGATACACAGGCTCTACACATAGAACTGTACATCCACAAAGAACAAATTTGAAAGTGGGAACATTTTAAAATTCAACCAAGAAGTCAGGAGGTCTTGGTCTGAAACACAGACTGTGATGAAATAATCTAACTATATTACAAGTGTTGACATAATCTTACTGACGGGGATGTGGGAAAAGGTAACTGACTTAAGTACGTTTGGAAAAATGGTATTTGACTGGAAACTCTACAGAGTTAACACTAGTTTGTAAAGTTTTTCTCACAGAGGTACAGGTTACAATTCTGAAACTGCTTTACATGTACAGTGGAGTAGAAAAAATGAATACTGTCACATACCGAAGAGCAACCATTTGGTCAAGGATGGACAATATATATGACAGTGATCCCATAAAATTATAATAGAGCTGAAAAATTCCTATTGCCTAGTGATGTCATAGCCATCGTAGTAACATCATAGCACAATGCATAACTCACCCGTTCGTATTAATGCTGGTGTAAACAAAACTACTGCGCTGCCAGCTTCAGCAGACTTAAACATTCCTGCCCGCCAGCTCTGAGAGCAGTATATCTCCCAGCCCAGCTCTTGAGCTCTGTTAATGGACAGACTGCCTCCTCAAGTGGGTCCCTGACCCCCATGCCTCCTGACTGGGAGTCACCTCCCAGCAGGGGTCGACAGACACCTCATACAGGAGAGCTCTGGTGGGTGCCCCTCTGGGATGAAGCTTCCAGAGGAAAAAGCAGACAACAATCTTTGCTGTTCTGCAGCCTTCGCTGGTGATACCCAGGCAAACAGGGTCTAGAGTGGACTTCCAGCAAACCCCAGCAGAACTGCGGAAGAGACGCCTGACTGTTAGAAGGAAAACTAACAAACAGAAAGCAATAGCATCAACATCAACAAAAAGGATGCCCACTCAAAAACCCCATCCGAAGGTCACCAACATCAAAGACCAAAGGTAGATAAATCTACAAAGATGAGGAAAAACCAGCACAAAAAGGCTGAAAATTCCAAAAACCAGAATGCCTCATCTCCTCCAAAGGATCACAACTCCTCGCCAGCAAGGGAACAAAACTGGACAGAAAATGAGTTTGACGAATTGACAGAAGTAGGCTTCAGAAGGTGGGTAATAACAAACTCCTCCAAGCTAAAGGAGCATGTTCTAACCCAATGCAAGGAAGCGAAGAACTTGAAAAAAGGTTACAGGAACCGCTAACTAGAATAACCAGTTTAGAGAAGAACATAAATCACCTGATGGAGCTGAAAAACACAGCACAAGAACTTTGTGAAGCATACACAAGTTTCAATAGCTGAATCGATCAAGCAGAAGAAAGGATATCAGAGATTGAAGAGCAACTTAATTAAATAAAGTGTGAAGACAAGATTAGAGAAAAAAGAATGAAAAGGAACGAACAAAGCCTCTAAGAAAAATGAGACTATGTTAAAAAGACCAAACCTATGTTTGAATGTTTGATTGGCATAATTGAAAGTGACGGGGAGAATGGAACCAGTTGGAAAATACACTTTAGGATATTATCCAGGAGAATTTCCCCAACCTAGCAAGATAGGCCAACATTCAAACTCAGGAAATACAGACAACAACACAAAGACACTCCTTGAGAAGAGGAACCCCAAGACACATAATCTTCAGATTCACCAAGGTTAAAATGAAGGAAAAAATGTTAAGGGCAGCCAGAGAGAAAGGTCAGGTTATCCACAAAGGGAAGTCCATCAAACTAACAGTGGATCTCGGCAGAAACTCTACAAGCCAGAAGAGAGTCGGGGCCAATGTTCAACATTCTTAAAGAATAAAATTTTAAAGCCAGAATTTCATATCCAGCCAAACTAAGCTTCATAAGCTAAGGAGAAATAAAATCCTTTACAGACAAGCAAATGCTGAGGGATTTTGTCACCACCAGGTGACAAAGAGCTTACAAGAGCTCCTGAAGGAAGCACTAAATATGGAAAGGAAAAACCAGTACCAGCCACTGCAAAAACATACCAAAATGTAAAAACCATCAACACTATGAAGAAACTGCATCAACTAACGGGCAAAATAACCAGCTAGCATCATAATGACAGGATCAAATTCACACACAAACAATATTAACCTTAAATGTAAATGGGCTAAATGCCCCAATTAAAAGACACAGACTGGCAAATTGGATAAAGAGTCAACACCCATTGGTGTGCTGTATTCAGGAGATGCATCTCACATGCAAAGACATACATAGGCTCAAAAATAAAGGGATGGAGGAATATTTACCAAGCAAATGGAAAGAAAAAAAAAAGAAAGGATTGCAATCCTAGTCTCTGATAAAACAGACTTTAAACCAACAAAGATCAAAAAAGAAAAAGAAGGGTATTCCATAATGGTAAAGGAATCAATGCAACAAGAAGAGCTAACTATTCTAAATATATATGCACCCAATACAGGGGCACCCAGATTCATAAAGCAAGTTCTTAGAGACCTATAAAGAGACTTAGACTCCCACACAATAATAACGGGAGACTTTAACACCCCACTGTCAATATTAGACAGATCAATGAGACAGAAAATTAACAAGGATATTCAGGACTTGAACTCAGCTCTGGACCAAGCAGACCTAATAGACATCTACAGAACTCTCCACCCCAAATCAACAAAATACACATCCTTCTCAGCACCACATAGCACTTATTCTAAAATTGACCACATAATTGGAAGTAAAACACTCCTCAGCAAATGCAAAAGAATGGAAATCATAACAAACAGTCTCTCAGACCACAGTGCAATCAAATTAGAACTTAGGATTAAGAAACTCACTCAAAACCACACAACTACATGGAAACTGAACAACCTGCTCCTAAATGACTACTGGGTACACAACAAAATTAAGGCAGAAATAAATAAGTTCTTTAAAACCAATGAGAACAAAGACACAATGTACCAGAATCTCTGCGACACAGCTAAAGCAGTGTTTAGAGGGAAATTCAAAGCACTAAAATGCCCACATGAGAAAGCAGGAAAGATCTAAAATCAACACCCTAACATCACAATTAAAAGAACTAGAGAAGCAAGAGCAAACAAATTCAAAAACTAGCAGAAGACAAGAAATAACTAAAATCAGAGCAGAAATGAAGGAGACAGAGACACGAAAAATTCTTCAAAAAATAAATGAATCCAGGAGCTGGTTTTTTGAAAAGATTAACAAAATAGATAGACCATTAGCCAGACTAATAAAGAAGAAAATAGAGAAGAATCAAATACACACAATAAAAATAATAAAGGGGATATCACCACTGATCCCACATAAACACCTCTACGCAAATAAACTAGAAAATCTAGAAGTGGATAAATTCCTGGACACGTACACCTTCCCAACACTAAACCAGGAAGAAGTCGAATCCCTGAATAGACCAATAACAAGTTCTGAAATTGAGGCAGTAATTAATAGCCCACCAACAAAAAAAAAGGCCAGGACCAGATGGATTCACAGTCGAATTCTACCAGAGGTACAAAGAGGAGCTGGTACCATTCTTTCTGAAACTATTCCTAACAATAGAAAAAGAGGGACTCCACCCTAATTCATTTTATGAGGCCAGCATCATCCTGATACCAAAACATGGCAGAGACACAACAAGAAAAGAAAATTTCAGGCCAATATCCCTGATGAACGTCAATGTGAAAATCCTAAATAAAATACTGGCAAACCAAATCCAGCAGCACAATAAAATCTTATCCACCACAATCAAGTTGGCTTCATCCCTGGGATGCAAGGCTAGTTCAACATACGCAAATCAATAAATGTAATCCATCACATAAACAGAACCAATGGCAAAAACCATATAATTATCTCAATAGATGAAGAAAAGGCCTTTGATAAAATCCAACACCCCTTCATGCTAAAAACACTCAATAAACTAGGTATTATGGAACATATCTCAAAATAATAAAAGCTATTTATGACAAACTCATAGTCAATATCATACTGAATGGGCAAAAGCTGGAAGCATTCCCTTTGAAAACTGGCACAAGACAAGGATGCCTTCTCTCACCACTCCTATTCAACATAGTATTGGAAGCTCTTGCCAGGGCAATCAGGCAAGAGAAAGAAATAAAGTGATTCAAATAGGAAGAGAGGAAGTCAAATTGTCTCTGTTTGCAGATGACATGATTGTCTATTTAGAAAACCCTATTGTCTCAGCCCCAAAACTCCTTAACCTGATAAGCAACTTCAGCAAAATCTCAGGATACAAAATTAATGTGCAAAAATCACAAGCATTCCTATACACCAATAACAGACAAACAGAAAGCCAAATCATGAGTGAACTCCCATTCACAATTGCTACAGAGAAAATAAAATACCTAGGAATACAACTTACAAGGGATATGAAGGACCTCTTCAATGAGAACTACAAAACGCTGCTCAAGGAAATCAGAGAGGACACAAACAAATGGAAAAACATTCCATGCTCATGGATAGGAAGAATCAATATAACAAAAATGGCCACACTGCCCAAAGTAATTTATAGATTCAATGCTATTCCCATCAAGCTACCATGACCTTCTTCACAGAATTAGAAAAAACTACTTTAAATTTCATATGGAACCAAAAAAGAGCCCATACAGCCAAGACAATCCGAAGCAAAAAGAACAAAGCTGGAGGCATCATACCACCTGACTTCAAACTATACTACAAGGCTATAGTAACCAAAACAGCATGGTACTGGTACCAAAACAGATACATAGACCAATGGAAAGGAACAGAGGCCTCAGAAATAATGCCACACATCTACACCATCTGAACTTTGACAAACCTGACAAAAACAACCAATGGAGAAAGGATTCCCTATCTAACAAATGGTGTTGGGAAAACTGGCTAAGCCATATGCAAAAAGCTGAAACTGCACCCCTTGCTTACACTTTATACAAAAATTAACCCAAAATGGATTACAAACTTAAATGTAAGACCTAAAATGATAAAAACTCTAGGAGAAAACCTAGGCAATACCATTCAGGACATAGGCATGGGCAAAGATTTCATGATTAAAACATCAAAAGCAATTGCAACAAAAGCCAAAATTGACAAATGGGATCTAATTAAACTAAAGAGCTTCTGCACAGCAAAAGAAACTATCATCAGAGTGAACAGACAACCTACAGAATGAGAGAAAATGTTTGCAATCTATCCATCTAACAAAGGGCTAATATCCAGAATCTACAGGGAACTTAAACAAATTTACAAGAAAAAAACAAACAACCCCATCAAAAAAGTGGGTGAAGGATATGAACAGACACTTTTCAAAAGAAGACATTTATGCAGCCAACAAACATATTTAAAAAGCTCATCATCACCGGTCATTAGAGAAATGCAAATCAAAACCACAATGAGATACCATCTCACATCAGTTAGAATGGTGATCATTAAAAAGTCAGGAAACAACAGATGCTGGAGAGGATGTGGCGAATTAGGAACACTTTTACACTGTTGGTGGGAGTGTAAATTAGTTCAACCATTGTGGAAGACAGTGTGGCAATTCCTCAAGGATCTAGAACCAGAAATACGGTTTGACCCAGCAATCCCATTGCTGGGTATATACCCCAAGGATTATAAATCATTCTACTGTAAAGACACATGCACACATATGTTTATTGCAGCACTATTCACAATAGCAAAGACTTGGAACCAACCCAAATGCCCATCAATTATAGACTGGATAAAGAAAATGTGGCACATATACACCATGGAATACCACGCAGCCATAAAAAAGGATGAGTTCATGTCCTTTGCAGGGACATGGATGAAGCTGGAAACCATCATTCTCAGCAAACTAACACAGGAAGAGAAAACCAAACACTGTATGTTCTCACTCATAAGTGGGAGTTGAACAATGAGGAAATATGGGCACAAGGAAGGGAACATCACACACCAGGGCCTGTCGGGGGTTGGGGGCAAGGGGAGGGATAACATTAGGACAAATACCTAATCTAGATGACTAGTTGATGGGTGCAGCAAACTACCATGGCACATGTATACCTATGTAACAAACCTGCATGTTCTGCACATGTATTATACTTTATTATTAAAGTATAATAAAAAATAAAAATTTTTAAAAAACTACTGCACTGCCAGTCATATAAAAATATAGTTCATACAATTATGTACAGTACATAATACTTGATAATGATAATAAACAATGATGTTACTGGTCTATGTATTTACAATACTATACTTTTAATCATCATTTTAGAGCATACTCCTTCTACTTATTTTTTTTAAGTTAACTGTAAAACAGTTTCAGTTAGGTCCTTCAGGAGGTATCTAGAAGAAGGCATTGTTATCATAGGTGATGGTTCCATGCGTGTTATTGCCCCAGTGGAACAAAATGTGGAGGGAGAAGACAGTGATATTGAAGATCTTGACCCTGCATAGACCTAGGCTAATGTGTGTGTTTGTGTCTTAGTTTTTAATAACAACAACAACAACAGCTTAAAGAGTAATAAAGAAATTAGCCAGGCGTGGTGGCTCACGCCTATAGTCCAACACTTTGGGAGGCTGAGGAGGGTGGATCACGTAAGCCTAGGAGTTTGAGAACAGCCTGGGCAACATGGCTAAACCCTGTCTGTACAAAAAAATACAAAAAAGTTAGCTGGGCACAGTGGCGGCACCTGTGGTCCCAGATAATCGAGAGGCTGAGGTGGGAGGATTGCTTGAGCCTGGGAGGTAGAGGCTGCAGTGAGCCGAGATGGCACCATGGCACTCCAGCCTGGGTGAGAGAGTAAGACCCTGTCCAAAAAAGATAAAAAATAAAAATAAATTTAAAGTAAATGAATAATTTTTAAAATAGAAAAAAGTTTGTAGAATAAGGATGTAAAGAAAGAAAATATTTTTGTATAGCTGTACAATGTGTTTGTGTTTTAAGCTAAGTGTTATTACAAAAGAACCAAGTTTTTAAAAATTTAAAAGTGTACAAAGTTAAAAAGTTAAGTAAGCTTGCCGGGCGCGGTGGCTCATGCCTGTAATCCCAGCACTTTGGGAGGCCAAGGTGGGCGGATCACCTGAGGTCAGGAGTTCAAGACCAGCCTGGCCAACATGGTGAGACCCCGTCTCTACTAAAAATAGAAAAATTAGCCAGGCATGATGGCAGGTGCCTGTAATCCCAGCTACTTGGGAGGCTGAGGCAGGAGAATCACTTGAACTCAGTAGGCAGTGGTTGCAGTGAGCCGAGATCGCACCACTGCACTCCAGCCTGGATGACAGAGCAAGACCCTGTCTCAAAAAAAGAAAAAAAAAAGTTAGAGTAAGCTATGGTTAATTTATTATTGAACAAAATATTTTTATATATTTAGTATAGCCTAAATGTACAGTGTTTATAAAGTCTACAAGAGTGTACAGTAATGTCCTCAGCCTTCACATTCACCAACCACTCACTCACTGACTCACCCATAGCAACTTCCAGTCCTGCAAGCTCCACTCATGGTAAGTGCCCTATACAGGTTTTCCATTTTTTATCTTTTATACCATATTTTACTGTACCTTTTCTATATTTAGATAGGTTTAAATATACAAATATTTACCCTTGTGTTATAATTGCCTACAGTATTCAGTACAGTAATATGCTGCACAGATTTGCAGCCTAGGAGCCATAGGCTACACCAGATAGCCTAGGTGTGTAGTAGGTTTGTGAAAGTACACTATGATGCTTACACAATGACTAAATTGCCTAACGATGCATTCCTCAGAATGTATCCCCATCATTAAGAAGCACATGACTGTATATAGATAAATACAGAAATGATAATATGTATGTGTGTTTACTTGAGTTAGTATATATATCCTAGCTCTGTCTGCTGAAAGGTCTAATTTCCCCACTCACTTCAGTGTTGGCAAGACTTAGTAACTTGCTTTCAAAGAATTGGATATTGAAAGAGTTTTTTTATATGTAGAAATGTGACTTTAAAGTACAGAAACCTGGCAAATATAATCTTAACCAAAGACGAAAGTTAAGATCACCAGTGATGCCATGCTGATAGGATGTAACCTCTGATACGATGTGACAAGAAGGGTACTTCATCTCTGTGGTATTTTCCCCCAAAACCCATAACTCCAGGCTAATCATAACAAAAACATTAGGACAGTGGACATCCAAGACTCCAAGATGGTGTCAGTTCTACCAGTTTAGGAAAAGAATTGTACTCATGGATGTCAAAATAGAGGGATGACACGCTGGATACTGATGTGGGATTTCATCCCTAAAGGCACTGTTGGGGCACTTCAATACAGCCACAACTGGTATTACAAGTATGTCAAAGTGAAGAAAGGGAGCACTTTCAGGGTTTCTATGCTGTCGGCAGCTTACATGTTTTTCAACTACTGCCTTTCTTACAAGGAGCTCAAACTTGAAAGGTTATACAAGTACTACTGAAGTGGAAGCCAATGCAAAGGACATACACTGCATTTCTTACTGTGACTTTCTTTGCCCTGGCATCATTCCTTGAGGAATACAGTTGTTATTGAAACTTTTCCTATCTTAATTGAGAATTTATGCCTATGATGATAAATTGTATGTGTCAGCTTGACTGGATTAAGGGATATCCACATAGCTGGTGAAATATTATTTCTGTTGATGGTGTTTTTGGAAGAGATCAGTATTTGAATCAGTAGACTGAGTAAAGATCTGCCCTCGCCAATGTGAATGGCATCATCCAATCCAATTAGGGCTCAGACAGAACAAAAATGTGGAGGAAGGGCAAATTCTCTCTCTGTCTCCTTGAGCTGGGACATCCATTTTCTCCTGCTTTTGGACATCAGATCTCCTGGTCTCTGGCCTTCAGAGTCCAGGACTTATTCCAATGCACCACTGGAATAAGAACTTATTTATCACCCCCAGGTTCTCAGGCATTTGAACTCTGAATAAATTACACCATCAGCTTTCCTGTTCTCCAGCTTATAGATAGCATTTCATGGGACTTCTTGACCTCCATAATTGTACAAGCCAATTCCCATAAGAAGTATCCTGTTATATATACTTAATATATCCTATTGGTTCTGTTTCTCTGGAGAATCCTGACTAATACAATGCCCAACAAAAAATAACCAGTATATATATATTCTTTAAAAATCAGACAAACCCAAGTTGAAGACATTCTACCAAATATTTCATCAGAAGTCCTCAAAACTGTCAAAGTCATCAAAATAAGGTAGGACTGAGAAGACCAGAGGAGACTGAGGAAGAATTGTGACTAAATACCATGTGTATCCTGAACTGGATCTTAGAACAGAAAAAGAACATTGTGAGAAAAACTAGTAAAATCTGAACACAGTCTGAAGTTTAATTAATATTAAGGTACCAGTGTTGATTTCTTAGTTTTGACAAACATACCATGGTAATATAAGTTGTTAACATTAGGGAAACCTGATGAGAAGTATACAGGAACCTCCCTGTACTATCTTTGCAACATTTCTGTAAATCTAAAATTATTCCAAAGTAAAGCTTTTATTTTAAAAAATGCATGAAGCAGCCGGGCGCAGTGGCTCAAGCCTGTAATCCCAGCACTTTGGGAGGCCGAGGCAGGCGGATCACGAGGTCAGGAGATTGAGACCACGGTGAAACCCCGTCTCTACTAAAAATACAAAAAATTAGCCGGGTGCGGTGGCGGGCACCTGTAGTCCCAGCTACTCAGGAGGCTGAGGCAGGAGAATGGCATGAACCCGGGAGGCGGAGCTTGCAGTGAGCCGAGACTGCACCACTGCACTCCAGCCTGGGCGACAGAGGGAGACTCCGTCTCAAAAAAAAAAAAAATGCATGAAGCAAAAACTGATAGAAGATGAAGAAGAAATAGCCAATCCACAATTATAGTCAGATATTTCAAGACTCCTCTATCAATAATTGATAAAACAGGTAGACAAAAGCCAGTAGAGAAAGGGAAGATTTGAACAATATTATCAACAAGTGACATTTATAGAATATGCCACTCAACAGCAGAATACACATCCTTTTCAAGTTTTCATAGAACTTTTACCAAGAAGGGTCATATTTGGAGTGAATTCATAAAAAATCTGTCATCTCATCACAGTGGAATTAAATTTGAAATAAATAACAGAATAATATTTGGGAAATCTCCAATATTTGGAAACTATATAACACAATTCCAAACAACTGATGGGTCAAAGAATCAAAGGGAAAATTACGAAGTATTTTTAAGTGAGTAAAAATGAAACCACAACATATCAAAATTTGTGGGATGCCTCTAAAGAAGTACAGAGACAATTACAAAACATTGCTTAAAAAAATTAAATGAGACCTAAATAAACGAAGAGATAGATCAAGTTCATGGGTTGAAAAATATCAATATTGTTAAAGTGTCAATTCTTCCCAAATTGATGTACTACAGATCCAATGCAATCCCAGTAAAAATTCCAGCATACTTTTTTTCATAGAAATCAGTAAACTTATTCTGAGGTTCATATGAAAATGCAAAGAACCTAGAATACTTAAGCAATTTTGAAAAAGAACACAGTTGGAGGACTAATACCATCTCACTTCAAGACATATTATAAAGCTACAGTAATCAAGTTGTTGTGGTATTATCATAAAAACTGACAAATAGATAAATAGAATAGAATAGAGAAAGAGTCCAGAAATAGACCCACACATATAGGGACAGCTACTTTTTGACAAAAGTGTAAAGACAATTCAATGGCAAAAGGATAGTATTTTCAACAAATGGTGCTGGAACATTTAGATATTCATGTGCAAATAAATAAATAAATAAACTTCAATCCATTCCTCATGATATATAAAATGTTTAACTTAATATGCATCATAAACCTAAATGTAAAACCAATAACTATAAAACATATAGAAGAAAGCATAAACGAAATCTTTTACCTTGGGTTGGGCAAGATCACATTGATAAACTGGACTTCATCAAAATTACAAACATCTACCCTTCTTAAAATGTTCCTATGGTAATGAAATGGCAAGTCACAGACTGGGAAAAAATAATTACAAACCATGAATCTGATAAATGAGTTATATCCAGAATATATAAACTCTCAAAGCTCAGTTTAAAAAGATTTAAACCCCAATTTTTAGAAATAGGCAAAAGATCTGAACAAACACACCAAAGAATATATAGAGGCAAATAAGCACAAGAAAAGGGGCATATCATTAGTCATTAGGAAAATGCTAACTAGAACCACAATGAGACCATTATAAACTTATTCAAATGACTACAAACGGGAAAGACTGACCATACCAACTAGTGGCAAGGATGTACAGGAAATGGAACTCTCGTACACTGCTGCGAACCTAAAATTGTACAACCACTTGGAAAAAAAGTTTGGCAATTACTTAAAAATGTAAATATACACTTATTCTATGATTCATCCATTCCACTCCCACATATTTATTTACCTAAGAGAAATGAGAGTAAGTGTACATGCAAAGACTTGTACACAACATATTCATACCAAGAGGAAAAGGTATTCAAACTTCAGCACAATTTAAGACAAAAGTATAGTATTTCTTCAGTGTAGATTTATTAAATGCCTTATAGGACAGGGTTTTGATTTGCTTTTTCTGTTTCTTGAAAGAGCTAATGCAGTTGTTGAAGCTTCTAACCAAGACAGAACTTAAGTAATTGGGAGACTTGGTCCCCTTGTTTTCAGGGCTGTGCCTATAACTCCCTCCCCACCTTTGGATATTGCTTAAATATGGCAAAAGGATTTCTAGTTTTTATAACCAATAGTTTTTGTTTGTTTGTTTGCTTGCTTGCTTGCAGATTTGCATAATCATTGATGCTTACTGTTGCTGATTCGTAATATAAAGAATGACTCCTGTCCTCCATATTTATGCACGTGCTAGAAATAGTATACATTATATAAAGAGTATGAAGTTTTCATAAGCCTTTATATTTCAAGCTCTTTATTTAAACATTGTTGAAACGTGGCATAAACCTTGTTTCATTTATTTAATAAACTAGAGTAGTATAAAATAATTAAAAAACAGATACTTGTACATAAATGATCATAGTAGCTTAATTTGTAATAGTTAAACCTGGAAACAACCCACATGTCCATCAATAGATGAATGGGTAAACAAACTGTGGTATATCCATACAATGAAATACTACTCGTCAATAAAAATAACATATTGATACACACTGCGACTGTGGATAAATTTCAAAATAATTGTGCTGTGTGAAAGAGGCCAGACCCCCCTGAAAAAGAATACTCTATGTTTCCCCTTTACATAAAATCCTAGGAATTACAAACTAATGAATAGCGACTGAAAGCAGATCACCAGTTGAGGACAGAGGAGCAACCAGAAGGGCTGGGAAAGAGGGATTACCAAGGCTAACAAAGAAACTTTTGGGGGAAATGTTCACTTTCATGATTACGGTAATAGCTGCAGATGTGTATCCATATATCACAACTTATCAAATTGTACATTTTAAATAAATGCAGTTTATTGTATGTCAATCATACTTCAATAAAGCTGTTTTCTTTTTTTAAAAAATGTATGCCAAAAATTTGAAAATCTAGATTAAATATATTTCTAGAAAAATATTAAAACATCAATAATAACACAAGAAGAGATTGACAACCTGAAGACCAATAACCATGAAATAAATAAATAATAAAAGTCTCCCCCAACCCATCCCCACAAAGCTTCACACAATAGCAGTTTTAAAGATGAGTTCCACCACTTTCCTTTTACCTTTCACATGGTTAAAAAAAATGATACATAAAAACCATTTCATTTAAGTAATCATCATAAGGGGGCCATACTTGTTACTGCAATTTTGGTCAAGAAATAGAGCTATGCCAGTCATGCTTGAAGCCCTTCCTTGTGCCTTCCATAACACAATTGCCTCTGTCTCTCAAATATAACCCATTAATCTGACTTTTATGTAATTCTTTCCTTGTGTTTCTTTATAATTTTATCACCCAAATGTGTTTTCCTGAACACTACACTTTTGTCTTGCTATGACTGTTTCGTATTTGATATGTCTTTAGAGACACTCTTCACTTGTAATTTTCCCCTGTATTGCCTTACAGTTCATCTGTTGAAGAATCTGGGCTGCCTGACCTGTAGAGTCTCCCACAGTCTGGACTTTGTTAATTGCCTTCATGGTGTGGTTCAACATGTTCTTCTGTCTTCTGTATTTCCTGTAAATCAGCAGCTAGTCTCAGGTTCAATCCCTTTGTCAACATAGTAGGTGTTACATTCTTTCACTTGGAGACACACAATGTCTGGATGGGCTCATTTTCTGATGTTATCAGCTGTCGATTATTTTTGCCTGGATCTACTAATTCACTGAAGGCTGAAAAATAGTAATCTAATGGTATCATTTCTCTTTTTGAGGTCGAAAAGTTTTATGAAGATTTTGGATTTTAACATATTTTATGAGTTTTTATGCATTGTAATTGTTATGCTTACTGTGGTAGATTAGAAAATATGGACACAATATTTTGCATATTCTCCCATCAAGAAATGAAATTAAGTTCTCCATCCTCATTTAAACTGAACTGGCCTTGTGACATGCTCTGACCAACAGAATGTGGTAGAAATTCAGTTTTACAACTTCTGAATCTAGGCATAAAGAGGCCTGGCAATTTCTGCTTTCACCCACTTGGAGCACTGTCCTGAGTCCACCTGATCTAATCTACAGGAGGATGAAAGGCCTTTGGAGGAAAAGTTAGGGCACCCCTACCTATATTCCCATATAACCACTCACCATTTGAGCGCATCTTGGGACATCCCCGCCATGCTTGAAGTGTAACTACAGGAATTAGTTCAGACTAGACCAGCAGAACTGCCAACTATTCTACAAAATTATGAGAAATACAATTGAATCTCGTTATTCACAGAAGTTATGTTTTATAAAGTCATCATGAGGACTGAATGAGTGAATACTGAACCATTGCTCCTAGAGGAAATGTAGAGTTAGATTCCTGCGAGCCTCTAGTCAAAATAGACTCATCAACCAGTCAACATATAACCTTGTTTTATGTACGTTCCTTTAAAGACACCTCCTTTAGTACACTCTTGACTGGTTGAACTCCCAGGCAACAGAACTATGCATGCCTAAGCAAAGCTTATCTAACACACCTATTTTTCCTCCGAAAGGCACATCACAGCCTTATTGCACTTAGGAGCATTAACCAGCATTTCAGCAGTACTCTTGGGGTCCTTTTATTTATTTATTTATTTTGAGATGGAGTCTTGCTCCATCGCCCAGGCTGGAGTGTAGTGGCATGATCACAGCTCACTGTAACCTCCGCCTCCCAGGTTCAAGCAATTCTCCTGCCTCAGCCTCCTGAGTAGCTAGGATTACAAGCATGCGCCACCATGCCCAGCTAATTTTTGTATTTTTAGTAGAGACCGGGTTTCACCATGTTGGGCAGGCTGGTCTCGAACTCCTGACCTTATGATCTGCCCGCCTTGGCTTCTCAAAGTGCTGGGATTACAGGTGTGAGCCACCGCACCTGGCCCTAGGGCCCTTTTAAACAGCAAAATCACCAACAACAAGCACAAAAATGTTTTTTTAAAAGTGACAGTTAAGAGATGACAAAAAAGATACTTGTTTACAGTAAGAGAGATGAAAGCAGACAAAATAGCACATTGTACAGCCTCAGCTAGGAACTTAGGCATCAGAAAACTCAAATTTTTCCACTGCCCTGTGCATGTCCACAAATCACTCCGAGTACTGATTTGGGGGTTAAAATAAATTTCAGCAAGTAGGTGAATTTGCAGGTACGAATGCTTGAATAATGAGAATTGACCATAATACAATGTGTTGTTTTAGGCCACTGAGTTTGGGGTGATTGTTACACAGCAATAGAATCCTGAAACACACAAAGACATCTTTTGCCAGGCAGAGTGACTCAGATTGGGTTCCCTGAACATAGGCTCTGAGAGAGAATTCTGTCCAATGGTTTGTTGAGGAGTGCTCATAGGAGAAGCTGCTCACAGAAGGCAGTTGCAACTGACATCTCAGCTGATCCTACAAGAGGCCTTTCCAAGTTGTCCCAAATTGAGGGAAGAAGACTGGGCCTTTATATCTCTGCATAGCAATTATTTGCTATGGGATACCCCTGTGAAGAGACTTAATCTTGAGGGAATCAGTTCCCTGTGGCTGAGTGCTCATTTTGTGAGGGGTGCAGCTGTGAATCAGTATCTTCAGAAGCTGAGGGATGGCTCTGATTTCTCTGCAATGGGATCTAGCAGGAGCATCACATGTCAGAACACAGGGTGCCTCTTCTGATTGGTTCTGAGTCCTGTTGACATGATAGCTTCCTTGCTATCTGGTATGACAAGAAATTTCAGGCTTATTTTATACATTTCCTGTTTCATACCTGTAAATTTTTCAAGCCATTTCTCCAAGAAGCCCTGGTTTCTTTTGGTTGCAAACAGTATTTCTTTTTGTTGTTGTTGTTGTTGTTGTTGTTTTTAGGGGGGGATGGAATTTTGTTCTTGTGGCCCAGGCTGGAGTGCAATGGAGCGGTCTCGGCTCACTACAACCTCTGCCTCCCAGGTTCAAGCGATTCTCATGCCTCAGCCTCCCAAGTAGCTGGAATTACAGGCACCTGCCACCATGCCTGGCTAATTTTTTTGTATTTTTAGTAGAGACGGGGTTTCACCACGTTGGCCAGGTTGGTCTCAAACTCCTGACCTCAGGTGATCCACCCACCTCGGCCTCCCAAAGTGCTGGGATTACAGGCATGAGCCACCGTGCCTAGCCGGCAAATGGTATTTCAAGACCACTAAAAATGCTTATTGCGCCCTATGTCACTTGCCCCTTATGACTAGAAACCCATAGGGAATTTTGTTGTTTGTTTTTATTTCCTTTTTGTTCAAGTCTGGCATTTTTAGTAAAACTGATTGCCTGCCAGTCAACAACTCCTCTCCCTGTGTCATCTATCTCTTTCAGGTTCTACCCAGCCACCAAGCTCCTTACCTAGGAGTCCTCCTAATGACCACCTCTATCCCCCAACTGCCATCTACATCTTATCTGTGGATGAAGGCCAGTGCCTCATTCATAAAAGATAATTCAAAAGTTTTGTTGGAAAGAGTAAAATCGACTAACGTTTACTTGGCACTTGATGTTTTGTTCCCTGGGGGGTCATGCCCATCTTTTCTGGTAACCAGAGGCTATTCCTCAGTAGCCAAGATGCTTGAATGGAATTTCTATTCTCCTATAGCAAGAAACATGCTCTAATATTGGCAGACCAAAGGGTACCCCATCCAGAACCATAAACTTCCTGGAGCCTGGGACTTTCCCCACTGCAGAGGCTGTAACCCTTGCCTACCCAGTTGTGTTTTTTCCCCCTCCACGAAGGCAACCTGGAAAGCAAAAGGAGGACAAAGCAATGTGGTGAAAGGTCAGAGACAGAAAAAAGTAAGGCAATAGAGGATATATGAGCACCTAATTATCTATTCATTCACTCACTCACTCACCAAATAGTTCCTAAACTCCTGCTCTGTTCCATGCCTGGAACTGGAGGATGGACGATAAGGAAAGATTAGACAGAGTCCCATGGCCATGAGGAACAAAATGTCAACCAGTGGAAACAGAGAAATTAACAGGCACAGAGACTGCAGAGTCCAGGGAGCCCAGAAGAAGGCACATTACATTACACAGCCCAGCAGAGTCCACAGGAGTGGTTTGTGGAAAGGAGGAATGCTTATATTGGGGCTGAACTGATGAGGAAGAAGAAAGAAGGAAATGGGAAGCCATACTGGCATTCCCCGCAGATGGAACATGGAAAAAGGTCAGTCAGTCTGTTCTGAAAGAAAGCTGCAAGTAACAGAAATATGTGGCAAGTCTTGGGCATCCAACTCTTCTTCATGGGCATTTCTGTAGGTCATGACCTAAGACTTGCAGGGTTTAGCTGTAACCATGTAGAGTTTGAAAAGCAGAGTGTTTTCACTCACTAAGCCCCAGCTCCCTCAGGCAGCAGGTTTTCTCTCTCTCTCTCCCCTCCCCCTTCTCTCTCTCTCTCTCTCTCTCCCGCTTTCCCCCTCCCCCTCTCTCCTCTCTCTCTCTCTCCCCCCCCCTCTCCTGCATGCACACACAAACACACACACACATACACGTACAAAGAGAGAATGAGCTCTTCCTTCCCACCCTCCTCCCTGTGGGTACTCAGCTCTTTGGGCTCAAGGACCAGCCCATAGTCCATTTTGTCTCCTCAAGGCACACTTGTTATAGGGCAGCAAGGAGAAGCGGGAAGGTGTCTGAGTGTGCCACACTCCAGTCTCTGTCCCTCTTGATGCCCCACTCCTGATGCAGGGTTTGTTAAACTCAAGTACCACACTCCCAGCTACAGAGATGCTGATGGCAAAAAAAAAAAAAAAAAAAAAAAAAAACAGGCAGCAGGACCCACTGGGAAAAGCCACCTGTCAGACTTAAATGAGGGCAGACAAGCTCCTCATCCCTGGCTCTGCCAGAGTTTAATAAAAACCATGAATATCTTCCTAATAAATGGGAAGCCAATTCTTTACAGAGTATGTTATATACAACCTCACACCCCAGTGAGCAGAGCTTCAGAAACACAGGAGACTCTCCAAATATTTATTTAGTTGATTTCCGAAAACTCCACACCCCATAACAGACTCAATACAATTTGTAGTGTCCCTGAAAGTGGCCACTAGGGCACTGAGGAAAGAGGTGCAAGAATGGGTTGCCCCAAGAGAGCTGGTGTGGCAGAGGCTATCCACTCACAGATGGATCCACACTGGGCTGCAGGGGAACTTCTCCCAGCCCCAGACAACTGAGCCAGAGTGGAAGTCCCAGGCCTCACACGTCTGCAGGGACCTGGTAATGCCTCCTTCACTCTCTCTGAGCAATCACCCAGCTGGCTGGTTTCACAAAGTCTCAGGTGGGAGCCCTGAAACCAGAACCACGTCTAACACTTGCTTCACCGTTGATGATGTCTCTTCTTTGATAGATGTTCCTCCAGATATTGATGAGTCACTGTGGCCCACCTGGCAGGGCAGCTGGCCCTCTAGCTGGAATCGGTTCACACTCTCCTTCCCACCAGCCAGAGCACAGCCCTGGTGCAGGCATGGCTGAGGCAAGTGACCAGAGCACCAGGCAGGGGCACTTTCCAGGCCCCAGTCTCCCTGCCATGCTCTATTGTACGGATCTCCAGAGGGCCCGTTGATTCCAACTGGGATTTGCAGAAAGGGCATTGAGAAGGAGTGGGAAGTTGGTCAGAGGAGACACCTAAGTGTGAGACTCAGAAACAGCAGAAGAGTGGAATGGGGTCTGATCACGGGGTCACCAGGATGCCCAGGGGCATCACCAGACACAAGACTAGGACGACGAAGTCTGCTGAATTCAAACAGGAAGCTTGTCTCAGGTGATCAATAATCCATTTCTTGTAGAAATTAACTTCTGTGTAAACTCCAGGGTATCCTTTGCGACCGCAGCCAACGCCCCAGCTCACAATCCCCACCTGGACCCATGTGCCATTTAATTCACAGACCAGGGGCCCCCCAGAATCTCCCTGGAAAAAGAAAGACAGTCACTGTAGGAAAGAAATAGGATCCACATCAGAGCAGGCTAATTGCACTGCAATGCGCTGCAGAGCTAGGCACTCAGCGGGCTTCCCCAGGAACCCCTAAGACCCTCCTAGCCTTAGGTATCTGTCAATATGAGATCTGAGAATTGACAATTTCCAATAAACCAAAATCATGTACCTACTAAAAAGGCGTGTTCCAAAAAACGGAATATACCTAATGAAATCGTGCCTACTCTGAGACAATACGAGTCAAGTGCTTACCTGAGTACACTGCCTGTCACACAGAAGGGGCTCAAAACATGGAACATGTATTGTTGGCGGGACCTGCCTGATTCACCCCTCCTCCCACTCCAGGCTGTGTCAGCTGCTCTCTTTTGAAGGATCAGGTAGGCTGCCCAGGAAAGCCTTGGTGGCTTGTCCTCACGTCCCATTACCATGAATAAGGGTAAACGGAGGTGCTAGGAGATAACCCAGGTCCTACTGGCTGGGGATGAGGAAGCTTTGAGGAGACAACTGCAATGCTAAGGCAGCAAGAGGCCCATGAACTGACCTGACAGGCATCCTTCCCTTGGTCATTATAGCCACAGATGGTCCCTTTCTTGACCATTTCACTCCTCATTCTTATCTTTTCCTTGAGCACCTCATTACATTTCTCATGAAGCATAATGCTTAGCTCAGCCTCCTGAAGCTCAGTTACTATATTTTCTGATGAATCTACAGAGAGACAATTTACAACTGAGTGGGTGTGTATAAGTGGGACAGGACAGGAGAACCCCATACCCACTCTGGGTCTCAATACCATGTGTTCACACACAGACACCTTCTTAGGCATTGGATATTGTCCCATTTGACAAAGGAAGATATGAGGCCCAATGTTGACATGGGGAGATAAGGACATAAGATCCAAACCAAAACAGGAGAAATAAGAACAGACAGGAAAGGGAAGGCAAGGCGTTACCACTCTGAGAAACCAAAACCAAGCATCTGTCACTCTGAATAGTAGTACTAATAGTGACACAGTATCCTGTACATCAGTAAAGCATCTATACTTTCTAGAGCAGGATCACAGACTGTCAGACAGGTAATGCCCCAAAGGTACCAAATCCAGCCTCTCCCCAAGGATAGGAGGCCCTACACCTCTCTGAAAGGTCTCTGGCCTCTTCTCACACACAGGAAGCTCCCTATCTACCAAGGCAGGTACTTCCAGGGAGGGACAGCTTAAAAGGGCAGACAGCTAGCTCATCACCCCCAGAGGTAAAATCCACCCTAGAGAGAACCCATCATGCCTGGCACCCAAACCCCCAGGTCCTGACAAACCAAAATAATTTCATAGACCAGTTGTTAAAATTATTCCCTGGCAGCATCTACTGCACCCTCCTCCCTGACTTACTAAAAAAATCTGCCCCCCTGTCCCTCCCTTTAGCTTGTAGATCAACCTCAGGGCACCAAGCAACATTTTCCCTGGTCTGGGGCTGCTGTAGTCTTGCTTCATAGTCTCACCTGTTTCATTTACGTTGCCCCATCCGGTCACCCAGCACTTCATACCAGCTTGCACCATGAAAGCCTGTTCAGGGAGGCACACAGGCTGGATGTGCGTGGAGTAATTCACAGGGAAGTCAAGCAGAGCAAGGGCAATGTCATTTTCAATTATTCCAGGAGACGTAAAATATCGGTGGATAACGATGTCACGAACTGGGACCACAAGTGCCGTTTTGGAGCAATGATGCACATTTGTGTCTCCTAGCTTCACTGTGTATTCCAGATGGCTGCAGGAAGATCCTCCAGGGTCTACACTCTGTTTCCACACCTTCCAGGTGCTTCCCGCCTGGTGCCATCTTCCTATGCCAGCCAGCAGCTACCTCCCTCTCTCCAAGCCACATCCCTCCAGGACCCCTGACCACTTTAGCCGGTGGTCCCAGATCAGCCGTGGCAGCAGCAGCACCCAGAAACTTGTTAGAAATGCAAATCGTCAGGTCTCACCCAGACTGGATAAAAACTATGGGGCTGTCACCCTCTTTTACAGATGAGGAAGAGGAAGTTCAGGGAGGGGGACAGACTGGCTCCAGGTCCCACAGCCTGATCAGGGCCCAAGCTCTGAGCCCCAAACACTCACCCAGAGAAGCAGTGAGCGGCAGTGAGCACCCAGCGCCTGGCGATAAGGGAGCCTCCGCAGATGTGTCTGTTGCTGGTCTGCAGGCTCACCTGCCAGGGCCACTTCCTGTCTGGGGCCGGCAGTCCTCCAATTATCCTTGAAGTCCGCTGGCCACAGGCTGGGGCAGGTCAATGAAAGGAAGGAACTAAGAGTAACACTGCTGCAGCACCTTCACCAGAGCCAAATGCGCCTCAGAACCCTCAAAGCAAGGCCTGCATTTCCTGAGGCTCTTCGGAAAATGGCTGTGTCCTCCCAGGTCTCAGGGAGCCGCCCCGCCCCTGGACAGATCGTGTCCCCTGAGCCCCTCCTCCTCTAGGGCAGGTCCCTTCCCCTTCAAACCAGGCCAGTTCTCTGCGGCTGAGCATGGCCCGGAAGC
Organism: Pongo pygmaeus; assembly: GCF_028885625.2. NCBI lineage: Eukaryota > Metazoa > Chordata > Mammalia > Primates > Hominidae > Pongo > Pongo pygmaeus. Next base: position 106,840,808 of record NC_085930.1, on the reverse strand, counting down.
GTCACCTGACGTTTAATGCTACTGTCTGTCCCTTTGGTCCATGTTGAAGATAGTGTGTGTGGGATTGCCAGAGCCTGGTAAGAATCAGACTCACCTGAGGGAAGTAACACCGACGCGGGGAGCACTGCGTTCCCCCTGGACTGGCGGGCCGCTGGGGATCCTGGAGCCCCTACAGGTGGCGGCTCCCATCCGCTCGCTCCGGCGTCCTGGCCACCTGGCCCTGAGGGGAGAGCGGAGGGGAAGAGCAGTGCTACGCCTCCCTGCGCACCCACCCTGCCTGCCTGGGCCTCTTCGAGCCATGGCTGCAGAAGCAAGAACCAGGCCAGGAGCTCCAGGGAGCTGCCGCCCTGGGACGCCATGGATACTGCCGGCGACCTCAGCCTACGTCGTGGTGCCGCCTCGCAGCGGTTTCCACGCCTGCCATGGGTCCTGGCGGGAACTTGGAGCGCCCTCGAGGGACGAGGGGGCGGGGCGGGGCCACAGGGCCGTCCGAGGGGCGGGGCCTGGGCGGGGCCGCGCCGTGCAGTCCTGACTCAGATGAGTCCTCTCTCTCTTCGCAGCTCTCGGTGGACTCAGGGCCCTCCACCTCATCGGGCGCCACCCAGGCACTCAGCGTCTCCTGGCCTAGGGCCCTCGCCTCAGAGTGGCAGCTGTCTAGCCCTTTGTTCACACAAAGATGCGACCACTACTCTACGGCAGAGCTTCCTCCAGCCAGGGCTTTAGAGTCACCTTCCCTTACTTGTTTGCAATAAAAATTAAAACTCTTTAACATGCATGTTGCACTTAACATTACTAACCACTGCGTTAGAGACAATACTGCTACCTTTTTGAAAATCAACACCCACATTAGAGACGACACTGCTACCTTTTGGGAAATCAACACCCACGTGAGAAAAGGGGCATTGAGACTCTAAAGCAGTAGACAATCCCCAAATACCATCTATAGAGTTGGAACTGCATTCTTTTAAAGTTTTATATGCATATATTTTAGGGCTGTAGACTTACTTTCCTATTTTGTGTTCCATGGCTTATTCTTGAGCACAAAATGATAATCAATTATTACATTTATACATCACCTTTTTTACTTTTCCAAGCCCTTTTACAGCTCTTGGCATTTTCCTCGCCCAGGCCTGTGAGGTAACTGGGATTGCACCTTTTATACCAGAGACCTGAGGCAGATGAAATTTATTTCCATCTAGGACTAGAAAAACTTGGGTCTCTTACCGCGAGACTGAGAGGCCGAAGTCAGCCCGAATGCCTGTCAGTTTCATGGAGGGAAAACGCAAAACCTGCAGTTCCTGAGTACCTTCTACAGGCCTGGCCCAGCCTAGGCCCGGGGTGGCCACACCACAGCAAGCCGGCCCCCCTCTTTTGGCCTTGTGGATAAGGGAGAGTTGACCGTTTTCATCTTGGCCTCCTTTTGCTGTTGTTTGGATGTTTCCACGGGTCTCACTTATACCAAAGGGAAAACTCTTCATTAAAGTCCGTATTTCTTCTAAAAAAAAAAAAAGAAAAGAAAAAAGAAAATCAACACCCACATGAAAAGATGTTCAACATTAAGGCAGGATAGATAGACCATGTCCTCAGGACACAGCAGCTGTGGTGACCGTTCCACAATTAACGCAGTAAGCCACAGCATTCGCATTGTAATTGAGCTCATTCAAGCAAAGCTATCTTCAGTAAGAAATTTCCCCTGTAGAGAGCATGCGCACTTCGATTTTACCTTTTCTCAAAATGACCCTTTTTTCATTATCATAGTGAAAAGCACACCCCTGGGTGGAGATTTCAGATGCTGATGAGATATGCGACATATGAACAAGCATGCACAGCTACTGTGCATGTGCACCCAGAGGACCACCCAGAACAAGCTTACTAATAACACTTCTTCCCACTCCTTATAAATAACCATGTAAGACTCCCATAAAGAGAGTCTCCCTAGTGCCAGTCTTCGCTGTCCATCCTCATAAGTATACCACTCTGAATCCTCTCTCTCTCAGGGTGTACTGTCTATTCTGCACTTAACTTTCAAAATATTATTTTCCCTTTACAATAAATTACTCTATGCTCCATCTCCTTTGCTATGCATCTCTTATTTAAATTTTTTTAAACTAAGAAGACAATAACGAAAGTATCACAACAGCTGTCAACAACATCATGAGTCAATAACAAAATGGAAATTAAAATCACAATGAGATATCACTACACACCCATCAGACTGGCTAAAATAAATAATAGTGACAACATCAAATGCTGACATGGATGCAGAGATATTGGATCACTCATAAATTGTGGTGGGAATGTAAACTATTACAGCCACTCTGGAAAACAGATTGGCAGTTTCTTATACAACAAAATAAGCAATTACTATACAACCCAGTACTTATACTCCTGGGTATTCATCCCAGAGAAATAAAGATGTTCACACACACAAAGCTGTATAAATGTTTATAGTATCTGTACTCATATAGCCAATATCTGGAAACAATCCTGTAATGAACAGAATAATGGCCTCCCAAAAATGGGCACATTCTAATCCCTGGAACCTGTGAATATTTCACCGTACATGGCGAACAAAATGTGACTAAATTAAGCATATTGAGACAGGAGATTATTCTGGATTATCCTGGTGGGCCCAATGTAATACCAAGTATCCTAGAGGGAGGAAAGAGAGTCAAAGTCAGAGAGAGAGATGTGATGTCAGAAGCAGAGGTCAGAGAGAGAGTTTTGAAGATGCTATACTGCTGACTTCAAAGGTTAAAGAAGGGGCCACAAGCCTAGGAATGCAGCAGCCTTTAGAAACTGGAAATGGCAAAGAAACAGATATTCCCCTAGAGCCTGCAGAAGGAAGACAGCTGGCCAACACCTTGATTTTAGGACTTCTAACCTCTAAACTACAAGATAATACATTTGGGTTGTTTCAAGCCACTACATTTATGGTAAATTATTACAGCTGTAATAGGAAATGAATACAAACCCAAATGTCCTTCAGTGGGTGAATAGTTAAACAAATTGTGGTACATTCATACCACAGAATACTACTCAGCAAAAGATAGAATAAAATATCAATAGAGGCAACAACTTGAATGAATTTCCAGGGAATAATGCTGAATCAAAAAAACCAATCCCAAAAGGTTGCATGCTGTATAGTTCCATTTATATAACATTTTTGAAGAGATAAAATTTGAGAAATGAAAAGTGGATTAGTGATTGTCCAGAGTTAGGGAGGTAGGCATGGTTTTGAAAAGGCAATACAAGGAATACTCTGGTAATGAAATTGTTTTGTGTCTTGACTATGGTGGTAGATACTTACACATATGATTAAATTGGATAGAATTATACATACATCCTGACTTGTACACCCTCATAAATTAGCACAAGTAAAACTGGAGAAATCTGAGGAAGATAGATGGATTGTATCAATGTCAATATCCTGGTGATGTGGTACTACCGTTTCTCAGGATGTTACCACTGCAGGAACTGGGTAAATGGTATAGAGGATCTCTATTATTATTTCTTACAATTGCATGTGAATCTATTCAATTTCATAAGTTATCTCAAAAAAATTTTAGGCTTAATTTAAAAAACAACACACTCAATCATAAAGCTTTAATAGGATAAAAATTTGGCCAGGCACGGTGTTTCACACCTGTAATCCCAACACTTTGGGAAGCTGATATGGGTGGATGGCTGGAGCCAGGAATTCAAGACCAACATGGGCAACATAGCAAGACCCATTCTTTACGAAAAAATAAAAACTAGCCAGGCATGGTGCTACACACCTGTAGTCCCAGCTTCTCAGGAGGCTGAGGTAGGGGGATCACCTCAGCCTGGGTTGTCGAGGTTGCAGTGAGCCATGATTTCACCACTGCACTCTAGCCTGGGCAACAAAGTGAGACCCTGTCTCAAAATAAAACAAAAGAAATAAAGATAAAAGTTCATATATAGTATTGCTATTGTCTAATCTTGACCCCAGAATCTTTACTTTTAAAGTCAATTAGCCTATCTGATATAAATATTAGCAATACATTATCATTATGAAGACAAGTTATTTTCATTGTAGAAAAATAAGAAAAAACAAGCAAAATGAAGAGGGAAATCTCATTATCTTCATAATTGGGCACATATTTTGGAGCCCATTTTTTCATGTAACAATATATTCTGTTAGAAATATATTCTGTTAAAAATCTAAAAAAGCTAAAATAATCAACATCGGAGTCCAATTTGCCATCTTTTCTAGTCATCTTTAGGTGTACTGATCCAACCTTTGTTTATCTCAAAATGTATTAGAATACTTCTTTTGAAATAATTGTAAATTATTTCCTTGAAGGAGAAACATCCTTTGCTGCAGTCCATGTCCAGACAACATTTTTCACAATCTCTCCTGTTTTTCTCCCTTGCAGTTGATAAATTCAACCCAATTACAATGGTGTTAAAGAACAGACTTGCTTTGTTTTTTTCAGCATCCAGAACCATATGGGAAGCTATGATTACCTCTTCATAGGTGGATGAACAGATTGACCAATAGTTGTAATACAGAGTGATAAGTATCTTGAATGAAAGATATGTATGATATGTTTTGAAAGCCAATTTTTTAGTGACTATCAACATTTAAAATATCATCCTACCTAGTAATTTCTCTGATGGCAGTTTATTCTATATAGATATCCTTTCAGAAAACATGCCAAGTATGCCAAAATATATATAACAAGGCCCTGCAGCAACTGTTTGTAATAGCAAAACATCATTTAAAAAAACATAAATTCTCATCAATAAGACGCTGGTTATAAGGAAGTATCTTCATGACCATGGAGTAGAGAATTATTTCTTATACAAGATACAAAAAACACTGACCGTGAAGAAAGATTAATAAATGTGACACCTTTAAATTAAGAACCACTGTTCATCAAAAGGCACCATAAAAATTTGTGGAAAAAATTAAAAGCCATATGATGGGGGGGAGATATTTGCAACACACATAACCAACGAAAAACCAGTATCCAGAATATCAAAAGAACTGAAAATCACTCGCAATATGGCAGACACCTTGAAGGCGCTGCACAAAAGAGGAAATCCAAATGGCCAATAAGAGTGACAAAGGAGGATTCAGAAATAAATGCATTTAGAAAATAAAGAAGTTTCTTTGTAGGGTGCAAGAAAGTCAGACCTCAGAAGAATTGATTCATCAAACTTACACAGTGAGCATTTAAAGGAAAAATGTCACAAAATTACCAAGATCACCAGGCTTAAACGAGTCTGTTCAAACTGAGAACACAGCAACTTTCTCACATGACCATCATGTTCACAAAGGTTATGACATATATTGAGACATCAGCAGAGTAAAATTAAAAGATAAAATCATTTTTGTTTTGTTTTGAAGTCTAGGTTTGCAGGAATATTGACAGTTTTATTACTTTGGTATCACAACTAGATAGGATGCCCCTGTTACATTTTGGTTTATTTCTGGAATCAATCCCCCGACTATGCCATGGGAAAATACTTGGGCATTAGAAGTAAGGTAGAGTGTTGGTTTTTGCTTTTACAGACCCCCCTTGTGGTAAAGTTCCTTCCATTAGGGCAAATTTGACCAAATGAGTTGCTTAGCAATTTTCTGATTCCATACCATTAATTCAATAGTTTTTTTATTATTCAAGCAGTTTATTTACACAGGAATAACAAAAGGTGTCATTTAATACATAAAGACCTCTGTGACAGACTGCAAAAATGACCACAATACTTTGCAGTTCCTCCTGTCAAGAGATGGAGTCAGGCTGTGGTATAAGCAGCCTTGTCACTTGGGGTATATGACCTGGCAAATAACATGGTGCTAGAGTTTCCCATGGTTAATTAAAATGCTGTAAAGAGTCTCTGATATGTCATACCTAGAGAGTCACAGTATAGATCTCTCAGTTCTGGCGCAAGATCATACCATCTGCAGCAAAGAAACTGTACATTATTTGAAAAGCAACTCCTGACACACTACTAAACCCTAAAGGAAACTAAGTGTCAGACCATGAAACATTAAGTGACCAAGAGACTGGAGCTTCCTATCATAAGGTAGATATTTAGTCAGACTCACCAAGTCATAAACTCAATTGGACTAAACAGCAATCCGTCATTCAATGGAAGTGATACTTTGGAACTGGATTATGACAAGTCTTGAAGACACAAGTAAGTTACACAAAGAGATGAACCTAGATCCCCATGTCACCTATTTGTGATGCATTGAAATGTCTCCCTCAGTTTACACTCATAGCCTTATGGCGAGCGTCCTAGCTAAATTAGGAGGAAAAACCTGTGCTTGGTTCAAAAATGGACTCAAAATCCTGTGCCAGCTGAAAATAGGCTGCTATTGCATTATATCCCTGTATTAGTCAGGGTTCTCTAGAGGGACAGAACTAATAGGATTTTATATATATATAATTATTATATATATAATTATTATATATATGAACTTATTTTATATATATATATGGAAGCTTATTAAGGAATATTAACTCACACGATCACAAGGTCCCACAATAGTCCATCTACAAGCCAAGGAGCAAGGAAAGCCAGTCCAAGTCCTAAAACTGAAGAACATGGAGTCCAATGTTCGAGGGCAGGAAGCATCCAGCACAAGACAAAGATGTGGGCTGGGAGGCTAGGCCAGTCTAGTCTTTTCACGTTTTTCTGCCTACTTTATATTCTAGCCATGCTGACAGCTGATTAGATGATGCCCACCCAGATTAAGGGTGGGTCTGCCTTTCCCAGCCCACTGACTCAAATGTTAATCTCCTTTGGCAACACCCTCACAGACACACCCAGGACCAATACTTTGCATCCTTCAATACAATCAAGTTGACACTCAATATTAACCATCACAAGTCCACCCCTTGTCGGCTTGAACCCATACACATCTCCTGAGATCACACATAATTTTCAGATAAAGATAATAATAAGGTCATAATTACACCTAACACAATACAGCTATCCTTTGTACAACTGGAAACACACCAATCCCCAACCCAAATACTGTTGCATAAAGTTAGCAATACTTAAATGCTGATATGAAGTGAATAAATCTTATGTCACATTGATAAAGAAAAAAGGAAATAAAATTATATTTTCTTAGTGCAAGTGTGTACAAACACGTTTTTAACCAAAGGAGGAAATACTCATGACAGTTACAGTCCTTGTTTCTGCAGCTGGTCACGTGATCATAACTGGTATTGATGACTACCTTCTTCTGCTACCCATTCTGTATTCCCTTTGCCTTCAGCAAGCACCTCAGCAGGTCGTGGCTTTTTTCCTGGTGGAGTGACCCAAACCTTCATTCCTGAAGGGTCTGGGCCATTTGCAATCTTGCCTGGATTGGGTTGTTGTAGTTTCCCATTGACTTTATTCACAGGGTGGTAATACTAAGGGACACCCTGATGGATTTCCTGTATTCCATACATACTCTTCCTTATCTGCATTGTGGAGTAGTAGACTGATTTCATCTTGATAGTCCAAGTCAATCACCTCAGCCAACACTGTAACTCTCTTCTTAGCCTGTTGACTTAGATAGGAGGAGCCCAAAGTGTCCAGGTGGCAATCTTAACTTCCAGTTTAATGGAATCATTTAATGGAATCATTTAATGGAATCTCCTGGTGGCAGCATTCCTCCATCTGGAACTAAGACCTCTACACCAGCAAAATGTAATGCTGCAGGAACTGGAAGCAAAAATTTTGCTAGTGGATCATTAGGAGTGATGGTGAGTGGTGCCACTTCCACTTCCACTCCTCGATTCCTGGACCCATGAAACCTGGCTATGGGAGAAACAGTATCATATATTGGATGCTGACTCAGAGCATACACAGCCTTCTGGAGAACTTTGCCCCAGCCCTGCAAAGTATTGTCACCTAGTTGGCGTTGCAACTGTGACTTCAAAAGGCCGTTCTACCATTCTATCAACCTAACTGCTTTAGGATGATGGGGAACATGGTAAGACCAGTGAATTCCATGAGCATGAGCTCACTGCCACACTTCTTTAGCTGTTAAGTGAGTGCCTTGGTCAGAGGCAATGCTGTGTGGAATACCGTGACAGTGGATAAGGCATCTGTGAGTCCACAGATGGTAGTCTTGGCAGAAGCATTGCATGCAATGCTTACTCTATTGCATGTAATAGCAAACCCATTTCTGGAGTAAGTGTCTATTTCAGTGAGGATAAACCTCTGCCCTTTCCATAAGGGAAGAGGTCCAATATAATCAACTTGCCACCAGGTAGCTGGCTGATCACCCTGAGGAATGGTGCCATATCGAGGGCTCAGCATTGGTCTCTGCTGCCGGCAAATTGGGCACTCAGCAGTGGCCATAGCCAGGTCAGCCTTGGTGAGTGGAAGTCCATGTTGCTGAGCCCATGCATAACCTCCATCCCTGCCACCATGGCCACTTTGTTCATGGGCCCATTAGGTGGTAACAGGGGTGGCTGCAGAAAGAGGCTGAGTGGTGTCCGTAGAACAGGTCATCCTATCCACTTGATTATTAAAATCCTCCCCTGCTGAGGTCACCCATTGGTGAGCACTCACATGGGATACAAATATCTTCACAGTTTTTGACCACGAGGGAGGTCTATCCATATACCTCTTCCCCAAATTTCTTTGTCACCAATTTTCCAATCATGCTTCTTCCAAGTCCCTGACCATCCAGCCAAACCATTGGCTACAGCCCATGAATCAGTATATTATTGCACATCTGGCCATTTCTCCTTCCATGTAAAGTGCACAACCAGGGGCACTGCTCGAAGTTCTGCCCACTGGGAAGATTTCCCTTCATCACTGTCCTTCAGGGATGTCCTAGAAAGGGGCTGTAGTGCTGCAGATGTCCAGTTTCGGGTGGTGCCTGCACATCGTGCAGAACCATCTGTGAACCAGGCCCTAGTCTTCTCTTCCTCTGTCAACCGATCATAGGAAACTCCCCATGAGGCCATCAGTGCAGGCTGGGGGAGAGAAGGCAGGGTGGCAGGAGTGGAAACCATGGGCATTTGAGCGACTTCCTCATGTAACTTACTGTGCCTTCAGGACCTTCTCAAGCCTAATCACGTATATACCACTTCGATTTGATGATGGAATGCTGCTGTGTACAACCCACTTTATGGCTAGATGGGTCCAAAAGCACCCAGCTCATGATAGGCAGTTCAGGTCACATGGTGACTTGATGACCCATAGTCAAACATTCAGTTTCCACCAAAGCCCAGTAACAGGCCAAGAGCTGCCTCTCAAAAGGACAGTAGTTATCTGCAGAAGATGGCAGGGCCTTGCTCCAAAATCCTAGAGGCCTCCGCTGTGATTCACCTATGGGGACCTGCCAGAGCTCCAAACAGCAACCCTGTCTGCCACTGACACCTCAAGCACCATTGGATCTGCTGGGTCATATGGCCCAAGTGGCAGAGCAGCTTGTACAGCAGCCTGGACCTGTTGCAGAGCCTTCTCCTGTTCTGGACCCCATGCAAAACTGGCAGCCTTTCAGGTCACTTGATAAATGGGTTGGAGTGACACACCTAAATGAGGAATATGTTGCCTCCAAAATCCAAATAGGCCCACTAGGCAGTGTGCCTCTTCCTTGGTTGCAAGAGGGGCCAAATGCAGCAACTTATCTTTCACCTTAGAACGAATATCTCAATAGGCCCCACACCACTGAACCCCTAGAAATTTTACTGAGGTAATAGGTCCCCGAATTTTAGTTGGATTTATTTCCTGTCCTCTGGCACGTAAATGTCTCACCAATAAGTCCAGTGTGTTTGCTACTTCTTGCTCACTGGATCCAATCAGCATGTCATCAGTGTAATGTACCAGTGTGATATCTTGCAGAAACAGAAAGCAATCAAGGGCTCTCCGAATAAGATTATGACACAAAGCCAGAGAGTTGATATACCCCTGAGGTAGGACAGTAAAGGTATATTGCTGGCCTTGCCAGCTGAAGGCAAATTGCTTCTGGTGGGCCTTATGGACAGGAATGGAGAAAAAAGGCATTTGCCAAGTCAATGGCTGCATACTTGGTACCAGGAGATGTGTTAATTTGCTTAAACAATGAAAGCACATCTGGTACAGCAGCTGCAATTGGAGTCACCATTTGGTTAAACTTATGATAATCCACTATCATTCTCCAAGATCCATCTGTCTTCTGCACAGGCCAAATGGGAGAGTTGAACAGGGATGTGGTGGGAATCACCACCCCTGCATCTTCAAGTCCTTGATGGTGGCACTGATCTCTGTAGTCCCTCCAGGGATGCAATATTGTTTTTGATTTACTATTTTTCTAGGTAGAGGCAGCTCTAAGGGCTTCTATTTGGCCTTTCCCACCATAATAGCCCTCGCCCTACCAGTCAGGGAGCCAATGTGGGAGTTCTCCCAGCTGCTAAGTATGTCTGCCAATTATGCATTCTGGCAATGGGGAAATGACCACAGGATGAGTCCAGGGACCCACTGGACCGAGGTCAGACCTGAGCCAAAACTCCATTAATTACCTGACCTCCATAAGTCCCTACTTTAACTGGACCACAGTGACATTTTGGGTACCCTGGAATCAATGTCAGCTCAGAACCAGTGTCCAGTAGTCCCCAAAATGTCTGACCATTTCCCTTTCCCCAGTGCACAGTTACCCTGGTAAAAGGCCATAGGTCTCCTTGGGGAAGGATGGGAGAAATATTAACAGCATAAGTTGTCGGTAGTGTAATGGGGTCCTTCCTCAAGGGGACCCAGCCTCCCCTTCATTCAAGAGGTTCTGGGTCTGTAAACTGGCTCAAGTCTGCAAATTGATTGAGGGGCCATGATTCTCTATGTTTATAATTCAAATTAGTCTGTTGTCCATCCGATCTAGAAGTTTTCTGCTTATACAAATTAAGTAGGAATGCAGCAGGCTTCCTATCAATTTCACTTCTAGAAACACCTTGGTTAATTACCCAATGCCAGAGTTCTACACGAGTCAGACTATTCTGATTGCAGCTTTGCCTCTGCTGCCCATTACAGTAGCTATGTCCACCTTGCCTTTGATGGTTGAGTGCCACCACTTGGCCCCTGCCACCTTGGGATCCAGTTATTCCCAATGTATTTAAATTTTGTAGTTTAGTGACTGCAGTTCCCACTGTTAGAGCTGACATACAGAGAAGAGCAATTACAGGGCCCTTCAAAGATGCAGGTACTGCCCTCACAAATCTATTTCACAAGGCATTGATCAAGGGTATATCTTCTGGACCCTCTCAGCTGGGATAGGTAGATCTAAAGTGACTAATCCACTCCACCATCTCAATCTCCCTAAGCCTTTGGATGCCTTCTTCTATATTAAACCAAGGGAGATCAGGCATTTCCAGCTCCCTCACAGTGGGCCATCTTTTAATGCATATTTCAGCTAACCAAGCAAATAAACTATTAGAACCTTATTTTAACTCACTGAGCTGCAACATTAAATGCAGAGTCCCTACTCAGTGGGCCCGAAGCAATAAATTCAGCCTGACCCAACTCTGTGTTCCTTCCACCATTATCCCACACCCTTGATATCCATTCCCATGCCTATTCTCCAGATTTCTGCTTATACAAATGAGAAAACTCAAGTAGTTATTTTCAAGTGTAGTGCACCTTCTCATGGGTCATACTCTCAACTTCACCTCTAAGGGCCCACCAGTACTTTAGTCTAGTTACAAGTCTAGAAGCAAATGGGGGTGTTGGGGGTGGCTCCTGAGGAGAATCAACATTACATTGTCTGGCAACTGCCTCAGAATAGGCCATCACTGTTGCCTCAGGCAGCACAGGTAGAAAGGTAGAAAGGCTGATGGCAGCATGGGTCAGGGAGGGGATGTTGTCACTACTGGGGATGGGAAAGCTTTTCTTCTGGCCAAAAAGGTTCAGCAGAGTTTACAAATTCAGTGTCCCCAGCTTCATCAGGGTCCTCTCACAAGTCCCCATTCCAAGTTGCAGGGTCCCATTCTTTTCCAATCAATGCCCTCACTTTAACAGTAGACACTTGGCGAGGCTGTGCATGCACATTTCATTGCAGGTCAGCCACTCGCATGATAAGCGCTTATGTCTGTTTTTCCACAATTTCAGCTCTTTCTCTACAGGAGATAAGACTCTCACTCAGGGCAATCTTGGCAGATTTGAGGCTCAGTATCTGCTTCTGAAACTGGGTGTTAGAATCCCTGAGTTCATCATTTTCTTTCTTCACTTTGTCCACAGAACTTAAGAGCAAACAACCAGCTTCATTATGTTCCTTCGCTCTCCACATATGGTCAAAGGTTATATGTATAGAGTCACTAAAGTCCTTGCCTTTCATGAACGGTGAATCAGGAATGTCAAATGCATTTATTTTGCATAACTCTCTAAACAGTTCATGCCAAGGACTATCAGTGTTCTCCATACTATTAGAAGTAGAGTCCTGCTGGGCATGGTAGCTCACGCCTGCAATCCCAGCACTTTGGGAGGCCAAGGCGGGCGGATCACGAGGTCAGGAGTTCAAAACCAGCCTGACCAACATGGTGAAACCCCATTTCTACTAAAAATATTTTTCAAATTAGCCAGGCGTGGTGGCCCATGCCTGTAATCCCAGCTACTCCGGAGGCTGGGGCAGGAGAATCGCTTGAACTCGGGAGGCGGAGGTTGCAGTGAGCCGAGATCGCACCACTGCACTCCAGCCTGGGCAACAGGGTGAGATGCCATCTCAAAAAAAAAAAAAAAGTTTAGAAGTAGAGTCCGCATTTTTGGGTCTAATCATATTAAGCAGCCAACTCCAGAAACCCCAAAACCAATGAAAGAACTCCATCCTTAATATTCTGTTCCTTTAGAACCACTCCTGGTACCAAAATCTGTATTAGTCAGGGTTCTGTAGACAGAAGACATATATATATGAGTTTGTTAAGTATTAACTCACACTATCACAAGGTCCCACAATAGGCCATCTGCAAGCTGAGGAGCAAGAAAAGCCAGTCCAAGTCCTAAAACTGAAGAATATGGAGTCTGATGTTCGAGGGCAGGAAGCATCCAGCACAAGAGAAAGATGTGGGCTGGGAGGCTAGGCCAGAGTAGTCTTTTCATGTTTTCTGCCTGCTTTATATTATAGCTGTCCTGGCAGCTGATTAAATGGTGCCCACCCAGATTAAGGGTGAGTCTGCCTTTCCCAGCCCACTGACTCAAATGTTAATCTCCTTTGGCAACACCCTCACAGACACACCCAGGATCAATACTTTGCATCCTTCAGTCCAGTGAAGTTGACACTCAGTATCAACTATCACAATCCCCCATTCATGAGTGGCCCTAAAAGACAGTGGTGAGAGGAAATCCTGTATGTAGAGCTTCACACAGTACATCTGGTCATCAGCTTGTTGTAAAGGGAGAAGTGGCCTGAGTAAGAATATATATGGACCCTCAAGCAGTGATGAATGGCTTGTCTGGTTGGTTGGGCCTTAGAGCAAAATTCAAACATCTGGGGAAGAAGCACATGGCTAGACCTATAGGAGTGGGTATAATATGTGTGGCTTTTTAAAATCTCATACCAATGCCCACCAATGGGTATCCGCTGAAGAGGAAGCATTCAACAACCAAGTGGATAGGATGACTCCTCCAGTAGAGGTCAGCTAGCTCCTGTCCTTGTCAACCTCTGCACTACACACTGTGCTCAGGAAAAGAGTATAATTGTGTTGGCAGGATTAGAGGCTATTCATTCACCCAACAAAACAGCATGAGTTTCCTCTGAACAAAGATGATCTAGCTACTACTGCTCTGAATGTCTAATCTGTCAGCATCAGAAAGCAATGCCAAGCCTTGGATGTGCTACATTCCTGAAGGAAACCAACTAGCTATTTGGTAGGAAGATGATTATATCAACCCCCTTCTACCCTGGAGGGTCAATATCTCATCCTTACTGGGGTTCATACATATTATTAAAAAATACATATATGTATATCTTATAAATAATCTTTGTAAAAATTACTAATTTATTAAGTATTGATCTTTTAATGCACATGCATTTAATTATTTTGTGTGATGAAATGGCAAGTATGTATAAAGCACTGCTGCTGTACACAGAAGTATGATGTTGACTCAAGAAAACACATGTGCAGTTGTTTGAGTTGTGAACTGAACTAGCTGGTTTTATCATGGGACATCATTTTTACTTTCAAAGAATGAATCACAATAGAACTATTGTTATTTCGACCTAAGTATTTGGCAGGCTTTTTCTCAAAAATAAACTAAGTTAGAATCTGTGACTTTAAGAAAAATGACTGAAAGTATTTGTTGCCAATGTTAAAACTTGAGCTTTCAAGTGAAAATTTGAATTTTGGAAAATGTGTATGTGCTACCATGAACACAACAGCTTTCCAATAATTAAAGACTTTTCTGATGACACTGGTGGTGATATGAGTGAAGGCAATTCTTTTCTGATATTGTACAGTACTGTATAATGAAATGTGTCAACTTTTGGAAAATCTGCATAACTAAGTAAACCAATATTTTCCAATGATTTTACAAAGTTATGCATGGCTAAAAGGCCCTTTCACAGTGAAGGGCCAGCAGATTTTAACGTAATGAGTACAAAAGTTCAGTTTTATATTCTACATTACAAAAATCTACCACTTGTCAAGTTCTGGCAGAGTGTAAACAGTAATTTGAAAAGGCACAATTACTTGAAAAGGCTATTAAACTACCCCTTCACTTCCAACTGTGTATCTGTATGAGGCTAGGTTTTCTTCATAAACTTCAATCAAAACAATAAACAATGCAGAAGAGACATTAAGCCTGACATTAAGGAAATTTGAAAAATTAAAAAATAATACCATTCTTTTCACTAATTTTTTTCTTCTGGGAAATATAGTTTTTTCATAAAAGTCTGTCATTCATGTTTACATGTATGAGTTTATTTTTATTCTTAAATAAATAATAAAATACATTTTTAATTTCTGTTTTAATTTCTAAAGCAGTAAACATTGGTAGATATATAACACATCAACCAGATTCTAGGATTCTCAATAATTTTTGAGAGTGTAAGGTGATCATGAGACCAAAATGTTTGAGAGCTTCTTCTCTATTTGTTGTCCATTTACTGTTTCATTGATTTTCATTTCAGTCTTTATTTCCTTCCTCTTTTTCATTTGAGAATAATTTTCTTTTTCTAGCTTCCTAAAGTGGAAGTTTGGATAATGAACTTAAAATCTTTCTTCTTTTTTCATAAGCATTTGAAGTCATAAATTTATATCTTAAGCATTGCTTTAGCTGCATCCCACAAAATTTGACATTTTATGTTTTCATTATAAGTCAGTTCAAAATATTTTCTAATTTCCCTTGTGATTTATCTTTGATACATAAGTTATTTGGAAGAGTATTCTTTAATTTTCACATATTTGGGGATTTTTCAAGATATCTATTTGTTACTTTTTTATTCCATTCTCATCAGAAAACATACTATTAATGATTTCAGTCATTTCACATTTATTAAGACATGTTTTATGGCTCAGGACATGATCTTTCTTGAGAAATATTACATGTGCACTTGAAAAGAATCTGTTCTGCAGTTGTTAGATGAAGTATTCTATACATATCAACGAAGTCAAATTGTTTAATAGTGCTGCTCAAGTCTTCAACATCCTTATTGATTTTTTGGTCTACTGGTTCTATCTATTATTAAGAAAGGAGTGTTGAAATCCCCCATTATAATTATAGATTTGTCTATTTTTCTTTGCAGTTCTGTCAATTTTTGCTTTATTGCTTTTGTTGAAACTCTGTAATTAGGATTATTAAGTGTTCTTGATGAATTACACATTTTATCATTATGAAATGTCCCTCTTTGTGTATGGCTATCTTCCTTTTCCTGACATCTACTTTTCTAATATTAATAAAGCCTTA
This sequence comes from Pongo pygmaeus, assembly GCF_028885625.2. Classification (NCBI taxonomy): domain Eukaryota; kingdom Metazoa; phylum Chordata; class Mammalia; order Primates; family Hominidae; genus Pongo; species Pongo pygmaeus. Next base: position 106,824,959 of record NC_085930.1, on the reverse strand, counting down.
CATATTTCTCAGTATTAGTATTTGCATAGTATATCATTTTTCTTCCTCTTACTTTTAATCTAATTATGCCTTATATTTAAAGCACATTTCCTGCCAGGCACAGTGGCTAACACCTGTAAATCCAACTTGAGGAGGCCAAGGCAGGAGAAGCACTTGAGCCCAGGAGTTCAAGACCATCCTGGACCACATGGTACAACCTCATCACTACAAAAATTTAAAAATTAGCCAGGTGTGGTGGCACTTGCCTGTGGTCTCCGGTACTCAGGAGGCTGAGGTGAGAAGATCACTTGAGCCTAAGAGGTTGAAGCGCAGTGAGCCATAATTGCATCACTGCACTCCAGCCTGGGCAACAGAGAGAGATTCTGTCTCAAAAAAAAATAAAAAGAAAGGGCATTTCCTGTAGACAGCATATTGTTGGGTCTTTCTTTTTCCATCTAAAAATGTGTCTTTTAAATGGATTATTCAGCTTCTTTACACTTAATGTAATTATTTATGTGGTTGAGTTTAAGTTTACCATCTTGCTATTTCTTCTGTATTCCATTTGTTCTCTATCCCATCTTTTCTCTTTTCCTGCCAAATCTTGGATTAACTGTTTGTTTGTTTGTTTTGATTCCATTTAATATCCTAAACTGCCTTATTGTATATATTTTTTATTTTTTAGTGGTTGCTTGAGTGTTTTCAGTATGTCTTTAAATTATTACAGCTTACCTTCAAATATTGATATGACTTGGCTCTGTGTCCCCACCCAAATCTCATCTTGTAGCTCCCATAATTCCCACTTGTGGGAGAGACCCGATGGGAGATGATTGAATCATAGGGTGGGTCTTTCCCGTGCTGTTCCCGTGATAGTGAATGGGTCTCATGAGATCTGATGGTTTTTAAAAATTGGAGTTTCTCTGCACAAACTCTCTCTTTGCCTTCTGCCATCCATGTAAGATATGAATTGCTCCTCCTTGCCTTCTGCCATGATTGTGAGGCTTCCCCAGCCACATGGAACTGTAAGTCCAATTAAACCTCTTTCTTTTATAAATTGCCCAATCTCAGGTATGTCTTTATCAGCAGCATGAAAACGGGCTAGACAATATTATACCACTTCACATTTGATGTAATTTTCTAAAGAATTTTTTTTTTTTTTTTGAGACGTAGTCTCACTCTGTCGCCCAGGCTGGAGTGCAGTGGCACAATCTCGGCTCACTGCAAGCTCCACCTCCCAGGTTCACGCTGTCCTCCTGCCTCAGCCTCCCGAGTAGCTGGGACTACAGGTGCCTGCCACTACGCCTGGCTAATTTTTTGTATTTTAAGTAGAGACAGGGTTTCACCATGGTCTCGTTCTCCTGACTTCGTGATCCGCCCACCTTGGCCTCCCAAAGTGCTGGGATTACAGGTGTGAGCCACCGCACCCAGCCTAAAGAATTTCTAAAACAAATTAGATGGGCATGGTGGTGTGTGCCTGTAGTTCCAGCTATTTGGGAGGCTGAGGTGGGAGGATCACCTGAGCCTGGGGAGGTCGAGGCTGCAGTGAGCCATAATCATGCCACTGCACTCCAGCCTGAGCAACAGAGCAAGACAATCTCAAAAAATAATAAAAAAGAAATTTTAAAACAAAGGCTTCAATATTTACTAACAAAGCTGTCATTTCTGGTCCACTTCATTTCTTTGTACAGATACAAATTTCCACCTGATATCATTTCTGTTCACCCTGAAGAACTTCCTTAACATTGCATGAAGTCCAGGAAGGTATTCACTCGGCTTTTGTTTATAAAAGTTTTTATTTCACTTTCAATTTTGAAAGATACTTTTACTTAATAATGGAATTCTACATTCACTTTTTTTCCTTTCAGCATTTGATGATACTCTACTGTCTTCTGACTTGCATTGTTTCTGGAGAGAAGTCTGTAATCATTCTTATTTTTGTTTCTCTGTATATGTCCTTTTTTCCAGCTGCTTTTAAACTCTACAACTGAGTTTTAAATAGCAATTCAATTATTATATTCTGTAGTGTGGCTTTGTGTTTACCTTGCTTGAGATTCATTATGCTTCTAGAATCTGTGGCTTTTAGCTTTTATCAAATTTGAAAATTTTTAGCTATTATTTCTTCAAATATATATTTTTGGCTCCCACTATTTTCTTCTGTCATTCTGTACTCTAGTTTTTCACATGTCACACTACTTGCTATAGACCCCCAGGTGAAATTAACATACTTAATTTTTTTCAAATTTTTTGGTCTGTACTTCAGTTTGGATAGTTTCCATTGCTATGCCTCCAATTTCATTAATATTTTCTTCTGCAGTGTAATCTGTGGCTAAAACCATCCAGTTAATTTTTCATTTCAGATGTATTTTTCAGCTCAAATGGTCCTATTTGGCTCTTTTTACATCTTCAATGTCTCTCCTAATTATGTTAATGTTTTCTTCTAAATCCTTGATCAAATTTATAATATTAATAATAGATATATTAAAGTATTTGTCTTAATCTCCGTCACTTCTGTGCCTGTTTCTATTAAATAACTTTCCTCTCAATTACAGGTCACAATTTCCTGCCTTCTCACGTATCTATAATTTTTAATAAATGCTGACCACTGTTAAATGTTACATTGTTGACTATTTCAATTACATTGTCTTTCTTTAAGAAATGTTGAAATTTGGCAGACAGCTAAATTACTTGCAATTCATCTTGATCTAATTGAGGTTGATTCTGAAGTCTGTTAGGATGAGTCTAGAGCAGCCTTTATGCTAAGAATACTGCATTAGTCCATTTTCATACTGCTATAAAGAACTACCAGAGATCAGGTAATTTATAAACAAAAGAGGTTTAATTCACTCACCATTCCACATGGCTGGGGAAGACTCAGGAAACTTACAATCATGGCAGAAGGAAAAGGGGAAGCAAGGCATGGCTTACAACGGCAACAAGAGAGAAAGCAAGTGGGGGGGAACTGTCAAACACTTTTAAACCATCAGATCTTGTGAGAACTCACTCACTATCACAATAACAGTATGGGGTAAACCACCCCATGATCCAATCACCTCCCACCAGATCCCTCCATTGATGCATGGGGATTACAATTTGAGATGAAATTTGGGTGAGAACACAGCCAAACCATATCATTCTGCTGGCCTCTCTCAAATTTCATGTCCTTCTCACATTTAAAAACCAATCATGGGCCAGGTGCAGTGGCTCACACCTGTAATCCCAGCACTTTGAGAAGCTAAAGGAGGTGGATTGCTTGAGGCCAGGAGTTCAAGACCAGCCTGGCCAACATGGAAAAACCTCATCTCTACTAAAAATACAAAAATTAGCTGGGTGTGGTGGCACACACCTGTAATGCCAGCTACTCTACTTGGGAAGCTGAGACATAAGAAGCACTTAAATCTAGGAGGTGGAGCTTGCAGTGAGCCAAGATCATGATACTGCACTCCAGCCTAAGCAACAGAATGAGACTGTGTCTCAAAAAATAAAATAAAATAATAAAAAACAATTATGCCTTCCCAACAGTCCCCAAAGTCTTAATTCATTCCAGCATTAACTCAAAAAGTCCAAGTCCAAAGTCTCATCTAAGACAAGGCAAGTTTCTTTCATCTATTAGCCTGTAAAATCAAAAACAAGTTAGTTGCTTCCCAGATAAAATGTGGGTACAGGCGTTGAGTAAATGTTCCCATTCCAAATGGGAGAAATTCGCCAAAACAAAAGGCCTACAGGCCCCATGCAAGTCTGAAACCCAACAGGGCAGTCTGAAGGCTCCAAAATAATCTCTTTTGACTCATGTCTCACATCCAGGGCACACTGATGCAGAGTGGGCTCCCAAAGTCTTGGGCAGCTCCAACCATGTGGATCTGCAGGGTACAGCCCCTGCAGCTGCTTTCATGGGCTGGCATTAAGTGCCTGTGGCTTTTCCAGGTACACAGTACAAGCTCTCAGTGGATCTACCATTCTGGGGTCTGGAGGACAGTGGCCCTCTTCTCACAGATCCACTAGGCAGTGCCCCAGTGGGGACTCTTTGTGGGGGCTCCAACCCCACATTTCCCTTTTGCACTGCCCTAGCAGAGGTTCTCCATGAGGGCTCTGCCCCTGCAGGAGACTTCCACCTGGACATCCAAGCATTGCCATACATCCTCTGAAATCTAGGTGGAGGTTCTCAAACCTCAACTCTTGTCTTTTGTACACCCACAGGCCCAACACTATGTGGAAGCTGCCAAGGCTTGGGGCTTGCACTCTCTGAAGCAATGGTCTCAGCTGTACCTTGGCCCATTTTAGCCATGGCTGGAGTGTCAGCAACTGGGACACAAGGCATCATGTCTCAAGGCTGCACAGAGCATCAGGGTCCTGGGCCTGGCCCACAAAACCATTTTTCCCTCCTAGGCCTCCAGGCCTGTAATGGGAGGGGCTGCCATGAAGATCTCTGACATGGCTTGGAGACATTTTCCCCATTATCTTGGCTATTACCATTTGGATCCTCCTTACTTATGTGAATTTCTGCAGCTGGCTTGAATTTCTCCCCAGAAAATGGGTTTTTCTTTTCTGCCACATGGTCAGGCTGCAAATTTCCCAAACTTTTATGTTCTGCTTCCCTTCTAAACGTAAGTACTAATTTCAGATCATCTCTCTATGAATGCATATGGCTGACTCTACACTTTCAGAAAAAGCCAGGTCACCTCTTGAATGCTTTGCTGCTTAGAAATTTCTTCCACCAGACACCCTAAATCATCTCTCTCAAGTTCAAAGTTCCAGAGATCTCTAGGACAGGGACAAAATGCCACCAGTCTCTTTGCTAAAGCATAGCAAGAGTGACCTTTGCTCCAGTTCCCAATAAGTTCCTCATCTCCATCTGAGACCACTTCAGCCTGGACTTCACTGACCATATTACTATCAACATTTTGGTCAAAAGCATTCAACAAGTCTCTAGGAAGTTCCAAACTTTCCCACATCTTCCTGTCTTCTTCTGAGCCCTCCAAACTGTTCCAACCTCTCTGCATTACCCAGTTCCGAAGTTGCTTCCACATTTTCAGGTTATCTTTATAGCAATACCCCACTATTCCAGTACCAATTTTCTGTATTAGTCCATTTTCACACGGCTAAAAAGCACTACCTGAAACTGGGTAATTTACAAACAAAAGAGGCTTAATTGACTCACAATTTCACATGACTGGGGAGGCCTCAAGAAACTTACAATTATGGTGGGAGGCAAAGGAGAAGCAATGCACAGTTTACATGGTGGCAAGAGAGAGAGCAAGCAAATGGGGAACTGCCAAACACTTTCAAGCCATCAGATCTCATGAGAACTCACTCACTATCATGAGAACAGCATGGGGGAAACCACCACCATGATCCAATCACCTCCTACCAGGTTCCACCATAGACACACAGGGATTACAATTCAAGATGAGATTTGGGTGGAGACACAGAGCCAAACCATATCAGCTACCTTACCCTTGATATTAAGGTATGAATCTTGTAGGATCTCTACTGATCACCCAAGTATTCAATGAGATCTCTCCTCTCTGGTTGGATGAATCTTGAATGTCTCCTCGTACTGTGTAAGTTCTGATAATTGCTCAGCTTATGGCTCCTTAGCATTTGTTCTTTGCCTAGTCATCTGGAAATTTACCCTATTCATGTGCAAATTAACATTCAGCCAAAGACTAAAAGGGAGTGCTCTGCAGATTTCTGGAACTTTCTCTGTGTATCTTCATCCTATATAGCAGGGTTTGGTAAACTTTATATATAGCTAGATAGTAAGTATTTGAGGCTTTGTAGGCCACACATAGTCTCTGCTATATTCTTTTTTTTAAAACAAGTCTTTTAAAAGTGTATAAATCATTCTTATCTTAGGCCTGTAAAAAAAAAGACTATGTCTTGAATTGGTCCACAACCATAGTCTGCCAACCTCTGCTCTACAGTATTCTGATCTGCAAACTCCAGATACCTAGCCTTCCTGAACTCCAATCTCTGTCTCCTTCACTTAGTGATATCAGTGTCCTGTTTGGGTTTCCCTCTCTGTGCCATCTGAAAATTGCCTCCACAAAGGAGGCCAATATAATTATAGAATTCACTTCACTTGTTTTCCTTCTCTCTAGGATCACAGAACTATACTGGCTATTGTCCTAATATCTGAAGTTATTTATTTTATTCTGTCCAGTTTTTTCTAATTGTTTGTAGTCGGAAAGGAAGTTCTTTAGTGAATATTCCTTAATGGCCCTACAATATCATTTTGTGTCTTTTAAAAAATAGGTAATAGAATAATGCTTGGACTGATTTCTAGGTCTCTTGATCTGAAATTTCCACATCACTCTTTTTGTTTTAAAAAAAATGTCTAACCAAAGACTAGAGTTAGCCCAGATTTTGATAAATTCCTAATCAATCTGGCGATGAAGTTATCTCAGAATCTCTTTGGCTACTCCCTTCTCCTCCCATACTCCTTGCTGTGAGACATCTGACTTTCTTAGATAAGGCAATCACATAGAAATGTAGGGAAGAAAAGAAGTTGGGTAACTTCAGAATCTTCGTTCTTTCCTTTTCATTACTCCTCCGGCTACTCAAGACCCAAGTGTTTAGTAGTCTTAAATTTCTGTTTTGCAACTGGTGACCTGCAGGAAAGTAACATGTGTGAAAGGTAAGGCTAGCTTTTTATGTGTGTGTAAAAGTTAAAGCTAGCTTTTTTTTTTTTTTTTTGAGACAGAGTTTTGATCTGTCACCCAGGCTGGAGTGCAGTGGCGCAATCTCGGCTCACTGCAACCTCCACCTCCCAGGTTCAAGCGATTCTCCTGCCTCAGCCTCCCGAGTAGCTGGGACTACAGATGCAAGCCACCAAACCTGGCTAATTTTTGTGTTTTTAGTAGAGACAGGGTTTCACCGTGTTAGCCAGGATGATCTCGATCTCCTGACCTCGTGATCCGCCTGCCTCGGCCTCCCAAAGTTCTGGGATTACAAGCATGAGCCACCACTCCCGGCCAGTAGCTTTTAAAGTGCATGCTGTTGACCTATAGGAGGAACCTTAAAGGTCATTAAGCGAAGACATAGCACTTGAACCAAAGAAGTCATAAAGGACAAACGTGTGGTGAGGGACAGTCTCTAACCAGCAATAGGAAAGTCCTCAATTGTTCTGCTAACTTGGAAGACTACTTGCAATCTAAATTGAGGGAGTCTAATTTCTTTCACTCAACATAATGTTTTTTAAATTTCATCCATGTTATTTTGTGTATTCATAGTTTATTTTTATTCTTTTTCTTACTTTTTAAATGTAATTTACTTTTTCTTTTCATTTATTTTTAAATAAACAAAAGTTAATTATTTTATTGCTGAGTAGTATTTCATTGTTTATCAGTCAACTGTTGACATTAGGATTGTTTCCAGATCCTGGCTGTTATGAATACAGATGCGATAAACATTCATATATAAGTCTTTGAATGGTGACAAAAGTTATTTGCCTGGCCAAACTTTTGTCAGGCTTCTAAATCTTCTCCTGGGTCTCTCTGTGCACTTCCTCATAAGATCTACTTTTAGCAAAAGAATTCTGCTAAGTCCATTTAGCCAAAACTCCCATTCTTGATATCTGATTATCCTCATTATCTGATCAGGTTCCTCACCCTCTCCCATCTCCCAGGTGATGTCTGATCACTCTGGCCTATGCAAGAATCCTGTTAGGTCAGATTAGCCAGGATCCCCCTTACCCCTTACTATGGTTTCACTGTGTCCCCCAAAGTTCATGTGTTGGAAACTTTATCCCTAAAGCAAAAGTGTTTGGAGATGGGCCTAATGGGAAGTGTTTAGGTCATGAGGGCTCCACCAATTAATACATTATAATCAAATTTTATAACAGAATTAATGCTGATTATGAAAAGGCTTCAGGTTATAAGTTCTCTCTCTCTCTCTTTCTCTCTCTCTCTCTCACCCTTCTGCCTTCTGCCACAGGATAACACAGCAAGAAGGCCCTCACAAGATGCCAGCACCTGAAGATTGGACTTTCCAGCCTCTAGAACTGTAAAAAATAAATCTTCTTTTATAAATTACCCAGACGGTGGTATTCTGTTAAAGCAACACAAATGAACTAAGACACCCCTGACGTTTCTTCTCAGTAATTTTCCATCCACTGATCCCCACACTGCTCTTTGGTTATAAATTCCCACATGTCTACGCCATATTCAAAGTTGAGTCCAGTCTCTCTTCCTCATGCTGGGAGACCCTATTGCAGTGATCCCTAAACCTGTTTTGATGGTCTTCAATAAAGTCTTCCTTGCTGTGCTTTAATAAATATTACTGAATAATTTTTTCTTTAACAGTGAACATTGTTGCTATCTTCTTCAAGTCTGTGGCTTTTACTTTCATTTTCTTAATACTGTCTTTCTAAGAGCAGAAGATTTTAATTTTGTTAAGATCCAATATATCATTCTTTTCTTATGTGGTACATACTTTTTGAATTTTATTTAAAGAATTTTTGCCTGCTAAAGATCAGAAAGATTTTTCTTCAAGCTTTCTTAGAGAAGTTTTATAAATTCAGGTTTTACATTTAGTTCTATAATATGTTTTGAGCTAATTTTTCTACATAATGCAAGATAAGGATCAAGGCTCATTTTTTTTTTTTTTTTTGCATAGGAATATCCCATCATTCCAGCACCATTTATTAGACTTACCCTTTCCCCCAATTAATTACCTCAGCACTTTTGTTGAAATCAATTGGCCATATGGGTGGGGGCCTATTTCTGGACTCTCTGTCCTGTTTCATTGATATATATACGTATGGCAAATGCACCTGAAAGCAATAATTTAACTTAAGCGTACCTGGAGAATGACCCTACCATCTAAGAAGAATGTGTATTCAAAGTCCTGAGCTAAGGAATCCAGGAGTGGCCAACCTGGAGATTTCCTCCTTACCTATGAAGGACATCTGAACCCCCAGCCCATCCCTTGGAACACAGGCCATATAGGGGGATCAAGGCCCTTTGTTTTGGATTAGATGGAGGTTGCTAGGTGGAGGGTGCTAGGTGAAAATGCATGTTTCTTACAAACAGTAGCAGTTCTCCTGTCCAGCCTGCTGCCACTGGACCACTCCTGTATGTAAGTCCCTCCAATAAACCCTATGTCTCATTCACTGCCTCCAGCTCTTTTCTTCAGCCTCATGGATACGGTGCCATCCCTATTAGAATCAACAGGGCTCCAGCACAACACCTTATGCCAATACAACTCTGTCTTAATTACCATACCTTTATAGTAGGTCTTGAAATCCAATAGTTATCTGCATCAGTTAATTCTAGGTCCAATATGGATGAATCTGAAAAACAATGTGTGGAAAAATATGTGGAGGGTAAGAAGCCAGATACAAAAGAGCATTTGCTATATGGCTCCATTTATATGAGGTTCAATAACATGCAAATCTAATCTGATAGTAATCAGAACAGTAGTTATCCACCAATCTCTACCCCTTTTTTTTTTTTTTTTAACAAAGTCTTACTCTGTTGCCCAGACTGGAGTGCAGCAGCACAATCTCGGCTCACTGCAACCTCGACCTCCCAGGTTCAAGCAATCCTCCCACCTCAGCCTCCTGAGTAGCTTGGACTACAGGCATGCACCAACATGCCCAACTAATTTTTGTATTTTTAGTGGAGACAGGATTTCGCCATGTTGTCTGGGCTGGTCTCGAAGTCCTGGGCTCAAGCAATCTGCCTTCCTCAGCCTCCCAAAGTGCTGGGATTACAGGTGTGAGCCACTGTCCAGCCTCTACCAATCTTTATTCAAGTAAATATTCATATGCACCTTCTTTCCATAGGCAAAACACACTAATCCTCTCCTAAAAGGAGGCAACTTCAATGTTTCATAAAAAAAGAAGGAAACTGGAAGCAATAATGTGCTCTGAATCATATCAAAGAACTACCCTGGGACCCATAGGGTAATGAGGGAAATGAGCCAGAATCAGTAAGCACCCCAATCTGTCATCTCCCTAACCCTCAGCCCTGTGTTTTCCATAGAGCCTGATTAAAGTGATCTGGTGCTCAAGGCTTGGAGAAGGAGGGGCAGAAATAGGCAGAAAATGGAGGTTGCAGTTTGGGGTGTAGTGCCCTGACCACTCTCTTGCTTCCAGTTTCTCTCGCTTCCTCCTTCCCAGATGCAATGACTAGCAAACTCAGCTACAAAGCTCCATGCGGAAATGCTGATGGCCATGGAGAGCATAGGCAGCAAAACCCAACTGTCTAAAACCATCCATCCAACTCACAACTGGGCAGGCAGAGACTTCCTCTCTCACTCTTTAGTTTAAAATGAATCATCAACATCTTCCTAAGCTTAATGTGAGGTAAGTTCTCTTCAGTGTCCCCAATAACCAGGCCAGTAGACGTGGAGAACACAGGAGACTCTCCAAACATTTATTTAGTTGATTTCTGAAAACTCCGCACTCCATAACTGCCTCAATACAACTTGTAGTGTCCCTGAAAGCGGCCACTAGGGCACTGAGGAAGGGGGTGCCAAGAATGGGTTGCCCCAAGAGAGTTAGTGTGGCAGAGGCTGTCCACTCACAGATGGATCCACACTGGGCTGCAGGGGAACTTCTCCCAGCCCCAGACAACTGAGCCTAGAGTGGAAGTCCCAGGCCTCACACCTCTGCAGGGACCTGGTAACGCCTCCTTCACTCTGAGCAATCACCCAGCTGGCTGGTTTCACAAAGTGTTAGGTGGGAGCCCTGAAACCAGAACAACATCTAACGCTTGCTTCACTGTTGATGATGTCTCTTCTTTGATAGATGTTCCCCCAGATACTGATGAGTCACTGTGGCCCACCTGGCAGGGCGGCTGGTCCTCTAGCTGGAATTGGTTCACACCCTCCTTCCCACCAGCCAGAGCACAGCCCTGGTGCAGGCATGGCTGAGGCAGGTGACCAGAGCACCAGGCAGGGGCACTTTCCAGGCGCCAGTCTCCCTGCTGTGCTCTATTGTATGGATCTCCAGAGGGCCCATGGATTCCAACTGGGATTTTCAGAAAGGGCATTGAGAAGGAGTGGGAGGTTGGAGGAGAGGCCTAGTATGAGACTCAGAAACAAAAGGGGAGTGAGCTGGGGCGATCACTGGGCCACCAGGATGCCCAGGGGCAGCACCAGATGCAGGAGTAAGATGAGGAACACTGCTGGATACAAACAGGTAGCCTGATCCACCCCTGCAATCAGCCACTTATTGTAGACGCCAATTTCTGTATAAACTCCAGGCAACCCTTGGCGACCACAGCCGATGCCCCAGCTCACAATCCCTACCTGGACCCACATGTCATTATATTCACAGGCCAAGGGGCCCCCAGAATCTCCCTGGAGAAAGAGAAAGAAACGAACTTCAGAAATTGAATAGGATCTATATCAGAGCAGACTGACTGTACTACAAGGTGTTGAGGAGACAGGCATACGTAGGGCTTCCTCTGGCACCTCAAAGGCCCCATCACCCAGATTTCTGTGAATATGACAACTGAATATGTGAGCATGGGAACTAAAAAGTTAACGGGAAAACTTTAATATGCTCTGAGAAAATGATGGCTTCTCATTTTCCAAACCATAGTGGCTGTTAAACGTCTTGAACCTCTGCATGGCAGCCCCCTAAATCCTCATATTTAGCCTGAAGTTTCTCTACAACTCCTAACCTACATAGCCAGCTCCCTCCATATTTTCAGTTCCACTCTCAGACAGCCCCACACCCTCCAACTCAAGCAGAATTCTGCGTGTCCTTTCCCAAACCTCCTCTGCTGACCAATCGTCTCGGTCAGAAAAACAGGGTCCTCCTGAACCTCTCCCTCACCCCCACCCCTACATACAGTCAGTCAACAAGAATGAATGGGTCAACCTCAAAAATACCTTCACCGGCCTCCCTGCCCCAGGCACTGCTCAGGACTCCATTTATCACAGCCTAGGTGATGAAAACAAGAATTTAGACTTCTGTCTATGTACCACACAGCTCAGGGAGTCATTTATCTAAAAGGCAAATCTAATTATGCTCACCAAGCCTCCCTCCCAAGTCATGCCAGAGCAAAATCTAGAAACTTGGCACCACACTCCAAACCATACACATTCTGACTCCAACCCACTTCTCAGCCACATTTGCTGCCTCATTTCTCCAAATGTGTAAAGTGTCCCTTAACATGAGAAGTTCCATCAGACCTCTGAGCCACTGTACATGCTATTCCCTCTTCTTACAATGCTGTTTTCCTCTTTCCAAGAAATCCAAATACTCATTCTCTAATGCCCCCTCCTCAGGAAGGCAGCTTGGTGCCGAGGGAAGAGCATGGGTCTGGGAGTTGGTACTCACAGGAGGATCCTGAAGTAATGTCCTTGGATATCACCTTCCACATTCATACAAGGGGTGTGATGTTTATGTTGCAGGGTTGTGGTGTGGTTTAACTGAGATAATGAGGGTTAATGTCCATACTGGCATGGTGAGCGTCACATAGGAGAACCTCAATCAGTACAGCATATGTTATTAGTATTACCCACCCCAACTTTCCCACATGCCAGCAGTGCCCCCAGGGAGTGTGATCTCCCTTTTGAAAGAACAGACCAAGCCAAATTAGGGCAGCCATGGCAGGTTTCCCTCTATGAATCTCTTTAACTCAACTAGGCGTGAATAGAGGAAGCAGCAAATAACCTAGACTCTGCCATCTGGGAATGGGGAAAGGATCCATGAATTTACCTGACAAGAATCCTTTCCTTGTTCTTTATAGCCACAGACCATCCCTTTTATTATTATGTCCTTAGTAGATGACAAGGCCTTCTGTATTATCTTATTACATTCCTCATAGCGCATGATGTATTGGTCCACCTCCTGAAGAATTTCTGATGCAAGTTTCTCTCCTATCAAAGAAGATCATCAGATCTGCACAAGTGGACAATAGGCCCCTAAGCACCCAGCATCCCTCTGGAAAAAGGCAAGGCAGTGAGTATTATTCTCATTTGACACAGAAGGCCCAAAGTTGACATGGGGAGAGGAGGATGTAAGAAACAAAAGCAAGACAGGAACAGGAAGAATATTTCAGGAGAGGTAGAGGCAAGGCCTTGCCAACTTGAGAAATGACAACCAAGTATCGTCACTCTAAGTATCAGTAGTAATAGTGAGAGTGTGTTCTGTGCATCAGTAAAGCATCTTTACTGTCTAGAGCAGGATCATAGACTCTTAGGCAGAAAATGCCCCAGAAGTACCAAATCCAGCTTCTACCCAGGGATAGGAGAGCCTACACCCCACCCATAGGAGTCTTCTGGTTCTCTCTACATCCCCAGGAACAGGAAATACCCTATCCACCAAAGCAGGTGCTTCCAATGAGGAGCAGCTCTGACTGGCAGACAGCTCATCACCCTCTGAGCTGTTCCTGGGGAGAACTTTACAGCATCTTGCTCTGTCCAGGGAACCTAAAAATCCCCCAAACCAGTCAAGCACAGTGCCCCTACAAATCCACAGAAGGAGATGTTGCCCATGTGTTTCTTCTTCTCCTGGCTGAGCAACTCCAGTTCCAGGACAGAAGTCTTCCTAACTGGCTGCCATCAAATATTTGTGTTGCAACAAAAGAACTCAACCCAGTTTCTGATGTCACCCAAGCCAACCAGGAACCATGACCCTGACTGCTGCTAAACTGTGTGCCCCTCACCACCTGCCACCCACCAGGCAGTTTGCCTCCCTGCCCCTCTCTGTAGCCTTCATGTCTACTCCAGGGGTAAGGGTGCCTCCTCTCTGCCCCATGTTTGCTTCCTGCCTTGAAGTCTCACTGCATTCTCGTGTTTTGCCCCATCCAGTCACCCAGCACCTGGTCCTAGCTTCCACCTGGAAATTCTCCTGAGGGATGCAGATAGGCTGGATGTTTGAGGTAAAATTCACAGGATGTTGGAGCTGGAGAAGGGCAAGGTCATTTCGAATGGTTGTAACTGTTGAGAACTTAGGGTGGACAAAAGCTCTTTGGACTGGGACCACCACACTTGTGTTTTCATTATAGACACTCCGATCTCCCATTTTGACACTGTAATGGAAACGGCTGTGGAAGAGAGGACATGCCTCTAAGAGAAGGCCTGGGAAACATCCTTTGTGCCTTTTCCATACATTTCCAATGTTTCTGAAACTGGCCTCAACCTCCCGGGCCACTGTCCCTACCACCCCATCTCCATCACCAAAAACCCTTCCTTGATCACTCTTAAACTTGGTTTGTCTGCCCGACTTAGACATGCCTATAGCAAGACGACCGATGCACTCCGGCTTCACTGTGAGTTTTATTTCTTTGTCGCCAAATTGCCAGGGCAATGGAACTCTGGGTGCTTGAGAGGGCCGGCCTGGCCCCAGAAGGCCCCCCAGCCCCGCGTGCCGCTCCTCACCTGGAAATGCAGTGGCCTGCCGTCAGCACCCACGTGGCGGTGACCAGGGTGCCGCCGCAGATGTGCCTGCCTTTGGTCCTCACTCTCACCTGCCAGGGCCACCTCCCTTCCTCCGCGTCCACTCCTCCCACGATTCTCAGAGGGGTTCAGCCACACACTGGGGGGAGGATAGTGTAGGATGAAGAACTCACTCAAAGACACAGGACTTGACTCTCCCGGGCGCCCCGACGACAGCCAAGAAAGAGGCCGTGTCCCCCGTGGCTCCCGAACCACACTTCAGATTCCCCGGGCCGTGGACCGCAGGCTCCCAGGTAGCACCTGCCCCAGCCTGGCGCCCCAACCTCCGCTTCCGGGCCTCCCACGCAGTGAGTCACCTGGAAAGGACGTAAACAGATTGAGCGGGGGGCCCGCCGCAGGTCCTGGAGCCGGGCTCGCTTCGGGGTTCTCGCCGCCCTCCTCTGAAAGGAGAGGGGAGGGGAGGAGTGGCGCCGCCATGCCCGCCCAGTTCTGCCCGGGCCAGGGCTGAAGGAGCAGAAGCCAAGCCAGGAGGCCCCGGGAGCCGCCGCCAGAGGACATGTCATGGATACCGGCTGCCCCTCTCCAGACAGCTCGCGCCCCTGCCGGGGGCTGGCTGAAACCAGGGCTCCTGCGAGGGACGAGGGGGCGGGGCCGGTGCCTAGAGGGGTGGAAGTGGCCGAGCAGACTTGTCGGACCCGGTCCTGCTAGATTCCTTGTCTGAATGGGAAATGTCGCCCTCGCGGTTTCACTCAGATCCTCACTCCAGACTATGTCCAGCCAGAACCCTGCCCAGGGCCAAGGGGTTAGGGTACTTCTGAGGAAACTGTCCTTGATGGAGAACTCCCGCTTTAGGGTCGGCACTTAGGAGGCCGGTGCGATGCTGCCCCTGCCCTTGCAGGCGTGGTACCTGGCCGGGAGCTGGTCAGGATGGGCCTTCTGGGAATTCATCCAGGAGCCCTCATTCTCCATAGCGTCCTCAAATCAGGGCTTCATTCACCAGACCTAGATATCGGGGTAGGAGGGCTTTACAGATTAAGCAGGCTAGACAGAGGAGTGGGCGGCTCTTCTGTTTCAGTCGCAGGGACATCTTTTAAACAGCCCGCAGGTCAATCCGCTCTTATTAGCTCTGTGTCCCTAATGTCTAATCTGTCTGTTCTGGTAGCTCATCCTTTTGTCTGCTGCCCAAGAGCTACTACCAAGCTTCTGCCTCTCCTGGCTTCATCTTTGTTGAAGTTGGAGGAAAAACAACAACAATAACAACTTTTGAATTGCTGTATGTTCCACTTTTTCCTGTCCAAAAGTGGACAGCCATGATAGTGTTTTCCACGGATGCCAGTGCTCTCCTCACCAATTTATTGTTCTAAGTCTTGGTGAAGGGGGCATTCTCTAAGGACCTCTTGGAGCTCAGAGGAGTGGGCGAGCAGGTCACACATCATGAATCCATCCCAATATTTCCCTCTCCCTAACTCTCTCTCTACATTGAACAAGTGTAAGGACCAGCCCTACCGGGCCTGTGGGTTTTTCTCCTCGTGTGTGGAGACAAGAGATCGTAGAAATAAAGACACAAGACAAAGAGAGAGACAGACAGCTGGGCCCGGGGTACCACTACCACCAAGACGCGGAGACCGGTAGTGGTCCCGAATGCCTGGGCTCGCTGCTATTTATTGTATTCTAGGCAAGGGGGCAGGGTAAGGAGTATGAGTCATCTCAAATGATTGATAAGGTCACACGAGTCACGTGTCCACCCGACAGGGGGCCTTTCCCTTTGTGGTAGCTGAGGGAGAGAGGAAAGGCAGCATACATCAGCATTTGTTCTATGCACTTATCAGAAAGATCAAAGACTTTAATACTTTCACTAATTTTGCTACTGCTATCTTCTAAGAACTTAAAAGGAGGAGCCAGGCGTACAGGCGGAACATGAAAGTGGACAAGGAGCATGACCACTGAAGCACAGCACCACAGGGAGATGTTTAAGCCTCCAGATGACTGCGGACAGGCCTGGACTCCCACAAGAGCTGGTGGAGCAGAGTGTTCTCTAACTCCTCCAGAGAAAGGGAGACTCCCTTTCCCGGTCTGCTAAGTAACGGGTGCCTTCCCAGGCACTGGCACTACTGCTAGACCAAGGTCTGCTAAGTAAAGGGTGCCTTCCCAGGCACTGGCGCTACCACTAGACCAAGGAGCTCTCAAGCAGCCCTTATCTGGGCATGACAGAGGGCTCACGCTCTTGTCTTCTAGTCATCTCTCACAGTGTCCCTTTAGCTCCTAATTCTGTATGGCATGGTTTTTTCTAGGTTATAATTATAAAACAGAGATTATTATAACAATAGAATGAAGTAATACTACAAACTAATGATTAATAATAATCATACCTATATCTTATTTCTAGTATAACTTTTCTTAATTTAATTATTTTCTTTATTATACTGGAACCACTTGTTTCTTCAGTCTCTTGCCTCGGCACCTGGGTGGCTTGCCGCCCACAAACAAGGAATTTCTGACATGTCACACTTGGTAGCCAAGTGTGGGCCACCACTGAGTTCAGGTTTAAAACAACCAAGTAGCAGCCAGGTGCGGTGGCTCACACCTGTAATCCCAGCACTTTGAGAGGCCAAGGCAGGAGGATTGCGTGAGCCCATGAGTCACGAGTTCACATCCAGCCTGGGCAACATGGAGAAACCCTGTACCTACAAAATATAAAAAGATTAGTTGAACATGGTAGCCTGTGCCTGTAGTCCTAGCTACTCAGGAGGCTGAGGTGGGAGGCTCCCTTAAGCCCAAGGGTTCCGGGCTGCAGTAAGCCATGATCGCACCACTGCACTGCAGCCTGGATGACAGAGCAGGACTCTGTCTCAAAAATAAAAATAAACAAGTAAACATGTAAAGCAAGGGTGTCCAATCTTTTGGCTTTCCTGGGCCATACTGGAAGAAGAATTTTCTTGGACCACACACAAAATACGTTAACACTTATGATAGCTGATGAGCTTTAAAAAAAAATCACAAAAAATTAATGTTTTAAGAAAGTTTATAAGTTTTTGTTGGGCCACATTCAAAGCCGTCCTGGGCTGTATGTGGCCCATGGGCCGCAGGTTGGACTAGCTTGATGTAGAGTCACTTTCACCTGCCTGTTTGGTATCTACAAATGGACACCAGCAAACTGAATTCAGAATTTCTGGTAAATGTACTCTTGGTAAATTTAGGCCCAAGCCTCTCTAATCAAGAGTCTGTAGAATCCAATCCTGTACATATCTCCCAGGTTCTTTCCCACGAAAGTTAGCAAAATCTTGCAGTTCTTTTTGTAAGGAAGCCTTCTCCCCCTGGGTTATACTTTGTATCTGTCCTTCTAGAGTATGCTGGGATCTGACTGTACTTATTAGATGTAGAGGCAGTAAAGATTTGCTGGGGTGGTATGGGTCTAGAGGCAGTAGACCTTTAGACCTACTAGAGGTAGGTATGGAACTGGCATGCCCTTATCATGTAACTTCCTCAGTTGAAGTCAATACAGTAGCTCTAGGGTAGAGAGGACCACCCTTGTCAAAACAGAGGATGCACTGCTTCTGTTAGCAAGGGAGGTTCAATGTGGCTGGGGGTCAGATGTCCTAAATCTATCCAAATATGCCTCATTGAAATTTTCATGGTCTCACTCTTTCCCAATCAATGCCCTGACTTTTATGTAAGAATTATAATGAAGCTCTTAATTCCATTTATGTTGCAATTCAGCAACCCAAAAAATGAGATACTACATTTTATTTTCAACTACATCAATCCTGCAGTGACAAGGAACATGAAATTATTTCTTTTTAATGATTGCCATTCTAACTGGTGTGAGATGGTATCTCATTGTGGTTTTGATTTGCATTTCTCTGATGGCCGGTGATGGTGAGCATTTTTTCATGTGTTTTTTGGCTGCATAAATGTCTTCTTTTGAGAAGTGTCTGTTCATGTCCTTCGCCCACTTTTTGATGGGGTTGTTTGTTTTTTTCTTGTAAATTTGTTGGAGTTCATTGTAGATTCTGGATATTAGCCCTTTGTCAGATGAGTAGGTTGCGAAAATTTTCTCCCATTTTGTAGGTTGCCTGTTCACTCTGATGGTAGTTTCCTTTGCTGTGCAGAAGCTCTTTAGTTTAATTAGATCCCATTTGTCAATTTTGGCTTTTGTTGCCATTGCTTTTGGAGTTTTAGACATGAAGTCCTTGCCCATGCCTATGTCCTGAATGGTATTGCCTAGGTTTTCTTCTAGGGTTTTTATGGTTTTAGGTCTAACATTTAAGTCTTTAATCCATCTTGAATTAATTTTTGTATAAGGTGTAAGGAAGGGATCCAGTTTCAGCTTTCTACCTATGGCTAGCCAGTTTTCCCAGCACCATTTATTAAATAGGGAATCCTTTCCCCATTTCTTGTTTTTGTCAGGTTTGTCAAAGATCAGATAGTTGTAGATATGTGGCATTATTTCTGAGGGCTCTGTTCTGTTCCATTGATCTATATCTCTGTTTTGGTACCAGTACCATGTTGTTTTGGTTACTGTAGCCTTGTAGTATAGTTTGAAGTCAGGTAGCGTGATGCCTCCAGCTTTGTTCTTTTGGCTTAGGATTGACTTGGCGATGCGGGCTCTTTTTTGGTTCCATATGAACTTTAAAGTAGTTTTTTCCAATTCTGTGAAGAAAGTCATTGGTAACTTGATGGGGATGGCATTGAATCTGTAAATTACCTTGGGAAGGATGGCCATTTTCATGATATTGATTCTTCCTACCCATGAGCATGGAATGTTCTTCCATTTGTTTGTATCCTCTTTTATTTCCTTGAGCCGTGGTTTGTAGTTCTCCTTGAAGAGGGCCTTCACATCCCTTGTAAGTTGGATTCCTAGGTATTTTATTCTCTTTGAAGCAATTGTGAATGGGAGTTCACTCATGATTTGGCTCTCTGTTTGTCTGTTATTGATGTATAAGAATGCTTGTGATTTTTGTACATTGATTTTGTATCCTGAGACTTTGCTGAAGTTGCTTATCAGCTTAAGGAGATTTTGGGCTGAGACAATGGGGTTTTCTAGATATACTATCATGTCATCTGCAAACAGGGACAATTTGACTTCCTCTTTTCCTAATTGAATACCCTTTATTTCCTTCTCTTGCCTAATTGCCCTGGCCAGAACTTCCAACACTATGTTGAATAGAAGTGGTGAGAGAGGGCATCCCTGTCTTCTGCCAGTTTTCAAAGGGAATGCTTCCAGTTTTTGCCCATTCAGTATGATATTAGCTGTGGGTTTGTCATAAATAGCTCTTATTATTTTGAGATACGTCCCATCAATACCTAATTTATTGAGAGTTTTTAGCATGAAGGGTTGTTGAATTTTGTCAAAGGCCTTTTCTGCATCTATTGAGATAATCATGTGGTTTTTGACTTTGGTTCTGTTTATATTCTGGATTACATTTATTGATTTGCATATATTGAACCAGCCTTGCATCCCAGGGATGAAGCCCACTTGATCATGGTGGATAAGCTTTTTGATGTGCTGCTGGATTCTGTTTGCCAGTATTTTATTGAGGATTTTTGCATCAATGTTCATGGCAATCATTAAAAAGTCAGGAAACAACAGGTGCTGGAGAGGATGTGGAGAAATAGGAACACTTTTACACTGTTGGTGGGACTGTAAACTAGTTCAACCCTTGTGGAAGTCAGTGTGGCGATTCCTCAGGGATCTAGAACTAGAAATTCCATTTGACCCAGCCATCCCATTACTGGGTATATACCCAAAGGACTATAAATCATGCTGCTATAAAGACACATGCACACGTATGTTTATTGCGGCATTATTCACAATAGCAAAGACTTGGAACCAACCCAAATGTCCAACAATGATAGACTGGATTAAGAAAATGTGGCACATATACACCATGGAATACTATGCAGCCATAAAAAATGATGAGTTCACGTCCTTTGTAGGGACATGGATGAAATTGGAAATCATCATTCTCAGTAAACTATCGCAAGAACAAAAAACCAAACACCACATATTCTCACTCATAGGTGGGAATTGAACAATGAGAACACATGGACACAGGAAGGGGAACATCACACTTCGGGGACTGTTGTGGGGTGGGGGGAGGGGGGAGGGATAGCATTGGGAGATATACCTAATGCTAGATGACGAGTTGGTGGGTGCAGCGCACCAGCATGGCACATGTATACATATGTAACTTACCTGCACGTTGCGCACATGTACCATAGAGCCTAAAGTATAATAATAATAATAATAATAATAATAATAATAATAATAATAATAAAAAAAGAAATTATTTCAGGAAATCATAGAAGCTTTTAATCCAAGAAACTAAAATTCAATATTGCCATTTGCCTTCTTTAAAATTTTCGTGTAGTAATAAGTAACCAGTCCTCCCCACAGTCCTTATATCTTTCATTTCCACAATAACATCTATTGTGACAGCCTGTTATCTTTTAATGAACTGTGAAAGGCAGAGTGTGGCCTAGAGTAAGACTTTAGAATTTGTGGGAGCTGCAAATGTGAAGCAAATTTGCATCTACTCACAGGCCCTTCTCCACAAATTTCCACCAGGTCTTCAAGAGAAAGATTAGAGGAAGGGCAAGAGACCAAAGAAAGCCTTGCCCACAGTGCAGTCTTTGGGGAGGTGAGCAAAAGCCACTGTGGGAAAGTCATGACATCTGGCCTGGATCCTCTACTCTGATTCCCAGCAACCCCACCACCACCACTAACACTACCACTACCACACACACACACACACACACACACAAAAATACACCAGCCCTATGCTACCAGGGGTGGAGAGGGGGCATAAAAATGTCACTTCCAGGGCACAGGTAAAAGCCTATTATAGCTCGGTGAAGATAACATTAAATACCCTCTATTTCTCGGGGAGGAGTAGCAAACTGTCCTGCTCCAAGCTTTTAAAGATTATCTATTCTGGGAGAGGGGCAAGGTCACTTAGAAGGCCCCGTGACTAACAGCCAAGAACATAGCACTTGCCTAAGAGTGAGGCTGAGCCAGAACAATAAAGAAAGCCCCCCAGTACCAGGATAGCAAGTGTCCAGGAACAAGTAACAGCAGTCTACTGCTGGAAGAGTGAGGGTAAAAGCACAGAAAGATATCCTCTGTTAGACATAGGCACAAAGAAAAGACCAATAACTGTGATTTGAACAGACACTGAGAAAAACTCTCCAACAAACCAGCCACTAAGCAAAAAAATAATACTGGAAGAATTTGAATTATGTACTTTTTGAGAGTAACCATACTAACCACAAAACCTGACACAGTTGTCTCAATGCCTCCTTCTTAAAGAAAAGGCATGTCCATTTCTGGACATAAATAGTGTTTACCCAAGTCTCCACTAGCCTTCACAAGAAGGCTTTAGCTTTCAACCAAAAATTATGAGACACATAATGAAACAAAAAATAACACACTATCGAGAGACAAACCAATCAACAAAACCAGACTCAGCTGTGACATGGATTTTGGAACTATTACACTGGGGGTTGAAAACACTATGATGGATATATCTGTAGACTGTAGTTCACAGGTCAACAAACATTTTCTGCAAAGGGCCAGATAGGAAACATTTTAGGATTTGCAGACCATGAGGCAAAACTGAGGATATTATGTAGGTTTTTATATAGCAACGAGACAATTTTCCCACAAAATTATAGTCATAATACTAATTGCGTACAATATTTGCTAATTCAGATCTACTAATGAGAGGAATAAAATTGTTTTGAGGGGAGTATAACATTTTACTTATTGGGGTTCAAGTTAGTGTTCTCTATTGTCAAAATCAATTGCACATTTTCTGTTAATGGTGAGCTGTAATGATATTTTATGCACTTCATCTTTTCTTTTTTTATTTTTTATTTTTACTTTTTTAAGATAGGGTCTCTGTCTGTTGCCCAGGTTGGAGTGCAGTGGTGCAATCTTAGCTCACTGCAGCCTCTGCCTCTCTGGCTGAACATGGGGGGAAGTAGTAAATTCTCTAAACTGTGAAGCAGTCTCCCAGCCATACACACATCCAGTGGTAAATAGTGGAAGTAAAACTGACTAAAGGAGCTTACCTACAACCACCAACAAGTAAGTGATGCATGAAAATTGAGAGGGAAAATGGCTTCACATAATTATCTCGCCCAAGTCACTAAACAAACAAATGACCAAACAAACAACAAAACAGGTTGGGGGCAGCAAAAGGCAGGAATCAGTGCCTGGGCTTGCTACAATATATCATCTAAGATGTCTTCTTCAAAATGGAAAAATTACAGAACAGGCAAAGAAATAGGAAAGTTTGGTCACTTCACAGGAGAAAAAACAATGTAATAGAAATTATCTTTGAAGGGCCCCCTATCTTCAGCATAGTAGACAAAGACTTCAAAATGACTATTTTAAGTATCTTCAAAGTACTAAAGAAAAGCATGTTTTAAAATTAAAGGAAGGTATAATAATGGTGATTTATCAAATAGACAATATTTAAAAGAAATAAATGGAACCAAGTGAAGAAGCACAATAACTAAAATGAAAAATTCATGAGATGGCCTCAACAGTGGATTTGATTTGGATCAGTAAACTTGAAGATAAGTCATTAGAGATTTTACAATATGAAGAAACAAAAACAAAACCTCAATGTAGAAAAATGAACAGAGGCTGAGCATGGTGGCTCATGCGTGCAATCCCAACACTTTGGGAGGCTGAGGCGGGAGGATTGCTTGAGACCAGGAGTTTCAGACAAGCCTGGGCAACATAGCAATACCTTATCTTTACAAAAAAAAAAAAAAAAATTTTTTTGAGACGGAGTCTCGCTCTGTTGCCCAGGCTGAAGTGCAATGGCATGATCTTGGCTCACTGCAAACTCCGCCTCCCGGGTTCATGCCATTCCCCTGCCTCAGCCTCCCGAGTAGCTGGGACTACAGGTGCCCACCACCATGCCTGGCTAATTTTTTTGTATTTTTAGTAGAGACGGGGTTTCACTGTGTTAGCCAGGATGGTCTCGATCTCCTGACCTCATGATCTGCCTGCCTCGGCCTCACAAAGTGCTGGGATTACAGGCGTGAGTGCCGTGCCTGGCCACAAAAAAAAATTTTTTTAATTAGCCAAGTATGGCAGCCCATGCCTGTAGTCTTAGCTGCTCTGGAGGCTGAGGAGGGAGTATCACTGAAGCCCAGGAGTTTAAGGTTACAGTGAGCTATGATCATGCCCCTACACTCCAGCCTGGGTGACAGAGCAAGGCCCTGTCTCTGAGAAAGAAAGAAGGAAGGGAGGGAGGGAGGGATGAAGGAAGGAAGGAAGGAAAAGAAGGAAGGAAGGAAAGAAAGAAAGAAAGGGAAAGAGAAGGAGGGAAGGAAGGGAGGGAGGAAGGAAGGAAGAAAGGAAGGGAGGGAGGAGGAGGGAGGAAGGAAGAAAAGAGGGAGGGAGGAAGGAAGAAAAGAGGGAGGGAGGAAGGAAGAAAAGAGGGAGGGAGGAAGGAAGGGAGGGAAAGAAAGGGAAAGGGAAAGGAAAGAAAAGAAAAGAAAGGAAAAGAGGAAATCCAGCCAATCAAGAAGGAGGGAGGGAGGAAGGGAGGGAGGAAGGGAGGGAGGGAGGAAGGGAGGGAGGAAGGGAGGGAGGGAGGAAGGGAGGGAGGGAGGGAGGGAGGAAGGGGGGAAGGGAGGAAGGGAGGGAGGAAGGGAGGAAGGGAGGAAAGACGGAAGGAAGGAAGGAAGGAAAGAAGGAAGGAAGGAAGGAAAGAAGGAAGGGAGGGAGGGAAGGAGGGAGAAAGGAAGGAAGGAAGAAAGGAAAAAATGAATAGAGCCTCAGAGAAATGTGGAACACCATTAAGCACACAAACGTAAACATAATGGCAGTACCAGAAGGAGAGAGAAAGGAACAGAAAAATATTTGAAGAAATAATGGCTGGAAACTTCCCAGATTTTATGAAAAACATTAAGCTACACATCAAACAAGCTTAATGAACTCCAAGTAGGATAAACTCAAAGAGACCTATACCCACACATCAGAGTCAAAATGTTGGAAGCCAAAGATAAAGAGAACGTGTTGACAGCAGTAAGAGAAAAATGACTCATCACATACAAGGGAACCATAATAAGATTATACCTGAGTTTTTACCAGAATAAAATGGAGGACTGAAGATAGTGTGACAACTTACTTGAAGGGCTGAAAGAAAAATGTTCAATCCAGAATGTTATATCCAGCAAATCCATGTTTTTAAAATGAAGATGATGAAAGTGAGACATTACTACTGATTTTACAGAAATAAAAAATTAAAATAGAATACTATGAACACTGTACACCAATAAACTGAATAACCTAAAAGAAATGGATGAATTCCTAGAAACACACAATCTACCAAGATTGAATCTTGAAAAAATAGAAAATCTGAGTAGACCTATAACTAGTAAGGAGACTGAATTAGTAATCAAAAATCTCCCAACAAAGAAAAACTGTGGATCAGATGGCTTCACTGGTGAATTCTATCAAACATTTAAAGAATTAATATCAACCCTTCTCAAACTCTTTCAAACAATTCAAGAGGGGGAAACATTTCCTAACTCATTCTATAAGGCCAGTACTAGTCTATTACTAAAGCCAGACAAATACATTATAAGAAAAAAACTACAGGTGCATATTCCTTATGAACACTGATGCAAAACTCCTCAGTCACATACTAGCAAAATGAATTTAGCAGCATATTAAAAGGATTATACCCAACGGCCAAGTGGAATTTTTCTTTTAATAAAACTAGAGATGGGCTCTCACTGTATTGTCCAGGCTGGTCTTGAATTCCTGGACTCAAGTGATCCTCCTGCCTTGGCCTCCCAAAGTGCTGGGGTTATAGGCATGGGCCACCATGCCCAGCTAATCAAGTGGAATTTATTCCCCAAAAGCAAGGATGATTCAATATATGAAAATCAATCAATGTAATATGCCACATTAATATAATGAAGGGGAAAAAATCACTTGATGATCTCGATTGATACAGAAAAGCATCTGACAAAATTCAACACCCTCTCATGATAAAAACATTCAATAAACTAGGAATAGAAGGAAACTTCTCCAATGTAATAAAGACCACATATGAAAAACCACCATCTAACATCATGCTCAATGATTTAAGACTAAAAGCTTTTCTCTCAAGATCAGGAACAAGACAAGGATGCTTACTTTCACCACTTCTATTCAACATTGTATTGAATGTTGAATAGACAAGAAAAAGAAATAAAAGGCATCCAAATTGGAAAAGAAGAAGTAAAATTATCTCTGTTTGCAGGTGCCATGATCCTATATTTAGAAAACCCCAAAGACTCCACCCTAAAACTCCCACAAAAGCCTGTTAGAGATAATAAACAAATTCAGAAAAGTTGAAGGATACAAAATCAACTTATAAAAATTAGTTGCATTTCTATAACCGTGAATGATCAAAAAGGAAATTAAGAAAACAATTCCATTTACAATAGCATCAAAAAGAATAAAACACTTGGGAATAAATTTAACCAAAGATGTGAAATACTTGCATACTGAAAACTGTACAACACTGCTTAATGAAATTAAAGAATACTTAAATAAATGGAAAGACATTCCATATTCGTGGATTGGAAGACTTAATATTATTAAGGTGACAATAATTATCCAGATTAACTCAATGCAATCCCTATCAAAACCCCAATGACTTTTTTTGGCAGATATAGAAAAACCGTTCTAAAATTCATCCGGAATCCGAAGCACCCCAAATAGCTAAAACAATCTTGAAAAAGAGAACAAAATTGGAAGACTCACATTTTCTGATTTGAAAATTTACTATAAAGCTATATTAATTAAAACAGCTTGGTATTGGCATAATGACAGACATACAGACCAATGGAATAGAGAACCCAGAAATAAACCCTCTCATATATGGTCAAATGATTTTCAACAAGGATGCCAAGAGCATTCAATGGAGAAAGGACAGTCTTTCCAAAAAATAGTGCTGGGAAAAATGGATATCCACAAGCAAAAGAATAAAGGTGGACCTTTACCTTACATCATATACAAAAATTAACCCAAAATGTATCAAAAACCCCATGTATGAGTTAAACTATAAAACTCTTAGAAGAAAACATAGGAGAATATCTTCATGATATTGGATTTGGAAATGATTTCTTGGATATGACACCAAAAGCACCGCCACAAAAGAAAAAAGTATACAAACTGGACTTAATAAAAATTGGTAGCCTTTGTGCTATGAAGGACACTATCAAGAGAGTAAAAAGATACCCCACAGAATGGGAGAAAATATTTTCAAATCATATACCTGATAAGGGATTAACATCCAGAATATATAAAGAACTCCTACAACTCAAAAACAAAAGGACAATTCTATTTTAAACGGGCAAATAAATTTGTAAATAACTTCTTCTCCAAAGAATATAAATAACGGCCAGTAAGCATATGAATAGATGCTCAACATTGAGATACTCAATCATTAGGGTAAGGCAAATTAAAACTAAAGTGAGATAACACTTCATACCCACCAAGATGGCTAATTAAAAAGAAATGAACAGAACAGAAAATAACATGTATTGGAGAGGACATGAAGAAATTGGAATGTCGTGCCTTGCTGGTAGGAATGCCAAATGGTGCAGTGACTGTGGAAAACAGTATGACAATTCCTCAAAAAGTTAAACATAGAATTACCATATCATCCAGTAATTCCACTTCTAGGTATATACCCAAAAGAAGTGAAAGCAGGGATTCAAACAGATACGTGTTCATGTACCCAAAATCTGTGAATATGTTACTTTACGTTGTAAAAGGAAATTTATAGATGTGATTCAGGTTCAGGACCTTGAAATGGGGATATTATCCTGGATTATCTGGAAAAGCCCAATCTAATTACATGAGTCCCCAAAAGTGGAGAACGTTTCACAGGGAGATAGGACTACCAAAGGGTCAGAGAGATGTGACATTGCTGGCTTTGAAGATGGAAGAAGGGGACCAGAAGCTAAGGAATGCTGGTGAACTCCAGAATCTATAAAAATCAAGGAAACAAATCCTCCTCTTGGCATCCAGGAGGAACTGGCCCTACCTGGCTAATTTTTTAAATTTATTTATTTGTTTATTTATTTTTGCAGAGGTGGGGTTTTGCTACGTTGCCCAGGCTGATCTCGAACTCCTAGGCTCAAGCAATCTTCCTGCCTCAGCCTCCCAAAGTGTTCAGATTACAGGCAGAAGCCACCAGACCCAGCCGCAAATGTTCTGTAACAACCATTCTCAGCTGATGGGCTAACAAGAGGCGGCCAGATGTGGTCTATACTCAAATGTTACCTCCTCAATTAGGCCTTCCTAGGACACCCTCAAAAACTGTGTCCCCCATCCTTCCAAATCCTCCTTATCCTCCTTTAATTTTTCCCATAGTACTTCGCACAATCTAATATACTATGTATTTTTCTCACACATATTACGTTTTCTGGGGCAAAGATTTTTATGACTACTTTCAATGGTGAAAATCGCAATTACTTTTGCACCAACCTAACACATTGGGTATCTTCCTCTTTCATAAATTCTTCCTCTTGTAAACTTTATGTGGGCAGATTTTTTTGTCTGTCTTGCTTATTGCTGTATTCTCAGCACCTGAAACATGTCTGGCACTCAATAAATATCTGTTAAATGAATGAATGAATCAGTGAGTGAGTTAATAAATAAATAGATCCCATATAGCCTAGCAGTTAGGAAAAATAAAGAAATAAATAAATAGAAATGAAGTGGAGATAGAACACATTGATACCCGTAAGTGCTTAGAGCACTGCCTAGCACACACTAAGTGCTCAATAAATATTAGTCACCTTTATTCCTTATTGTAGTTACAGTTGTTATCTTCACAAGGAGCCTCAAGCATCTGAAAGGTGCAGGCACCAGAGCAAGCAAAATCTCCCAGCCACTATCTGTGTCCAGCCACCTCCCTCCCTGTCTACTGCATCTCCTCTCCTGGTTTCCCTGCTCCTTCTGGGGCTGCTGGTCTCCCTCTCTGCCACTGGAGCCTGTGTCCCCCTCTGGTTCCCTCAATCTTTGTCCTTCAATTACAAATGGGACTTCCGGACTCTCCACAGTGCCTCAGGCAGAGTCCCCCTAAGATATCTTGAACCCGACTGCCTGCTTCTACTCTCCTCCATTCTGTTCCCCCATTCCACCCCTTCACTTGTTCCAGTGTCCAGGCTGTTGCCTTAGGATTCTGCTCCCACCCTGAGCCCCCCCACCCCCCCAACGCCGCCACATTGCACCTAAGCGCCCATCCTCTAGAAAGCCTTTGCTGACACCCTCCCCAACCTCTTGGTGCCCACAGCCTCCCCCCGACCCCCCACTGTGCTGATCCCTTACGAAGCACTCTCATTCTGCTGGAACTTCTGTGCTGTCCCTATCTCCCCCAAGGCTGACAATTTCCCAAGCTCCCCCTCCTCCCACAATGCCCCACCCAGGAAGCCCAGGGCCTGATCTCTGGCGCCTCAGCTCCTGAGACCCCCCTCCTCCTGCCGTCTAGAAACGTTCCTGGAATCCACCGACCCTCCCCACAGTGTTCCCTCTCTAATCCCCACAACAGCCTCAACCCTACAGTGGAGGAAATGAGTGGCGAGAGGTTAAGCAATTTGCCAAGATCACACGAGGCAGGAGTAAAGCGGGGCTTGAACCCAGGGCCCTGGGCAGGGCTGGGGTGCGGGGGCTAGCAGGGTATCGACCCAGGGTACACAACACAGCAGTCAAACAGATGGACAGAGTTTTGGATGAGCCAACGGCTGAGCTGGGACGAGAAACCAGCGCCTCCTCCCTGCGCGTCTGTCTGCAGGCCAGGGGCTCACACCGGAGCCGGCTCCTACCCCCTGGCCCAGGGCCAGCCGTCATCCCCGTGAGGTCAGCCACGGCCGGCGATTTCGGGGAAATACCAGCTCCTTATTAAAAACAGGCGGTGGTCAGGCCCCCGCTGCTTTCCCAGTAGAAACTGGAGTGTCTGTTCCAAAAGGAACAAGAGTGGGCAGGGCCTGGCCAGGGCCCTGAGGCGGGAGGCTTGAGCTGCAGTACCTGATCAGGGTGTCCCGGGAGCTGCGGGGAGGGGAAGTGGGGGGGACAGCCCCACTCCGGCAGTCGCGGGTGGTGGCTAGCAAAGGCGGCCTGTGTGAGGGGCGGGCACCGGCCCGGGAGGGGATGGTCCCACAGCACCTCGAGGCTGCGCCGACCAGGGAGGGGTCGTGGACTGTGACCTCCACAGCTGCACCCCCCACCCCGGCCCGGGGACAGATCTCAGGCAGTGGGCAAGGCCTGAGAAACAGCAGGCGGATGGCAATAAGGCCCTCCTCTACCGGGGTGGGCAGCCCCCACCCGCGCCCCTGTGCCCAGAGCCTGCAGCCCCCGCCTCCAGGGGATCTGCGGAGGCCTCCCCTGCAGGGGGCGCGAGTGGGCCGTGCCTCCCCTAGCCCCGGCCCAGGCCCCGGCCCACCCCGCCACTCTCCGCGCCAGCACAGGCCGCCCTGCATCTGGAGCGAGTTAGGGTTGGCGGCCTGGCGGGCGGCGGCGTGAGCTCATCCCGGCCCGCCCCGCTGCGGTTTCCACGCGGCTGTGAAGGGAACAGAATACAGAAACGCCGCGCCGAGGGCCGTGCCGGAGGAGCACAGGGGAGCGGCCGCTCCTCCCGGGATGTGGGTGGGAGTGGGAGAGGCGGGAGTGTGTATCACTGGCGCGTCGCCGAGGGAGGCTGAGCCCTGGGAGCCGGCCGCCAGTATGCGTCGCTGGTGTCACCGTGTGTGGTGGCTTGCGAGGGTGTGTGTGTCCCGAAGGGAAAACACTGTGCGTGTGGTAAGTCGCATACCTCCCAACACACACTCCTTGTTTTACAAAAATCAGCAGCTGAGGGCAGAGGATAAGGAGGGCTGGCCAGTGCACAAGCTGGGGCTTGGCTCCCACCCGGGGCTTGTGTCCCTGAGTGGATGCAGAAGCTCTGGACCAACCAGCCCAGGTATCTGGCAGGGCCCAGGGCCCACCTCCCCAGACACACACATACTTTTCCTGGTCACTGCACCCGTCACACTCCCCCCAAGGAGCCCAGGCATCTCCTCCTTCAGGAGGGAGAAAGGAACCCCTCACACCAGGGCACTGGCTAACAGAGACACTCACAGCCCACACGGAAGCAGGAACACATACCTGGACACAGGCTCACACCTGGAAGCACACCCAAGGGAAGCACTCCTGGTATCGGAATCCTAGTTGGGAGAGCCCACCAGCAGGCTGTGAGACAGTGGCAAGGCTTGAAAAGGCTTCTTGGTGAGATGCCCCTTCCCTCTGCCAGGGGCTGGGAACAGGAAGGCTGGAGGTCACTGAACCTTGAACCTTAGTGGCCCCAGCACCTTGTGATGGGCCCTGAGTACCGCCCTGTGTGAAGGGCCTCAGAACCCCAGCACTCCCAAGGCCCTGAGCCAAGGTGGGGATATGGGTACTGTAGTGATATTGGTCACCAGACACTGGGTGGGGAGCTGGGCTGGAGTGGGTGCTTCGGAGCATCCAAGGTTCCCTCCACCCATCAGGCCAGTCCTCACCTTGGGCACTCGCCTCAGGGACCTACTATCCCAGCTTGGGGTAGATGTCACCCAGCTGCACTGGAAACTATGGGAGGTAGCCCAGGCCATGCAGCACCTGCCAGCCTTCCCGCCTGGGCTCACAAGGCTGTCATGCTCCCATCCTCCTCCCTTCACCCTACAGCTGGGCCATGGCTCTGAGACAGTGACCTTGCCTGCAGGATGGGGCACATGAGTCTTTCACCCCTCCTTACCAGCTATTTCCCCTGGGCCCAAAGCACAGGATTGCAGAGAGCTGGTGGGGCTGAACTTGCCAGGAGCTCGGGTCCTCCATGTCCCCACCTGTGAGATAGAGAGGACACCCTATCCTGACCAGTCCACCAAAGGGTGCCTAAACTGTAAAGGGAAGTGCATCTGCAGTACCCATGGGGGTCTTCAGCTCCCAAAACACTGGGGCAAGCTGGGTGAGGGATGTTATTTAACTGGAATGGCTATGGTTTGCAGAACCAGAGCTTCCAAATTACTTAGCAAAACATGTTTGCTTTTTAATTAACATGTGCTTGGAAAACAATGGTTTTCATTAAAGTGAGTGGGGGAGAGAAGGGACTGTAGGGGAGAATATTTCAAGGAGCTCCAAGTTCCAGGCCAGACTTCTTAAAAATAAAGTGGGAGTCTTGCCCCAAGCCGGCAGAGGCTGGGAGGCAAGAACCCCTGCTGGAGAGCCCAAGGAACAGCCCTACTACCTGCCTCCACCACTCTCCGGCTCCCTGGCTGAGAATCTGCCCTTTTGCTGATGGCTCAGTTACTTACCTACTATTCCCTGGGCCACTCTGGGAAGAGGAGGTCTTTTTTTTTTTTTTTTTTTTTTTTTTTTTTTTTTTTTTTGAGATGGAGTCTCACTCACCCTGTCACCTAGGCTGGAGTGCAGTGTCTTGATCTCAGCTCACTGCAACATCCGCCTCTGGGGTTCAAGCAATTCTCCTGCCTCAGCCTCCTGCATAGCTGGGATTACAGGCACACACCACCACGTCCAGCTAATTTTTGTATTTTTAGCAGAGACAGGGTTTCGCATTGTTGGCCAGGCTGGTCTTGAACTCCTGACCTCAAGTGATCCGCCTGCCTCGGCCTCCCAAAGTGCTGAGATTACAGGCATGAGCCCCCGTGCCTGGCCGGTGTGGTCTTTTATAAAGCAGTCTTGGCGGTCAATGAATGAGGTCCACCAGGCAGATAAGCAAAAGGAAACAGCATGAGTAACAACCTGAAAGCATGGGCCTGGAAGCCACTGATGTCTAAGCCCCAGGGAGATTGGGGCAGGGAGGCTGAGCTGGTGCCAAGGACATAAGGGTGGAAGGGAGGATGACCTCACATGGAGCAGAGGGGATATGTGAAGAACTGGCCAGAGGAAGCGGAGGGCTGGGAGACTGGAAGCAGGACGCATTCCAAAGCCTCAGGGCTTGCTCCCCAGAGGCTGATGGGCAGGACTGCAGGTTCAGTCAGTCCAACAGGGGGCAGCGTTGACTCCGTCATCCAGCACAGAGAAGGCACACCATCGGTGTTCAATAAATGCATGTAGAAGGGTGAGAATGAAGAGATGATCCCTCCGAGTCAACCACACCTCCTCCTATTTCTTGCCTTTTGGGGACAGGGTTAGCACCAGCGTGCAGCCTGAGGTCAGATGTCAACATAGGGTTGGGACACATTTCACCCATTCACCCATGCAGACCGAGGGAAGATGGAGGGGAAGCTTCTGGGGAGTGAGGGCATCCCCAGGGGTCGGGTCAGATGACCCAGAACCCCCAGCTCCCGGCAGCCTGCCCAGGACCCTGTTTCTCATTTGGGGCCTTCTTGCTTCCCCCAACCCACACCCCCACATGAAACGTGCCTGCTTATACTTAATTCATTATGCTCGGCTGGGTGGGAGGCCTGGCGAGTGGGGTTTTTTTCCCCTGAGCTCAGACATTCCTCGCTTTATTATTCTCCACATTTGAAAGCAGCTGTCACCTCCCCCAACCGCCCCCAGCCCGAAGCTCAGAGTCCAGAAGGGGCCTCTCCAGGGCTCAGAACACCAGAGTCTCCAACACCTTCAGCCCGGCACAGGAGGAAAATTAAGGCCAGAGATAGATAGGGTAGCACCCCAGGGAGACCTGCAGGGCTCTCCCCCAACAGTCTGCACCTGAACTTATCCTCTCCTAGGTGCTGCAGCCACCCTCCCATAACACTGTCTTCTTGCCTGTCTACACCCACTCTGTTCCACCCTCCACACAGGTGGCCACAGTGGTCCCTTCATAACACAAACACAACCTCTGCCTCCCCCACTGGAGCAGGTGCTAGAAGAATTATCAAAGTCCCTGCCCTGCTCAGGCCCCTGGCAAACTGAGCCCTCACTGAGTCAGTGGCCTTACAGAGGGCAAGGCCCATCCCTAGAAAATAGCAGGGCCAGGGTCAGCCTAGTGAACCACCAAGGGGCCAGCCAGGGGAGAAACAGTTCTGGAGACTCAATTTCAGAGAAACCGGGAGGCCCTAGACAGATTTCTCCCCTACATCTGAGAGCTGCCCATGCAGAGCTTCCTTAGCAAGGGCTAAGATCCCTGTTGCATTTAAGCAAGCAGCAGCTTGGTCAGACTTGCCCTGGAAAAGAGGTTGGAGGAGGGACTTTGGCCCCAGGAGAAAATGGGGCAGAGGCCCAAGTGG
This sequence comes from Pongo pygmaeus, assembly GCF_028885625.2. NCBI lineage: Eukaryota > Metazoa > Chordata > Mammalia > Primates > Hominidae > Pongo > Pongo pygmaeus. The sequence goes on along the minus strand of NC_085930.1, from coordinate 106,791,398 downwards.
GGCAGGCAACCTGGGGGCCTGGAAACTGAGTCTGGATGTCCCTGTCAGCACTCAGGCTGTCTTGCCCACACTCACCCTATCACTGGGCATGCCCACTCAGGCCTGGGGCTTGACAGCAGCATTCTTGAGTGCCCAGGAGAGTAGAGGTGACTCTGTAATGTGGCCCTGGAGGGTTCTTGGAGTCCACTGCAAGCCTGGGAGCCGAGAGCCCTCCCATACGTCCAGCTCTACTCTCTGAAACACCCCAAGGACTCCATCACTATGAGAAAGGCCCCCTCTTGAAGAGGGACTGCACAGAGCCTGAGTCAGCCCTCAGAGCAGGCCCTTTCCAGCAATAGAGCTGTCCCAGCCTAGAGCTTGGGATCCGGCCATGTCACCCTCTTGAGGGCTCCCAGCCCAGGGCCCCCCACTGAGCCTGGGCCATACAGAGGGAAACCTTGCTTCCCTTCTCATCCCTCAGCCTCAAGATCCATCCACCTTTCCCGGGACTAGAAGCCATTGAACATTTGCCTTCCTGCCACAGCAGCCACCATCCCACACCTTGTGCTGCAGCTAGGGATGAGAGGTCACTGCCATGAGCTTCCCCACCTCCAGCTGCAGGCCCCAGAGGTGGAAACAGGTATGGACATCCAGAGGTTTGGGGACACTCAGAATCTCAGGATCCCAAATACTCCAACAAAGAGCTGAGGCATCTTCTCCCTTGTGCCCCACCACCCCCTAGCCCTGACCTCACAGCACCTGCTTGTCCCAGAGGCTCATCAGCACCACCCTGCCAAGTTCCCATTCCCCACTCCATCCCAGTGGCAAGGCTGGGCCTCTGTTACTCATCATAGGTTGGCACAGTTAGCACCTGAAAATTACATGATGGATGGAGGGAGGGAGGGAGGGAGGGAGGGAGGGAGGGAGGGAGGGATGAAAGGAGGGAGAATGGATGGATGAATGGATGAATAAGCTGATTCAAATGAGCCTGGGGCCTGGCAAAGATCTGAAAATTACATGATGGAGGGAGGGAGGGAGGGAGGGAAGGAGGGAGAATGGATGGATGAATGGATGAATAAGCTGATTCAAATGAGCCTTGGGCCTGGCAAAGATCTGCTCCATTCAAGTGTCTCTATCCAGGGGTTTTGGGAAATGCTGACTACAACAAACTGTGAATTTCCTCAAAACTTAAAAACTGACTTGTAAGGTAAGCTCTTATTTTGCCAAGTAGAGATATGGAAAACAACAGCTACCGTCGTCATTGTTTTTGTAAACAGAAGGATATTCTCAAGGCAAAAGAAAGTAGGCAGGATGCAATCTTGGAAGAAAGACAGGCATTGAAGATGCATAGATTGGGCTTCTGGAAAATATACAACATAGGACATTTTTTCAAAACTTTCTTGGGTATTGTGATAAGTTGGGCCTTAGGGCTTGGAAATGCCCAAGTGCTTCCAATCTCCACCAGGGTAAGAGCCCCTTCTGCAGCCTTTCTGGCTGGGATTGGTTCCCCTCTGCTTGCATATTCCTCAGGACAGAGGGCTCACTACCTCTCCCAGTTAGCTCAGGAGCTGATTATGCCATTCTAGAGCACCTTTAAATGCTTCCAAGCCTACCATGGGAGACAGGTAAGGAGACCAGGAGCAGGGAATGATGGTAGAGGTGTTGAGGGAAGGGAAGACCAAGGCTTCCAGCCCCAGGGCATAGGTGTGGTAAGGAAAAGGGCATACTCATGTTCAGCTGGACCAAAGTAGAAAAATCAGGAATCTGCCAAGACCTGAACTTTCCCAAGGGGCACCTGGAAGTGCGGAGTCTGGAGTCTGAGTCTTCCAGCTGCCCCATTCCACCCCAACTAGCCCTCCAGAAAGGTTCTGATGTGCACCATGGCCACGGCCTCGGTAGATATGTGAGGTACCCAAGCCCATAGACCAGAGGTGGGGGTGGAGAATGGAAAAAAATGGTGGAAACTCAGGAGTCCTCAGGCAGGCTGGAGAGGAGGGTGCAGGCAGGAATCCTGCCCAGACCTGACCTTCGAGGGCCTTCTCTGTCCAAGAGGCCCTGGGACCTGGCTGCTGAGACTGGAGGGGCCCGCTGGGTGATCCGGCCTGGAGGAGTGTCATGTGCACACACACACACACACGCCACATTCCAGTTGTGCTCTGTCAGCATTTGGGCAAACCAGGATTGTGTGGCTTTGGGAGGGCAGGGAACAAATAACCCCCAAAAGTGGGTGAGGGAGGGACTGAGGCTGCTGGGAAGGAACTTGGGAGAACCCCAGGGAACCACTTCTGTGCTGGGTCACCAGGTTCAGGATCCGGGTTTTCCTGCTGTGCTCTGAGGTGACTGGATCAGCATTTCCCCTGTTCCCAGGGAGGCCCGCCCTCTCCCTGACCCCACAACTCTCACTACTACCCATGGCCTCAGGACCAACCACAGAGGACACCCCAAACACCCCCTTATGCAACACAAGGAGCTCCTGTCACACTGCTGCCTGACCTTTTTTGGCCCCTCCTCCCTGTTCCATACATTCCATCACCCCCAACCTCTCTTAAGGCCTCCATCAGCTTTCCATAAGACTCTCTGCCACTGAGTGCTTTGAGCCCTACAGTCCACTTTCCCACAGCTGCACTGATTTCCTTCCTTCTTGTGGCCTGGCAAAATTTTCACCCAATGCCTGACTTCTTCAAGATCCCACCTGACTTCTTTCTATCTCGGCCTGAATTTCTGGCCTTCCTGGCACTGCTACTCCATGCCATCTCATTCATGTCCCAATGGTAACCCCAGGATCCCTGGGGATGATGTCTGGAAGAGAGGATGCAGGGTGTGGCAGGCTAACAAGAGCCATTGGCATCTATGCAGGAACATCTGAGCAGCGGAGGGACGGTTTGTTCTGGGACCACCGCGGGCCCAGCTCCGATAATCCTCTGTCCCTTGTGCTCAAGTTCTAGATCCCCAAACTCTGCCCTAAAGCTGTGAGTGTCAAGGGCCCATCAGAACCTTGTTCCTGCAATGTCACTGGACCTTCTGTGTTAGGTTTTGCAGTTTCAAGGAGACTGCCTGGCCCTGCCTGGGGTGCCGAAGCTGAACTCTGCCCCTGGACTACCTCCACTGACCCTCTGATTCAGCCTGGACTGCGAATGTAGTGGTGGCTCCTCCTGCCACCTTGAGGAGACCTCAGAGATCAGGCCCCAGGCCAGAGGAGGAAAGTGGGGCAGAGAGACCCCACAACAGACCCCAGCCTTATGGGGCACATGACAGGGCACTTGAGGCATGAGGGGTATCAAGGTGGCCCAAGGGCAAACCCCCTGCCCCCTCCCACCCCTCTCCACCGGCCACAGGGCCATAGGCTGGACCACCCTTCTTGAGGGGGGAGCTGGGACCAGTGTTTATGCCACTGTAGGGAGGCCACAGCCTGCCTGGCAGTGCCACCTGCCCAGCGCCGGTGCTGATTCAGCAGAGCCCCCCCAGCACATATGCACTCAGACACAGGCACACACACTCATGCACACACAGTGGCAAACACACATGTACATATGCACAGACAAATGGGCACCTACACACTCACAGACACAGACACACATATACAACACACATACAAACACAAGCCCACGTTCACTCACAGACACAGATCCACAGGCATACATGCACAACTGTGGACCTATGCACACATACACATGTTCATTTCACCCAGCCAGTATGGGAGGATGCTGAGTAAGGAGAAGGCTCACCTCTGCAGCTGAGTCCCACCTTTAGGTGCCTCCACCCCATCCACTCTGATGCCTGCACCCACAGCCAGTGACCCAAACCCAGGAACACGTGGTCAGCAGAGCCACATATGAGAGGTAAATGGCCCCAGGGTGGCAACATGGCCATGACTGGGCCAGAGGCACATTCTAAGTGGAGCTGAGCTGCAACGAGTGGAACCAAGCGGCCCCTGCCAGAGCTCATCAGACAACAGCTCCATCCCTGCCCTCACCAAGGGGCCCCCAACCCGTCCCCTCCCAGCCACGCAAGAAGACTGGGGGCTGGGAATTGCAAGATGCTCCCTTCTACCACCAAGCCAAACCAAGTGGGACAGTAGCTCCCAGGGACTAGGGAAGCCTGCAAGAGGGAGGGTATGTTTGGGGAAGGCCTGGGAGTACTGCGGGCCACCCTGGAAACGAGAAGGGCAGGAATTCTTGAGAGAGTGGGACGTGTATTCCTGAGGACTAAGACACATGTGAACTTGGATGCAGGGCACTCCTTGCTGGAGACAACTGAGAGCAGGTGCAATCTGTGCTCAGGACACCAGCCCAGGGTAGGCATACCCAGAAAGAAAATGCTGAGACCACTCAGTCCCATGCAGACTTCTGAAGGGGAGCTCAGCACTTCTGGGCTTGGTTTTCAAGAGCAAGGTGCACCGGACAGGCGGGAACTGGGGACTGCCCGGGAGAGTATCAGCCACTTCAGGTGGTGCCCTGCCCCGGGGGAGGCTGGAGGTGGAACCTGATTGGGATCTGCTCCTCTCTGTGTGGGTCCTCAGTCACTCATGGGCCAGGAAGGCTGGCCAGAGCCCGCTAAGATCACACATGCACATGAAGATGCCCTCATTGGCCAAGTGCACTGCAACGGGGCACAGGGCGTCTTCATCTGCCCCACCAGCCGACAGACTGTGCACCTCTCAGTGCTGTGGCGGTAAACTGTGAAAGAGCAGATTACGACTCCTTCCCCTGAATTAGATCTGAGGCTGGAGTGGACTGAACCAGAAAGCCTTGAAATCTGTCTGTGATGTTGCTGAGGATGTTTTCGAAACAGCCCTGGAATCTGACCATTTACGACCATCACCCCCGCCAGTACCCTGGGCCAAGCGTGCATCTCCTCTCTCCTGGACCCTCCTCACTGGCCTCCCTGCTGCCCCTGTGCCCCCCACAGCGGCCAGGGTGGCACTGAGAAAACATCTCCCCAGGGCGCGTGCTGCAGCCCTCCCTGACCTCTCTGACTCAGGACCTGTCCCTCTCCATGGCACTTTCTGCTCCCATCACCAGGCCTCTGTGCCCTCTGCCAGGACGTCTTCCCTCAGATGCCCACACAGCCTCCTGAAGCAGATGCTGAGGTGCCGCACAGGAATGTTCCAGCCCACCTAGGGGCCCTGCCCAGTCAGTGACAGATGGGAGTCTGTAGATAGTCTGCCTTCCTCATCCCTCAGTGAGAAAATACCACCATCTCCTGGAGGTTCCCAGCAGGGCTGAGACCCCTTTGCTCATGGTGTCATCTGCTCTGCGTGCACTCCTTTGGGGGGATTTTCTTCCTTCCCAGGCCCCCCATCCCACCCCTCTCCCACGCTCCCTGGAATCACCTTCCAGGGAGGCTACTTGCAGGTAGTCCTTGATCTGGTCCTTGTCTCAGGGATCACTTCTGGGGGAGCCCAGCCTAAGACACTTCATCTCTCCCTTTTCCCTTTAGCAATAACTCCCCATCTCCCCTCCCCCAGCCCCTACCATTTACTTTCTGTCTGTATGAATTTGACTACTCTAGGACCCTTAGATAAGTGGACTCTACAGTATTTTGTGTGTGTGTGACTGGCTTATTTCACTTAGTGTAACGTCCTCAAGTTTCACCCGCATTGTCGCATGTGTCGGCATGGCCTTGCTTTGTCAGGCTGAGTAATACTCCCTTGTGGATAGACCACATTTGCTTACCCACTCACCCCTCCACAGACACTTGGGTTGCTTCCACCTTTTAGCTACTGCGAATAGTGCTGCTGTGAACGTGGGTGTGCAAATACCTGTTCAAACCCTGCTTTCAAGTATTTTAGGCACATGCCCAGAAGTAGAATTGCTGGTCATCTGGTCATTCTATTTTGTGGGAAACTGCTATAGTGTTTTCCACAGCGGCTGCACCATTTTACTTTCAAATTTCAACAGTGCACAAGGGTTCTAATTTCTCCACATCTTTAACAACACTTGTTATTTTCTGCTGTTTTTTTATAAAAGCCATTCTAATGGGTGTGAGGCGGTATCTCATTATGGTTTTAATTTGCATTTCTCTAATGATTAGTGATGTTCAGCATCTTTTCATGTGCTTATTGGTTATCTGTATATCCTTTGGTTTTTTGCTTTGTTTTGTTTTGTTTTTTTGAGATGGAGTCTTGCTCTGTTGCCCAGGCTGGAGTACAGTGGCGCAATCTCAGCTCACTGCAACCTCCGCCTCCCGGGTTCAAATGATTCTTTGGCCTCAGCCTCCCAAGTAGCTGGGATTACAGGCACCGGCCATCATGCTGGGCTAATTCTTGTATTTTTGTAGAGATGGGGTTTCACCATGTTGGCCAGGCTGGTCTTGAACTCCTGACCTCATGTGATCTACCCGCCTCAGCCTCCCAAAGTGCTGGGATTACAGGCGTGAGCCACCACTCCCAGCCTGTATATCCTCTTTAGAGAAATGTATATATACAAGTCCTTTGCCTATTTTTTAATTGAGTTGTTTGGGAGTGGTTGTTGAGTTATAGAAGTTCTTCATATATTCTAAATCTTATCTTCTCTCCTTTAAATCTTTGCTCAACTATTTCCTGCCCAGATAATCCTTGACCTCATTATTTAACATGTCACCCACCTCCCGGCTTACACACACACATGCACACACACACCACAGCCCTCCCTGCTTTCAGTCCTTCTCTGCTTTTAGCACCATTGGATACTCCACTGTCAGGATTTGTCTGGTTTGTGTGAGTTCTACAAGGGCAGAGGTTTCCACTGCCTTCTCCACTGCAGTGTTCCCAGCACCTAGAACAGAGCCTGGCACACAGTTGGTGCTCAGTAAATGCTGAGAAAATGAAAGGAGGATGCAACAGACTCCTGCGACACACTCACCCCTCACATGCACTCTCTCCCACACACTGCCGGCAGCCCCCATCCACACACACTCACTCTCACACACTCAGGACTCCCCACACCACACAGCCCCTTGGACAGTCTGATCCACGCAGGCCTTCCAAGTTGCTCTCACCCCACCACATCCCCCCTGCCACGCAGACACGTGCATCCACACGAGGTCATGAAAAGGCACCCCCTGGAGCTGCCCTGACTCCTGGGTCCTGGCCTGCAAGGTGTTTCCCATCCAGTGTGGCCCACTCCCCACTCAAAGCCTTTGATCTCCCCCACATTTCTATATCTGGGGCCCCCAGCCTCTCTGCAGGGCTTTGCTCTCTCTTCACACCAAGCCTGTGTGAATCACCTCCTCGAGGAAGCCTCCCCTCTCTATCCTCATCAGGCTCCAGGACTCGGGGGGGGCCCTGGCCCCAGAGCAGGGGGTAGAATGGGGCAGGGGTCTGCAGGTGTGTGCACTTCCCTCCACCACGCAGGGATTGCATGCTGTCTTCTGCTGAGGAGCCCGGGGCTATCCCCACAAAGCCTCTACCTCTGACCTGGAGCCACACTGCTGGCAGAGTGGCTCAGTTTCACCATCGGAGTCAGAGCAAGGGGTCAGCTCTGACAGCCTGGGGACAAAGTTAGCTCCTGCCCTGCCACCCATTCCCAATGTCACTCAGGCAAGGCCATTCCCTGTGCTGGGCCTCAGCTTTCCCACCCGTGACAGGGTGGCTCTGGGCCAATGCCCCATGGTCACCCAATTGGTGGACATGCAGTGAGACAGCTCAGACAGTGCTCTCAGGCTCCCAGCAGCCCGCATCCCTGTGTTAGCGGCTCCAGCATGGCTGCCTCCTGCAGAAGGCCGGGTGAGGGGCAAGCGCAAAGGAGAAGCACTCGGCCTCCTCCAGCTCAGCGTCCATGGGCCACAGAATTCACATCGGCAAGCCAAGGGCCACAGAGAGGAAAGAAGGAGAGAGGGAAAGAAGGGGGAAAGGGAAGAGGGGAAGGAGAAATATGGGACAAAGAGGGAAAGGAAGGAAGGAAGGAGGGGAGGGAGGGAGGAAAGGAGGGAGGAAGGAAAAAAGGGAGAAGGAAGAAGGAAAAGAGGAAAAGAAGAAAGGAAGGGACGGAAGAAGGGAAGGAAGGGGAGGAAAATGGGAGGGAAGGCAGGAAAGAAGAAAGGAAGAAAGGGAGGGAGGTGGGTAGGAAGGGAGGGAGGGAGAAAAGGAAGAAAAAAGAGGAGGGGAGGGAGGGAAGGAGAGAGGGAAAAAAGAGAGGGAGGAAGGGAAAGAAGTCAGAAAGGAAGGCCGGCAAGAAGCCATTTATTCATGAGGCCCATGGGGTGGGGACAGAGCTGCCGTCACAGGTAAGCACAGCCTGAGAGGGGCCAGAGATGGCAACCACGCGGAGAGGTCCGAGGGTTTTTGCAGGAGTCTTGGTAAGGCTCCCCTCCTTCCCACGACTCCAGGCCGCTGGTGTCAGCATCACACATGGGAGATGAGACGTCCCTGCACAGCCTTCCCTGGGCTTCCTGAGAGCAAAGGCAGTGCAGATTACAGAGGAGGAGGGAGACGGAGGCAGCAGGATGTCAAGTGAGCACTGCAGCTGGTGGAGTGTGGGCAGGTGGCAGCAGCGGGTTCAGGAGGGAGTGGGTGCCTACCTGGGCACGAGGCTTAGCTGGACATGATGTGCTTCACGAATGCTGGAAAGAAGAGGAGAGTGAGTGACAGGGGTGCAACACGGGGCAGCCATGGCTGGGAGCCTGGGTCCCAGCACTCCCCTGCCAGAAGACCACTGCCCCTGCTGAGCCCACCTTCGTAGTTGATGCATCCATTGGAGTCCTCTTGCCCAGCCATCAACTTCTCCACTTCGTCTTCTGTCAGCCTTTCACCTGGCAGGAGTGGGAGGCTGAGTCAGCACCATGCGTGCAGAGGCATGATGGGGTGGGGGCACCCACTGAATCCCTCTAGATGGTGGCTCAACCTCTCCAGTATTCCCACAGCCAGCACTGTTCACAAGCCCTTGGCCATCACCCCATTTCTGAGGCCAGGAGAATCAGCGACAAGTTAAGAAGGGGCCTGGGGTGCAGTACGTGCTGCCCTCTGTCCCACTAGGCTGGGAGGGGGTCCCTCCACCAGGACGAAGCCAGGCCTCCCTAGAAGCAGTCCCTTGGGGCAGCCCCTTGAGGCTAGAGGAAGGGCCCATGGGGTGGAGTTGGGGACCTTGGGAGAGGGTGGTGGAGGAAGCCAAGAGACCACCCACTGCTCCCCAAGTCTGGCATTCTCCTGCCTCCATACTTCTGTGTGCTGTGCTAGACCCCCTTCAAAGTGCCAGCCACAGCTCCCCCTTCTTACCCCCATCTCTAGACACACACGCACACACAGAGAGAGAGAGGAGAGAGAGACCAGCACAGAGCTGAAACAGTAGGCACTCAAAATGTTTGCTGCAGGAAAAAATCACTTTGAAGAGGGACCCGCTGCTGCAGGCAGCTGACGGTAGGGGTATAAGTGGGAGGTACACAGGGCCCAACAGAGGTCAGGATCCCCCCAGGCGGCAGGCACTCGACCTGCTTTGACCACTTAGGGCTGTGGCCCTGGAATTTGACCTTGGAGTAATGACCACCAGGACAGTGGCCTGGAGTCGGGGGAAGGAGGGGAACATATCAAGACGGCTCCTTCCTGCCCTGCTCTGTCCCCAGAGCTGATGTCATCCCCCTTCTGTGAGCTGCACCAGCATGCTTGCTTTATTCTCCTCCAAAGTAACATTTCTGTTGTCTGCCATTGAGGCTCCCTAATTATGTAACTCTCTCCATTTCACCAATGGGTCACAGGCCTGGGGGGCAACAGAGTGGTTTCTCCCAGGATGTCCCTGGAAGGAGTGGGGGTAGGGAAGGAGGCTGCCCTCACCCAGCGTGGCCAGCACGTGGCGAAGCTCAGCACCCATGACAGTGCCATTGCCCTCCTTGTCGAAGACCCGCAGCCCCTCCACGAAGTCCTCATAGGTGCCCGTGTCCTTGTTCTTGGAAATGTGCTGGAGCATGGGCAGGAAAGTTTCAAAGTCCATCATCTTGGTATTGAGCTCTGCAGAGAAATGGTCCCAGGTTCCAGGGTCTAAGGCTCCCCCATGCCTGATAATAAGGAGCTATCCCCACCTCTCACACAGTTCTACAACAGTCTACACCAGTTCTCACAGCAGTCTGCACCATTGCGAGGCACTTTACAGTCTACTGAGCAATGCACTGTTTCCATAGCCCTTTGCTATTCACAAAGGGAGTTTGCTGCCCTGAGCCACCACGGAGGGCTCTGTCCAGAACCCCTTGCCTACTTTTGAGAAACAGTCCTCCCCTCATGGCATTTTGTTATAGACCTCACCCTCTACCACCTGTGATTGGGTCAGGAGCAGCTAGGCCAATCAGAGACCTTCCCTGGGACTTTTGAACCCTTGGTGGGGGCTTGGGCCTCACTCCTTTTTTTTTTTTTTTTAGCTTTAAAATTTTATTCATTTATGTATATATTCATTTATTTATTTATTTATTTTTAGACACAAGGTCTTCTTGTTCTGTCACCCAGACTGGAGTACAGTGGTGTGATTATAGCTCACTGCAACCTCAAATTCCTGGGCTCACGGAATCCTCCTGGTTCAGCTTCCTGAGTAGCTGGGACCACAGGTGCATGCCACCATGCCAAGCTAAATTTTTAATTTTTGTAGAGATGGAATCTCACTGTGTTACCCAGGCTGGTCTCAAACTCCTGGCCTCAAGTGATCCTCCCACAGCACTGGGATGATAGCATCCCACTGCCCACTGCTGTCACTGCCCAACTTTCTCACTCCTCCATAAGTGTCAGCGCCTACCACCAGGAGGCCTGGCAAATCAGCAAGGATCCAGATGCTCCAGCAAACCATTACTGCAAGTCACCTGGTTAGCATGGCCCTGTGACTCGCCTTGGTGCCCTCATCGGGACAATGGGAGATGTCAGGAAACATTCTCGTGCTATCCCGCAGGATGGATGGCAGCCCACCCAGGCAGTCTCCCCGGGACTAACACTATGGGGGCTCTCGAGAAGGTGCACTACCTTCCTGTCTTGGCTTCCCCAGGACACGGAGCACTTCCGCCTGTGTGGGGTTCTGGCCCAGCGCCCGCAGGACATCCCCACACTGCCCGTAGGTGATCTTCATCTCACACTTGGGTGTGCGGTCAAACAGCATGAAGGCTTCCTTGAACTCTGCCAGGAGAGGGCAGTGAGCCACAGACACTCCCAGGGTCAGCCTACCCCACTCCCCACACCCCTGGCAGGACCCTCAGACAAGGGAACCCCAGCCCAATCCTGCAACCCCTGGGCTCAAGACCTCTGCTCACCTTCAATCTGCTCAGGTGTGAACTCGATCTGAAAAGAGACCCCAAAGACTCAGATGCCCGGCTTAAAAGGTGAGGCCATGCCTCCTCCTGGGCACTCGGTGGCCAGCCCAGAATGTCAACTGTCTCAGCCTGTCCCATTCCAGCATCCCAGCCTGCACCCCCAGGACCTCCTGCAGTCCACCTTGACGCCCTCCTGCCTCCTTGCCCCTCTCCACCTGTCCAGCCAGAAGGCCTTGAGTCTGTGTGCACCCAGCCCCTGATGCTCGGTGGACCCTGGCGGGGGTAGCAGTGAGGAGGGAGGCCACGTGCCCAAGGCCTCAGGCCAGCGTGGGCCTTACCTGATGCTCCTGGTTCTGGACAGATGTACCTTAAACCACAAACCCCAGTCAGGCTGGCTTTGCTTGGGGCCTGGTGGGCAGAACTGTCAGCAAAAGTGAGATGAGAGGGCCCAGGGTGGCAGGAGGAGTAAGGGCAATGGTACAGGCTGAGGGCTCGTGGCTGGAAGCATCAAGGGTGAGCACAAGTGTGCATATGTGTGTGTGAGCATGTGTCTACATATGTCTGCCCTCACAGAGCCCCCTAAGCCCTCAAGACCAGGCAATCACTCACCAGCCCCACTATACCTATTTCTCATACACCCTGTCTATAGGTCCCTGGGAAGTTCCCACAACCCAGGACAGCACAGGGCCAGGGCAGTGCTGCCGAGTGTTTGCTGAAGTCACATTGGGGCCACCTTGATTGACGTCAATCAAGAGGCCTCCCAGGATCCAGCGTCCCCCTCCTCACTGGATACCAGGTCTATTTTTATCACTGCAGTCACTCGCCCCAAGGTCAAGGTCACACGAGGGAAAGGAGGTTGGGGGAGGGGCATGACTGGCGTCTCTCTCATGGCTGCTGCCTCGGGGCCCCACCAATCTCCACAGTGCATGCCGGCACAGAGGGACACCCTGTTCAGGGCCACCCTACCATGACTGTCCCTCCTGGCTTCCGGCTTGACCCAGTGTTGGGAAGAACAGGTTGTCATTCCTGGCTCCCTGAGAGCTCTCTCCACCAGGAAGCCTGCTGAGATTAGGGTCTCTGGGCTCCTGGCAAAGGCTCCCTGCCCTTTACCTGCAACCTGGGGATGGGGAAAGAGGGCCCATGAGGGGTCTCATTGTCCCCACCTCTCAGAAGGGATTCTGTGCCAACCTCAGTCCTGGCAAGAAAGGACAATGCCACCATGGGCGGTGGCTGTGGTCACAGCCTCACCATGAGGCCTGCAGAATGCAAGCCTGGGACCTGGGTGGCCAACTCCAGGTGCATATACTCTGAATGGTTCCCAGCAGCCCTGCAAGAGGGAACTTGCTGTTCTGTTTCACAGCTGAGGAAACCACGCCTCAGAGCAGCGAAGAACTTGGCAACTAAAATGGAGCAGAGTTGGGATTTGAACCCTTGCCTCAAAGGACATGGTAGGTGTCTCTGGGAAGGGCTCATGAACAGGAGGCAAGACTTCACCGATGGAATGTAGGTCTTGCTGGGCATGCGGGGACGGCAAGGGTTCCACAGGGCTCCTGAGGAGGCAGCCAGGGCAGCAGTGGTCCCAGCCAAGAACAGGGAGCAGCCAGGACACAGGGTACGTGCTGCTATGCAGATACCACAGGTGGGAGTCATGGCTCCCTCCAAGTTTAGACTCTGAGAAAGACTTCCCAGTTGGGGAAGGGCTCCTGGGGCCACTGGTCATAGCTCCATGACCAGCTTCCTGCACAGCTTTCAGAATGTCCCCAGCCAGCTGATGTTTCAAGTTGCCTGCCTAAAAGCTGAGGCCTGAAAGTGCTCTACCAGCTCTGGGCTCGGTGACTTGAACGAGACCTAGCCTGGACAGGGGCCCTGCTTCTTCTTACTCCCCATCTCATCCACCCTGGGAGCGTGTATGGACTTAGGACCCCTCAGCTGAACAAGGAAAATCCCTGCCTGGCTCCAGCTGGCTCCAGGATTCCCCAAGGATGAGAAGTCCAGGAAGAAGGGCAAGGGAGAGTCCATTTCCAAAACCACTAAAAAGACAGTCCAGACTCAAACCCCAGTCCAGACTCCACCCTTAGTTCTCAGCAGCACCAGAGGAGTCCTGCAGAACGTCTGACCACCATCCCTCCTGCTGCAGCCTTTCTGATGCCTGAAGCAGTCAGGGCTTGTCTGACCTCTGCACAGAAGCTTCCAGCGTCAGCTCAGTGCTCACCTCCAGAGCCTGACCTGCCTCTTGCTAGGTCCACTCTGGAATCCACTCACTTGCCCTGATCCTATTGCCACCACCCAGCTTCCATACCCACCTTGATCTTGGAAGCATCAAACTCGACCTCCTTAGGGCGCTCAGGCTCAGGGGGAGGTGCGGGAGCTGGAGCTGCCTTGGGGGCTGCCTTGGCATCATCCTTCTTGGGCTCTGGCTTTTTGGGGGCCATTGGGGGCTGTAAGTACAGAGAGGGATGTGGAGAGAAGAATGCAGAAAGCAGGGTAGGTGAGCCGCCTTACCCAGGCCTTTATCCTGCCCGGATACCTCATGACCCCAGCCCCACCCCTGCAGTGCACAATAGGGACAGGGCCATAAAAGGATATGGCTAGGCTCAGGGGCTATTTTGGGGCCTGGGGAGGGCATTGTTCAGGCTCAGGAATGGGTAGGGGAGGAGGGATCTCCATTCCTCCCAATCACCTGTTGGGAAGGGGGAGGGAGAGAGGGGGACAAAGGCCACTGCTTAACACACACATACACACATACACACACACTCATCTGCACACCCGCACATACCCACACAGAGCCCTGCTGCCCCTCTGCAGGTCCATAAGTTGAAGAGGTGAAGAAGGGTGGACCAAGTACATGCTACGTGTTGTGTTGGGGCCAGGACTGGGATGACCTAAGGGCACCTCTGAACTTAAGCTCTCCAAAGTCCCCTGTGTCTGTGTCTGTGTCTATGACCGTGTCCATGTGGGGGAAGGCGGAAGTCAGCATGTGTCTGTGTGCATTGTCTGTGTCTGTGTCGGGTGTCTATGTGTCTGTGGGTCTCTGTGTGTCTGTGTTTGTGTGGAGGGGGGTCTGTATACACCTGTGTGTGTTGTCTGGGTGCCTCCGTGGTGGGGGGCTCTGTGCGTGCCTATGTGTGCTCCATACATAGACATGTGTGTCTATGTAAGGGATGGCCGGGTGTCTGCGTTTGTCTCTGTGGGTCTGGGTCTTTATGTGTGTGTAGTGTGTCTATGTGTCTATGTGAGTGTGTCTGCGGGTGTTGCTTCTGTGTGTTTATGTCTGGGTGTTTACATGTGTCTGTATGTGAGTGTCTGGTCATGGCAGGCAGCTGTAGCCCTGGCTATGGGTCCAAGGGTCTCCAGGAACCCCCACAAAGGGCAAGAGAAAGGATGCGGCTCCCTCTAGGGCAGTCGCCCCAGGCCAGTTCAGCAGCCTCCCTCTTCAGCCCCTGCTGGCCCAGGGACCAGTTTCTCAGCTTTCACCCCTGGATTCCTACTTCCCCTCTCTACAGCCCCCAGGGATGCACATTTCCCTACACACCCCAGGCCTGGCTCCCCACTGCACCCTCTGCCCAGAGTGCCCTCGCCCCCTCTGCCTGACACATTCAAGGCTTGGCTCTACTGGCCCTCTTCCAGAAAGCTCTCTCCAATGCTATTCCACTGCCACATGTTGCCCTCTGCCGACCCTTTTTGCAAGGGCTCTGAGAGGGTCTGCCTCTCTGAGGAACCCCAAGCTGCCGAGCAGGGTCTGCCCCAGTGCAAGGATGCTCACCCTCTGTTCCTACGACTCAGTGCCCACCCCCAGTGCCCATTCTGCAGTGCCCGGCCCTCAGGGTCCATCCCAAGCCCAGCCTTCAGCAGATGACAGTGACGGAGTGCAGCCTGACGGGACTGCCACTTGGGGAGGTGGGAAGGCTGAGGTGGCACAAGGCTCTTCCCGCATGGGGACGCCAACAGTGGGGACATCTTGCAAACACATTGGGCTCTGTTCCTTGCCCAGCATCTGCGCCTGGCGGGTGGGAAGGAGGTGCTCCTGGTTACTTTTAAGTGCCTGGAGCCTTTGATAGAAACTTCAAAGCCAGTGCCCCCCACCCCCAGGGATTTCCCTGGTGTGGCGAGGGGCTAAGCCTGAGGCTGAGAGGGTGCAGTGGGGCCCAGGGCCTCTACCTGGCACGCCCTGCTGTCTTCCTACTGGGCCTGGTCCCTCTCATCCTGTCACTCTGCCTCACAGGGAGGGACAGCAGTCCAGG
Organism: Pongo pygmaeus; assembly: GCF_028885625.2. Classification (NCBI taxonomy): domain Eukaryota; kingdom Metazoa; phylum Chordata; class Mammalia; order Primates; family Hominidae; genus Pongo; species Pongo pygmaeus. The sequence goes on along the minus strand of NC_085930.1, from coordinate 106,775,982 downwards.
GCTGGGGCCGGCCCGCTCCTGACTGGAACACGTTCTGCCTCTCATCTGGAGGGCAGAACACCCACATCTGGAAATCTGACAACATCCGGGACTGCCGGGGGGGCAAGTTTTTCACTTTTCTTCCAGATGTTTGGCAACAGTATTGAGAAAGAAAGGGGTGGGGGGATGGTCAGTAGAGACAAGCCAGAAATACCACAAGAGGAGAAGACAGCCAGAGGGCCAGGCCACGCAGAGGGGCCCCGGGGAGGCCCCACCACCCAGGCCTGCCGACACTCAGGACAATGGGCTGTGAGGACAATGGGCTCTGGAAGTCACACGGGAGCCCCAGTCACCCACAGACACCGCCAACAAGACCAGTTTCCTTGTGTTCATCGTGAGGGAAGCAGAGGGCCAGAGCAGAGGACATATACAGGGCCCTCTCTCCCATCTCGTTTCTTTCATCCTCACACAATTACCACCCCTTGGAAACCACCCAACATTGGCCCAAATGGGGGTAAGCCAGTGACAAGAGCATCCTGGGCCTCAGTGTCCAGGTCTGTGATCTAGGATGGGCAGGCTCATGCAGCCAGCCAGAGTCACATAGTGCCACCTTCCTCCACCTGTGTGTGGCAGGGTCAAGGCAGTGGCTTGGGCCCCTTCTGTCACACACAGGGCAAACGTGGTCCTGCAGCAGGGACAGGGTGCACAGAGCCATCCTCACTCCCTCATCAGGACCCAGGTGAAGGCTAGGGCCAGGATGGTGACTGCCTGAGCTCTGATTCTGGGCATGCCCCTGCTGGCTTGGGAGCAACAGTGCCCCAGGACTCACCCACAGGTCCACCCTCAAACCTATAACAACTGCCTAGCCCCCAGCAGGCACTCTTTAGGACCAGCCAGAGCCCTCCCAGGCACACTGAGGCCAGGAGCAAGGCAGGGGGTGAACAGGAGGCAGGAAGGTGGGCAGGGAGTTGGGGGTGAAGGGAGGGAGGGTGGGCAGCAGTTGGCGGTAAGAACAGGCCACGCCATGCCTGGCACTTCCCTCTCTCTCCCACATCCCAACCTGAGTTTTGTGCCCTTCAGGAGTCAGCCTAGCAGGCAGGATCTGGGCAGGGCCTTGGGGGCCTGGAGAGCCAGGGCTGGGGGTCTGGGTCCTACCACTTCAGCTCCCAAAGCTCTGATGTCTGAGCTGCAGCCCAGTGTGCTGCAGGCTGGCACACACCATGTCCCAGAGCCCCCTCAGGCAGCCACCTTACCTCTCCCTCCCCCCAGCCAAGGGGAATGCGGGGAAGATGTGGGCCCTGACTTCTGAGGAGCCTGTGGATTGAGGCAGGAAAGCCCGGCCACACCGGCCTTCTTCTGGGCTCTTGTTACCTGGCGTCTTCCGTGTGTCCGCCTTCCTATGAATGTCAGCCGTCACAGGAGGGAGGAATGTTCTGTTCTTCCACAGCTACATTTTCCCAGGACCTGGTACACCATAGGCATTCAATAAATGCTGGATGAACAAATGTTCCAAATATCTCAGTTTACCCACCTCTCACAGAGGTACTGGAACCCCTTGCTAAACCCTGTCCTGGAGTGGGCCCGGAGAGATGGGGAGATTTGCCAACTGACTGACAGGAGCTCTGACAGTGCAGAGGGCACTCTGGGACAGTAGTGCGGCCAGCAGCTGCCTCCAAGCCCACCCACCACCTCCCCATGCCCACCCCAATTCAGGCGTGCTCTTCACAGACTAAAGAGGTGAGGGTGACCCCTGTGGTACAGGCAGTGCCTGGACCACACCAGCCAGCAGGGGGCGCAGAAGGGATGGGAACCGACCTTTGGTTCCTGAACTCAAACTCCAGAACCCAGAATCCCAACCCAGACCCCAGATTAGGAACCCGGAACCCCAAGCTCAGACCCCAGACTCAGGTCTCACAATTTGAGTGCCAAACTCAGAACCCAGAACCCAGATTCCAGGACTAGACCCCACTGTGGAGATCTAGACCCAGATCCTGGCACCCAAACCCTGATCGAAGACTCCAAAACCCAGGATGGTAAACCCGGACCTTCAACCCAGACTCCAGACCCCAGGCCCCAGATACAGGACCCAGGATTCTAAACCCAGACCCCAGATCCAGGACTCAAGCCCCAGGACTCTAAACCCAGACTTCCAGGACTGCAAACCCAAACCCCAGACCCAGGACCCAGGACAGGGGCTAACGGATTTCCAGATCAGCGTGGCCCTGTGTGGACAAGGCCAGTGGGAAGGGGCACCGGAGGGGTCACACTCTTGGCAACAGCGGGGGTAGCTGCTTGGCAGACCTCCCTGGTAGCGTTCAGAAGGGCATGAAGAATGTCCATCATCCTGTTAGAGACAATTTGGGGAGCACAGACTATGGTTGCCACGTGGAGAGTGGGCAGAAGGAGGTAAGGGCCAGCTGTCCCCTGGGCCCAAAAGCCAGAGGCAGGGAAAGAGGGTCGGGCTCCCCACGTGCCCTTGTCCCCTGGGCCGCAGTCTCCACAGGCAGCCCTGGCCCGCCCTGGCCCGCCGGTCCCGCCCCTCCTGGCCCACAGCCTCTGGGCTGGGATGCAGGCCCACACTTCCCGGAGGAGTCGAGAACACGGCCTGGGCCAGACCCAGAGCCTTAGAAGTAGGTCAAATGTTGCCGCACAGCAGGTCCTGGGGACCCTGTCCTGGTGTGGGCAGGCCCGTGGGCTGCAGCTCATTTACCAGGGCCCACTTGTGTGTCCACATAGATGTGAACCCACTGCTACACACTGAACACCCATGAACACAGACCCCACGCGGGGCCCCTAGGTCCCTGTCCAGTTGCACAGATAGGGAGACCGTGGCCCCAAGGAGGCAAGGGCTGCCCAGCAACTCTGACTAGAGGTGGCATGAGGCAGGTACAAGGACCAGCAGAAGGAGATAAATTTCTACACCATCCCATGGCCCTGGAGCCTCAGATGAAAGTCTGACTCCTAGGAGGACTTCCCAGCAAGGCCGCTCTGCCACTAACAGGATGGGGCCCACCTCCTAGAGGCACAACCCCGGGCCTTGAGAGATGGAAAAGAGTACCCAAGGGGGAGGCAGTAGACTCCCTATGCTCCTGTGACCCGGGCTGGTCCCTGCTCCTCTTGGCCTCAGTCTCCCCACCTGTACCATGGCCATGGGTGGGGCAATGTGATTCCAGGTTCAGAGGACAGTCTCTGCCCCTGAGTCCCAGCCCATCCTCACTACCCCCACACCACACACAGACAACTCTGTCCTCGAGCAGGCCAAACACAACCCTCAGGCCCCTCCCTCTGCCCACTGTGCTGACGGGGACCAGATGCTCCAACCTTGTGGTTCTAGGGGTGGGGGTGGCAGGGCCCAGTGGGCTGGCAGGCAAACCCTGGTTTTGGCCCAGGGACCTATAATCAGCTCCTGCCCCTCTGATCCCGGCCCAGGACTGACGCTTAGGGCTGTGGTGTCCTGGCCGGCTGTGGCCACGGCCGCTATATTTGGGAGCCCAATTCAGCATGAGGGAGGGGTGGGCAGGCAGAAGCCTCTAGGGACCCAAGCCTCATGGGGGACAGGATGGGGACAGCATTGGCCAGGCTTGGTCCATTCTGGAAGAAGGGCATAGCCCTGATTTCTCAGGGGCCTGGACTGGGGGACCTCAGCCCCAGTCTCAGCAGCTAGTCTCAGAAGGGAGATTGAAAATGTGTCTGGAGATACTGCACCCCTGTTTAGTCCAAAGAGTGAGCATCAGTTGGGTCTGTGCATTCTGGGTGCATGAGATGGAGTCTCGGGCTGCCAAGGGTTCGTGGGAGCTCTGGATGGGTGAGGTTTGGGGTACCGGGGTCTGGAATGGGAGGAGGGGGTGCCAATGTGCTAATCAAAGGAGCTGAGAAAACAAAGGCCTGGGGCTTGGGTCAGGAGGAATGGAGCAAGGTGCAGCCCTGAGCCCCAGCTCCCCAGCTCTGCCTGCTGGTCCAGCTTCCGGACAGGGGCCCGGCCCCTCCCCCCCAGCATGGCCTGTGGCCTCCCTGAACTGCCCTGGACATTCCCTGCCACTGGGCCAAACCCTGTACTCTCCCACCAGCAGCTTCCCAAAGAGCAAATATTTATTGTCCTTGGAAGAAAAAAAAAGACTCCCCTTTTAGGATCGGGGTCTGGGAACTGCTATTGAGGTTTGCAGGGGCTCAGCAGCGGCCTGAAATGACCAGAAACCCCACCTAGACGGGCTGAGGAAGAAAGGAGGGTGCTCCATGAGCTGGCCTTGGAGGAGACCGCGAAAGCTGCCCTGGGTGCTGGGCTGGGGCTCTGCCCAGCGCTGCACCCTGGGCCACATTCCTCCCTTCCCTTGCCTCCATTTCCCCAAGGCTTCCCCAGAATAGGTCTGAGGACATGCAGACACTGCCACACAAGGTGTGAACATGTGTGATTGGACGGGTGTGGATAGTCTAGTGTGTGTGTAACTATGGACAAGAGGATGAGGCCACATGTGTGATTGTGTGGGAGTGTGTCGTCTTGCATGCTTCCACGTGTCACCACGGGCACAAGGCTGTGACTCTGCGTGGGCATGAGCATGTCTGTGTGCTCCTGGCTCTGTGTGCGTGTCTGTCTGTGAGCCTGTTCATCTGTTGGCATGGGTGGGGAAGGGGCATGTGGACACAACCTCTGTTGAATGGCCAATTCAGTCAAAAATGCAAGTAAATTTAGCAGGGGAAAAAAAAACCCGTCAGTCAGACGAGCAGTCTGAATTGAGTGGTTGTTTGAGTGGATGGACCGACTGTCTCAGGCAAACAGTTCACGCTGGCTGGGAGGAGGAACCAGCTCCCCTGGGCCATCACGGAGAAACTGGAGACAGGGACCCTTGGCTATGGCAGAGGTGAGACACAGAGACTGAGACAGAGATGGGAGGATGGAGAGAGACAGAGAAAGAGAGAGATGCGACAGTCAGAAACAGGGGGGGAGAGAGGGTTGGTAGGGTCAGGGACAAATGTTGCCCCAGGAAAGGATGTAGCTTCCTGGAGCCTGCAGGCACGCATGCATGCACACCATCATGTCACCCCTCACCTCAGCTCCCAGCCAGCATAACCCAAATTCATTCCCACCTCTCACCCATCCTCAAGCAGCTCCAAGTGGACAAGAAGTGGGCACCAGACCAGGATGCAAAGAGAGAGGGCGGGCATGGGCACCTGGACAGAGGGACAGGATGACAGATGAAGAAGGCAGTGCCGAGGACAGGGACGACAGTGATGGAGGTGAAGACAGGAGGGTGACAAGAAGGCCACAGTGGTGGTGACAGTGAAGAGGGAGTGCTGGCTGGGAGGACCTCCCTGACCCCTTGCAGACCCCACCTAGCCATGGTGGCCCCCTACACCCAGGGCTCTCCCCACTCTGCCCCCACCAGAACCAGCTGTGGCCTTGCCTCCAGTGGCCATACAAAAATCCTCCGTGGCCCAGGGTGTGGATGCTGCAATAAAATGGCCCAAGCTCCCAGCCAGGAATAGTTAGGGTCAACTCTGGTACCTGCCTGTGTGAGTATTTATATATCCACTCTCCCAGTGTGGCCATGTCTGAAACACACACACACTATCCCCAAGCAGGCTAACCCACCCCTGATGTGTGTCTGTCTGGAGATACCTATGGGCCCCTAGACATTCCCTACTCCACCTACTCCACCTTTGCCTAGTCCCTTTCCACCAGTACTGGGACAACAGGAATCACACTGAAATGTGTGTGTGCACACGTAGCTTCCTGGAGCCTGCAGACATGCACTCAGGAACCCTGGCCCAAGGGAGCTTGGGCCAAGAGCAGGGACGCTGTACCACACACCTTTACCACATATCCTCATGCTTCATAGAAACCTTTGCATGCATGTTCACGCGCCTGTGCACACATATCCACACTCCTTTGTACACATATGCTTTTGCTCACATGTATACACACATTCACATGCCTTTGCATACACATCCACGCACTCTCCCACATACACCTAATGCACCACATTTTTTAGCTCACAGGTATAGAAAGAACACCCAGGTATAATTCCCAGGCAGAAATTAGCACTGGGAAGGAGGAGCAGCGCTGAAGGCAGCAGAAATCAGGGAACCCTACCAGGCCTGCCTGGAACGGTAGTGTCCGCATCTGTTTGTGTGTGAACATGTGTGTCTGGACATTTGGGATCTTTCCACTGCCTCCTCCCACCCCACCCCACCCTGTTCACAGAAGGGGAAACAGAGGCCCAAGCAGAGTAGCTGAGTGGGGAGGTCAGCGTCCTGGTTTGGGGCTTTTGAGCTTCAGCATCTGTGTTGTTCTTGGCACATCCGGGCCAGATAAGGACGGGGTCAGAGCTTGGCTCTCGTGGGAAAGGACTCTCTGGAAGGCTCCCGACCCATTCCTTTCCCAGATCTTGGACCCCAGTGCAAGCAGAGAGAAGACAAAAGGGAAGGAGAGATGGTTGGGAGACAGGCCAGCTCCCATCAGGTCAGCCTTGAGGGCTTGTGGGGAGACCACAGCAGGTTCAGAGACTCACGGGTACCCAGGAATGTGTAATAAGCCCCTCAGACCAGCACAGGAACCCCCAAATGCAGAGCCTAGAGCAGACGGGTAAGGGTGAGGCCAGGAGCCCAGCTCTCTGCAACATCTGGCTTTGGAGCCCTCTGCTCCAGGGAGCCTCATGCGGTTTTAGAGCCAGGGCCGAGGTAAATGCCTCTGTGCCCCAAAGGTCTGGAGCTGGGTTGGATGAGAAACTGTTCTGGGGGGACAGTGGAATGTTAGGAGACACTGGAGCATCATCCTCCCACCCAAAGCAGATGAGGGTACAGGTCCTGGGATTGGGGTTGGGTTGGCTGGGGACAGAGAACTCAGTTCTGGGGCTGGCCCCTTCACTGACTCCTGGAACCTCTTCCCCTCTGGAGACCTCAGTGTTCACACCTGCACAGTGAGGCGGGAGTTCCCTAAAGGCGGGCTCAGCAGGTGCACAGTCCTCCCAATGCAGTCAGGGTGGGGCATCCCTGGACCTGAGTGTCCTCCTTCCCCACTGCCTCAGCCTGTGCCCCTGTCCAGGTCTCAGTGAGGGGCAGAGGGCTGGAGCTTGAAGCCAAGACAACAGGGGAACAATTGGCTGGAATTCTGCATAAACAAAGGGGCTCATCCAAGGCTGCAGATGAACTGGGAGAGGCTGGGGAGTTCCTGCGCCCCGAGGGAGCCCTGCCTGACAGTAAGCCCATCCATCCAAAGGGAGGCCCTGCCTTTGAGAGTCCTGGTCTGAGAGCATAAGCAGGACAGCCTCTGTGGGGGATTTAGCAGGGGATGCTGTAGGGCCCCGAGACCCCTCCCTCAGCCCACCCCCAACCAGCATGCTCGTGGCCCCTGCCCCACCTAGAATCATTGGAGATACAGCTCCCAGGGGCAGGAAAACAAGGAGAAACCATCGATTGCAGCTGCCAGGAGCCACCACCACCTCTCAAGGCCCTCCTCACCTGACCTTGGGGTCCAGAGAGAGGACATGCCAGTTTCCCCACTCCCACAGTCTCACAGCAGCAACTGCAGGGACACCCAGGCTGGTCTGGGATGGGGGTCGAGGGTGGGTCCTCTCTGCCAGCGCCAGGTTCAGCTCCTGTCTCAGGGTCAGGCTCCAGCTCAACCCCTGGGGCTGCTCCCTGGCTTTCTGAGAAGCTGCCGTCAGGCAGATTCCATCTCATAACGTTTCCTGGAGGAAAACCTTCCAACACTCATTGTTGGAATGAGTGTTCCGACAATGAAGGGATCTGTCTCTGATCCTGGGACCTGCTCATGAGGAAACTGAACCTACCCATGGCAACTGAGAGACAAAGAGGTAAGGGAGCAGGGTGTTTGGAGTCCACAGCTCTGGCCAATAGTTGTGCCCTCCCCCAGAGATGGAGGCTTCTCAGCAGAGCCACAGAGATAACCCATCCCCTGTCCTCAAGGGCTCGCCATCTGTTGGGACAAAGGCAGCAGCATATCATGCCGTGCTAAATTTTCTAGTCAAACCAGGAGGTCTGAGGTCTCACTCTGCTGGGAGTTGAAGGGTGCAGATCCAGGAAGGCTTCAGAGAGGAGGGGGCCTTTGGAGGGCATACAAGAGCCACCCAGGCAGAGAAGGGAAGGACAAGTCAGGCAGCAAGAAGTGCAGGGGCAGAGGCCAAGAGCTCATGGAGGGTTCAGGGGATGGGAACACAGGGCAGTGGGGCCAGGCGGGAGTTGGCTCCCCCAAACTCTCGAGTCTCTGCATCTCCCAGCTGACCCCAACACACAGTAAGGTGCACGCAGGGGCCACGGAAGGCAGGGCTGAGCTTGCAGAACACTTTGTTCCTCCTCCTCCTCTTCCTCCTCCTCTGTTTGCGAGGTCATCACTTCCTTGCCCCCCTCCACCCCCAAGGAGCCCTGTGTGGTTATGCTTGATTGGGAAAATTGATGTGGGGCCGCTGAGTTGAAGGGCAGGGGTGGTCACCCTTCCATCTTGAACCCAGCTCTGCTCATTGGGCCAGGAGTGGCTTCCGGAGCCAGCTGTGCTGAGAGAGGGTGCTGCTGTGAGGAAAGGATGTACTGGATGGCCCTGAGTTCAGTGCTCCAGTCCCTTGCCTCCACAGCCCCCACACCAGCTCAGGAAAGGAGTGCAGTGGGACTGGGGGAAGCCTAGACCACTGACCTCCCCAAAAAGGTCATGACTAGTCCGGGAGGCAGAGAGGCCCCAGAGATAGAGCAGAGGTCAGGGCAGGCAGGAGCTGGGTGTGTGACTTTGGGCAGAGGCCTGACCTCGCTGGGCCAGACCGGCTGCCAGTGTCCCCTCCAGCTTCAGGGAGGCATCTGAGTTATGCCTAGCCACCTCCCGTTATGCCCAGAACCTCCTCCACACTGGCGACCCACCTGTGCCCAGTGAGAGCCCTTCGGCCTCTTCCAAAGAGGCTCACCTCAGAGGGCACGGGTGTCGGAAGGCCTGGAGACTTGCTCTGGCTGCAGGGTGACCTCTGGCACGCCATTGCCCTTCTCTGGATGTCGCTTTCCCATACACGGTTTTATAAACTTCCCCAAGTGCTTCCCCTCTCCGGCCAGTTCAGCCAATGTCCACGGTGCCTCTGGGCCAGGCTCGGTGCAGCCTGCAGGATGGCCGGGCAGACACAGCCCTGATTCCAGCCCTAGAGACATTCCCAGTGTCCGCCAGCTCATTGCCTTGCCCCAGCCAGTGTCCCCTGAGGCATTTAGAGTGAGAGGAAACTGAGGCCCAGAGATTTGGCCCGGCACGACCAAGGACCACCCACATAGAGGGTTCCTCCAGGCCTAACAGGGCAGGAGTGTCAGGACTAGGGGCTCTCCACTCGAGGGCTCCCGGCCACAGCCCCCGGCAAGGACCCAGTGTCTGAGCTAACCCCCTCCCCACCAGCTCCTCCTTCCTGGCCCCCTCCTCCCTTCAAACCGCAGGGCCCAGCCGGCCTCTGGAACGCGTGCCCGGGACCTCGGTGATATTTTGAGTTTAAGAAAACTTTGCAGTCGGCAGGAGCTCTTAAAGGTTATAAATAGCAGCAGCGGGAGCCCATGCCGGGAGAGGCGGAAACACGTGTCAAACACGCCTGGAAGGGAGTATTCCGAGGCACAGACCCCCCCACACACACACTAGGGATGCACTAGGCTTCTGGGGATTTTACAACCACTGGAGCGGGAAGTCACACTCCACCCAGAAGGCATCTGGGAAACATGACCCACTTTGGACCCCCAACCAGTGTCCCCAGTGGCTGGCCAGGTTGCCCGAGCATGTGGGGGCACTGTTGAAAGGGGATCTGGTGGGGAGGCCTTTCTCCTACCCCACTCCCCGCCACCATGCCACCAGGGATTTCCCTCAGAGCTGCCCTTGGAAACAGCAGGGCTGGGGGTGGATTTGGAGAGAGTCCACTCTAACCCCTTTCTGTGGCAGGGAGAACTGAAGACTTGAATGGGGACAGAATTGTTTCCAAGTCATGGGAAAGCTGGACAAGGTTTGGACCCCCAAGCCACAGTTCCTCCCATTGAACACTGTTGCTGCCTCCCTTCCATTTCCAGGGACCACGGGACGGTGCTCTAACTCACCCAAAGAAAGCACAGAGATGGGCACAAAGGTGACAACACGCAACACTGGGGGATGCAGACCTGAGGGCCCCATCCCTCAGCATCCAATCCCAGTGCTTCCCCTTCCAGTGAAGACCTCTGCTGAACAGATGAGGAACAGACCAGAGACTTGCCCTACTCCAGTGGGATGCACACCCATGCCCACGCTGCCAGGGAGTGGACTGTCAACAACCCAAGGCCAGGTGTGCAGCCTCAGCAAGGACATCAGCTCCGCTTTGGACACAGCAGTCTCAGCCTTGCCTTGAGGGTCATGCAATTTGAGGACATGCCCTCAGGAGCCTAGTCTGAGGAGACACCCTTCTGGGGCCTGATCTAAGAGAAATCAGTTTTGATGGCCCCATGGCCATGGAAGGAACCCTTCAACCTCCACCAACTCCCTGGATTTCCCAACTGCTCCACAATGTGCATGGGGCAAGAACTGTTACTCCACTGCAAATACCCGGAAACTCAGGCGTGTCTCAAGCTCCCACCCACCATCCCACTTATGCCTCACTCATGCCCCACCTGCTGCCCACAGCTCCCAGCAGGTCTGGGGGCCGCAGCCAGCCTTGGCATCCAGGCATTCTGAACCTCAGGGAGCCCCAAAGGGTTTATGGGGCTCCCAATGAATGGGAGCCTGTTGAGCTTGGAGGGGGCCGGGCCCGAGTAAACATGGCTGGGTCTGAGCTGCCATTCTCCCGCTGCCTCTTCCCCAGGACCCAGGACCAAAATACAACTTCCTGTCCCCGGAGCTGAGGGCCAGACTTGCCCCCCAGAACCCTGGGCTGGGGCCCACAGAAGGAACACAAACTGGCAGGCCCAAGGCTCGAGGGGAGAAAGGCCTTCAGGTTTTCAGACTCCCAGGTCTGCTTGCATCCAAGACCCAAGTGCTTAGGCACTTTACAGATCCCCTTTGAGCCTGAAACTGCCCAACTGTTAACAACAGATCAGGAAACTGAGGCCATGAGCAGGAAGGCGTCTGGCTCAGGGCTCCACAGGTCAAAGCAGAACAGGCCCCAGCCTCCTGCTTCCCTGGCCAGTGAGGACGGGGCCTGTGGGCAGGGTAGGGCAGTGCATGTGGACTCAGGTGAGGGAGAGGCTCTGGCAGTCAAGAGCCAGAGCAACAGGGAGGCTTGACAGAGCACAGGGGAACTCTCCCTCCTTTGGGCACAACTGCCCACTGACCCCCGCTGGCCTGGTCACAGAATAGCCTACGTGTCCTGGGATACCCCTTGGAGCAGTGCACTTCAGAGTAGCTGGGGCAGGAGCCCCATAAGTGTCGTTTGTCATAGTTTCGCTATGTCCCCTGGCCAGTCCATTCTGCTCTTTGGTGCCGTTTCCTCCACCTGGAGGCCAGGTATCACCAAGCTGCCTGCCTCCCTGTCTAACTTGTGAAACAAAAAGTACTTTGGAAACTCTAATGAGTGGTACCTTCCCCAGGAGCCTGGAAGACCCAGGGAGGGGGGCCCTAGGAATGGGCCCAATGGCTGGGGGTGGTTGGGGCCAGCTGCCGCACATGCAGGGCACTGGGGGCTACAGCTGGAATGTGCTGAGTGGCAGCTGCCACGTGAATCATTATACCTCGCCAGGCTGAGCCTAGGACTTCCAGACACAAACCAGCTCAGACTGGGCTCAGGCAGAAGGGCAGCCTCCAGCCGGGTCACAGGGCCTGGGGGTGAGGTTTCTGGGATCTTGCAGGGTCTCTGCCTCCCTGTCTGCCCACATCTTCATCCTGAGCAACCAGCTCTGGTTCTGAACACAGCTCGTCCTACAGACCCACAGAGAGAGGTCATCCTGTCCACAGCCCCCTGCCTTTGAGACCTGTGACGGCTTAAGCAGACCCTGGGCCTGGAAGGGCCTGGGAGGCAGATAGAGAGGGCTTCCTGGCTGACTCCTCACCAGGAGCCCACATTCCAGTGGGCAAGGAGTCAGATATGAGGTGGCTGTGGGGCTGCAGGCGTCAGGACACGGGCTGGAGTGGAATGACGGGCCATCCCCCATCTCTTCCATCTAGGAGCCACTGGGTACCCAGTGCTGGCAGATCAGGCCTTCTTGGGCCTCAGTTTTCCTGCCTGTGACACAGGCAAGAACCACCTCCAGCCCCCTCTGATTTCTCTGGGTGCCTTAAACTTGAGTGAAGTCACTAGTAGGGGCTGTGTTCATACCTCGTGGCAGCCTGATATTCCTGAGATGTGGAAAGGACCAGAGGGTCAGACAGGGACACAGAGACTAAGAGAGAGGCGTGGCAGGGCAAGGAGAGGACTACTGAGGCACACACACATGTCTGGCAGCCTGAGTGGGCCCGGTTACCTGGCAGGCAGACCCATGGGTGCCGAGGGGAGGGCCCAGCCCCGGGCACCTGAACACCGGCACACTTGGATCTGCCTCTGTTGCCTCCTACTCCTGACTAGGGGCCTGGGACAAAGTCCTGGGCCAGTGTAGGGCTTGGTAAAAAATAATTAATTTTCTTTTCAAGTGGAAGCTCTGACTCAGGCCTTTTCTTGTCCCCAGCAGCACTATCCTTGCTTAGGCCTGAGCCACAGAAGCTGCTCAGGGACTATCCATGGCCTCCCCGTGGCCAACCTGAGTCTGCTCTGCAGCTTTCGGCCCGACTTGGAAGGCCCGTGGCTGCAGGTGAGTGGGGGCAGGGGAGCCTAGGGGCCTGAGCACAGCTGGGGGGCCCAAGCCTGTGGTTTCCCCGGGGGTGAGTGTCTAAGTACCTGGGCCGCGCTATGGGGCAGACAAGACATGACCGCATGGAGACACATCTGTGGACCTGGTGTTATGACAGCGGGGGTCTTGTAACCACGAGGCCAGCAGGGACAGAAAGCCCATACCTCTAGCTCCTTGGGAGCCTTGGGAGTGCTCCCTGGCTGGGACAGAGCCTGCTGGCCCCAGGTGCCCCCATTGTCCCTCCCTTCACCTTCCTGAGAGGCAAGAAAGCCAGGCAGCCATGCTTCTGCTGCAAGGGGAGGGGGCTGCCCAGCCAGCTGCCATGGGAGCCTCCAGCGACTCAGCCGGGTGTCAGGGGGTGTTTATGAGCAGCCGAAATGGCTGTAAAAGTGGCACCTCGCTTCACTTATGGCCTGGCCATCCCCTCCCCTACTGGCCTCTTGCCTCGAAAAGCTTCCAGAGGGGCCTAGAGGCCGAGAGAGGTCTGGGGTTAAGGGCTGGGTGGAGGCACAACCTGGGGTCAGAGTTCAGCCAGGGGCTAGAAATCAGATTGGGATAAGAACTCAGCCCGAGGTTGGGGCTCATCATGGAGATAGAGCTCAGTCTGGGATCAGGGCTAAGCTTGGATGCAGCCTGACTTTGGGGCTAGTGTTGGGATGAAGCACTGGGGGAATATAAGGACTCAGAAATAGATGTGAGCCATTAGTCCCAGAGAACCCCTGGTCTGGGCAAGGGGTTTTCTGAGGGAGCAAGGCCAGGCTGCCTTGCTCAGAGAGCTGAGCCTCTTGCCTTGCTTGTTGGTGTCTGATGCCCACCCTGGCCCCAGGGTCTGTGTACCTTGGCCAGAGCCCTACTCACAGTGGAATGGCTGCCGCAGAGGCCTGTCAGCCTGGGGCTGCCACACCAGCAGGGGTGGGGCCAGAGTCCAGCCCCTGCTGCAGTTTTGAGATCCAGTGACCACCCTGGCTCCTCCTCCTAGGCCCCAGCCTGGGGATTAGAGACAGGGACTCACTCCTACTCCCCACCCCCAGCCAGGCCTTTTCAAACCCCATTGAAACTAACACTGACCTGACACTAACCAGAAACTGACTCTGAGCCCCTGGGGCCTGCTTGTCAAAAAGGGCAAGCTGACTCTGCCAGGTGCTTGGGTGCTACCAGTTAATGTGTGACACCCCCACCCTCATGGTAGCACTTTAACCAGAGGCCTGAGGGTGAGAGAGATGATCTGTGGCCCCACCCACAGCTGTGGAATGTCCAGCAGGGGACTCTGGGGTGAGGCACATGAGTTATGGCAAGGGGAATGCCCTTAAGGGGCCCAGCACCCATCAGATTCCTCTCTGCAGCCCTCTCCACAGCCCACCCTCGTCCTCCCAAGTACAAATAGTATGTTTCCAAATCTCAAGTTTTCCCTGCTGTCAGATCTGAAAAGAACTCCTCCCCTCAGCCTCTAGTTTTATCTCTCAGTCCTTCCAATCCCTCCATTAATGTTCTTTTCTCATCACCAAGGGGGAAAGCAGGGTGGGAGATCAGTGGTCACAGAACCATAAAACTTAGAGACACTTAGAAACAGAGGCATAGGCCAAGTGCGATGGTGCATGCCTGTAATCCCAGCACTTTGGGAGGCCAAGGCAGGAGGACTGCTTGAGCCCAAGAGTTGGAGACCAGTCTAGGCAACAAAGTGAGACCTCGTCTCTACAAAAAAAAAATTTTTAATTACCCAGGTGTGGTAGCTCATGCCTGTGGTCCCAGCTACATGAGAGGCTGAGGTGGGAGGATTGCTTGAGTCCAGGAGGTCAAGGATGCTGTGAGCCATGACCGTGCCACTGCACTCCAGCCTGGGCGACACAGCAAGACCCTGTCTGGAAAAAAAAAAAATGCTGGGTGTGGTGGCTTACGCTTGTAATCTCAACACTTTGGGAGGCCGAGGCAGGATCACTTGAGGCCAGGAGTTTGAAACCAGCCTGGCCAACATGGAGAAACCCCATCTCCACTACAAATGCAAAAATTAGCCAGGCGTGGTGATGCACAACTATAATGCCATCCACTCAGGAGGCTGAGGCCAGAGAATCGCTTGAACCTGGGAGGTGGAGGTTGCAGTCAGCCGAGATCGCACCACTGCACTCCAGCCTGGCCAACAGCCCTGTCTCAAAAAAGAAAAACAGACGCATAATAAAGCTGAGACCATTAAAATATAACACTGAAGAACCACAAGTGTTCTTTAGGTGCCCACTCTGGCACCTGGGCCTCCATCCCAAGGAGACTACATACCATAGGAGGCAGCCCTGAAATCACAACCTCCCTCCCCAGTAACGGAGGATGTGGGCACACAAGGAGGGAGGGGAGTGTCCTTTACACCAGGCAGAGGAGTATGATCCTGGCAGAGGAAGCAGCAAGGACAAAGGCAGGAGAGTGGATGTGTGAAGAAGGCCAGGAGTCTAGCAGACAGTTCCTGTTAGGGAGAGTCATTTTTGGAGGAAACTGTCTCAAATAGCACAGCCCTTGAACACCAGAACAAGAAATGAGGACAGTGGGCACAGGGAAGGGAGGCAGCCATAGAAATGCATGGGGAGGGCCAAGGCTGGTGGCTCATACCTGTAATCCCAGCACTTTGGGAGGCTGAGGCAGGTGGATCACTTGAGGTCAGGGGTTCATGACCAGCCTGGTCAACATGGTGAAACCCCGTCTCTACCAAGAAATGCAAAAATTAGCCAGGTTGGTGGTACACACCTGTAGTCCCAGCTACTTGGGAGAATCACTTGAACCTGGGAAGTGGAGGTTGCAGTGAGCAGAAATCATGCCACTGGACTCCAGCCTAGGTGACAAAGTGAGACTTTGTCTTGAAGAAGAAGAAGGAGAAGGAAGAAGAAGAAAGAAGAAGAAAGCAGCAGCAGAAGAAGAAATACATGGGGAATGCACCTGGGAGTGCAGTCTGGAAGCTGGATGGGCTTGAGCCAGCAGAAGGGTGGCTGGCAGCTGGATCCTAGGCCTTAGGGCTTGGGCTTGGCAGATTTGCACTGAGGGTTGCAGGGCAGGTTTGCAGGCTCTGAGGAGCTCAATATCCACAGGCTGAGTCTGGAGAGCCCCTGGAGCCCATGGGCCAGGATGCCCACCCTCGTGGAAACTAAACAGTAAAGTTAACATTGTCCTTGAATCAGCTGGCCAATCTCTCCATTTTGCAGATGAGGAAACTGAGGTCCAGACAGCGGAAGAGTGGTAGTGTCCAGGACACACAACTGGTAAGCGGGCAAGCACAGGCCGTTGCTTAGCCCAGACTCATTTCCCAGGGCCTCATGCATTCGCTTCCTCCGCCATCCTTAAAGCCCTCCGCTCCAGGCATCCCCAGCCCCTCCCTCTGCCTCAGTTTCACCACTTGGTACCGGGAGGTGGTAGGTTTGGGGTCGAAGGGCCCCTCCTCTTAGAGCTCCAGCGTGCCCTCCCCAGCCAAACACAGAAATCCCGCCCCGTTCAGCCCCAACCCCCGCGGACTCCTCCTTGCCTTCCCCTAAGTCGAGGGTCCCAGGCGGATCCGAGCCCGCCGATAGCTTTTGGGAGTGGGGGTGGAAACGGGGGAGGGAGGTGAAGCCTGAGAGTGGGTGTCTGGACTGAGCCGCAGATCTGGCAGCCTCGAGCCTCCGGGGTTGGGGTCGGGCAAGCTGGAGAGGCCCGGCCAGCAGCCGAATGGGTCAAGACTCGGAGACCCGGACCCGAAGAGACGCTGGGCAGGGAGGGAGCGGGATGTGTGGCTGCAGACCTGGGCGGGGGTCGGGGCTGGCCTAGGGCCGAGCGGAACGACAGGCCTGGGATGGGACTGAGGGCAGGGGACGAGGCGAGGGTGGGGCTGGACGTGGGGGAGAGCGGCAGCAGCCAAGCCGGGCTCGGGGCTGGCAGCCGAGCGGCCTCCCCAGGGACCCCGACCCAGCCCGAACGGGAGCCCAGTGGACTGACAGCGTCGCGGCCAGGGGCGTGCAGGGGTACCGGGCAGCCTCCCCAGGGGATTCGCCCATGAAGAAAGAGGGCTCTCTTCTCGGCTGAGGGTCTCTATTCGCCAGCGGGGGCCGGACGATCAGGGGAAAAAAAAAAATTAAAAAGCCCATGCTTTCCAGAAGAGAATGAAGCGGCGGCGGCGTCCCGGGTTCCCTGCTCGGGTCTCGAGGTTACAGCTGCCCCCCTCCCCGTCTCCCCAGCACTCACATCCCGCCGCCGTTAAGACCCCGGGCCTCGGCCTCTAGCGCAATGTCTCGGGGCGGGGGGCGGAAGGCTCCTCTCGGCCTCTCCACACTCCCGCGTCGGCGGCTGCGGAGGGGGTGGGGGCGGGAGAGGCCCGAGAGGGCGCGGGGGAGGGAAGAGGCGCCCGGCCGGGGGGAAGGGGAGCGGCAGACGCCGAGGCGAGGGATGCGCGCGGCGGGCGGTGGCTCCGAGCGGCGGCCGGGCGGGGGGCGCTGGAGGCCAGGCCGGCCAGCAGGGGGTATCCCGAGAGCTCCATGAAGTCCCCCCGGGGCCGCGGACGGGGCGCTGGCTTGGGGAGGCTGTCGGGGGGACCCCGACATCCATGGCAAGGCGGGGGCCGCGGCGGCGCGCTCGGAGTAAGTCGGGGCTGGGGACCCGCGCCGAGGGGAAGTGGCCGGAGTCGGGGAGGAGCGACTCCGGGCCTGGCCGGAGCAGCCAGGCTGCTCTGTCTCGGTGTCAGTCGGCGGCGCCTCCTCGGAACCCGGGGGAGTCGCCAGCCCCGCGCCGCTCGGCTCGGTGGCTTTTTTGGAAACTTGCAAATGTTTTCGTAGAGAGAAAAGGGGGAGGGAGGGAGCGAGGGAGTGACCGAAACGGAGCTTGGGGCCGCTGGAAGAACTGAGGCCAAGGCCGGGGGAGCTAGAGACGGACTGACAGACAGGCAGACCGACAGAGCGTCGGGGCCGCTGCGCGCTCGAGCCGCACAGGCGCAAGCGGGGCTCTGGCCAAGGATGGGGAAGGGGTGCGGGAGGCGGCTGCCGAGGGGCTGGGATCTCAGGAGGCCGAACGGCCGGGGGCTGGCGGCCGGAACACCCAAGGGCTCAGTGTGGCTGCAAAGTTGGGATCGCATCCCCTAACTGCACGCCCCGCGCGGCTCAGAACGCGCCCCCTGCCCGGCCCTGACTCCCTACGGGCGAAAGCCGCGGAGCTAAAAATAACAGTCCTGCGCGCCCCTCGCAGACCGCGACCCCGACCCCTCCCCCGCCCCCTCCCCCCACTGGGCGTGGGGCGAAGCCACAGCTCCCATTTCCCCAAAAGAAAAAAAAAGAAAGAAAGAAAGAAAAGGCGGCGCGGGAGGGGGGCTGGGGGCGGGCCGGGGGCGGGGGGCCCGGCCATATGGATGTGATTTCTCCGCTCCGAGGCAGACGGGCTGCTCCGCAGCGCTCGGCGCCCGCCCGCCCGCCGCCCGCCCGGCCTCCGGCTCTCCCTCCCTCCCTCCTGTCCCTCCTTCCCTCCCTCCTTTGCGCTGCTCGCTTGCTAGCCCTCAGCGCATGGGCCCCGCGCCGGGCCCCGGGGCCTCGGGCCGCCGGGACGCCGGGGTCCCCTAGGCCGGGGCGTGGGCGGGGCGGCCAGCCTGACGCAGCTCTGCACCCCCTACCACCACCAGGGCCGGCGGCGGCGGCTGCCCCGAGGGACGCGGCCCTAGGCGGTGGCGATGGGGACCGCCCGGATCGCACCCGGCCTGGCGCTCCTGCTCTGCTGCCCCGTGCTCAGCTCCGCGTACGCGCTGGTGAGTCCCCCGCCGCCAACACTCCGGGACAGGCTGCGGGCTTACCCTGGGGTCCGCGGTATAGGTCTAAGGCACGCAGTCTTGAGTTCCCCCAGTAGTTCGAACTTTGGGTGAGAGTCCCCTCTGATCCAGGAGCCTGGGTGCCTGCTGTCTCTGGGATGTCTGGACTGTGGGTTCCAGCTGCCTGAAGCATCCCTATTTCTGAAGCCTCGTTTGGGGCCCCAAATCTGGAAATTTGTGGTTGAGGTTTCCCCATCCTCTGCTTCTGTGAGCACCATGGCTGTTTCTCCCTGGAAGATGACAGTGTGACCCAACAGAAGGCTGGGCTTTGGCCCTGCTGCGTACTCCCACAGACTTTGCTTTGGGGACCTCTGTTTTCTGCAAGTTTTGTTGCAGTCCCGGACACAGGGAATGTAGGTCTGAGGTCAGAATCATCCAGGCAGGGGGTAGGATTTAGGGGTCCCCTCCAGCCCTCACACACACACATGCACACATGTCTGGCTTCACCCAGGGTAGAAGCTGTTTCCCCAAGGAGGTGGGTGTGGTGTGGCATGGAGGAGGGATGGAGGTCCCTGAAGGAGACTGACTTCACAGTGCACCCTGTAGGAGATGCACAGCGTATCCTGTGGGGAAGTGAGGAGACCCCTGGAAAGACTGTCACTCCCTGAGAGTGACCTAAAAGCAGAATGGTAGGGAAGGCTAGAGGGAGAGGAGAGACAGAGACAAAGCCGGGTGGGAAGGAGAGATCCCCCCAGCTGGAGGGGTGGACAGACTAAGAACAGCAAAGAAAAATAGGGAGAGACAGGCAAAGGCAGAAAGCTGGAGACACAGAGTGGGCAGCACCTCCTCCTCCTGGGCCAGGGTCTGGGGCCCACTTTCTGGGAAGGGGGTTGTCCCAGCCCCTCAATCCTATTCCACAGCAACCCCATCCCCTGGGACCAGCCCGTTCCTGAGGAGGCTGTCTGCCTGTGCACCTAACTTCAAAGCCCCTTCTCCCTGCTCCCCAGTGGGGGCATCTGCCTGCTAGAGAGCAGGGCAATCAGGCAGCCTCCACCTCCTGACCAGCAGCAGCTGCCTACACAGGGCAGAGCTCCAGGCAGTTCCAATGAGCCTGGGATTCCTCCACCTTTGCATGATGCCTGTGTAAGCCTGGGCTGTCTTTCTCCGTGCCTCAGTTGCCCCATCTCTAAAAAAGAGGGCCTGGAAGAAACATCTGCCTGAGAATCCCATCATCAGAGGCTCTCCCTTCCTCTGTGGTCCTCAGCACTTCCCACCTACCTGTGCCTACACCCTCACAATTCTGGCCCCAGCAAAGGCTACCCACCAAAGACAGCCCCATACAAGGCCTTGTGGATGGGGAAACTGAGGTTCAGAGGAGCTCAACACCCTCTGCAGAGACACTCCAAGTACTGACGAATGCCAGGGGATAGAACTGCCACCAACCCTGCCCCTGGAGTTTGGTGTGTGATGGTCTGAGGGGTAGACAGGGTGATGGGTGTGGGTGTCCTGAGAGTAAATCTATGTGTCAGAGCAGGGCTCTGTGGGACTCTGGGCATGGTGTTCATCTGGGTCTGTGTGATTGTGAGTGTCTGAGTCCCTGTGTGAGTTCACGTGTCTGAAGCTGTGGTGCATGACTTGGAGGTGCAGTTGTGTGTGTTTGTGTGTGCCTTTGTGAGCGCCTGTGCATCCAGGCCTATTGTTTTCTTATGTGTATTTCATAAATGCTTCTGTAGGGCTTTCTACTTGCCATTGTTCTAAGCAATTCACATACATTAGCTAGTCTAATCGTCCCAACCACCCTCAGAGGAAGGTTACTGTCCCCATTTTTAACTGGCCCGAATCACACAACCACAATGACCGTTACTTATCTCATGCCAAGCCCTGTGCCTCTATGTGTGTGTGGAGAATGGGTACCCAGAGCCCCACTGCTGTCCAGGGAAGCTGAGATATATGCAGAGAATCTTCCTGGCTTTGCCCTGGCCCATGTCTGAGAGTAGAAGGAGAGATGCCAGTGCTCAGTCTGCCCAGGACCTTGTTGAGGCATGTGAGTTCACTGGACACTCCCTGGCTTCCGGGCCAGAAGATTGGGACTGAAGGGCAGGGACAGCCTACTCACCCATCCAATATCCTATAGGCTCCCTGGACTCATCTGGGGCCAGCAAGAAGCTGGCAGCCTGCCAGCTCCCTCTCCTGAGCCCAAAGGACTACTGCCCCCCTTTAGATCTGTACCTATGCCCCTCAAGCCCACCAACCTTATCTCATGGCTGGTCACCAAACCTGTATGCTACCTGCCCAGCTGGTCCCAGGACCAGGCTCACATCTCCAGTGACCTCACATTTGGGGGGGCCAAAGAGCATTCCATCTGGAGGACACTGGTTGTGGCCAGACTCAGCTGGTCCATCTTCTGCTATACAGGAAAGAGTTACCTGGGAACCTGGGGTCTGGGGCGGGGTGGAGTTTAGAGGAAGTGATAGACCCACAGATTGTGAGTAGGAGGCAAAGAGTCACTCTTGTCCTTGAGGATGCGTCCTCCTAAGGACCCCCCCCCAGCATGTACACATGTGGAGGAGAAACTGCAACAAGAGAAGCTGGAGCTCAGCATGGGGCAGGCCTTGAGTGTGAAGATGTGACCACTAGGTAGGACTCACAAGAGACTGTGGTGTGGACTCACAGGCTGGGAGTGTGTGGGACCTTTTCCAGCCTGCTCCGGGGGCAACTTGGCCATGTTGCTTGCTTTCTTTTTTTCTTGAGACGGAGTCTCACTCTGTCACCCAGGCTGGAGTGCAGTAGTGCGATCTCGGCTCACTGTAAGCTCCGTCTCCCAGGAGAACGCCCTTCTCCTGCCTCAGCCTCCTGAGTAGCTGGGATTACAGGCGCCCGCCACCATGCCCAGCTAATTTTTTGTATTTTTAGTAAAGATGGAGTTTCACCGTGTTAGCCAGGATGGTCTCGATCTCCTGACCTCGTGATCCGCCCGCCTCGGCCTCCCAAAGTGCTGGATTACAGGCGTGAATCACCACACCCGGCCGGTTGCTTGCTTTTAAAGACAGGAAGAAGCCAACATGTACAGAACAGTGGCTGTCCCCAGATTCTGAGCTAGAAACTGTCACAGATTGTTTTCTTATTTCATCCATTCACCCAGTGATTTCTACGCGAAAGGGCCCTGAGAGTCACACAGTGAGTCTGTGGCACAGAAGGATTTGAACCCAGATCTTTAGACCTTTGCACTGAATTCCTTCCTCAAAAGCAGCACGAGATTTGCTGCTGGCAGGAGATCTTCATGTCTCACTCTGGGTTTTCTCTTTCTTTTTTCTTTTTTAAAAATTAAATCATGGCCGGGTGCAGTGGCTCATGCCTGTAATCCTAACACTTTGGGAGGCCAGGCGGATCACCTGAGGCCAGGAGTTCGAGACCAGCCTGGCCAACATGGTGAAACCCCATCTCTACTAAGAATACAAAAATTAGCCACGTGTGGTGGTACGTGCCTGTAATCCCAGCTTATTGGAAGGCTGAGGCAGGAGAATTGCTTGAACCCAGGAGGCAGAGGTTGCAGTGAGCTGAGATCACGCTGCTGCACTCCATCCTGGGCGACAGAGGCTCTGTAAAAAAAAAAAAAAAAATTAAATCCTTCTGTTATTTTGTTAATTTTTAACTTCACAACTGATATATGAATATGTTCTTATAAAAGAGTCAAACAAGTCTGTAATCCCAGATACCTGAGAGGCTGAGGAGGGAGAATTGCTTGAGCCCAGAAGTTCAAGGCTGCAATGAGCTACGATCATGCCACTTCACTCCAGCCTGGGTGACAGAGTGAGTCCCTGTCTCTGAAAAAAAAAAAAAAAGAGAGTCAATGAATAAAAATTAAACAGAAGCCCTCCTTGATCACTCCCAAGCCCCAGTTCCCTTCTAGGGAAAAGCATTTTTAGCAGTTTGGGTAGAGGGGCGTTCTCCTTCCTCTTTCTGTGTGTTTCCAAATGGTACCTCTTTGTGTACATATCAAGTAGATAATTTTGTCATTTTCTATTTGTCTGGTTGATTGTTTTTAAATAAATGGCATCAGTTTCTAGATAGGGCTCTGCCACATACATATTTTGACGTAAAGGTGTGTCTTAGAGATCTTCATTTCAGTAAATATGAATCTATATTTTTAAATGCTACATAGTATTCCAAAACCTGGGACTCATTAAGTAGTCCATAGGAATGTACATTTAGATCATTTCTGCATAATTTGTGTGTATGTCTATATGTGTGTGATTCCAGATGGTGGCAGGGAAGCTCCTTGAAATGCCCTCTACTGTCCCCATGTGACTATTTCCTAGTAGGATATTTCTAGATTTTGTCATTGCTGGGCCTGAGAATATACATATTTTTTATTTTAATAGCATGGCCAAATTGCCCTCTAAAAAGCTTGTGCTGCTTTATACTTATACAACACCAAGACCAACCAGGAGGGCCTCTCTCCCCAAGCCCACTATCTCATAAGATGTTAGGAGGATTCTTTGTGTTTCACCTTTGCTTGGATAGGTGAAAATGGTGTCTCTTGTCATTTTAATTTGCTGATTACCAGTGACTTCTGGGCTTTACAGTGAGAGCTTGCTCGGGGCCATTAACCATCATTCTATGGGTTATTTGTCTTTTTCGTATTGATTTGTTGAAGCTTTTTATATCACCTGCCCTTAAACACATTCACCTCAGCTCTTGAAATGGCTTATGGACAGAGCAGTAGGACGGGGGCCAAGCCCTCCCAGGAACTTGGGTTTTCTTCGGAATGTTTTAATGAGGCGTCAAGTAGCCTCCCTCAGATTCCTGTTGTGGGCCTTCTGGGGACACTCCCTGGTCCAGCCACCACATCAGGAAGGCAGCTATTTCAGAAGGAGAGTCCTCAGGAAAAAGAAAAGGTGGGGCGAGGGTTTTGCAGACATCTGAAATTGTCTGCAAAATATAGTGTGACTGGGAGAAGGGCGCAAAGTTTTGCTCAGGTTTGCAGAAACATCAGAGACCTTCAAACCCTTAAAAGCCCCAACTCTGGGGCCAGTCTTATGCCCGAGGTGAGACCTAGTGGGATCCATTCTGCTGAGCAGGCGATGGCTTAGATTAGGCCATACTGTTCTTCTGGGCCTTGATTCCTCAGCCCAAGTAGGGGCTGCTTATGAAGATCCACCAGGTCGTAGCAGCCAACTCCGCTATCCCAGGCTCCATCCCACTGCCTGCCCCGAAGGCGGCCACGCTGGCTGGCCAGGATGAGAGGCGTCACAGTGCCTCTTCCCCCCCAGCCCCTCCCAGCCCCAAACACAGGCAGCCTGTTCAGGAAGGCCTGGCGAAGGGGAGGAAAAGTCAGCACAGCACTTGTCAGCGGTGGCGGGGCAGGACGAGGAGCCTGCTCAGGCCAGCCGGACAGAGAGAGGGCAGCAGGGATGGGGGAGCAGTCCCAGCCAGCTGGCACGGGAGACATCCAGGGGTGCCAGCATGGGTCCCAGTAGTAGAACCTGGAGGAGGGCTGTAGGAAGGCCAGGAGGTCACGAAGGGGTCTCCTGTTAGCCAGGGTTTTCTCCTTCTGGCGGTGCTAGAGGCATCAACGGCCTGGTTCCCAACACCAGACCCCAACTGTCCTCTACCCAGTTACAGCTGGGGACAAGCCGCCATCACCAGCACCACTGACACTTTATGTCTACCCACCTCCACTCCTAAATCGGCTTCGGGGAGGCTGCCTTAGGGGATCTGCAAAGGGAGACTTGCTTAATGCAGCAGCTAAAATCCAGGATTATGGAAAGATGATACTGTGGCTGGTGCCAGGGTACCCGTGTGGCTGGGCACTTTCTCCTCTCTTTCCCTTCTTCCAAGGCTGCTGCTTCAGTGTGAAGCAGATCTTAGCTCCATCCTTGGCCCTCATCTTTCTGTGACTCTTGGCCTCAGTGTCCCTGTCTGTAAAATGGGGATGTGGTAGAAGGTGCAGGAGGCATGGGTTTTAAAGCTCCTTGCTGACCATGGGGAGGATGTGCTACAGTGGGGGGTATTGAAGCCAAGCACCGTGATGGCTGGGTTGGGGGAGTCAAGTCAGCCCTAATCAGGACCATAGGAGGAGTGTTGGGGGGGATATGGGACACCTGGTGCAGGGCTGGGTGGCCTGTAAGTGGTGGGTATGGACTAAGTGACCCCTGGCCACAGCCCAGCCCCAGTCCCTCAGTCCTCACCCCTGAGACCCAAGATCTGCAGATCTGCTGGATCTAAGGGGATGCAAGCCTGAGTCCTCTGCACCCTGGCACTGAGCCAAGAAGACAGGAACTCCTCAACGGAGAGAGGGTTGGAGGGGCGGGGAGAAGGGAGTAGCAGACAGGGGGCATGCCAGGCTGAGAAGAGTTACAGCTGTCAGCATTTCCCCTTCATCCCCAGGAGATAAGGCCTCCTCAGCCAGGGTAGAGGCAGAGGAGGGGGTCCTTTTTCCTCCTAAGCTCAAGCTTGGGGCCTCTGGCAGTAACGTTGAATCCTAATGTAAGTCCAGAGTGGATCCAGAAATGCAAGGAGCCATTGGGATACTCTTCCATCCCAAAAGCTTGCCAGGAACACGTTATCTAGCAGGTCCTCCTGTAGTCCCTGCCCCCAGTCCACCCTGGGGCCCCATCTCCCATCTGCCCCTCACTGTCACCTGCTGGACTCAGCCATCTACCCAGATAATCTCCCCCAGCCACCTTGGGTCCCTGGCCTGGCTGGGAGCACCCATGTCACCAGGCAGCAGGGGTGCACATGGCGGGGATGTGACTTGCTGCTGCTGCTGCTCACAGTATCAACAATAGCAACCAGCTTTTCCTGAGCTTCACCCCTGCCCAGGCTTGTTGTGAAGTACTTCATTTAATCTTCACAGCAGCCTTTTTTTTTTTTTTTTTTTTTTTGAGATGGAGTTTCGCTCTTGTTGCCCAGGCTGGAGTGCAATAGTGCAATCTCAGCTCACTGGAACCTCTGCTTCCGGGTTTGAGCGATTCTGCTGCCTCGGCCTCCCGAGTAGTTGGGATTACAGGCGGCACCACCACACCCAGCTAATTTTGTATTTTTCAGTAGAGACAAGGTTTCTCCACGTTGGTCAGGCTGGTTTCAAACTCCCGACCTCAGGTGATCCGCCTGGTTTGGCCTCCCAAAGTGCTGGGATTACTGGTGTTAGCCACCGTGCCGGGCCAGCAACAGCCCTATTATTACCCTGATTTTACAGGAAAACTGAGGCACATGGGTTAAGCAACTTTCTCAGACATGAAGCTAGTCAAGGGTGGAGGTGGGATTCACATTGTGGGGCTGGTGGCAGAATCTCCTTGAAGAGGAGGGCACAGCTGGAGGGAGGAGTGAACAGGAGTGGGGGCATTCCAGGCACGGAGCTGTGAGCTAACGTTTGGAAGGGTAGTGCACTTGGTGTAGGGTTATCCTCCTCTTCTTGGGAAAGTGCTTCCTTAACTTTAACATGAGTTATTCTTGTTGCAATGGCTGTGCTAACAGATAAATAGGTCCTAAAGTTCAGGGAGGCCAGAGGTGGGGCCACCACCCCTATGGATGAATGAAGGAGTGTGGGAGCCATGCGTGCTGGAAGCACATATCTTTCCCTCTCCTGAACATCCCACCTCCAGAAAAAGGGGTGTGCCTCCTCCTGGCCATGGAGAAGGTGAAGCCAACAGCTGGAGGTAGAGGCTGAGCCAATTCCTTGAGCCAGTGAGGGGTGTGTTGGTCAGCTTTTGGTGGTCAGGCTGCCAAATGGCCACTCAGTTTTCAACCCATGACTGCCTGCCTGTAGTCTAGGCCATCAGGGGTGACCCCTAGTCATATCAGTAGGCTGGTCTGTCTGTTGGGAGGCCCAGTGAGTCAGCAAGTCTCTAGGGATGGGTGGGAGCCTCCGTCAGTCACTCCAGAGCTCTCCATCAGCTGGAGAAAATACAGCACAATGGGTTTGTCTTGAGCGGGGTGGAGGTGGCAGAAGAAGAAGGATAGTGGGGAGGGGGTAAGACAACAAGATGGCAAAGGCAGTGTAGATGGTAGTTGTTGGGCAGGTGGCAGTATTGGTGATGGTGCTAATGTTGCCTTGGTGATGCTGGAGGTGGTGGCAGTGGTGCTGGTGCTGGTGATGTACCAGTTGTGATGGTGCAGATGGTGGTGATGGTGGTTATATTGATGATTACAGTAGTGCTCATGGTGGTAACGGTGATGCCAGTGGTGGTGGTAGTAGTACTGGGAGGGACTGGTGATGCTGGTGTTGGTGTTAGTGACAGTAATGATGGTTATTGATGGAGGTACTAGCAGCAACGATGGAAATGGTAGTTAATGGGTGCTGTAAATGGAGTGGGGTGGGCAGGGATCAGCCCCCTCACCAGCATGGATCCCCCATGTCAGAGGCACAGGGAGAGCTTCAGGTTAGTCTTGGAGGCCCCTGGATCCTGGCAAGTCCAACTTGTCCTCCCTTAAGCCCCCCCATCATTCTGTGTCTACCTCTGCCCCAGCCAGCTCAGCCATAGCTGGGGAAGCAAAGAGACTAGGATAGAGGAGCTTTGGCCAGCCGCCAGCACGTGAGGATCTGCTCCAGCCCTTCCTGGGGTCCACAGCAGTGGTCCCGCGGAGATCTCAGGGTCCACCTCAGCCCCCAGAGACACCAGAAGCACGGGCCACCCACAGACGCAAAGGCTAAGGAGCTGCCGCCTCACTCACAGACGCACACACGCCGCCCTATGCCCAGAAATACATGTGCACGTGCATGCTCACAAACACGTCCGGCTCGCGTCCCACACTGACATGCTGGACAGTCTCCATGTGAGAACGCGCACGGACGGGCACACACAAGTGCACGCGCCGGCCACTCGAGGATGCGCCGCCACTCGCGCGCGCACAGGGACGCGCACGGGGCTCCGCTAAGTGGAACCAGCAGAACCCGAGGCCGGCCGAGCCAATTGGAGACTCCTTGGCCCTGGAAGCCCTCGCTGCTGCCGCCAAGAGACGCGGTCAATTAACTTCTCCCTGCAGCCAGGCTCTCCGACCCGGCCTGCCCGCCCCTCCCGCCGGTGCCCGCCCCATCCCCGACCCGCCTCCTTCCTCCCCTGCCTCCTCTGGGTCCTCCCGCCCTGCACAGCCACGCTCGGACTGCAGGGCCCCGGCCCCGCCTTGGCGCGTCTGAAGGATGCGGCTCTGCCCCGGAGCTGAGGAGACGTAGCCTTTTGCGGGAGGGTTGGAGGGGGTCGTCTCAGGGGACATACCCCTGCCCAGGGGTCTGAGGAAACACGGCCCTGAATTAAGAGGGATGGGGCTGAGGGCTTCACAGCCCCGCCCTGGGGAGGTTTCAGAGACCGCCTTAACCTCTGCGGGTGACATTCACGGGAGTGGCTGGGCTAGGCACACCAAGCTGCTCCCGACTCCTTTTCTCCCAAGTCAGAGGACAGAGGCTCAGACCCGTCAGCAGCCACCTGCTCAGGGTGAGCCTCCACCCGCATGATATTTCATTTCCTTTCTTATAATGAGGCCAGTGAGTCCTGGTGGGTGGCAGCCAGGGCCCAGGGTGTGCAGGTTGGAGGGAAGGGAAAGGACATTCCAGGCAGAGAACAGCAGGAGTGAGGGCCTGAGTGTCATCAGAACTCCGGAGTCTGGATGGAGGGAGCTCCCAGATAAGCAGTGGAATGACAGGGACTCCCACCCCCCAGCCAGCACCAGAGTGCCCAGCCCAACCCAGGCCGCGTGCCAGCAGTTCCTCCATCCTCTCTTTCTCTCTCTTGGGATTGTAAGGAGGGGAGGCATTGAGGCACTCACCGTTCACTGGGGACAGCATTGACTGGGGAGCTGGGCCAAGATGGAAATTGGTGACTCCCAAGGGCCCCCAGGGTGCCAGGACTTGAAGGACTCCAGGCTGGGTTTGTCTCCCCAGAGTTCGCCACTCCTTATCCACCCCCTGCCCCCGACTCATGTCCCCAGCAGGCAGCCAGGATCCTGTGTGGATCCATCCTGGGACATTCCATTCCAGTCCCATGTACCCCTGGGGAAAGGACTGGACAGAGAATATCAGTGACTGCAGCCTACAGGGTTACTGGCGGGCAGGCAGGAGAGAGCCCCCGCTTTTTCCCTTCGATCAGGCAGGCCCCACCCCTCAGAGCCACAGCTTCCCATCTGTAAGGTGCGAGCTCCATAGAGCAGATTCCCCACATGCAGGGGAAATCCCACCTTCCCTCTAGAATCAGGACCTTTTGAAAGGGGGTAATCCCTCTGGGAAACTGGGATGTCTCTGGGACCTGCTGCTGCACCGGAAAGTCCTGCCTGTGGTCTGACCTTCGGCTTGGCAGGTGGATGCAGATGACGTCATGACTAAAGAGGAACAGATCTTCCTGCTGCACCGTGCTCAGGCCCAGTGTGAAAAACGGCTCAAGGAGGTCCTGCAGAGGCCAGGTGGGGATCAAAGGAAGAGGGTCTGGGGATGAGGCCAGGTGAGGGAGGGGCCAGTCAAGGGCGGGACCCAGGATACAGAGCCAGGTGAAGGCTCTCTGTGGGGGCGGACTCAGGTAAAGGGGGCCAGGCCGAAGTGAGAACCGAAGTGGGGTGCGTGGTGCAAGAGTGGAGTCAGCAGGCTCGGGCATCCATGGCTTGTCCTAAGTCTTGAGCTCAGGTCCCTGTGTTGCCCACCACCAGCACTCAGACTGATAGCTGTCGGGTTAATCTCATCAACCGAAGAGGCCCAGACCCCAACTGACTGAAGGAGAGGAGCAGCTTCCTCCACTGAGAAGCCCTTAGGGTTCTGCAGGGGTTGAGGCTGGTGCCCGCCCAGAACACAAGCACGTAATGACAAACACACTCTGTGGCACACAGATTTTGCTCACACTCACAGAGACTCACATGGTCTCTGCAGTCACAGCCCCACCGATGCCAGCCCCAACAGTGGCTCCCAGTCACATCGAGATCTGGGGGGTCAGGTGGGCCCCTCACTCTGGGTCCTGAACCCAGCCCCTCTTCTTAATTGTGAAAGCCTGGAGGAGCCTCTCTTTGCCCCTCATCATCCACCATGGAGCCTCTCTCTTCCTACTGTACCCCACCCTGCTACCCACATCCCCACACTGAGGCCCAAGAGTGGAGGCAGGAAAATGAGCACAGTCATTCTCATCCCAGTCCAGGCTGCCTGGACTCAGCTTCCCATCATTGCCACAGACCCGACATGTGAGGACCAGGGGGGCCTAGCTTGGGTGGTGGCTGAAGGAATACAAGTCAGAAAATGAGGAAGACTTTGTGGCTAGGAAGAAAGACCTCTCCAGCCTGGGCAACATAGTGAGACCCCATCTCTAAAAAAAAATTTTTTTTAATTAGCCAGGTGTGGTGGTGCACACCTGTAGTCCCAGCTATAGGGGAGGCTGAGGTGGGAGGATCACTTGAGCACAGGAATTTGAGGCTGCAGTAATTCATGATCATGTCACCGCACTCCAGGCTGGGTGACAGAGGGAGACCTTGTCTCAAAAAAAAAAAAAAAAAAGACCTCCAGCATCTCTCCAATGAGAAGAGAGGCCAGGCTCCATCTCAGATTAGGCATCTCGACAGCCACTGTGGAAGCTGTGAACCACATACTTGAGGATCCAGGGCAGGGGATGGGGTGGTCTTTTCTGTCCACTCTTGACTGTACCACCTTGCTCTGGTCTTCTCACCACCAGCTTCTTTACCTGCACAGCACTCAGGCAGGCCAGACTTCATTTTCGCTATGTAACCTGTCCATTGACATCACCTACTCTGTCTGCTTTCACCGTGCGCCCCCTGGTGGGGCCTTCACTGCTGCGTGGCCTTGGCCCCCACTCCTGACTCCTGGGTGGGAGGATACCACCTCTGCTCTGTCTTGCCCAGTTTAGTGCTCACCCCACTAGCTGATCCTGCACTCCCATTCCAACCCTGGGGGACAATCTCCACCTCCTCTTATTACTTCACCTGGCAAGCACTTTACACTTTGTTAAACACCTCGTCAGCCATCATCTCAGATCTCCCAACAGCCTGGATGTCAGCAGGGCAGGAGACAACCCCTCCATTGTGCCAAGGGGGAGTCTGAGGCCAAAGAGTACCCCAGGTCTCCTGTTGTAGCACAGCTGACAGCCATCATTACCACCCTGGTTTCTCCAGCCGACATAATGGAATCAGACAAGGGATGGACATCTGCGTCCACATCAGGGAAGCCCAGGAAAGATAAGGCATCTGGGAAGCTCTACCCTGAGTCTGAGGAGGACAAGGAGGCACCCACTGGCAGCAGGTACCGAGGTATGTCTCTGCTTCCATGCATCCAGCTGGCATGGGCTTGGATCCACCCACCCCCATTGCACTGTCCCTCTGATGTGAGCTCATGCTTCTTGGCTCTTATAGAAAGTAAAAGGCTGCAGCCACATCCCCAGGCAAGGGGCTGGGAGAAGACAGAGTGTAGTGGGAAGGAAGGGGAGCTGGATGGCTCAGGCCTCAGAAAGAGATGAACAGAGAACTCTCCAGCACCACGCCAAGAGTGGACCCAGGGCTACGGTCCCCACCCATGGAGAGAAAGAGAGATGACAGAGAACCCTGGGGGACAGAGAGGCAGGGAGAGATACACAAAGACAGACAGATAGTGATAAAGACAGGGAGAGGCACGGAGACAGATCAACAGAAAGGCAGGGAGAGACAGTCACAGAGATAGAGGGGACCAGGAGGCACACACTGAAGTCTGGGCTCAGTGTGTCAGAGGTGGTACATGGGGACACATAGTGGATAGGGCCACAGAAATAGAGAAGGAGAGGAGGGCAGTGGCAGAGGGTGGGGCCAGAGGCAGTGGGACAAGGAGGGGAAAAGAGAAGGGAGGGAAGCAGATGAGGAAAGGCAGACAGAGCCCAGGCTTTGGCCACAGGGCCGGTTTCAACCGGCCGGGTGGGCAGTAGATTCCAGATGGGCCACATCTGGGAGGCTGTGGTCACCCTGTGGCTCCCTGGGGACCAGAGGGAATTGTGGGCCTGGCTGGGTGGGGCTGGGAATATGGCGCTCAGGACAGAGAGCCTTTCACCAAGCCAGGGCGGGTCCAGCCATCAAGGCAGCCTTCCAGGGTGGCTGGAGAGTCCTGTGGTTGGAGCCCTACAGAGGGAGAGAAGGGGGCTGCAAGCTGGGAGTGGAATGTGGAAGGTCCAGAGGCTGGGGACCCTCCAAGGTCACTTAGCCTCCCTGCAGTGAGGCTGGGGCTCCAAAGTGGCATGTCACCCTACTTTGAATCACACCATTAGCACTTAGATTTGGGGAATCGATCTCCCCCAGCAGTGGCCGTGGGAGTCTCACAGCAGGTACTCAGGGCAGGCATTGAGTGGTGGTAGAAGCATGGGCCAATGTGGTTAATCCCAACTTCCCAATGAGGAAATGGAAATAGAAAGACTGGGGACACCTGCGTGAGGTCAGCAGCTCCTTGGAGTCCAGCAGGCACTAGAAACCAGACCTCCTGCCGCCTGTCCATGATCCCAGGGGAAGGGGCACACAGGGAGCCTCCCAGCTGAGGGAGAGTTAGTCTGGGTACTTGCCCTTCTTCAGAGACACCTGGAAGGTGGTTCCTAGAGCAGAGAGAAAGGCGAGAGGCCTGGCCCGGGGCTGAGCACTTGAAGAGGACAGGGCCCTGTGTTGTATGACCTCAGCAAGTTGCCTACCTCTCTTGGCCTCTGTCAGCCCATCTGGAAAATGGGGCCAGTGCCAGTACCTGTATCGCAGAGGTCATAGTAAATTCTATGAGGCCAGGTGGGTGCAGCACACAGAAATACATTTTCTCCAGAGTGCTCCAAAGCCTGAATTTTCCTGCTTGGGGCACACGTGTCCCTGCAGGACCAACAACCACTGATGGGCTGGGTGCGGTGGCTCATGCCTGTAATCCCAGCACTTTGGGAGGCCCAGGTGGTTGGATTACCTGAGGTCAGGAGTTTGAGACCAGCCTGACCAACATGGAGAAACCCCGTCTCTACTAAAAATACAAAATTAGCTGGGCATGGTGGCGCATGCCTGTAATCCCAGCTACTCCGCAGGCTGAGGCAGGAG
Source organism: Pongo pygmaeus (assembly GCF_028885625.2). Classification (NCBI taxonomy): domain Eukaryota; kingdom Metazoa; phylum Chordata; class Mammalia; order Primates; family Hominidae; genus Pongo; species Pongo pygmaeus. The sequence goes on along the minus strand of NC_085930.1, from coordinate 106,743,515 downwards.
AATCGTTTGAACCTGGGAGGCGGAGGTTGCAGTGAGCTGAGATCACACCATTGCACTCCAGCCTGAGCAACAAGAGAGAAACTTCGTCTCAAACAAAACAAAACAAAAACAAAAAAAACAACCCACAGATGTATTCATCCTTCTGGGTCACTAATCATGGCCTTGACTCTCCTTTGGTATCCCCTACCCTGTCTGTCTCTGGGCACAGGGCGCCCCTGTCTGCCGGAATGGGACCACATCCTGTGCTGGCCACTGGGGGCACCAGGTGAGGTGGTGGCTGTGCCCTGTCCGGACTACATTTATGACTTCAATCACAAAGGTGAGGGCTGCTGGAAGGGGTGGGGATCACAAGGAGGCTGAGACTTGGAGCTAGGGGTTCAGTGCCTCCAGACCTCCCTGCCGGCCCTGACCTCCCATGGACCTGCAGGCCATGCCTACCGACGCTGTGACCGCAATGGAAGCTGGGAGCTGGTGCCTGGGCACAACAGGACGTGGGCCAACTACAGCGAGTGTGTCCAATTTCTCACCAATGAGACTCGTGAACGGGTGCGAGCCTTTCTCCTCCCCAACCTGACTGGGATAAATTCACTCCCACCCACAGGTGACCCCTGACCCAGCCCTGACTCCTGACCTTGACTCCTCCAGCAACCTTACCCTGGCCTCTTGCTGTTACCCTGATGCTCACCCTGGGTCCCAGGGCTCTGACTGTGTCTCCCCCCGCACAGGAGGTGTTTGACCGCCTGGGCATGATTTACACCGTGGGCTACTCCGTGTCCCTGGCGTCCCTCACCGTAGCTGTGCTCATCCTGGCCTACTTTAGGTGGGCGGGGCGGGGCGGGGCGGGGCGAGAGGCGGTGAGACATGGTGGAGGGGGGCGGTGGCCGAGGTCTGATGCGACCCACTCCCTGCACGCATCACCCCCGGCGGGTGTCCCTACCTACGGCGCACAGCCCAGCTTCCTGTCCACCCGCCGCGCGTCCTCGTACTCCCACTCACGGTGATGTCGCGCGCCCCGCAGGCGGCTGCACTGCACGCGCAACTACATCCACATGCACCTGTTCCTGTCCTTTATGCTGCGCGCCGTGAGCATCTTCGTCAAGGACGCGGTGCTCTACTCTGGCGCCACGCTCGATGAGGCTGAGCGCCTCACCGAGGAGGAGCTGCGCGCCATCGCCCAGGCGCCGCCGCCGCCTGCCACCGCCGCTGCCGGCTACGTGAGTACCCCTCCGCCCGCCCGCTCCCGGTGCCGCCACTGGCCTCGTGGGCCCCGCCCCGCCCCCCTCCAGCCCGGCCCTCGCCCTGCCCGCCTCCTGCCAGCCCACTGGCTTCAGCCACTCAAACCCGTCTCATAGGGTCCCTCGCAACCCTCAGCTCTGCCGCCAACCCTGCTGCCAAGGGCTCCGAGTGTCCCACACGCCCCGCGCTGCCATCAAGGCTCCTACCTCAACCCAGTACCCTCTAGCCACTCTACCTCTTCACTTTGCCTCCTGCCCCTGACACAGCACCCCACTGAGAGTGCCTCCCAAGCGAAGCCTGCCCCTTCCTGGCCTGTTTGGCCGGCACCACTTGTCCCCTCCAGCCGCCCCAGCCCCCCAGCCCAGCCCTGACTTCCCGGAGGCAGGCCTTGTCGTCTGACTAACACCAGCTGGTCTCTTAGGCGGGCTGCAGGGTGGCTGTGACCTTCTTCCTTTACTTCTTGGCCACCAACTACTACTGGATTCTGGTGGAGGGGCTGTACCTGCACAGCCTCATCTTCATGGCCTTCTTCTCAGAGAAGAAGTACCTGTGGGGCTTCACGGTCTTCGGCTGGGGTACGCGGGCACAGTGGGTAGTGAGGCTCCGGCAGGGGTGGCACCGTGGGTGACAGGGAGAGGGCAGCCCCTGGGGGGAGGCGCCCACACAGCACATCCCGCCCCAAGTGGAACAGCAGGAGAGAGGCCTGCCGCCCTTCTGTGATCCTGACCCCATTCCAGGCTCAGGGAACAGCAGGGCTTGGCCAGGGATCAGGTTCACCTGAGTTTAGATTCACTTGAATTGAGGCTCGGCCCAGGAGAGGGAAAGGAGGGACCATCAGGCCAAGATTCAGCTCAGGATCAGAGTAGGATACTGGGTCAGAGGTCAGCCTGGGGCTGGAATTGGGATCTGGGACCCTCCCTCTACCCTGAGTCCCATGGACTAGGCCAGCATCTATTACCCCACCAATCCCCTTGCTGGGATGGGGTGCGGGGCCGCCCACACCATTGCCAGCCTCAGAAGGCCTGCGGGGTCCATGGCCCAGAGCCGTGGGCCCAGCACCTCAGCATCACCTGAGCTTCACAGCACCTCTGCAGAATGGGTTGCTGGAGCCGCGCACTCCTCCCAGCCCCCCACAGGCTCTGGGATCCAGTTACCAATAATTGTCCATTATTGTTGGCAGCTGCACAGCTTGGCTGGGCTCCGGGACAACTGGCCAGACTGCAGAGGGGTGGGCCGGGTGGCTGGAGCCCTCTCCGCACTCAGCACCCAGAGACCCACAGGTCAACAGCCACCGCCTCCCTGCCCCTCGACATACATCCTGACCCTGACCTCACCATGACAAGCCCCAGAGTTGGGGAGACCTGGGCCCAGTCCTAGGAACAGATGCAGGCTCTGGGGCTAGGAGGTGTCCTAGTGGACTGGCGACATGCAGATTGGGAGTGCATAGAATCCTGGGGCACAGGAATGTCACAGCTCTTTTTCGTACCCTAAATCCAGATCATACCCTATCCCTCCAAGGGTGTACCAGGCCTAGAGTCAACTTGGTGGTGTGTGGTCGGGGAAGACCTGGGGCTCCCTTCCCAGAGGCACAGCTCACCCAAATATACCATGTGCCCCTTGAGCTGGCGCAGGCCAGGACATACCGACACACCAAGGTCTCCCTGTGGCCTCTGCTCGGGACAAAACCTCTCACCCCATCCAGTCTCATCCACGAGGGCTAGGACTTTTCAAACCAGGTTGTGGGGGGTGCTGTGCTGGGGCAAAAAAAAAATGCGGAAAATAGGCTGTCTCCCCACGGGAGCTGCAAGTCCAAAGCAGTGCCCTCTGCAGAGGGAATGGACAGGGCGTGGATCAGTTAGTGATACCTTATTATTATATTATACCTTGTACCCCATATATGTGCATATGATATGGAGCCAAGATGGGGGCAGAGGCTGAGCTGGGTTTTGAGGGCTGGAGCCCCAAGGGGAAGCTGTTAGGACACCACACGGCAGAGTGTGGCTCTGTCACCAAGAGGACCAAGTATCCAGGGTCAGGGGTTCAGGGCAATGGTGGGGTAAGCTGGGGGGTCATCGAGGATGAGGGGGGATGACCTTGTGGACAGCAGCCACAGCCCTGCACACTGTCCTCCTCTGTGCCCGCAGGTCTGCCCGCTGTCTTCGTGGCTGTGTGGGTCAGTGTCAGAGCTACCCTGGCCAACACCGGGTAGGTCCAGGTGGAGAAGGGGCCCAGGCAAGAAGCACCCCTGGGTCCCTTTTCTTCCAGGAAGCATGTGAGAGGGCCTCCTGTACCCTGGCCTCAAACGGCCCAGCCTCAGGAGTTCTCAGTCCAGCCTCGAGCCAGGAGCACCCTCGGGGTCACAGGAGGCTACTTCCAAAGAGGCCTGTGAGGGTGGCCTCAGGCCTGGCCACACCCAGCACCCCTGCCCTGTGTCCTCAACAGCTAATGTCAGACCAGACCAAATCTGGGCCTATGTGGGCAGTCTTAGGATGGGAACAGGAGGGATGGGAGCTAATGCCTCAACCTCCCCCAGGTGCTGGGACTTGAGCTCCGGGAACAAAAAGTGGATCATCCAGGTGCCCATCCTGGCCTCCATTGTGGTGAGCAGGGGTGGGCTGCTGGCCACAGGGGTGGGTGGGATGTGCGCCTGGGCCCCCCGGAGCCAGCCCCTGGCAGGGACCCAGGAGGCTTCCCTGGACCCCAGTGTCAGAGCCACAGAGGCCGGAGGACCCGCTGAGCCACACTCCAGCCCAGAAAGGAAAACCAAGGGCCCAAGGAGCCGCCCAGAGATGCAGTGACAGAGCAGAGCCTATGGCCGTGGCTGCCAGGCCTTGCCCTGCCCCACTAGGGTGCAGCCTCCAGACGCAGCCCCCTCACTCCCACAGCTCAACTTCATCCTCTTCATCAATATCGTCCGGGTGCTTGCCACCAAGCTGCGGGAGACCAACGCCGGCCGGTGTGACACACGGCAGCAGTACCGGTGAGCCCACCATGCCTGCCATGCCCTGGCTCCTCGGGTCCCTGAGTCCCGGTACCATGTACCCCAGGAAAGACAGTGGCCCCATGAACGAGCCTGGGGCAAGGGAAAGGACCCAGCATCTGACTCCCTGGCTGTCCTCACCCACCTGGCCTGCCCAGCAGTGATGGGAGGCCCTAGGGGCACCCCAAAGCCAGCCTGCCCACTTGTACCAGGCCCTGCACTAGAGCTGGAGTCTGTGAGTGTGCGATGAACTTGAACCTCTCCTCAAAGAGTTGGTTGCAGGGAGTCTGAGGAACAGGTAGGCGGTGGGTGGCCCCAGGAAGGCCGTAGCTCAGCTGAAACCTGAGGAGTGGACTGTGGGATAGTGAGGTTCGACCGTGGAGGGGAGTGCTTGCCAGCTGAGGGCTCCACAGGTGCAAAGGGCCCAGGGACAGGGGCACTGTCATTTGAAGTCCGCTCCGGGAAACCGCTGAGAACCAAGGGGCCCTATTAGCACTTAGCCAGGACAGCAGCCATGCAGGTGAACTGGGTTGTCCTCCCGTGGTGACTGGAGCCCTGGGCCCCTTTGAGCCTCCGGAGCCTGGGGCTGGCAGGGTGGGGGGTGGCACGATGCTTGTTGAAGGGGAAGTGGCTTGGCCCTGACCTACCTGCCCCGCTGGCTCAGGAAGCTGCTCAAATCCACGCTGGTGCTCATGCCCCTCTTTGGCGTCCACTACATCGTCTTCATGGCCACACCATACACCGAGGTCTCAGGGACACTCTGGCAAGTCCAGATGCACTATGAGATGCTCTTCAACTCCTTCCAGGTGCGCGGTGCTGGCCCGGGCCTGGCTGAGGGCGGGAGGGGTTCCGGGGGCAGGTCCTGATTCAAGACATCCCTCTTCACAGGGATTTTTTGTCGCCATCATATACTGTTTCTGCAACGGCGAGGTAAGCAGGAGACAGTGTTGGCGTAGGGCAGGGTGGGGCAGATACCCCAGAGGCTTCCTCAAGGCTCATTTCTCCATTCTTCCACCCTGTTATTTCTTTGTGCCTCCAAGAACACCCCTGAGGACATGCTGAAAGCAGAGAAGTCTTTCCAGATGATGCAGGCTCAGGATGTGCTAGGATGTGGGGACTCTTCAGTCACTGGCATAGCCAAGTGTCTTCCCAGCCCCATGGTTCAATTATCTGTGACCCAGATTGGAGGACTCAGCCATCTTTGGGGCAATTTGAGCCTTGTAGATTCTGGGTGTGTCGGCTGCCTGTAGCCAAGCACCCTGTCGTGAGGATGGGATCTCACTTGGCCTTGGAGTTTCCCAGGAGTCCCCTATTCCCGTTTTCATTCCGTGCTGGGTGTCCAGGGGCCGGGATGGGGCATCGCTGGGGTTGGGAGACACACCTGACTGCCGCGCCCTTACTGCCCCAAGGTACAAGCTGAGATCAAGAAATCTTGGAGCCGCTGGACACTGGCACTGGACTTCAAGCGCAAGGCCCGCAGCGGGAGCAGCAGCTATAGCTACGGCCCCATGGTGTCCCACACAAGTGTGACCAATGTCGGCCCCCGTGTGGGACTCGGCCTGCCCCTCAGCCCCCGCCTACTGCCCACTGCCACCACCAACGGCCACCCTCAGCTGCCTGGCCATGCCAAGCCAGGGACCCCAGCCCTGGAGACCCTCGAGACCACACCACCTGCCACGGCTGCTCCCAAGGACGATGGGTTCCTCAACGGCTCCTGCTCAGGCCTGGACGAGGAGGCCTCTGGGCCTGAGCGGCCACCCGCCCTGCTACAGGAAGAGTGGGAGACAGTCATGTGACCAGGCGCTGGGGGCTGGACCTGCTGACATAGTGGATGGACAGATGGACCAAAAGATGGGTGGTTGAATGGTTTCCCACTCAGGGCTGGGGCCAAGAGGAAAAACAGGGAAAAAAAGAAGAAAAAAAAAGAAAAAGAAAAAGAAAAAGGAAAAGGAAGCGGTGTGTGGCTTCCTGTGGCCCAAACTGGGGACTCACTCCAAGAGGGCAGGGCTGGGAGCCAGGGAAAGCTGTTGGGGGAGGGCCATGAGTCATAGAGGAATCCTCAGGTCTCACTTCAGAACGGGGAGGGATCTGGGGCCTGTGGTATCATCCAACAGAAGGGGCCCAGAGAGGCTCAAGTCTGCAGGGGTCACACAGCAGCCAAGTGGACCCATGTGGGAATCCAGCCTCAGCCTCCGTTGCCGCCAGCTGTGGAGCTGCTCTCCACACTTGTACCTAGACCCCATGGGGGACCCAGGCTCCTCTGGGCCAACTCTTCTGACTGCTGCCCCCATCACTGCCACCCAGGGCTGCTGGCAGATCCCTCAGGTCCCTGGCCACACCCTCAAGCCTACGGCCCTGCCACAGAGTGGACCTTTCCTGGCTGCCCGGTGGCCACTCAGGGAGCCCTCCACGCAGGAGCCTTAGCATCCACCCATGACCTGACATGCCTCTGTGACTGAGGTTGCAGGAGGAGCACCAGGCCAGCAGGTGAAGGGTGGGCTGGGTCCCTGCTCTGGCTCAGGACTTGTGGGGAGCCAGGAGTCTGAGCCCAGAGGGCTGGCTGGGCAGGGGCCTACAAGGTGGGACACATCCATTCACTATGCATCTGGGATAGTCACTAAGTGTCCTCACCTGACTCTCACCTACCACCTTACTCACCCCCCCGGACCCTGCCCTCTCCCACCTTGGGCCATTCGTGGGCCCCAGAGTGGCACAGAGCCCCTTAGCCCGACACCCTGAGGACTGACCCTACAGCATGCCCACCCCGAGCTCTGGCCTGAATGAGCTTCTTGCTCTTGCTCCAGCCTGAAGACGGCCCCGCACGAGCCCTGCCCTGCCTTCCCATCTCCCGCTCAGCCCGCCTTGCTCTTCTCCATGGACTCAGCATCCAGGAGTGCACCCCATCTCCAGCAGCCCACACACACCCTGTAGGGCATAGGGGAGGGGTCAGGAGGCTCAAGACAAAAAACTCAGGTGGGCGTTAGGAGGTGTGGATGCCTGCTGAGCAGCCTCAGGCCCAGCCCTGCCTGCCCTTCCAGATGACGGACAGGACCAAAGGCTGTCCAAGGGCCTGGTGCACCCGTGGAGCTCCATGCAATGGTTGAGAGAGGCATAGGCCAGTCTTGAAGGGCTGCAGAGCCAGGCTGGGAGCCACTGGAAGTTCAAGAGGGAGAGCAACAAGGTCTGAATGTTTAAAAAGTCCCCACAACAGTGTGGAGACGAGAGGAGGCTGCACAGAGGTTGGAGAAGAGGTGGCCTGGCAGGAGGTGGGTGGCCTGACAGGGAGATGGTGACAGGGAGGGCAACAAGAGTTAGCTGGGGGAAGGAGACCTCAGCAGGGCAGACCTTCATCCTTCTCCCCAGGGATGTCCGATGCCGCTCTCTAGGGTCTGAACGGAGGTTTCTGAAGTAATAAGCCCATGAGGCCCACTCACCTACAAGCATTCAGACTGGGCACCCCGCAACAGGGCTGTGGCTTCCCCCTCAGACTGGGTGCCCCCCCCCAGGTGGAGGTGGGCCTCTCCTCTCAGATTGGATTCCCTCTAGGACAGGGTTTGGTCTCTTCCTACAACCAGGGACCCCCAATCCCCACCCACACCCCAGGACAGGGCTGTGTCTCCCCACTCAGTCTGAGTACCCCAAGGTCAGGGCTAAGCCTCTGTCTCAGGCAGGGTGCCCCCCAGGGCAGAGGTGCACCTCTCCTCTGCCCTACTGGGTCACCCCAAGATAGAGCTGTCACCCCCATTAAACTTGTCACCATCTTCCCTTTAGATGGAACTCCCCTCCAGATAGGGCTGTCCTTCCCCTTTGAACTAATGCCCCCAGGACATACTGGGTACCCCCATCTCAGGTTTGGTGTCCCCAGGCCAGGACCAGGCCTCCCACACCAGCTGGATGCCTCTAAGAGGAGGACTGCCCTCCCCTGAGGATATCTGCACCCAGGGCAGTGCCAGGCCTCCCCCCTTTAGACTAGGCACCATTATTCCCCTCAGTCTGGATGTCCAGGACAGGACGGGACCTCTCACCTCAGTCCAAGTCCCCTAGGCTAGGACCAGTTCTCTCCCCTTAGACTAGGAGCCCCCAGGCCAGGGCTGGCTCCACTCAGAGAGGCCTCAGAGCCCCACCTGGGCCGTCCAGGTATTGGCAGCAGAAGTGGAGCCCTCAGCAGGCCTGGCAGGCAGGCAGGACCCTGTTTGCCTTGAGCAGGGGCTGGATCCAGGTGGTCACTTCTCCCTTCAAGGCCCCACAGCAAAGCCAAGCCAAGCCACAGGGAACACGTAAACATTAGCAGAGCTGGGCGGGGTGGTCAGCAGGGTGGAGGGCACCTAGAGACCCCAAATCCTCAGCCCCCTTGGCTATGGGATCCGGCACCTTGCAGGCTGCCCCAGACTCCAAGGCAGGCCAGTACAGTGGCCAGTTCCTGCTCCCACCTGTTTTGAGCACGTGGATGGCCCCATCCCTCGCTGGCCTGTCTCCCTCAGCCCAGGCTGCAAGAAGGATCACTGAAGGCTCTTGGAAGGGATGGACCTCCTGGGAGTGCTCACCCAGCCCTGGAACACAGGCCTAGCCTCAAGGGGAAGCTGAGTGGATACAAAGCTCCCAGCTCAGAATAAGGTCGAGCTGTGCCACCCACCACCTGCCAGCCCCTGTCGAGAGCAAGGGCTGAGCTGGGCCCCAAGTGCCTGGAGTGGGCGGGCTCTGAGGGGCCACAATCTTCAGCCCTCACCCTGGGAGGTGGTCAGAGGCGATGTGGACAGACAGGAAAGGGGGCTGAGTTCTCTGGAGGTTCAAGAGGGACATGACCCTGCTCCTCCCTCCCTGGGGTCTGGGAGGACACAGCCCTGCTCTGGAGGTCTGAGGAGACATGGACCTGTCCTGGGGATCTGAGAGTGCATTGTCTCTGCGTGGATTGCTGGAAGAGCTGTCTGGATGCAGGGACCCATTGTGGGGGGCTGGGGTGAGGGGACTCCCTGTCCCTGATTCCTCCTCAGCCAACTCCAGGAGAATGATCCCAGCCCGAGGCTGCCATGGCCAACTGAAACAAACCTTGCCTGAGGGACTGGTCCCACTGGCTGGGAAGGACAGAGGAGGAAGGTACTCCAGAGCTAGGCAGGGGCCTGAGCCCTGGCTGGCTCCAGGTGTGTGCTGTGTGGCTCTGGGCAGGCCACCTTCCCTCTCTGAGCCTCAACTTCTCCTCACAGGTCAAGCCCCTGCTCAGGCTTCATGAACTGAGTGGACTCAGGATCCTACCTTGCTCTTCAACAGGCTGCCAGGCCTGGACAAGGATAGGGACAGGACCCCTATCCTTCCCTCAGGCAGGCGTGAGAGCCTAAGGACCTCCCCCTTAGCCTCAAATATGTCTGTTTGTGTATGTCTGTGTGTGTATTTATATGTGTGTGTCTGTGTGTATGTCTATTTGCATGTGTATTTGTCTATGTGTATTTGTGTGTGTCTATTTGTGTGTGTCTGTGTATTTGTGTGTATGTATGTGTGTGTGTCTATTTGTGTGTGTCTGTGTATTTGTGTGTATGACCGGCTCCTTCCCTCTTCAGTGCCACGGGCATACAGGCAATGGAGGCCAGGTGAGGGTGGATTCTTCTTGCTCCAGTGTTTTTAACAGGCAGGGCAGGAGCAGCCTTGGCATGGCCCGCACACTGGCCCTTGCCCGAAGGCCACAGTCAGACAACCTGTCCACAACAAACTCATATCCATACATCAGCAAGAGAGCGGGGCGTGTTGGGTGTCATTCTCCATGTGCAAGCGTTTGTATGTGTGTGCTGCTTGTGTATTTCTTTGTATTTGTGTACACGAGTGTCTGTCCATGTGCCTGTGTCTGTGCTTGTGCACCTGTGTGTGTGTGTGGCCATGTGTGTTTCTATGTGTGTGTGTCTGGATATGCCTGTATGTCCATTTGTATGTGTCTGTGTCTTCTGGCATGTCTGTGCGTGTGTGGTTGTAGGTTTGTGTACCAGTGTGTCTATGTGTGTATTTTTGTGTGTCTGTGTGCATTCGTATGTCTATTTGTGTATTTCTGTATGTGTGTCTATTTGTGTGTGTATATCTGTGTCTATTTGTATATGTGCCTGTTATGTCTGTGTATGTGTGTGTGTGTGTGTGTGTGTCTATGTTTCTATGCTGGTGTATGTATATCTGTGTGTATTTATATGTATTGTGTATGTCTGTGTATGTGTATTTGTGTAAATCTGTGTGTCTGTATATGTCTATTTGTGTATGTCTGTGTGTGTATTTATATGTGTGTGTCTGTGTATATCTATTTGCATGTGTATTTGTTGTCTATGTGTATTTGTGTGTGTCTATTTGTATGTGTCTGTGTATTTGTGTGTATGTCTGTGTGTGTGTCTATTTGTGTGTGTCTGTGTATTTGTGTATGTCTCTCTGTGTGTGTCTACTTGCATGTGTCTATTTGTGTATGTCTCTCTGTGTGTGTCTATTTGTATGTGTCTGTGTGTTTATGTGTGTATGTCTGTGTGTGTGTGTGTGTCTATTTGTGTGTGTGTGGACTCGTGGTCTAAGAACGCCGCCTGTGGGTGGAATTTGGCTCATAGACATGTTTGGTTTGGCACCTACAGTATTTTCAACATCCTGAGCCAACATTTAAAAATCAGGATATTTCACATAAAAATTCAGCTTTCCAACTTCTCTTAAAAATTCAGAAGCCCTGGCAGCCCTGGGCCTGCGTTCCCATGAGGCCACGCTCCTCCCGAACTGCGCGGGGCTGGCCTCTGTGCAGCCTCCACAGCCTCGCCCACTTGTCTCGCCCAGCAGTGTCTTGAGGATGGCTGAGTTTGTGAACCCAGTGTGTGGTCACAACTAAGTGTGAGCCTGGCTGTCAGGGAATATGTGCATGAGTGGGGTGTGTGTGCATGTGTGTGAATGTGTGTGTGCATGTGCAAAGCAAATCTCTGTATGAGGCAAACCTGAGTGTGTGCGGTGCGTGTGAATGCCTGCATGTGCGCGTGCGTGTGTGAAGAGTCTGCGTGGGGGAACACGTGTGTAAAGGCATGGATGTGCACGTGTGTGTGCAGGGGAGTGGCCATATTTGTGGCTGTGTGGAGTGTGTGGGCCACAGCGGGCTGGCATGCTCTGCACAGGGGCCTCTTCCGGTCTTTGAGGGGGAATTGGATTCCTGGCTTCTGGCTGGGCCGCCTTGTGGGATTTATTTCTGTCTCAGGGCCCACTGGAGGCCTGAGTAATGGGAACATTTAAAGAAAACCAGTAAATACATACAGAAGGGGCAGGCTGGCTGGGAAACTCAGCCCAGACACCCCTGCCCAGCCCACAGCTGCCAGAGCCCCTGGGGGCAGGCCTGAGCCCAGGGAGAAAGGAGCTCCAGCATGCGACAGCACCCCCTCACTCTGTGGGGTGCCCACTGCTACCCATGCATGCCCCCGCCACCTGGATGGATGGTCCCTGGGTCAACACTGGGCATCTTGAGAGCTTCCTTGGCTCCGAGCAGCAGATGTTCAGGAGATTCAGGGGATGCCAGCTCAGGCCTGGCCCAGGGGCCAAGAGGACCTGACCCTCCAGGGGTGCCCTTTCCCAGCCAGGCTACAGGCATTCTGCCCACACACACCCTCTGCACATGCAGACACACCCACAGTTCAAGGAGGGGAGAGGCTGTGCTGACCTGGCCGGGCTGGGCGGGCACTCGATACCCCACCCGGACCTCACACACCCGGCAGTGCCTTGGAACCTCGTCTCCCAGGACACGGCCCCTGCTGTTCTGGGTCTCAGGCTGACTGGACCCCACTCTCTGGATTGTCTCTGATGAGCAGTCACTTACAAATGACATAAACCCCACAGGAAAGGATAGGCGTGCGTCATGTGGTGGGGTGACCTGCTTTACAGAAGACCTGCTGCTGGCAGGAGCCGTTTGGACCAACGCGCCCTGTCAGGGACCCCATCGGTGATCTCCTGCTGCCCCCAAGTGGCCATGGGAGGACATGGGGAAATAAAAGTCAACAGCTGCATGGAGTTGCTCATCCGCGTCTGAGTGGACTCTGAGGGCCCCACGTGGTTCCCAGCCAGACAGTTATGGGGAAGCAAGGCCTTTCAACTGGTCTGAGGGAAGGGGCTTGGATCCCAGCACAGATCTGGAGACCATCTGGAAGGTCAGCTCCTCGAAGGCAGAACCATAGTCAGTCACAGCTGCATCCCTGGATGCAGTGCCCAGCATGACATGGGTCCTCGGGAAGCATGCTGCACTAATGGCCCACTCCCCAGGCTCCTGGGGGTGGGCAGCGCTGTAGCAAGCCCTGAGCCCAGCTCAGAGCCCCATGGAGAGGCCGCCTGAAGGTGAGCAGGCATCTCACATGTTGAAGCCTCCAAGGCAGTGAGGGGCTTGGGCTTGAGGCTGGACAGTAGTTTTCCCTTGTGACTTCAGGGGTTGTGCCTATCTCTGATCCCAAGCCCATAGTTCCTCACTGTGGTTACAAGGCCCTGTCCTGGCTGGTGACCTGCCTGGTCCCTGACTCTGCAAGCCCAGGTGGGACTTCCTCCCAGCCCTCTTGCCGCCTCCCCAGCAAGAGTCAGAACCGAGAGGCCCTGCACCTGGGTCTCTGGTGTCCTGTCCTCTTCTGGGGAAGGGGCATCCATGCTGCTGTGGAATATCCTAGGCCTGACACCTCTCCCAAGATGAAGAGGCCGGGTGTCCTAGAGAACCCCAAGATGGAAGGACCTGAACACTGCGAGGTTGGTCAGGGCTGTCCTGGAGAAGTGCCTGGGCAGTGATGGACCAGGCAGTGGCAGGCACACCAGGGCTCCATCCACAGTGCTGGGCACTGGCCCCTGGCCCTCGCTGGCCCATCTTAAGCCTGAAGGGCTTACGACCAAGGGGCTGCCAGGGCCTCAGGGCACCCTCCCCACCTAGCCCTCCAACCAAGGCCAGGGCTGAGACTTTTTTCTTTACCAAATTCTCAGGTGATTATGAATCACTGAGACTAACTCTGAACTATCCTCACCTGGATGAAGACTGTGGTCCAGACCCCAGAATGTTTGTTTTAAATGGAGAAAGCATACTTTAAAGAAACACACATTTTAGTAACATGTTTTACCAGTTTCTTTGCTCACCACCTGTATTTTTTAAACCTTTTTATTTTGAAATACAGATTCATAGGAAGTTTGGTTTTTGTTTTTGTTTTTTTGATACAGAGTCTTACTCTGTCGCCCAGGCTGGAGTGCAGGGGCACGATCTCGGCTCACTGCAACCTCTGCCATCAGGATTAAAGTGATTCTCCGGCCTCAGCTTCCCAAGTAGCTGGGATTACAGGCATGCGCCACCATGTCCAGCTAATTTTTGTTTTTTTAGTAGAGATGGGGTTTCACCATGTGGACCGGGCTGGTCTTGAACTTCCGACCTCAGGTGATCCGCCCACCTCAGCCTCAGAAAGTGCTGGGATTACAGGCATGAGCCACCGCACCCGGCCGATAGGAAGTTTAAAAGTACAGAGAGGTCCTGTGTAACGTTCACCCACCTTCCACCTGGTTACATCTTCCATAGCTATAGTACAATATCGAAACCAGGAATCTGACATTGGTGCAGTGTGTATAGTTCTATTCCATTTCATCGGGTGCACAGATACAGGTAACCATCACCACAATCAAGAGACACAGAGCTATTCCATCACAACCATTCCAGAGATCTCCTTGGAGCCACCTCCTTGGAATCACCTGTCCCCACCATCGCTAACCCCTGGCAACCACTAATCTGTTCCCCATCTCTATAATTATGTCACTGTCAGAATGTTACAGAAGTGGAACCATACAGTATGTGATCATTTGATACCTACTGTTTTCACTCACCATAATGCCCTTGAGATCCATCCAAGCTGTGGCAGGTGTCAGTCCTTGGTCCTGTTTTATTGCTGAGTTGCATTCCATGGTACGGATGAACCCGAGCTTAACCTGTCCCCTATTGACAAGACCTTTTCCCTAGCTTTTGGCAACCTACAAATAAAGTTGCTATGAACATCTGTATATGCATTTTTGTGTAAACATTCGTTTTTCTCTGGGATAAATGCCCAGGAGCATGACTACTGGGCTATATGATAAGTGTACGTAAAGTTTTTAAAGAAATGGCCAAACTATTTTCCAGAGTGGGTGTTCCATTATACATTCCCACCTACAGTGTATGAGATTCAATTTTTCCACTTTCTTGTCAGCGTTTATCACTATTTTTATTTGTTCAAATACATGTGTAAAGATATTGTGGGCCAGGTGCGGTGGCTCACACCTGTAATCCCAGCACTTTGGGAGACCGAGGCGGGAGGATCATGAGGTCAGGAGATCGAGACCATCCTGGCTAACACGGTGAAACCCCGTCTCTACTAAAAATACAAAAAATTAGCCGGGTGTGGTGGCGGGCGCCTGTAGTCCCAGCTATAGTCCCAGCTACTCGGGAGGCTGAGGCAGGAGAATGGCGTGAACCAGGAGATGGAGCTTGCTGTGAGCCAAGATCCCGCCATCGCACTCCAGCCTGGGCAACAGAGCGAGACTCCATCTCAAAAAAAAAAAAAAGATATTGTGATCTTTACTGGTATATCCTTAATGGCTCATAATGTTGAACATCTTTACCATTTGTATATCCTCTTCAGTGAAATATTTATGTCTTTTGCCCACTTTCTAATTGGTTTTTTGTTTTGTTTTGTTTTTCTTACTGTTGAGTTTGGGAGTTCTTTATATATTCTTGATATAAGTCCTTTATTTGATTTGCAAATATTTTGTTTGTAGCTTTTCATTCTCTTAACAGAGTCTTTTTTGGAGCAAAAACTTTTAAGTCAAATTTATCAACTTTTTTCTTTATGGATTGTGCTTTTGATCTCAGGTCCAAGAACTTTTGACCAAGCTGTGGGTCCTGAAGGTTTTCTCATTTACTTCTAAAATTTCATAGTTCTACATTTTACATTTAAGGCCGCAGTACAGTTTGAGTTAATTTTGTATTAAGATCTGAGGTTCAGGCTTGGGTTTTTTTGTTTGCTTTTTTTGCCTATGAATTTCCCTTTGCTCCAGCACCATTTGTTGAAGACTGTCCTTCCTCCAATCAATGTGTTTTGCACCTTTGTCAAAAATCAGTTGGTCAGCCTGGGCAATGAGGCAAAACCCCATCTCTACCGAAAATACAAAAATTAGCCAGGTGTGATAGCACGCACCTGTAGTCCCAACTACTCAGGAGGCTGAGGTGGGAGGATCGCTTGAGTCTGGGAGGTTGAGGCTGCAGAGAGCTGAGATCTCCCCACTGTACTCCAACCTGGGTAGAGTAGAGCAAGACCCTGTGTCTCAAAAACAAAAAACAAAACAAAACAAAACAAAAAACAGTTGGCTGTGCTTGTGTATTGTCTTGTTGGTCTGCCTCTTTTTCCACCAACACCACAATCTTGACTGCTATTACTGTAAAGTAAGCCCACAATAGGTAGTGAAATGAGTAGTATTCCTAATGCTTTTTTCTTCTAGTTAAAAATTGTTTAGCTATTCCAGTTCCTTTACCTTTCTATATACATTTTAGAATAATCTTTATATCCAGAAAAAAAAATCACTGGGCTTTTGGTAACAGTTACATTAAACCTATCAATTCTCCAATGAAACACCTGGGCTTGGAGGTTTTTCAAGGCTTTAAAATAATAAATTCAATTTCCTTAACAGTAATAGAGCTATTTAAATTATCTGTTTCATCTTGGCTGAGGTGTGGTATTTGTGCTTTTCAAAAAACTGGCCCCTTTGAACAACCTGTGGAATTGATGTGGGTACGGTTATTGACAGTGTCCTCTTCCTGTCCTCCTGATGTCTTTGGAGTATGATGCCCTTATTTCATTGCTGATATTCGTAATTTGACTTCTCTTTTGTGTCAGTCTTCCTAGAGGCTCATCAATGGTATCCATCTTTCCAGCGTTTGCCAGTCTCTTTGCACACCACTCTTCCCTGCACCCTGTAGCTCACTGCTGGCTGCATTCCCAGGATCTTCTACCTTCCTCAGACAGTCTCAATTCATTGGCAAAGTGCCCAGCTTAAAACACCCATATCCGGAGACTTCGCGGCTGCTGACACAGTCATGGCCAATGCGAAGTGAAGACATGCCTGTGGACAGGGTTGAAGCCAGGGTTTCCTCAGCTGGCCTGCCCTTTGCCCTTCTCCTCCTGCCGGTACCTCGAATCTGTGATGGGGCAGAAGCCCCCATGAGGAGATGAGGATGGCAACTGGGGAGACAGAAGGGACTCACATCCCTGGTGGCCTCAGGGAGCCATGGTACCACCTTGGACTTAACACAAGACAATAAAACCTCTTCTTGCTTACGCCCAGTCGTGGGTGGCTGCCAAACAGTCCCGATTCCCATATCCACTCCCCGCTCCCAGAATGGTTTTTGCTCAGCATCCCATCCTTTAGTTCTTTCAGCAAAGATCAGTGCATGGTAAACACTTAGTGCCATAAGCTTGGAAACGTCTGTCATGCCCCTACTTACGGTAACTGAGCAGACTTGACATTTGTTTCCTGAGCACTTAGGAAAACTGTCTTCTGGTATCTATTGATGAAAAGCGAAACTAATTCCTTTGTAGGTAATCTCTTAAAATTTTTACATGTAGCCTGTGTTATTTTTTCCCTTTAGCTTCGATGTTCTCATCTAGAACACTGGAGTCAAACTGCAGAGGTAGTAAAACTGCTCTTAAAAAAAGAAAAAATAGGCTGGGCGCGGTGGCTCATGCCTATAATCTGAGCACTTTAGGAGGTTGAGGCAGGAGGATCGCTTGAGGTCAGTTTGAGACCAGCCTGGCCAAAATGGTGAAACCCTGTCTCTACTAAAAATATTAAAAAATGGCGCGGGCTTACACCTGTAATGCCAGCACTTTGGGAGGCCGAGGCGGGTGGATCACGAGGTCAAGAGATACAGACCATCCTGGCCAACATGATGAAACCCTCTCTCTACTAAAAATACAAAAATTAGCTGGGCATGGTGGCATGTGCCTGTAGTTCCAGCTACTCGGGAGTCTGAGGCAGGAGAATCGCTTGAACCCAGGAGGCGGAGGTTGCAGTGAGCCAAGATCGCACCACTGCACTCCAGCGTGCCGACAGAGCAAGACTTCATCACAAAAAAAAAAAAAAAAAAAAAAAAAAATAGGCATGGTGGCACACAGCCACAGTCCCAGCTACTCGAGAAGCTGAGGTTGGAGAACTGCTTGAGCCCGGGAGGCAAAGGTTGCAGTGAGCTGAGATCGTGCCACTGCACTCCAGCCTGGGTGACAGAGAATCCATCTCTAAATATAGATAGATAGAAAGATAGATAGATAGATAGATAGATAGATAGATAGATAGATAGGCAGACAGACAGATAGAAAAAAAAATAAGGCTGTATGTTGAAATACAGCATATACAGCAAGGTGTATAAAAATAAATACATAAAGAGAATAAATTCCCATCACTCAAGCCAAGAAAAACACTTTGCCATTATCTCAAAGGGCCCCTCTCCAGAGCTAACTACAAGCCTGAAGTTGACGATCACCACCTTGCTCTTCTGCCCTGGTCTTACCACCTGCGTGTGTCCTTACATTGTCTCACTCCACCTGTTTGGAACGTCACACAAATGGCTCATACTCTATTTCTTCCGTGACTTGCTTCTTTCAACATCTATCCATTTGTTGCACATGACTGTAGCTCTTCTCACAGCTATGGAACATCGCACTTTCAGAATGACAACTTATTATTACCACATTCTGGCTTTGATTTAGTGTGTTTGTGTGTGCACACGTGTCCGTGCTATTACAAACAATGCTTCTACAAGCATTTCTGTCCCTGTCTCCTGGTGTACATGCACAACAGTTTTCTAGTGCACTAAGGGCGCAACTGATGGGTCCCAGCGTGCACATGGTCAACTTTCCCAACGTGGTTACACATTTCACACTCTTACGGCTCTGGGTGAGAGGTCCCACTGCTCCACAGTACAGTGGTGTAGCTAATGACACTTCTGAAAGTCTCCCTTGCCTGGCCTCACTCCTGCCACCTCCACTTTCTTTTGTTGATCCTGTGCTTGATAGAGCTTTTCTAGTCCCATTAATCTTTGTTTCTTTCTATTAATTTATGAGGCAGACCTCCCAGGCTCACATGATCTCCCACCTCAGCCTCCCAAGTAGCTGCGACTACAGGCAGGCACCACCCCGCCTGGCTAATTTTTTTATTTTTTATTTTTGTAGAAGACGGAGTTTCACCATGTTGCCCAGGCTGGTCTTGAACTCCTGGGTTCAAGCAATCTGCCTGAGACTCAAGCAAATTCATCCTCCTTAAGTGCTGGGATTACAGGCATGAGCCACTGCACCCAGTCGGCTTCAGGTTTTTTTAAATTCAGTAAACTGAGCTTAAAGGAAAAAAAAAAAAGAAAGAAAAGCAGTCTAGTACCTTGCTATTACTGATATATCTGGATTCAACTACTCAATCCACCTTTTCTCTCTGCTTTCTTTTGGATAGTTACTTTTTTCTCATTCTGTTTTTTTTTTTTTTTTTCCTCTCTCATCTCCTCTGAAAGTGGTACACTCTGTTTCTACTCTTTTCAGGTTACCCTAGAAATGTCAACAGGCCTATTTCCTAGTCTTATCCCTCTTCCTGAGTGAGCGTCTTCAAGGACTGTAACCCCAACAACCTCCTACCTCTGAACTTACATACCATTGTTGTTATGTATTCTAAATAGCCCCTGCTTTACCCCACAACACATTCTTGTTTTACAAGGTCAGTGCTTATTTACATTTATACTTCCTTTCTCTGGACTTTCCATCTGGGATTGTGCCCCTCAGTCTGAAAATATTCTTTATGATTTTTTTAAAAGGAGAATGCTAATTTCATTTTTAAAAAACAACTTTATACATATACAGCCCACCCATTAAAGTGTACAATTCAATGGCTCTTGGCATATTCAGCATATTCACAGATTTGTGCAACCACAATCACTTTTAGAACATTTTCATTACCCCAAAATAGATTTTCATTTAGTGAGAGTCTGCTGGTGACAGAATCCCTGACTGTGTTGGTCTAAAAACATCTTAGGCCAGGTGCAGTGGCTCATGCCTGTAATCCCAGCACTTTGGGAGGCCAAGGTGGGCAGATCACTTGAGTTCAGGAGTTCAAGATCCTCCTGGGCAACATAGTGAGACCCCATCTCTGCAAAAAAACAAAAAACACGTCTCATATTTTCCCTGAGTATGCAATTCTAGGATGACAACTTTCTTTCATTCCTATTTACACTGGTTATAGCTGAGATATCTGCTGCTACGTTGCTCCTTGAAAGGCAGTATGTCCTTTCTCTGATTTTAAGGTATTTTCTTGGTCTTTGTGCTCTTTAATGTTATTACAATGTGATTAAGTATGTGGTAGTTTTTAAATAAGTCCACAAATTCTTAGACAGTCCTCCCTTCAGGAAGTGGAACCTAATTCTTCTAAGTGTGGGCTGGGCGTAGTGACTTGCTTCTAACAAACAGAATGTAGCAGAATATCACTTCCAAGGCCAGACCATAAGAAAGCCCCACAACGCTCCCTCCTGCCTTCTCTCTTAGATTGCCACTCTGGGAAAGCCACCTGCCATGTCTTGAGAACATACAGGCCGATGGAGAGGTCCATGTGGCAAGACACAGGGGCCACCAATCAAAAGCCCCATGAGTCATCTTGGAAACAGATCCTCCAGCCCCAGTCCAGCCTTCAGATGAGTGCAGCTTCACAACTGACCCCAAGCTAGACTTACCCAGCTAAGCCACTCCTGATTCCTGGCCCACAGAAACTGAGGTAATAAGTGTTTGTTATTTTAAGCCCCCAAGTTTTGGGTAATTTATGTGTAGCAACTGATGATTAATAAAAAGTGTAGAATTTTTTTAAGTAAATTTGCTTATTTAGAATAAACATACAAAAAGTGCATAAAACCCTCTCCCCTCTCCCCTCTCCCCTCTCCCCTCTCCTTCTTTTTTTGGTCTCCCTCTGTTGCCAAAGCTGGACTGTACTGCCGTGAACTCCGCTCGCTGCAACCTCCCTGCCTCGGGCTCCTGTGATTCTCCTGCCTCGGCTTGCCGAGTGCCTGGGATTGCAGGCGTGTGCCGCCACGCCTGACTGGTTTTTGTATTTTTGGTGGAGACCGGGTTTCGCCATGTTGACCGGGCTGGTCTCCAGCTCCTGGCCTGGAGTGATCTGCCCGCCTCGGCCTCCCGAGGTGCTGGGATTGCAGACGGAGTCCCGCTCACTCAATGCTCAATGTTGCTCAGGCTGGAGTGCAGTGGCGTGATCTCAGCTCGCTACAACCTCCACCTCCCAGCCGCCTGCCTTGGCCTCCTAAAGTGCTAAGATTACAGCCTCTGCCCTGCCGCCACCCCGTCTAGGAAGTGAGAAGCCTCTCTGCCTGGCTGCCCATCATCTGGGATGTGAGGAGCCCCTCTGCCCAGCCGCCCCGTCTGGGAGGTGAGGAGTGCCTCTGCCCGGCCGCCACCCCATCTGGGAGGAAGTGAGGAGCACCTCTGCCCGGCCGCCCCATCTGGGAGATGAGGAGCACCTCTGCCCGGCCGTCCAGTCTGGGAGGTGAGGAGCGCCTCTGACTGGCCGCCACCCTGTCTGGGAGGAAGTGAGGCGCGCCTCTGCCCGGCTGCCCCATCTGGGAAGTGAGGCGCGCCTCTGCCCGGCCGCCACCCTGTCTGGGAAGTGAGGAGCGCCTCTGCCTGGCTGCCACCCCATCTGGGAGGAAGTGAAGAGCGCCTCTGCCCGGCCACCCCGTCTGGGAAGTGAGGAGCGCCTCTGCCCGGCCACCCCATCTGGGGAGTGAGGAGCGCCTCTGCCCGGCCACCCCGTCTGGGAGGTGAGGAGCACCTCTGCCTGGCTGCCACCCCGTCTGGGAGGAAGTGAGGAGCGCTTCTGCCCGGCCGCCCCGTCTGTGAGGTGAGGAGCGCCTCTGCCCGGCCGCCCCGTCTGGGAGGAAGTGAGGAGCGCCTCTGCCCGGCCGCCACCCCGTCTGGGAAGTGAGGAGCGCCTCTGCCTGGCCACCCCATCTGGGAGGAAGTGAAGAGTGCCTCTGCCCGGCCACCCCGTCTGGGAAGTGAGGAGCGCCTCTGCCCGGCCACCCCATCTGGGGAGTGAGGAGCGCCTCTGCCCGGCCACCCTGTCTGGGAGGTGAGGAGCACCTCTGCCTGGCCGCCCCGTCTGTGAGGTGAGGAGTGCCTCTGCCCGGCCGCCCTGTCTGGGAGGTGTACCCAACAGCTCCGAAGAGGCAGCGACCATCAGGAGCGGGCCATGAGGACGATGGCGGTTTTGTTGAAAAGAAGGGGGGAAGTGTGGGGAAAGGAAGGAGAGATCAGATTGTTGCTGTGTCTGTGTAGAAAGAGGTGGGCATAGGAGACTCCATTTTGTTCTGACTAGGAGAAATTCTTCTGCCTTGGGATATTGTTGATC
Source organism: Pongo pygmaeus (assembly GCF_028885625.2). Lineage (NCBI taxonomy): Eukaryota > Metazoa > Chordata > Mammalia > Primates > Hominidae > Pongo > Pongo pygmaeus. The sequence goes on along the minus strand of NC_085930.1, from coordinate 106,721,884 downwards.
TATGGCCTTTCCCCCAGCCCCCTGCTCTCTGAAACATGTGCTGTGTCAACTCAGGGTTAAATGGATTAAGGGTGGTGCAAGATGTATTTGTTAAACAGATGCTTGAAGGCAGCATGCTCTTTAAGAGTCATCACCACTCCCTAATCTCAAGTACCCAGGGGCACAAACACTGCAGAAGGCCACAGGGACCTCTGCCTAGGAAAACCAGAGACCTTTGTTCATGTGTTTATCTGCTGACCTTCTCTCCACTATTATCCTATGACCCTGCCACATCCCCCTCTCCGAGAAACACCCAAGAATGATCAATAAATACTTAATAAAAATAAAAATAAAAAATAAAGTGCATAAAACATGTATACAGTTCAATGAATATTCATAAAGTAAAAATACCTAATCATCACCCAGATGAAGAAACAGAACATTTGGATGTATAGTTCTTCCTATTAACCTGCTTAGACTTGCTGGTCTTCTTGAATCTGTGAATTGGTGATTTTCAAAAGTTCTGGAAAGTTCTCAGCCACTGTTTTTAAATATTGCTTCTGCCTCATTTTCACTGTTTTTTTTTTTCTTTTCCCACCTGGAACTCCGTCACCTTATGTTGGATCTCTTCATTCTACTCTCCATGTCTCTCAGCCTCTTGCTTTACAATATCACTGTTTATCTTGCTGGGCTGCATTTTGGAAAACTTCAGATCTAGCCTCCCATTCACTAATTGTCTCTTCACCTTTGTCTGATTCACAGATACAAGGTTTTTAACTGCCATAATACACTATAGTGCTATACAGTCACTCCTTATCCCTGGGGGTATGTTCCAAGACCCCCAACCCCAGTGGATGCCCGAAATGGTGGCGAGTACTGAACCCTATATATGTTTTCTCTTATACATACATACCTATGATAAAGTTTAACTTATAAATTAGGCACAGTAACAAATTAACAATAACTAATGAGAAAACAATTATAACAATATACAGTAATAAAATTTATGTGAATGTGGTCTCTCTCAAAGTATCTTATTGCATGGGATAGTTCCGGACATGGTTGACCACAGGTAGCTGAAACCACAGAAAGGGAAACTGAAGATGCCGGGGGTGGGGGCCAGACTACTGTATTTTTTATTTCCAGAATACTGGTTTGGTTCTTTTGCAAATCTGCTATGTTCGCATCTTTTTTCTTAAGTAATTTTTAAACATACCTAAATTCCATGGCTGATAATTCTGATGTCTGAAGTCTTTATCAGTCTGGTTCTACCATGTTATTTTTGATGTTGGTTATTTTGCACCTGAGGCTCTGTTACCTTGTGTGTCTGATGAACTTTTCCGCAACCTGTTCATTTCTCTTTTCTATTTTAAAAATAACTTAAAGCTCTTGGCTCACAATTTATTGCTCCCTTCCTTTGATGCTCATTTCCCAGCAAGCCATCGTCCTACATGGGGCCAGAGTCCTAGTCGCACTGTGGGGAGAGACAGGTGCTGTGCCCATCATACTCAGCAGTGGTGAGGCAGTACATCGTGAAGTGGCCCAGGTCACGTTTGGGGATGATCCTTGAGAGTCATTGTCCATCCAGGGTCACTGAGTAGGCCCTAAGATTCTCATATGTCTTGGAACTTTATCAGGGAGAATTCTTTGAGAACTGATATGAATAAAGTTTTGTCCAGGTAGGATCTATATTTTCTTCTATCAAGTGTTTGAGACTTCCAACATTCTGGGACCAGTGGGGCCACTTAAATTCTTGGGATTCTCATGTACAAAAACCCACGTGAAGGCTGGCTCAGTTTTCAAAGACCTTTTTTCAGTTCAGTAAGTGGCAAGGTTTAACTTTTGTATGGGATGCCAGGAGGGCAGATTTGCTATTAGTTCACAGATGGTGTCACCCTTTGGGGCCCCAGCTTTATGGACGGTTCTATTAGGGCCCTCATTTTGCAAAGGTTTTGGTTTGTCTTGAGCCCAGGCATCGAGAACCCCAAAAGACAATGTTCAGTTTCACCTGGTTTGTCAAATACCCTCAAGGCAAAGGTCAGACTTCGGCATTCTGCTACCTCTTTTACATTCTGCCAAAGTATTCCTTATTTTCTTGCCAGCTCATTGCTGTATTTTTAAAATATTTGTTGTTATTCTTTATTTACCTAGTATTTTTAGCTGTTTGCAAAGAGAGGATCAGTTCAGGTAACTATTCCACCATGAAACTAGAAACAGAAGTGGCTGGCCAGCTGGGTGCAGTGGCCCATGCCTGTAATCCCAGCACTTTGGGAGGCCGAGGCAGATGGATCACCTGAAGTCAGGAGTTCGAGACCAGCCTGGCCAACATGGTGAAACCCTGTCTCTAGTAAAAATACAAAAATTAGCTGGGCATGGTGGCACGCATCTATAATCCCAGCTACTTGGGTGGCTGAGGCAGGAGAATCACTTGAACCCGGGAGACAGAGGTTGCAGTGAGCCTAGATGGTGCCACTGCACTCCAGCCTGGGCGACAGAGTGAGACTTTGTCTCGGAAAAAAAAGAAGTGGTTGGCCATTCTTTCAAGTACCTTCTCTCTCTGGTTTCCTTTTCTTGGAACTCCTGTCATCTATAGGACATGTATCAGTATAACAAGGTTCTCAAGCTACCCTCCAACTCGCCCTCTTTATCTCTCACTGCCACCTTCTCATGACCGTCTCAGCTTTAACTTCCAATTTACTAATCCTTTCTTGGACTATAAGTTAATACTTAGCTCTCTGGTGAGTTTCTTATTTTAAGAGCTGTATTCTTTCTTTCCAAAATTTCTAATCAGTTCTTTCTTATGTCTAATCTCTGTTCTTAAGGGTACCACACCCTCTTTTATCTGACGTAAAAACAAATGCTCATTTTTAAAACCTTGTAGGCTGTTACTATTTCGGTTTCCTTGGGTATAAATCCTCCCACTTGGGTTACTGGTCATTCTTCAAGGCATTGGATTTTCTCGTGTATTTTGCAAATTTTGTTTGAGTACTCATGACGCATGGTACTTTGTTTTTCCTTCTAGGACAACACCCAGGGTCATAAAACCAGAAGCACACCTTTCATTAGCTCTCGGGACTGTCGTTCGTACTGGGGGATAACCCTACTCTAGTCCCAGAGCTGATGCTGAGTGGCAGCTTAGTTGCCAGTCACCAGGTAACCAAGTCCTTCAACTGCTACAGACATGGATCCTGTTTCCAGCTGCAATCCCAGGAGACGCAGGGAGTCTTTTCACCCTTTTGTTCATAGGAAAAAAAGCCCAGCTCCAGTTTTACCAACTGGACAGAGGGAGCCTGGCTCCAGTCCTGCATGTACCCCTGGACCTAGGAAATACTGGAAGGGTTTCTGCCCCATGTGGGAGTCAGGGTCTTGGTCTTGTCTTACTACTCAATGCAGAAGGTGGCCAGCTACCACTTTAGCCCTCACCCACAGCTAGAAGTTTCTGTTTCTTTTCCACACAGGAATTACCTTCCAAGAATAGTTGCATAATTTTAACTTAAAGGGTTTTTCATTGGTTGTGAGCGTGCTAGTCTCTGTGTGCACAAACCCACTCTGCCTCTATGACCAGGGTACTTGGCACTGTCTGCCAGAGATGGGCCATTGTGTTTCTGGAACACTGTGGAGAGGAAGAACACACTAGATGGCTTAGGGCAGAGGCAGGAGGCTCAAGGAGAAATCCCAAAGGAAACTCAAGGGTGTAAGCATCCTGGAGGAGATGCAAGTCCAGTTGGCCACCGGTACTGCAGTCAGAGATGATGCAGCCAGCCAGGTACCCTGGAGAGTCAGTTCCACAGAGAAGGCTCATGTCCTAAAGCCAGAACCTTGGGGATCTAGGGTCCACAACCACACCTGAAACCCAGCCTACAACGTCCCCGTCTCTAGCAGAATGGGCCATCCCTCCCATGCAGGGTCTCTGTCCTAGGGGAGCCACAGTCTAGCTCTGACTGGTGGAGTAGGGACAGAGGCCGCCTGGGGCTGGGGAGAGTGGGGAAAGCAGTGCCAGAGACATCAAATCTGGAGTGGCCCTGAGTTGGGGCTTGCCAAGGCCCAGTCTCTCTCACACTGTGAGGATCCCCAGAGGACCAGGGTGGGAGCCTCTCCAGCTACTCCATAGACTACTACAAGGCCTAGGTCTGGGGGAGGTCTTAAAAGAACTTTCTCAGACTCTGTCTCTATCACCCAAGGATCTTGAGATGACCAGCACTGACCATGGACTGGGCCAGGACTTGGCCGCAGAAGGCAGCCTTGAGTGAGAGAACCCAGCCCAACACAGGGGTTATTCATACATATTAAGTACCACCTCTGCAGTCACCCTGTCTCCATCCTGTGGAGCCCAAATCCACTGTACCCTCAGACCTAGGAAATATCTGACACATTTCTGCCACACACAGGGGTTTACTTGTCTCTATTTCCAGATTTTTTTTAAAAAAGTTCAAAATATATACATATATACAGACATATGTACATCCACATGTGCAGACACAAGCACACCCAGAGTTGTTGCTGGTTCTGCCTCCATTCAGAATGGCAGGGGCCACCCAGGAGACAAGGAGCTGACCTCACCCATGGGGGTTTCAGACTTGACAGGCAGGGAGTCTCTGCTCAGAAGCCAAACTGGAGGTGATGGCAAGCCTAGCCCCCATCCCTGCCCAAGACCATCCCCTGGAGGACAGGCCTGATGGGCGAGTGGTGGTGCAGGGCATGCCTCAGTCGGAGTCACAGGCCTTTTGTTCGGTGGCAGCATCCACTGCAGAGGCTAGGTTATCTTCCTGGCCTTTCAGCCTTTCACCTGGGATGGAAGGCAGACAGAAGGGATGGGGAGGGGCCCTGTGCTTGGGCCACCACCCAGTGGGCAGGACCCCACCTTCCCAGGCACTGCACTTACGGATTAGCTCGGCAATGGCCCTCTGAGTCCGTTTTTTTAGTTTCTCCAGCTTCTTGGCCACATCTCTCTTGAGGTCCCTGGAGCAGGGAGGCAGGGAGAAGCAGGAAGGTGAAGGCTGACCTGATGTGGCATTGGGCCCCCTCCCCTCTTGCAGCCCTCTGGCATTAGGAGTCATGCTCGGTTGCTGGAGGGGGCTGCCCTGGGGAAGAGGCCAGGACATTCCCCTTCCGTACCCTCCGAAACCCAGCACAAACCATCATTCCCTGTCCCACTAAGGCAGGGGGACTAGCACCACAAACCCACCCAACACAAGGGACTGAGCTAAGGCAAAGGTGGATGGTTTCTCAGGGACCCTCTCTTGCTCTGGTCCTCTGGTCACCATCAGGGAGTGACTTGCTCCTGCCCACTGTGGGCCCTGCTCCTCCTCCAGCCACTGGCCCAGCCCCTCCACTGTGGGCATCCAGAAGTGCACAAGCACTCAGCCCGTTCTCTCTGGCTCTGGGTTTCCCAGGACATATGCCCCATGCTTTTGTTTCATCAAATTAAAACAGCTGGTGTTAACTCGACCCAGAATCAGGCGAGAGGGATATAGCCCTACCTCCGGCTCAAGGTGAAGACAGACAACAAGCCTCCCGGCCCACAGCACCCTCTCTCCCACTCTCTCTCAGCCTAGCAAGAAGGATGACGACCTCCATTTCAGAGAGGAGGAAACCAGGGCCAGAGGGAACAAGCTATGGTGGTAGAACAGGAACAGAAAACTGTGTCTGCCCTTCCCTCCACCCCTGGCCCCCAAGGACAGTGGTTGGCCTTGCTCAAATGGGAGCTCTGGAGCAGATGGGCTCTCAACCTCTCAGGAGGGCCTTCATGAGGGGCCTGCTGCTCCCCGCGCCTAAGCCCCCCCCATCACTCCTCTCATCCCACCACTTATGTCCTCCTCAGCACTGGTTTCCAACAGTAGCTATCTCATGTAACTCTATGTCTGTACTGCCAGTCTCTGCACTGTGACGGCAGGAAGGGCCAAGCCCCAGGCCCATGCTGGCACCAAGAGCCCCCGAGTCAGCCTGCACCAGCCCTGCACGGGCAACACTCACCAGTCAGGCTTCCGAGGAGCGAGGTTGGCCAGGTCCTGGGAAAGGAGGAGACACACATCAGGGTGGAGGGGCCGCCCCAGGACAAGGGGGAGGGAAGGCTCAAGAAGGAGGGAAATGGGAGAAGGAGAAGGCGGAAGGAGAGGGATGAGGGCAAAGAGGCAGGTGGGAAGGGAATAAAGAAGTGACAAGAAGGAATGGGGGGCAGAGGAAGAGCAAGTGGCGAAGAGAAACAGAACACACAGAAGCAGCGAGGATGCCAGGGTGGCCCAGGCACTCACCACCTCCTCGATGACGGGCTCGGGCTTGGCGGCCTCCAGCTGCTCCTTCACCTTCTCCTCCACTAGAGGGTGCAATAAAACAGAGAAGGCCTGTGGGAAAGGCGCTGCCACTCCGCAGGGACACTGCCTACCGTGGCCCCCAGTGAGAGACGGGACCCCAGGCTTCCTTGCTCCCACCTCTGTGTGGCCCCCAACCAGCCAGAGGTGAAGACCCTGCAAAGGCAGCTCTGGAGGAGGGGCCTGGGTTTCCCAGGATGAAGCAGTCTCCACAGGCCAAGAATGGGACAGCAGGAGGCAGCCAGCCATAGTCAGTCAGGAAGCATGGATGCTGACAATAACTACGAGACCAGAGAGCTGCCTGGATACATACAAAGTGAGGACTGGCTTCTCACACAATCCCAGGGCTCCTGGGCTCTGAGGATGTCCTCTGGGTCCCGGCCTAGCCAGAGCCACAGGTGGCTTTTCCTCCATCCCAACTTAGGTGTATGCTCCCAAGACCAGGGCACAGGCACCTCCCAGCTCCTCCAAGCTGCTGCCAGCATAGTGGTCCTCTGAGCAATCTGACTAGGAGGGTCCTGCCCCTTGGGGACAAATGGCAGAAGCACTAACAACTCTGGGCTTTGTGGGCTTCCTCCAACCCCTGGCACTCAGTGGGCCCATGAGTGCCCTCCCGCTCTGCCTCACCTCCCTCCAGACACAGATGAGAGTTGAGGGCTGCCCCTGACCTGGGCAGTTCTTCACCTCTCTGTCCTGCCTACTGTCCCCCACTGCACCATTACCCTACCAGGTGGGGTCCAAACCTCAAAGCAAGTCATGGGGAAGTGTCTGGATTTCAGGGATGAAGGAGGTGGGGAAGCAGACTGGGATGTGGCCAAATGGGCAACACTTTACTTTTTCCCAAGATAAATGTATTTATTCACTTGTTACTTATGCAATTCAAAGAAAGTTGATAACAAGGCCAGGCGCAGTGGCTCACACCTGGAATCCCAGCACTTTGGGACGCCAAGGCGGGTGGATCACTTGAGGTCAGGAGGAGTTCAAGACCAGCCTGGCCAACATAGTGAAACCCTGTCTCTACTAAAAACACAAAAATTAGCCAGGCGCAGTGGCACACACCTGTAATCCCAGCTACCCAGGAGGCTAAGGTTACGGTGAGCCGAGATTATGCCACTGCACTCCAGCCTAGGCGACAGAGCAAGACTCCGTCTCAAAAAAAAAAAAAACATAAAGAATTAAAACGGGGACCCTCCAGGGCAAGGGCCCAGGGATCCGCAGGACTAAGAAACTTCCTGGCATGAATGGTGTGGACGGCCAGAAGCTCCTGGTGGCTGTGCTGCTCCCACGCCATGGCAAGAGACTAGGCAAGCCCTGGGCCAGGCCCTCTCCCCTGCCTCAGTGCTCCACACTGCCTGTCCACTGCTGTGTGTGGCTGAGTGACTGGCCCCTGTCTCTGACCCCCCCAGGGCCCACAGGACCCATCACCCTGCCCTGCTGCCCAAGGGCCCCATGACCACATCCACTTCTCAGCCAGGAGTCCTCTGAGAGGATGTGGCCTTTTTCAAACCCCACTCAGATCCCTGGGAGGCCTCGATCTCAGGGTGTGAGGAGGACTGAGAAGGCACAAGAGGCCTCTTCAGTGCCCCGACAGCCTCTGCTGCTGCCGAAGGCCGACTGTGCGCATCTGCCATGAGATGGTAACAAAGGGCCAGGGGCATGTAGCAGTGAGGAGTGACATGTGGACAGACAAGCAGGTGTTGGAGGGCTCCAGAGGGGCGTGGCTGCCTACAGCTGTGGGAATGTGGAGGGGAGGCACTCCAGGAGGAGGTGGCGCCTGGGCCTGCAGATGACGCGGACAGGGTCAAGGCACAAAGCACACGAGAGGCTGACTCGGCTCCAAGACTGCTAAGAGTGGCCCGTGAGGGCTGTGAAAATAGGCATGACCATGTGCAAGGCTGGGAAGGCCACAGTCCACCAGGACAGCAGTGAGAACTGCACAGCCCCCAAGGCCTCCATGAAGAGAGAGGAGCCACAAGGGGCCAGAATCTGCAGGCCCAATTCCTGTCCTGGTACTGCTGGTTATTCTCAGAGAGCAAAGCCTGCTGAGGTGAAGGGCGGCTGACAGTGCCAGGAAGCAGAGGTGGAGAGGGGCAGCCTGCTTACCTGCAACCGGTTTGGCCTGGGGCACCCTCCTCTTCTTCAGGTCCTCATCCTCCGGGACATAGTTCCGCAGCCTAAGTTCCCTGCAAGAATAGAGAACACGCAGAGATGAAGTCAGTGTGTGACATGGTCTCATTCATTCATTCATACAATTTGCATAGTCCGTGACTTCCTGACTTTCCTCTGCGCTCTCTGGAGATAGCCTGGTAAGGAGGAGAAGCACAGAATGGAGTGTCATCAGGCAGGCCCCTTGGCACTGTCTCCTGCCACTCAGCGGGACTGGCTGCCCTCCAGAGGCCCTGTCTACTCTGTTGGAGTACGGTTCTCTTCCAGAGCTGGGCTAAGGACGCCTAGGGAGCACAGGGTGTCTATCCTGGATCATACCATTTGACAGATAAGGGGACTGGAGGTCAGAGAGACTGTACCCTTTTCATAGGATCACACAGCAGTGGCTGCACATCTGAGCTCAAGGCAATGTATGACTCCTAGCCAGGGCTAAAGCTCCTAGGCTGAGTGATTCCCAAAAGAGAAGGCCAGTGGTCACCCACAAATTCCCCAAGTCTGGCCCCTCTTCAGAGCCTTCCTGCCCTGGGGCTCATGCCATGGAATACGCCTCAACTACTTAGAGAAAAGCATCTGGGTGTGCTGGGCCAGGGGCATGCAGCAGTGAGGAGTGACATGTGGACAGACAAGCAGGTGTTGGAGGGCTCCAGAGGGGCGCGGCTGCCTACAGCTGTGGGAATGTGGAGGGGAGGCACTCCAGGAGGAGGTGGCACCTGGGCCTGCAGATGACGCGGACAGGGTCAAGGCACAAAGCACACGAGAGGCTGACTCGGCTCCAAGACTGCTAAGAGTGGCCCGTGAGGGCTGTGAAAATAGGCATGACCATGTGCAAGGCTGGGAAGGCCACAGTCCACCAGGACAGCAGTGAGAACTGCACAGCCCCCAAGGCCTCCATGAAGAGAGAGGAGCCACAAGGGGCCAGAATCTCCCGGCGGGAGCTGCGGCTAGCTACTATGTGTTTATGTTCTTCCTGCCTCAGTCTTTTCAGGCAGGGGTGGCTGAACCAAGAACTCACTGGGGTCCTCTCTGGCTCAGAGGCTCATCAAATCCTAGCCCCACACACACAGAAGCAGGCTCCCAGGAAAATGTGTCCCTGGTAACTCCACAGGGCAGCAGGGCGAGAGGTCCTGGGGGCTGCTGGGTCTAAGAAAGGCAAGGCAGAGGCAGTGGGACAGACCCCTAGCCCCAGGGGATGCAGGAGTGGCCCCTCAGATGCCGGCCAGGTGAGACTAGGCCGCAGGTCCTCCTCCTTCCCCAGTACCTCTTTCAGTTCTTGACCACTGGTCCCTCAGAAAAGTCCTGGGCCTCTAAGGTAGGAAACAATTTCCCAACAGGCCTCCCATAGTCTGCCATCTCCCAAGCCCTCTGTCTGGACCAGGTAAAAGTGCTGCTGACTTCCTCAGGCCCTGCAAAAGCAAGCTTTCCCAGAGGCAGGGGTGTCTGTGGCCACACAGCTAGCAAGCGGCAGTGCTTTGGACTCAGGGGCTTTCAGATGCTATTCACTCTCCTATTCAAGGGCTCCACCTGCTTCCTGCCCCCAGCTTACTTACCGTCTCCTTCCCTCCTGCCAGGGCCCCTGAGCCTGGAGCCTTGGGGCTGGGCTGAACCACTGGCGGGGGACGGGGCAGTACCAGCCTCGCCTGTGTGGAGGAAGCCCACCTGCACTCCCAGAAGGCACAGAGATACCCCACCCGGTCCCCCATCCTTGAACGCTTGCCTCGGGCCTGGGGGTATATGTCAGGTCACAGAGGTACAGGGAGACAAAGTGGGGCATGACTGGGTGCAAAGGCTTTCATTCACAACAGGGTGGGGAGAAATGAGGAAGAGAAACTGGGTGTGGGAAGAAAACTGCAGGGATTAGTAAGAAAAAAACTGTCGCTTTCAGAAACTGTCTCCAGGGTTCTGTGAGAAATCAGTAGGAGAGAGGAGAGGCCACAGGGAACCGTACCCAGAACTCACAGCAGCAACACGCACCCATGCCTCCAGACCCAACCACTGCCCGAGGCTTCAGAAGGCCAACTGGAGGAGTGAACCAGAAGCAAGAGGCGGGAGCAGAGCCTTGCGCCCACTGTGTCCTGCCACCCCCAGAGCGGAGCACTGGCCAAGCAGCCAAGAACATCTAGATCCCGACCACTATGGGAAGGTCTCATTCTGGGCCTCAGTTTCCACATTTAGAAACATTAAGGCTGTGCCGGGAGCATCCAGCTCTATCAAGCTGGGTCCACGCCCTCCCCAGATTCACTCTTGGAGGGCTAATCTGATGTGCAGCCACTGTTGTGTGATCGCGTGAAAATGGTGCAGTTTCTCTGACCTCCAGTCCCCTTAGCTTGGAGAGCTAACAGACTTCCCCTCCCTAATGCCCACTTAACTGCCCACCCCCGGAATTCCACCACTACCAAAGGACAGGAGTCTCTGGGAGAGGTCAAGGAGCATGGGGGGTTCAGCTTGGGGACCTGGCCTTTCTAACACAGGCCCAAGATTTAACCTCCCTTATAAAAGCAGGTGGATCACTTTAGGTCAGGACTTTGAGCCTAGCCTGGCCAACATGGTGAAACTCGGTCTCTACTAAAAATACAAAAATTAGCTGGGTGTGGTGCCACATGCCTGTAATCTCAGCTATTCAGGAGGCTGAGGCAGAAGAATCGCTTGAACCCAGGAGGCAGAGGTTGCAATGAGCTGAGATCGCACCACTGCACTCCAGCCTAGGCTGTAGACTATCTCAAAAAAAAAAAAAAAAAAAAAAATTATATATGTATATTTTAATTGGCTTTAGAGAAGTACCAAGACAGCAAGGATTTCAGGGGCTGCAATCATGGAGATAGGGGAAGTACAACAAAGTGAGCCTGACATTACGTCCCTCTTTCCCCTTAAAGCATGTCTATTTACATGCAGCAGCTGAAAAGCTGAGAGACTGAGCAGAGCTTCCCATCAGGTTGATGCAAAAATAACTGTGGTTTTTGCCATTGAACATAGTGGCAGAAACCACAATTACTTTTGCACCAACCTCATATAATCTCATGGGCCTGGAGAGAAAAAAAAAATGTGTGTTTAGGCAGAAACTAAAACAGACTGCCGACTTCTCAACTGAAACTATGGAAACCATAAGACCACGAAATGGTATCTCAGAAGTGTGGACAAAATAAATGTCACACAAAATTCTAAATCTAGTTAAGAAGCCTTCAAGAGAAAGACTTTCAGACAAAGAAAGGTTAGGAGAATTAGTTATCAATTAATCTGTTATTCAAGAAATACTAAAAGGAATACTTTAGGCTAGAGGAAAATGATCTCAGACGGAAACATGGAATTGCAGGGAAAAAATAAAATGCCTCAGAAAGGGTAAATACAATGGCTTGTGTCTGTAATCACAACTACTTGGGAGACTAAGGCAAGAGGATTGCTTGAGCCAGGCATTCAAGGCTGCAGAGAGCTATGATCACACTCTGCACTCCAGCCTAGGTGACAAAGCAAGACCCTGTCTCATAAAAAAAGCAGGGGGAAAAGAGAATTTAAATGAATATTGACTGTATAAAACAGTAATAATAACTTATAGTATTTAAAATATAGCAACAATAGTATAAAAGGCAGAGTGGCAAATAGCCTTAAAGTGTTCTAAGGTCCTAAGCACTGTAGAGGAAACGGTAAAAATGCTACTATTTTCTATTAGACTTTGATAAGTTAAGGATGTATGTTGTTATGGCTGTGGAAATCACTAAAAGAAAGGGAAAACAGCATACAATTAACAAGTTAACAGAGGAAGAAAGTGGAATGATTAAAAACAAAAAAATCCAAAAGGAGACAAGAATGGAGATAAAAAAGGAAAGTCAAGAAACAAATAGTAGGACAAGAGGTTCACACACAAAGCAGGCCCAGGCTGCCATCCTAGGGGCTCCCATAGCCTTACAGTGTCTGGGGCCACCACAGTTCTTGGAGACTGGGCAGGGTGTGACGAGATGGTGCCAGCCAGACCAGTAGGGCAGGCCAACACCTAACACCTTGTCAGCTGGCCAGGAAATACTGAAGCAGCCTGCACTCACCAGCAGTCACTGGCATCTGGAAGCCACCTTTCTGAGGACCACTGGAGCCAAACAATGGTTCTGCCACCCCCATTTTAGAATGAGGAAGTTGCTAAGGGGAGAAGTACTAGCTCTAGCTAAAAGAAAAGAAATAAAAACAACAAAAATGTTGACAGTGGTTATCTCTAGGAGTGACTTTTTCAGGAGTGATTTTTTTCAAGAGATGGGGGTCTTGGCTGGGCATGGTGGCTCACACCTGTAATCCCAACACTTTGGGAGGCCAAGGCGGGTGGATCACCTGAGGTCAGGAGTTCAAGAACAGCCTGGCCAACCAACATGGTGAAACCCCATCTCTACTAAAAATACAAAAATTAGCCAGACGTGGTGGTGGGTGCCTGTAATCCCAGCTACTCAGGAGGCTGAGGCAGGAGAATCACTTGAACCTGGGAGGCAGAGGTTGCAGTGAGCCGAGATGGTGCCACTGCACTCCAGCCTGGGTGAGAAGAGCAAGACTCCATCTCAAAAAAAAAAAAAAAAGAGATGGGGGTCTCATTATGTTGCTCAGGCTGGACTTGATCTCCTAGGCTCAAGCAATCCTCCTGTCTCAGCCTCCTGAATAGCTGGGACTACAAGCATGAGCCACCATGCCCAGCTCTGAGTGATTTTTACTTGCTTCTTTGATTTTCTGTAGTTTCCAGAATTTCTAATCAGTATAATTCTACACAGAAACAACCAACAAAGTACTCAAAAACGTAAAGAGGCAACAGGCAGAGGGGCCGTAAGGCAGCAGAGGACTGTGGCAGGGTTCTGAGTCAGGCAGCACCAGCACCTCAGCTCTGCTGGTGGCCAGTCTCTGTGGCTTAGGGCCAGGCTGTCCCCTAGCCAAAGGGAAGCAGAGACCAGGCCATGCTTTTGGGGCTTTCTGCCCCAGAGTCTATGGGAAGGAGGGCAGTCCAGAAAGCCCAATGGCTTCTAAGACACTATCCTTTGCACCAAATGCCCTAGGCCACCCATAGTCCACCCTATACCGGCAGCCAAAGCCAGGGTGGAGCTTTGCTCTCTCTCCACAAGAGCAGACACAGCAGCCACCTCAGTGCCTCCACTGGCCCTCCCTCTGACTCAGGGACCCCAGTGTCCCCAAAACAAGTCTAAGCTTCTTCACATGGTCCTGGCCCCACAGCCTGTTCACCCTCTCAGCTACACACTTCCCTGTCCATCACGCTTAAAGAGCCAGCTCCAGGAGGTGGCCCTGTGGGCCCCTCCCAGTGTCCCTACTCACCCTGAGGCACAGTGACCGCCCTTCTCCGGGGCCCCCTTTGCCCCACTTGCCTCTCTACCCTCTCCACAGCAGACCCCACTCCACGCATGTGGCCCTGTGTCGGCTGCATGTCTGTCTTTCACAGCCTGCCCTAAAGGCACCAGGCAGCTCCAGGAGGGGCTCAGCATACATTGCCTCAAGCTGGATAAAGGAATTCAGAAGGCACTCAAGAAAGAGCTTTATGGGTAGCCTGGGGCTCTCTGAGCCTCTCAATGACTTGAGAACACATTTGGAAGCAAAGAAGTTGTGCCCAGCAGATAGAGAGGGCAGGAATGTGGCTGGGCCGGGGCAGCCAACCCCTAAGCAACTTCTTTATGGCAAAGCAACAGGGAATGCCAAGTTCGCATTCTATAGAGTTTCCTTCTAAAATGGGTAGCTGACCTTTTCTATTTACTTTACTCTGCTTCAGGCCAGCTGCAGGAGCCCGGGACATGGGCTGGCCAGGGAGGTTCAGGGGAAATCACCCCTAGGGTACTTTTTCACATGTGCCACTGAGAGGAAGCAGGTGGAGAAAGTTGATGTTCTCTGTCAAGTATAGAACCACAGTAGAGTTCTAGAATGACGAAATGAAAGGAAGCTTTGAGATTATGAATCTGATCCAACCCCATCCCTGGCAAACTGGCCTCAAAGCCTACACTGCTCATGGGGGTTTCAAGGAACCCTGGCCCACTTCACTCACTCATGCTACCAGGCTTATCCTTTGGGGCGCTAGCCTCCCTTCTCACCCCTTGTATCTTGAGGCTACTCCACATTCACTCCCTGCCCTGGGCCCCTGGAGGGAGGCAGAGAGGATAAGGACAGGACAGTCCCACAAGGCCTGTTCCCTGAGAACAAGGTCCTCCACCTGGCCACCCTGGTCCCTCCTGCCCATACAGGCCCCGTCACGGGCCAGAGAGAGAACTGCTGTGAGGCACTCCTCCTAGTAACAGACCACAGGGAAGGCCATGCCCAGGATGCGCCTGCAGGCCTTGCAGAGGCCACCACTGACCAGAAAGATTGGCAACTTTGACCAAAGAACACTTTCATTTTTAATATTCAGAGTACAGAGACACTGGAGCTCTGCCAGGAAAACACACTCATGACACTCAAACACGCCCCTAATAATCCTCTGTTTGCTTTAGGCTCTGCATATAGAGACCTACCCCTTGTCCCCAATATAAATAACAAGGCTTCAGTTGCTGCTGCCAGAGGCCAGACCCGACAGAAGCATGAAAATGAGGGGAGAGGCAGCTACCCCAAATGAGGTACACAACTGCTCTAGAGGCTGATCTGGTTTTTCTTTCAAGGGCCATTAAAATGTTCAAACCCCCTGACCCAGTAACCCTGCTCTGGGGAAATTATTCCATAGAAATAGTAACAAAACAGGAGCAAGCAAAACAAAGCATTCTACATACGCACGATCCTGGCAGCATAATTCATAATAGCTACAACACCTCTGGGATCTCTTCTGGCAGAGTGCCCTAGAGTGGCCTAAAGTACCACCAGGCTATGAGGGCAAAGGACAATTTAGTACAGGGATGTTTTTGTTTGGTGGTTGATATTTTTCTTTAGAACACTCAATGGCTGGCTTTGTAGCAAATGAGACTTTTAAAGAGCCCAGTGGCTTCCCCACTCGTGGGCAGAGGAGACTGTCCTCCAGCTGTCACCCAGCAAGGCAACTGTGGCCCAGCCTGAAGAACAGGTACAGTGTAAGGCAATAAAATCTCCCTTCCCTTCTCTTATCCAGCCCACCCCAAGACTCCTGTCCTTCTGGCCACACAAAGAGGACAAGGTCTATTGGAGCACATGACACAAGAAGTGACCATGGGCAGGACAGGGCCACATCACAGCCCCAGGGGGTGGACAGGCCTCCAAGCAAGCCCTAGCAAATGCGTCCTCAGCAGGTTTCAGAAAAAGGAGTGGGAGCACCTTTGTGCCCCCACCTGAAACCACAGGCCAGAAAGCATGAGATACAGCGCCCTCCCCAGTAGGGGCAGCCTCCACACATGGCCTCTCAGAGGCCACCTCTCGAGACCACCCTTCCACAGAGGGAGAGGTTGTCACTGACATTTTCTCAATGTGGAAAACAGTCCAGAAAGATTATCCGAGGTGCCAGAGTTGAAGGAAGAGCCGGAGGCAGAATCCACACCCTGCTCTCTGGCCTAGGGGTGGACCCCACATCAGCTTCCTGCATCTGGCTCCTCAGGGACCAGCAAACCAGCAATTGCAGTAGAGAAGCTACCTGACACAGTGACTGGGGCCTGGCCAGGGCTGCAGGTGGCTCTGCCAGGGCTCTGAGTGCTCAAGTGTTCCTCAAAGGAAAAACTCCTGCAGCCTACCCCACAGTGGAGTTCAGCCTACAGCATCATCCTGGAAACTCCCTCCCTCAACGGGAGCCCAGCTTCTCAGCTCTCCCCACTGCCAGGAGAAGCCTTCCTCAGCCCTAAAAATTACAATTTTAGGTCACAGATCTTAGAGGCAGAAGGAGCTTCAGAAGTAGTATAGTCAAGCCCTTGCCTTAAAAACAAGGAGGCCGGAGAAGCCAGAGCTGGCTGAGGATGAGATCTGTATGGGAGCGCCCACCAAGACAGATCAACAGCTATGGCCACATGTTGGCACCAAGGCCTACCCAAAGGCCCCTGAGGGATGGCTTATAAGCAGCCAACGGCTGTTCCAGGCAATGACCAGGGCTGAGTGTTAGTTAAATGAGGCCCCTGCCCTGCCGGAGCTACCATCACATCTGCATCATGTGGTCTGCACCCACTCTCATCCTAGACACTGCAGAACCTAACCAAGGTGCTCTACACTGACAAGTTGAACTTTGCACCCATCCCACCTGGAAGCCCATAGCTAGTGGGTACTTAAGGCATTAGAAAAAACTGGTCTGCCAAAAACAAAACAAAAAACCTCAAGACTAAAAAATAAATCATGGTACTCTCAAAGAAATATTAAGCTGCCATAGATAACTTCATGAAAGTGTATTTACCAAAAGATAGTCATGACACGGCTCAAGAAAAAAGGTTACAAAACAGCATGACATGCACAGATACATGTTGATCTGTAGTTTCTAAGTTTTCTACAATCAAAAAATCTATAATTTATGTAAATATCAATTTAGATTTTTTTTTTTTTTTTGAGATGGAGTCTTGCTCTGTCGCCCAGGCTGGAGTGCAGTGGCGCGATCTCGGCTCACTGCAAGCTCCACCTCCCGGGTTCATGCCATTCTCCTGCCTCAGCCTCCCGAGTAGCTGGGACTACAGGCACCCGCCACCACACCCGGCTAATTTTTTTTTGTATTTTTAGTAGAGACGGGGTTTCACAGTGTTAGCCAGGATGGTCTCAATCACCTGACTTTGTGATCCACCTGCCTCAGCCTCCCAAAGTGCTGGGATTACAGGCATGAGCCATGGCACCCGGCCGTAAATATCAATTTAAATTTTAAAACAGGAGAGGAGTAAACATTTATGGCAGATGAGCTAAGCCCCAAAGGGCCCAAAAGGTGAGAACTGGATTGGCCACGTTGGCCATGTGGGACCCAGATGTTGGGGGACAGGGGCCTGCATAGCCCACTGCCCCTCACCCTCCCAGGGCCCAATCTAGCCCACAGACCACTCTGGGAAAGTGGATGGTGCTCAACCCCATCAGGCTGCCCTAAGCAGCAAACCGCCAGCAGCTGCTGCACTCTGCCAAAGACTCTTTCCCCTACACAGGGAGGGGTCTCAGTGGCAGCTCCACTCCCTTTCAAAAGTTGGAGGATTTTAGCCAAGGAAATTTTAGCCAAGTCGCTTCACCTGCCTGGACTGTAGTTTCTTCACCTATAAATGCAGATCACATTAGTCCCAGAACAGAGGTGAAGACTTCATAAGAGGAGCTTTGGAAGCTGAGATCAGGACATACAAGATATCATAACTTAATGCACACAGAAAGGATTCAGCTGTGCTCCTACCCCACCCTACCCAGAAGGGAGGTGCCTGGTGCCAGCACACGGTGAGTCGGCTTCACTATCTTCCTTAAACCAGTTCTCTCTTGACTCATTCTCCCACATTCCCAGGCCTATTCCCGAGAAACAGGGTCAGGAAAAACGAGGCGGTGGTGGGTCTCTGTGCTGCTGCTTCAGCAGGAGATCTCCACTGCCCATGACTGGGACATCACCAGATGTAGACATCCTCTACAGTGGGACTGAAACAACTCAGGAGGCGTGATGGGAGCCGCCCTGGTTGGTACCACCAGGGTGGAGCAATGTATGCCAAATCAAGCTGATGTCATGGATCAAACAACCTGATCTGTGATACACCCTGGTGTGTGGAAACCATCAGTGGGTCCCAGCACACAGAGCAGAGAGGCCTGGCATTGGCTGGACTCAAGGGTTTGGGCACTGGGCCAGGGCTGGGCCTTAGCTGGGGTGGGAAGTCTCTCCACAAGAGGGTCATGCACACATTGAGCTGGGGAAGAGATTTTCCAACTCTGAAGAAGGAAGGCTAGTGGCCTCATTGCTTTTGCAATATGTGACACCCAGCCCCGGTCAAACAACTATCTCTGATGGTGACCAACTTTTCCAGCTGTGTGCAGACCTCCATACAAAGCCACAGGGAGGTGGTGGCTGTGGAGGTTGGGAGTTTGGGACTTGCTTGTTCAGGCACTTTCTGGCATAGGAGGAGGCAAGTGCTCCTGGTTAAGTGCCTCCTCCCTTCTCCTCCCACCTATCAGCCCCAACCCAACAGTCCATCCATCCCACAAGGCAGGGTGGCAATGGCTGTCAGCCACAAATGCTGCCCTAGACATGCCTCCATGGCACATATCAGCCAACCTCCCATCAGGAAGAAGTGACGGAGAGCTTTAAAAAAAAAAAAAAAAAAAGCAGCTGACACTGACACGAACGCCCCTGAATGCCCTCTTCCATGGGCCAGCTTTCCAGAGCACATCTTATCTGGATAGTACACAGGGGGCTGGGGCAAGGGAGCTGCCTTAGGGATGAGTCATCCATGCCTCTACAGAGTTAGCTACAAGAAGGCTGGCAGAGACAGGGAAGAGTCAGCCCAGGGAAGTAGGGCCCATCTAGGGGTAGGAAGGCATCCTTTCTTCCCACAGAGCCTGGGCTGGTCGAGCTGCTGGAGCTCACTCCCACCCAATGGGGATTTGGTTGTATGGGGATGGGACAGGATTTATCCTAGGAGAATAATACAAATTTTAAAAAGGAATCTGGATCTATAGATTCAATGCAATTCTATCAAAATCCCAGCAAGCTTCTTTTAATAGATATTAACAAGCTAACTATAAAATGCATAAGGAAAAGCAAAGGAACTGTTAGAACAGCTAACATAATTCTGAAAAGGTCTCCTCAGGCAGTGGGGCAGGAACACAGGCAGGCAGGCGGGTGACTCTTCAAGATGGCTGGTGAGGGGCAAGGTCCTGGGGTGGCTCCCTCCAATCCTGCTGGATTTTCATTTACTTAGCCACAAACCCTGGCCCTACACTATATCTGGTTAGACAAATGAATCTGCAAAATGAGGCCACTCAGCTTATTTCCAAGGACTATCTAATGCAGCAAATAAGCGAGGCTCTACAAAGTGGTTCCTAATCACAAACTTCTAGGTCACCTTTCCTTATTTCTACTCCCATCCATTGCCTCACATTTCCCCCAACTGTTGCCTTATTTGCAAAGCTGGCACATGCTTTATGTAAAAGTTACTTCTGCCTTTTCGAGGTGTGTCCAGAGTCCTTTCACTCTCTCGGGAGGACCTCACAGTGCCTTCCTTCTGCCCAGAGCCCCAGTACTTGCTGGGCAAACAGGTATGGCATTTGCTCTGTTCATCAGGTGAAGCAAGTTTTATTTCATTTTTTTCTGCGGCTCACTGAGAATCACAGAAGATTCTGTGGCTCACTGAGGCAATGTGACTTGCCCAGGGTTAGAGAATTAACTGGCAGGGCTTGGCCTCAAACCCGGGAACTGCTTCCAAAGCTTGACCTTGCTCCATCTGTCTAGGTCCTTTCATTTCAGGGACTGCTGCTGAACCGAGAATCTTCTCAACATGTGTTCTTTCCCTAAGTCCCTAAATTAAAACAGAAAAAAAAAATTTAAAGCATGATGAACTAGCTACATCAATATATGGAACTGACCACCAGGCAGGGGACACTGAGTGACCTGGAGAGTAACTGAGGCAGATGGACCCTGCTCTCTGCCAGCTAATGGGACATAGGGAGCCGAGACACTCACAGGCAGCAGGCCCTGGGGTCACTCAGTCATTAGAGTTCAGAGCTGAGTGGCAGTGTGGGATGGAATGACTCAGGGAGGAATCCTGGTCAGGGCATAAGAGGAGAAACTAGGGAACGAGGGGAAGAGGAGGGTGCCCCTTCCATCTCTCTGTAGGGCCTGGGTGAGGGAAGCATCAGAGACAACTCAGTCTTTCCCATCCAGGTTGGGCCCTGGGTCTCAGATGCAGATCTGTGTAACTCCCTTGGCGTCACTCCTGAGATAGTGAGGGGGTCAGACTGGAAGGGGCCCCCAGGGATACTGAGTAAAGGAGAGTTGGGGTGATGTCTGTTCATGCCTCCCCAACAAGAGGCTACACCACCCACCCTTTCACACTGCAGATTCATGCCTCTGGACCTTTGCCGCCCAAACCCTACCATCTGGATTCCAGACTTAAAAGGTATGTTCTCCATAAGGCCTTGTCCCACTGAAGGCAGCAGAGTGTTAGCTGAAAGCACCCCTGGGTGGGCACCACACTCCTCTTAGCACACTCCAGAATGGCTGGTGCCGGTGGGGCTTCACACCTGGCACCTGGGCTCAACCCAGAGTGACCCTGACTGAAGTAGGCTGTTCTCGCCTCCCAGCAGCCGAGGAAGGATGCTCACTGGTGAATGGCCTCAGGGGTCATCTCTCCAATGGAATGGAAGGTCACTTCTTTCTCTCCAGTGGCAAAGGAGGCTGTAGCAGGGGCTATGGCCTAGGGGGTTCTCTGGAATCAGCTCCCAATCCATAAGCATCCTGCGTGAGAGCCCCTTTCCAGACTTGGGGTACAAATAAAAAGCAAGATCCCCCGGGATGGACATGGCCTCTGCTGCATCCTGCTCTTCCTGGAAAGTCCATCATCCCCAAGCCCTGGACCCTGCAGTCTAAAGTTAAGTCCACATGGGTCTGGCCCTGTGTTAGGCAACCAATGTTCTAATCTGCCTTCCTAAATAACCTGAGCAAGCCCTCTGCTCTGGATCTGTTAAAGTCAGAAGAGTCTGTTTTTCTCTGGGGCCTACAAATACAGGCACAACTCCTTGCTCAGGCTAGGCTTCCTGGCAACCAAGGGAGTGACTGAGTAGCAGGCCCTGCCAGGTACAGGATGCTAGAAGTCCACCTGCCCAAAGTCTCTAGAAGGACAGCCCCGAAAGCCAAGCTCTCAACGACTGGGAGGCAAACCTGTTCCACCACGCTCCACTGCCTCAAAAGAGGCCAGATCAGAGCAAAGCAGAAGAATATGATGAGCTGAAGCCGAACCCAATTCAATGTCCAGCATGGTTGGTCCCTGGGCTGCGGTAAGAAAACAAAACAGGGCCCTGCACCTGCCCAGCTCAGTAGGCTCAAGACAGGGCCTCAGAGCAGGTCTTGTGCTCCACTACAAATGACCTGTAAGACCTAACAGGAAGCAGGTCCTCACATGGCAGGGCCTCTTTTATCTAGAACTCACTGACAGGAGCCTGGAACTACACATGCCCTTTGGTTTTTTTCCCACAGTTTTCATTATGATATATCTCAGGCACACAGAAAAGTCCGGAGAATAACCTAACACACATACTCACCTCCTGCAGAGTCAATAAAAGCAATGTTTTGCCATATTCCAGACAGGTTTGTTCCCCTCCTGTTTTTTTTTTCTTTTGTTATAACAAAATCACAAATCATTGGCCAGGCCCAGTGGCTCACACCTGTAATTCCAACACTTTGGGAGGCTGAAGTGGGTGGACTGCCTGCGCTCAGGAGTTTGAGACCAGCCTGGGCAACTTGGTGAAACCATGTTGTTTTTGTACCAAAAAATTAGCTGGGCATGGTGGTGCGCACCTGTGGTCCCAGCTTCTTGGGAGGCTGAGGTGGGAAGATTGCTTGAGCCTGGGAGCCACGTGAAGGTTGCAGTGAGCTGAGATAGCGCCACTGCACTCCAGCCTGGGTGACAGAGTGAGACCCCGTCTCAAAAAAAAGAAAAACAAGTCACACATCATAGAGCCTTTCCCTAATCCTGTTTCCTCCTTGCTTCCCCAGACGTCAATCGGAGGCATCACTCCTCATGTATGTGTTTACACTTCTGCTTTCGCTTTCTTGGCAGCACCTGACACTGTATCACACACCTGCTTCTTTGTTAACAGCCTGTCTCCTTCCAGAAAATGTCAGCTCCATGAGGGTAGGGGCTGTACTTTGTCTGCTGTTGCCTTCCAGGGGCCCACAATGGTACCCTGCACAGAGCAGACAACCAATAAAGTCAGTACTTGCCAACTGAGTAACACACATATATCATTTTGTGTTCCTAAATTTGATATAAATGTTCCTGCCCTGTATGCCTCAATTCTGAAACCTGATTTTTCCTTCACTCAACACCACGTTTGAGAGTCACAACCACATGGTTCAACATTCAAGCCTCTTACTGTATGACCCACCCACCCACCTGCTAAACCAGTGACCCTTCTTTCTCATCGAGGAGACGGAGGGGTGGGAATCAGAGAAAAAACCACCAGCAAATCAAAGCCCAGAAACTGGAACTCAGGCTCCAGCCAGAGTTCCAGTTTTTGAGAAACTAAGAACCAACCAGAAGACCAAAGGGCCTCTCATATGTAGTTACCACAGAATGGGGGAACTGTGCCAGCACCCACCCATAAAGCCACGTATGTTGGGGTCACCTGGCAAAGGAGCAACTAACTGGCCTTCATCTTCCCATCACCAGCCAGGGACCTTCAAGAGCTGGGGGCTAAGGCCCAACAAAAAGCCCCAGGCCCAGTGCCAGCAGACCCACTCACCACTCACCATTTAGCATTACCAGCCTCTAAGCATAGAGCTGGTAGCATGTCTGAACCCGAGTAGTGGGTATGGACTCTGCAGGGCTCTCAGGATGGTGTGAAAACATTTTGTAAGTCGTGTCTGTGATTGCTCCTGATTACAAAGGCAGAGATGAGGCCCGCATGTGGGGAGGTTCTACTCATACTGGTGAAGGTGAAAAAAGGCTGTGGCATTAGGAAAGCCTGCTCTGGTGTGGCTGCCCAGCTTCCTCTAAAGAACATTCCCTCCCCTCCCGCTCCCCCTGTGCAAAGCAGAGCCTAAGCCCATCAAGATCTACACCCCCACCGTGCCTGAAGAAAGCTGCTCAGAGCAAAGGAAATCAAGGCAACCCGTTCAGAAAGACACACAGTCTGGCCCCAGGAAGAGAGCCCCATCTCAGGGCGAGGCATGGGAGGGAGGACATGAGACCTCTGGAACTGCTGACACGGGAGTGGTAGTCAGACACTCTGCTCACAAACATCAGCGGCACAGCTTTGCCTCGCCCCACCCCACACACTGGTTCCAGCAACAGTTTCCAGGCTCCAGATTTTGGGGAGGCAAAGCAGCATCTGAGGCTCTGTGGAGGTTGCAGCCCTCAAGACTGCAGGGGAAGACCTCGTGCCTGCAATCACGAGGGAAGGGTACCCAAGACCCTCATGTGTGCTGTGTTTAGGCAACTTAAGTGGACCCAACCAGATGACAGTATTTGACAAAGTAAGATAAATACTAGAGAGGGAAATGAAGCCAGAGGGGCACAGACAACGAGAAAGGTGCCCTTTGAGCCGAACTCTATATGAAGACCCAGACATCAAAGGTATAGGAGAGATGAGAAGGACCTCCAGGCTGAGAGGACAGACAAAAGACTGGTCAGGAAATGCTGAGTGGCCAGGGGTGGCAAGGGCTGACCACAAAGGGCTCTGGCTAGAGGGAAACCAGAGGAGGTTGGATGAGGCCAGATGGCCCAGGCAGAGCTTCACATGCCAGGTGCAGAAGGGGCACTTACTCAGCAGGCAATGGAGAACCACGCCATGAAAGGTGTATGAGAAGGGTAAAAAGGCATAATGTAAGGGCTAGAAAGAAAATGCTGGGGGCTGAGTAACAGCCAAATGGAAAATGAGGGAAAGGAGGCAGAGAAGGCCTCAACAAGGGCCTTCTGAGACGTTGAGATTTTAAGGTCTGAACAGGACAGCCATGGGCAGAAAGAAGAGGGGAGGGAACAGGGCAGACACTGAACAGAGTTGGGAGGACCCAGAGACCGGGAGACCGATGAGAGCTGGAGGAGAGAGCAGACCCTGGAGCTGCATAGGGGCATTACCTGTGCTTCTCGCCTTCTTCCTCCTCTTCTCTGAGATGCTTGGTCTTTGGCTCCCCATCTTCCTTGTCCTGCAAAGAAAGGGAGAAAACCACCAGCTCAGTTGAAAGCTCCTACTTCCAGTCCACGTGGCCCAGGGAGCTAAAGAACAGGACATCTCAGAAGGGGGGCACCTGGCAGGGCCCAGCTTGGTGTCCCAGACTCCAAGCAGGGTACATGCCTGCTGCATCTCATAGGCACAACTGGAGCCTCACTGCCTGTGCAGAATTTAAAAATCCATAACTCTTGGCTGGGCACGGTGGCTCATGCCTGTAATCCCAGCACTTTGGGAGGCGGAGGTGGGCGGATCTCGAGGTCAGGAGATCGCAACCATCCTGGCTAACACAGTGAAACCCTGTCTCTACTAAAAACACACAAAAAAATTAGCTGGGTGTGGTAGTGGGCGCCTGTAGTCCCAGCTACTCGGGAGGCTGAGGCAGGAGAATGGCGTGAACCTGGGAGGCGGAGCTTGCAGTGAGCAGAGATCAAGCCACTGCACTCCAGCCTGGGCGACAGAGCGAGACTCCGTCTCAAAAAAAAAAACAACAACAAAAAAAGTCCGTAACTCCAGCCCAGTCCCAGGTACCTGGTAGCCCTTAGAGAACACTCGCAGAAAGAGCTGGATGGCTTTAGGTGGTGAGAAATGCAGCCACTTGGTGCCATGGAGGGGCCATGCTGGCAGGTCACCAGTCACCTTCATGGGTCTAGACGGAACCACCTGCTAAGCTAGGAAAGACTGGGGGAAGAAGTCACCAGCAACCAGGGCAGGATGAGAGCTCAGGCCTCCTGAGACACCTTTCAGGCCAGAGTCCTCTCCAGAAATACCTATTTGATTCGCTTTAGAAGTAACATGAACTAGGACCAGGCTTCTAACAAGATTCACTGCCTAGGCCTATGCTATATTCAGGGAGACAGAGGCAAGGGGAATTAGTCAGAAGTTTCCATGAAAATTTTCTTAATCTGGTTCTTTTGACTTCCCACCAACTGCACCTCTTTTTGAAGTCTAGAGAGTCATGTTCATCTGAACCTTGACATGTTATGCTTGTTCTCAGGTGCACTGGGGGCCACAACAGAAGGAAACTGCCATACTGCTTCCACCTGAAGCAGAAAATGTCCTCCTGGACTTTCTCCCTTATTATGTGATTACCTCTGTTAGGTCAGCCTGCCTGTGGACAAACTGACGCAGGGTGTGTATGCGCATGCGTAAATTCGTGTGCCCACACCTGGGGTCCGGGCGTGGCCTGAGAGGCCCCATGACAGAGCCGTTGTGGGTCTCCCTGCATGCCAGCGTTGGCACTCCAGAAGGTGACAATGCTCACTTCACTATGGCAGCGTCCTGCCTTCGACTCTCGCAGAGCAGTGTTCTGAGAGAGATCTGTGAGCTCCTTCCATTGGGAGTCTGCTCTGGTGGACACAGAATGCGCTGGAGCCTGCATATAAATTACAAGTAAAACAGCTGCTTGAACTACCTTTCCTAGACATTTATTTACGCCATTGACAACTGCCTTCCTAAGAATGGTATCTGCTTTATGTGGAGACTGCAGGCATCGACCAGACCCTGCCATTCCTTGGCCACACAACCTCCGGGGAGCAGACTACCAAAACCAGGTTGGAGGCCTGGCCCAGAGAAAGGCTTTTGTCATGTGAACAGATCAAGATGTCCCCCACCCCAACTCAGGGGAGCTCATCTCATGGCAACGAGGCAGCGGGAACAAAATAACTGACCAAGTGACAGCAGCTACGTGAGAGAGGTCAACATGGAATGTGGTTCTTGGGGGATGGGTGAGGGGTTTCCTACCGAGAGATGGGCTGGGCAGAATTGGGTGATACAGCATAGGGGGACAGAAGTGGGAAGGGCATTCCCGGTGGGAAGCAGAGCTTGAACAAAGGCAGGGTGTGGTCTGAAGAGCATGCAGGTGACTGGGGTTGGGGGAGGGGGTGACGATGATTGCCAGGTAAGACGGTCAAGGCAGGCAATGGCCGAACACAGAGGGCTCTGGCCAGTGTTCTTAAGCAATGGAGAAACCAAGGAGAGACTGGGGAGAGTCCACTAACCTCTGCTGGGCAAGGCAGGCCCTGGGGTGGACAGGCAGATGCTTGGTGATGGCCAAAGAGGGAAGGGAGAACAGAGTATAAATGCTTCACTGAGAAACAAGTCAGGATTCTCCAAATGGCTCCCAGGGCTGCTGGGACCTGGACGGGGCTTCCACAGGGGCCCTGCTGACACATGCAGCCCTCCCTGACTAAAGACTAGCCGATGAAGCAAGCCAGAGCCTGCACATTCTAGAAAAAAATTCCTTCCTGACTCCCAACCAGCGGACACCCTGAAGGCTACTCCCTGAAGTGCCCACCTCAGGGGAAGGAGCGGCAGACACCTGCCCTGGGTAAGGGCAGAGAAGGAAAAGCAGAAAGGGCTCTTCTTTCCCCACACTGGGCTAGTAGGGCAAGACCCCCAGCCACAAAGACGACTCCTTTCCACAGGTGTTCTGTTAACCTGAACCACCTGGCAGAAGCAGGCGGGGACTACAGGAAAGTGTCCAGCCTTTGGGAGGAGTGCTTTGCAAATACCATGCCCTTTCTCAGCTCTCAAGCAAGGTCAAACAGCTGCCACCACCCTCCTGGAGCCCCAGAGACATTCAAGTGCCTCAGCAAAGACCAAGTTATTCATTAATAAATGAGAAAACACCCAACTATCTAAATGACTTTAAAAAATGCCCAGCAATCTGGTGGGTGGGGGGCAGCACTAGCTCTGCAGACAGCATGAGGTTAAAAATGACCCCAGCCTAGGATGCTGTGCAAAGAGCAGGGGCTCAAAAAAGATAAAGATCCACATCTGTGGCACCAGCAGGTGAACAAATGAACAGGCCACACAAGTGGGGGAGATAAGGTGTACCTCAGCCTTCCTGACAAAGAGTGATTCATAAATAGTACAATGGGCATTCACAGGAGGGAAAATCGCTTTTGGTGACACTGGCCTGAATCACAAGATATGGCCCTTTGCTCCCCAGGATAGTGGAGGGAAGCGCAGACCACTTGAAGCTCACCCCTACCTGAGAGACTCCAAGAGCCTCAGACCTGGAGGGCTCGCAGGATCACCCATTCTAGGTCCTCAATTTAACCCATGGGAAAACCTGGGAAATGGCAGTCAGGGAAAAGGAAAAGATCTGTCCAAAGTCACAGAACCCATCAGCGGTAGCTGCAAGTCTGGATCCAGGTCGTCCTGATATCTGGCCCTCGTTCTTGCCAAGGAGACAAGAGAGAGGCTATCAAGAGTGGAAGAGTGGCGCTGAGTTTCTAAGGAGCTCTGATTCTACCCGTCTCTCCTGCGCTCCCCACACAGTTCAGACCTGGCCCCATGTGCTCAGATGCGGCCACAGCCAGCCCAAGTCCAAGCCTAGGCCCTGCTGGACACTCAGTAGGAAAGCAGGCAGGGCCCTAGGTGCACAGCCTCCCCAGGAATCTAGAGACACTTCGCTCACCCTGAGACCTTTAAATCAGACTCAATGCCTCACCACCCCCACTCCCCACTCCACACCCTTCCCAAATCTTGCCATCTTCTCCCTCCTTCCCAATCCCTAGTCTCCTCTACCACCTCCTTAGCTCCCCACCACAACCAAGCCCCCAGCCATTCCCCTCCACTCTTGCCTGCCAGCCAGCCTTCCCCTCTACTCTGGAGAATACAGCTGCCTCCAGCATTTTTCCCTCTCTTTCTCCAACCTATCTCCCGTAAGTCTCTCTTCATCTCATCAATCCACATTCCTGGCCTCCTCTTCAAAGATACTGGTCAGACCACACTGCACCTCTGCTCAAAGCTCTCACTGGGTCTCCACACCCCCAGGACAACAGCCATTCATCTCAACCTCACATCTGCTCTGTCCAGAACACTCTTACACCCCCACATTTTGTCCCAAATCCTGAAATATCTACTCTGATAACTCCCAAGAAAACACACCATCTGGCCAGTCCTAGAGGCCAGGTCAAAGGCCACCTCCTCAAAGCAGCCTTCTAAGATTCCCAGGCAAAAGAACCCTCTGGGCTTACCCAGTGCATATCAGGGTCTGACCGTAGGCCCAGGGCACAGGCCTGTGGCCATTCCTATTCACATGTAGGCTTTAATACCCCTTCCCTTCAAGAACCTCTCAGCACAGGGCATCTCCTAGAGCACCTCAAGGCCTAGCCCAGAGCCTGGGCTAGACAACCTTCAGAAACTCTACCAATTTAACTGCTACCCTCTCCACCAACTCCAGAAGAGTAAACCTCAGGAACGCTGATGGCTGGAGGGCAGGAGAGCCATGGTCTGGGCTGGGGCCCTCCCCATAGCCTACTTGCCTGTTAATGGAGGTACTCCCCCATTTCTCACCCCTGCCCACATCTCCACGCCTAGACCTTGCACCCCGCCCTCACCTCCTCCCAGAGCCTTCAGGAGGAAGAAGCCTTTGAGGCAGGATTTCAGGGGGTCTCAAATACAGCCCTGCTCAGGACAGAGTCTGACTGACCTGTTTCCTAATGTTTGAAATCCTTTTTATCAGGGACAAAACTGTTACAAATAAAATTAGAGCTGTGCAGGGTTGGTATTGTTTCTTCCTTAAATGTTCAACAAGACTTCAGTGAAGCAATCTTGGCCTGAAGTTTTATTTGGGAAAATATTTTAGTTATAGGACTGTATAGATTTTCTATTTCTTCTCCAGTCACCATTATTAATTTATGTCTTTCAAGATGTCTGTTTCACCTAAGTTATTGAATTTACTGGCACAAAGTGACTTATACTGTTCTCTTAACAGCCTAATGTCTGTAAGATCTGTAGTGATGTTCACTGATATTGATAATTTGTGTCATTTTTCTTTATCAGACCAGCTAGAGGTTTATCAATTTTGGGATGTGCCTCCATCTCATCTCCTCAGACTCGGTGTTTCAACAATGGGTTTGCTCCTCAGTCTCCTCTCTCTGGAAGGATTCCTCAATGAATGAGTACACCTGCCTCTGGATGGCACATGAAGCATGGGGGCAGAATCAATCCACATTGCTGTCTGAATGTAGTACCACTGCTAGAAGCAGGTCAATCAACAACCAGGCCTACAGGAGGAGGGAGGAAGAAGAGAGGCTGCTCTATGTCCTCCTGTTGCCCCTTCCCACCCACAGTAAGATGAAGATCTCTTTCCTTGCACCCCTCAGTCTCCTTTGTGGGCCAGGTCTACCTTGGGCACAAAGATAAAATAAGAACCCTGTCCTCAAGAATCTCAAGTCTACTCAAAGGAGCAGACTTAGAAAATGTAACTCAGTGCCATGAGTAGTGAGGAAAGCTTTACTAAATATCTCGTACACTTAGGGAATTAGCAAGGGATAGCTGTTGTCGGGGAAGGAAGTAATCCTTAAACTCAATTCTAAATGTCCACTGGGGGATTACGAGGCAGCTAAAGAAGGCAGAGCATTCCTGGGAGTGGTAACTGCCTACAAAGACATGAGAGCGGAGCAAGAGCACTGTCACAGCCTGCAGAGCAGGCCCACATGGCTGGCCCAGCCTCACCTGATGGTGTCAGGGGCAGGGCTCACAGGGCATTCCTCCAGCACCGTGGGAGGGCTGAGCCCAGCATGAGGGCCGACACCCTGAACGGGCACTGTGGTAGCCTACAAGATGTGTCATGGGAGGAAAGGGGAAGACCAGAAGTCAGGTGAGATCCTCCACTCCCAGCCTGGACCTGCTCCAGCCTGCTGCTGTTTGTGTGTCTGTGTTTGGGAGGGGGGTTAAAGTTAAAATGAGGGCTGGGAACTGTCACTGGGGGCGGGTGTGCCGAAGCAGGAGGACTTGAGTTCAGGGGATAAGGAATAAGCCCCTCCCTCTTCCTAAGACTTCCCAAGGACTCAAACTTTTAGGAGCTGCTGCCTAGAGCTCTCCCTTCCAGAAGAAAATAAGGGAAGCAGGAAAGGGTTAAGAGAGAGACATTCAACTTCTCATCTAGGGTCTTCCCACCCTTCTTTAGCTTCCTGAAGAAGCTAGAGACTCAACAGGAACTCATGGGTACAGAAACACTTTCCAACCCCCAGGTGACATGCCCCATTAGCTCTGAGTATGCCTGCTATAATGTCCATGGGAAACTGCCCTCTCTTCAACAGTTAAAGAGAAAATAAGACCTCAAAATCCTAGCCCCCTAAGAAGAGGCCAAACTGGCCCCACTTTGAGCCTTTCCAGTTCTGATTTGGGCCCAGGGTGGGGAAAAAAATCAAAAGAGATGGGCACATAGTGCCTGAAGGTGACAGGAAGAGACAGACAATGCTGGGGCAAACTTGTCAGGCTCCCCAGTGTCACCTTGTGCCCATCCTCAGGGCCACTGCAGCCCCATGCTGGGGTGGAGGGACTTCCTGTCGGGTGCGGCCATGGTGGGAGCTGTGTTCCAAGGGCACTTAGCGGGTAGGGCAGTCACCCAGAGTCTGACTCACCCTGAAGATGGAGTGATAAGTGGGCTGAACACCACCATGCCTGGGACCAGAAACTGCACAGATCTCTACTGCCCAGAGACTGGGAAGGGGAAAGCGGGAGAGACTCTGCTTCCCCTGGGCAGGCTGAGATCTCATCAGGCTGCAGAGCTCCTCACTCTGGGTCCCCTGCACTCAATGTGCTGCTAGGACGACTTGGTCCGAGCATCCACTCTATCTGCTGACCAGACCAAGAGTTCCTAGAGGGCAGACGTTTGTTGTACCAGTTTGCACCCACAGGCCTGACACCAACTACAGCAGGCACAGCACAGTGGTAGAGCACGTGCACAGGAGCGGGGAAATCCTGGCTCCATTTCATCTTGGCCGTGTGACCTTGGGCAAGTTATACGACCTTTCTGGCCTCAGTTTCCTCATCTACAAAAATGAGGATAATCATACTGACATCATATCACTATTACAAAGAAATGATGAAGGAGAAAAACCTGCAGCTTAGGGAGACGAAGCAGTCGAGCCTGAAGAGCAGGGAGAATCAGGCCAGGGCAGGAAGGAAAGGGCTGCAGAAAAGCCAGCGGGGCACAGGCCCAGAACAGTGTGCCTCTGCAGAGGTCATGGTAAGCTTCCACGCCCATCATCCTTATCAGATGTTCTCAGCAATCCTGTGAGCAGACAGGGCAGTGTTGTAATACCTGCTTCACCAAGACATGAGAAGATGATGTCAGATGATCTGTGCAGTGTAGACAGATCTGATTCCCCATTCAGTGCTTCATCAAGAGTCAGCAGGAGCAGGTGGGGATTACCATCCAATAGGCTGGGATTAGCTAAGAGCCACTGCTCCCCTGTGGGTTCACGTGTTCCTTAAAGGCTTCTGAGCAGAGCAAGAACAAAGCGCTGAGCGGGAGGCCGGGAGAACAGCGAGGCTAGAGATAAGGATTGGAGATAAGGATGGGAACTAGGTCAGCAGCGGTGGACTAGAACAAGGAAGTGCCTCAACACTGTGGGGAGACAGGGAGGAGCAGAAACAACTGAGGTTCTGCTGGTGACTCACTGGGGGAAGGAAGGCGCCTTTGACAAAAAGGTGGTGGTGCTTAGGGGACAAAGAGAAAGGGTGCGGCAGCCTTCAGGCATTCTAACGGTGAGGCTTGATACCCAGGGTCTGACGAAGGCTAGTGCCAAGGGATAGCGCCTGTCAAGGTGCCCTCAGCGGTGGAAAGGAGGGCCTGCTCCACTCAGAAGAGAGGCACGCTGGGCCCCACCATCCATATGGCACCTCAAGGCCCAGGCCACGGCATGCAGAGCCAGTGCAGCTCCTCGCCAGGCCCGTCACACGGCCCTGCCCAGATATCCTCCATGTGTGTGTCAGGAGTGTGGGCAAACAGCCCAAGTCAACTCTGATCCTATTCTTGCTGCAAGTGCTCAAAGGAGGCACTACAGAGCTCCTCCAGCAGACTTTATTAGTCGACAAATACTGACTGGCTCCCCTGTGCCAGATACTCCATGCTGGGTACTGAGGAGGAAGAGGAACGAGTAGGCACCTACTGCCCACAGAGCAGGGCAGGGATTCTTATCCTCGGTGCACAGATGCCAGAGGTCAATGACCAGAGAGAAACACAAGCAAGTGTGAGAAGGTGAATCTTAGTGGATGAGAAATCTGGAGCTCTTCAGATTCTCAAGGGGGTGGTGACCCACAGGGGAAAAGGGAAGGTGTCAACAGCCAGGGAAGGCAGTGTTTTTTTGGGTGACATAAGAGGTGTCTACAGAGGCTTTCCAAAGGAAGTGTCACCTTAAAGGATGAGTGGGACTGGGGACAGAGGGACAGAGGGGGAAGAGAGCAGAGGGAACAACCAGAACCATTAGTATGCAAAAGGCCCCTCCCACTGCCCTGAGACTTCACCCACACTGGCCCCAGCAGGAAATAACCTCTTGAAAGGTCACACAGAGGGCAGGGCAAAGACCAGTCTCTTCCCCTTCCTTCATATGCAGCCAGACTGGACGAGTTCCTCTGGGAAGTCTGGCCTGGTTCCAAACTCCCTCCAGGGTCCTCCCTGTAGGGGCACTGTGGTATGCAGGAAGCCCAGCCTGCAGCCCTGGACTGGGCAGGCGGTGGGAACATCAGGACACACTGCTTACCAGTGGTGGGACCCCCCTGAGGCTCTGTCTCCTCCCCTGTCAAAGTGGCGCTGGCGCTACTTTAACAGGGACATGTGAGGATTATACAAGGCAACTTGGGTCCACCATGTGGTACAGGGTCCCGCATGACCCTGCATCATGAAAAACTGCCTGCTGGCCGGGCACGGTGGCTCACGCCTGTAATCCCAGCACTTTGGGAGGCCAAGGCAGGTGGATCACAAGGTCAGGAGTTCGAGACCAGCCTGGCCAATACGGTGAAAACCTGTCTTTACTAAAACTACAAAAATCAGCCAGGCATGGTGGTGGGCACCTGTAGTCCCAGCTACTCGGGAGGCTGAGGCAAGAGAATCGCTCGAACCCAGAGGTAGAGGCTGCAGTGAGCCGAGATTGTGCCACCGCACTCCAGCCTGGGTGACAGAGTGAGACTCCATCTCAAAAAAAGAAAAGAAAAGAAAAAAAACTGCCTGCTGACATCTTGCAGTGTTCCAAGTCCTGCTGTCCATCAGCGATGGGCCTAATTCGAACCCTGGTTCTTGCTGCATCCCTCTTAGGGAATCAGATGTTCCTTCTGTTCTCACCCACCCCTTGCCCCGACACAAAAACCAAGAAAGCACTTAACAAGAACCCCGGACCCAGCACCCAGGGCCCAGATCCATGCTGGGAAACAGAAGGCCTATTACTATTAGACCAACCAGAAGAGAAATTGATCTACATTTGCATTTTTTTGAGATAGGGTCTCGCTCTGTTGTCTAGCTGTGCAGGCTAGAATGCAGTGGTGCAATCATAGCTTACCACAGCCTGAAATTCCTGGGCTCAAGTAAACCTCCCACCTCAGCCTCCTGCATAGGAGTAGCTAGGACTATAGAAGCATGCCACCATACACAGCTTTTTTTTTTTTTTTTTGGGGTAGAGACAGGGTCTAACTATATTGCCAAGGTTGGTTTCGAGCTCCTGGGCTCAAGTAATCCTCCTGCCTTGGCCTCCCAAAGTGCTGGATTATAGGCATGAGCCAAATGCCCAGCCCATTTTTTTAAATGTAACAACATTCATGTGAATGGAGCACATTATCCTTTTCTGAAAGTGCTACTTTTTTTTGGGTAAGTCTCTGTATATGCTAAACTTTTAATTTTTAAAAGTGAGGCTCAAATGGAAATAACCAGTGTCCATAAGTGGATGAATGAGTAAAGAAAATTTAGCATATACACACAATGAAATACTATTCAGGCTTTAAAAAAAAGAGGAAATCCTGTCATTTGCAACAACATGGATGAATCTAGGGAACATTATGCTAAGCGAAATAAGCCAGGCTCAGAAAGACAAATACTGCATGATCTCACTTATATGTGGAATCTAAAACAGTAGAACTGGCCAGCCACAGTGGCTCACACCTGTAATCCCAGCATTTTGGGAGGCCGAGGCGGGTCCCAACTACCCAGGAGGCTGAGGTGGGAGGATCAACCAAGCCCAGGAGGTCAAGGCTGCAGTGAGCTGTAACTGAACTACTGCACTCCAGCCTTGGCAACAGAGTGAGACTCGTATCTCAAAAAAATTAAAAATTAAAATAAAAAAATAAAAAGTAGAACTCACCAAAACAGACTAGATGGGTGGTTACAGAGGCTGGAGTTGCAGGGGAGGTGGAGAAAGGGAAGACGTTGGTCAAAGGACACAAAGTTCCAGTTAGGCAGGAGGAGTGTGTTTAAGGGAGCTACTGCACAGCATGGTGCTCAGTTAATAATAATGTATATTCAAAATTGCTGAGCCTAGATTTTAAAGTCTCACCACAAAAAATGTTAAATCAGCTTGATTTAATCTTTCTACAGTGTATATATACATTGAAACATCACATTGTACACCATAAATATACAGCTATTATTTATCAACTAACAATTTTTAAAAAATCTTTTTAGGGCTGGGCGCAGTGGCTCAAGCCTGTAAGCCCAGCACTTTGGGAAGCCGAGGCGGGTGGATCATGAGGTCAGGAGATCCAGACCATCCTGGCTAACACAGTGAAACCCCGTCTCTACTAAAAATACAAAAAATTAGCCAGGCGTGGTAGCGGGCGCCTGTAGTCCCAGCTACTCGGGAGGCTGAGGCAGGAGAATGGCGTGAACCAGGGAGGCGGAGCTTGCAGTGAGCCAAGATTGTGCCACTGCACTCCAGCCTGGGCGACAGAGCGAGACTCCGTCTCAAAAAAATATATATATACTTTTAATGAGGATCAAATTAAGAAATGATCTATCTGCTATCTGATTCCCTTAGGGTTGTCAAGAGGCCCCCGGCTACAAGAACAGGCACCACCCATCTGTGAAGTTTCCCCACAGAATCCTTAATTCTGACCCCACCGCAAAACTCGGTGGGTGGGTTTCAGCACATTCCCCTGTGTGGGCCAAAGGTCATGACCACTTTTAGCAGACAGGTGTTCTTCCCATGCCTTCTAATGATAACCATCCCAGACATATGATTCTACCTTTATTTCCCTGCATGAGATTTTGTTTGACATCTGTCTTCCTTCCTAGACTAGAAGCTCTCAGAGGCCTCTCCATCACTGCGCGCAGCACCTGGCACCAAGAGCAGCTGGACCAATAGTAAAGGAACCACCTGGGGAGGCAGGAGGCACATGCTAACTTCCCATGTTACAGGAACTTCTGTTGTGTGAGCCTTCCAACAGCACCCACGTATTAGGTTATCACTAGCCTTGTTGCACAGATGCAAGAACTGAGGCTGGACCAGGTCTGTGCATGTCATACCTAATACTCTTTCCATTGGGTAGAGCACAAGTTTTGTGAAATAAACAGAAGCCCAGCTCCCTGTTGCCACATCCTCAGTTCCTTCTACCACACAGGCTGCTTGTTTATCCTTTAGTTGTCTGTTCTATCCTCCTTTCCAACAACTATCTGCACCTCTGCTTCTCTCTTGCAAAATGAAGACAAAAATCCCAACCCTGCCCACTTCTTGGGAGTGTGGTTTTAACTAGGTTCCATAAAATTGGAAGATTTTCCATTAGAAGGTGAGCCCTGGGCAGTGCCGAACCCAAATGTCACTCTTCTCTGTTCTGCATGTCTTACAACACTGTCATTTCTTTGGTAATAACAGTATGCCAGGCAACTGATTATTCCATTAATTAAACAGTAGTACTGATATTATCAAAAATAATCAATAATTAATCACTATAAAAATCTAATAAGGTCAGCACTCCTTTCTTCTACCACAAATGAGAAAAATGGAAGCCCAGGACAATTAAGTAATCCATCCAGAGTCACACAGCTAGAGGCTGCCAGGACCCAAATGGCAGGGCAGGCTTCAAGCATAGGCTGATTCCCTCTAGAACCCCTGCCCTTTGCTCTTGTCCCACTCCTGTCCCTACCTTTCACATGCAAATGGTTTCAAGGGTGTCTAGGGCTCCTCCATCTGTCATCACATGACAGTTGACAGCTCTTCCTGGTGTCATTTCAGAGAGATACAATCAAACCCATCGAGAGCCCCAGATATGGTCATTTCTTGGCCAAGAACTCCAGTCTCAAAAGACATCACAAGGAAATAAAAAAGCAACGCACGCAGGTGTTTAGAGCTGTGCTTCTCACAGCAGGGAGAAGTGGAACTATGCAGTGAGCCCAACACCTGTAGGGCACAGTTATGCAGGCCAGCATTCATATGATGGGCCAGGGGAGGCATTAAAATAGCGAGGCAGCACTATGCAACAGACACACACATGAACGCCAGGGGTAAGAGTCCTATATTACATACTCATGATTGCAACCATGGCAATACCATACATACAAATGGCCAAAGACTTCACGGACTCGCACTCAACTGTGGGCAGTATTTTTTCCATCTTCCTTAATTCGGCTGTCAAAATGACTTAATAATAAAAGTAACCAGAGGAACCCAGCTGACTGTGGCTCACTATCTCGACTCATACCCTAAACAGATTCTCTTGACCCTCACCTGGCTAAATGGGGAAGCAGGAAACCGTGGCTGGCACTCAGGCCTGACACAGCCTTGTCAATGCCTAATGACTTTTCTCAAGCTTGGAAAAACAAAAAACAAAAGTCCAGCTTTGCTGGTGCAGAAGAGGACAGATTGAGCCTGCACACACCAGCGTCCCTCTGCAGCCTGGGACTCTAACCAGAGCAGCAAATGCAGCAGCCAATTGTAGACTAAGCCCCCTTAAATCAGGATAGACATCTCCATTACTGGGGGGCTAAAAACGTCGGTTAAGAAACTAACTGATGGTGAGCAATGAAGTCACCTCCCCACCCTCTCACCCTACCCCATTTCCCTTTTCTTGGAGAGGAAAAAAGCCTCCTTCACCACAAAGCAGAATTCACAACCACTAGGACTTCCTCACCATTCTAAGCTCACGAGGGGAGCAGCAGTGAGCAAATCACAAAAGCAAATGATAAGGTCCATGCAGATTGGAAGACCCCTCCCTTGGTGGGAGACAGCTTCGTGTGGCACCCAGAAACCCCTTCCCCATTGCCTCACAGTGGACAACCAGAGGAGTCAGGCACAGGGGGCCCACCTGGTCAGTTCCAGGGACTGGAACAACCACCCAGACTCTCTGGTCCTGAGGACATGTGGCTGCTACCTGACCACCCCCAGATCTGTCAGGCCTGTAGAGCAAAAGAAGGTGACCTTTCTCCACGAACTCTGACTGGTAGATAGGATTCTTAGGCTGAGCCCAGGAGGGAAGAGGAGGAGCAAGCCCAACCACTATGTGTTCACTTTCGCTGGATCCAATAGAGACAGCAAGCAAGGACCTGAAAACCTCAGTGGGTGGCCCCTGTAAATGATACCCTTTCACCTCCCACACACACCCTAGTCCCATGGGCCTGTTTACATCAATTCTGGGTCCCCTAAAACAGTTTCCCTGATAGCTGCCAATGGCCCTCACTCAAACCTGGCACCAGATGCATCAACCTCTATAGCATCTATGTGACCTTTCATGTAGGTAGATTTGTTCTTAAAATGGGGTGGGTCAAGGGAATAAGAGCTACCATTTATTAAAAGAACAGGTATTTCCGCTGAGCACGGTGGCTCACGCCTGTAATCCCAGCACTTTGGGAGGCCAAGGCAGGCGGATCACAAGGTTAGGAGTTCGAGACCAGCCTGGCCAACATGGTGAAACCCCGTCTCTACTAAAAATACAAAAATTAGCTGGGCATGGCGGCGGGCACCTGTAGTCCCAGCTACTCAGGAAGCTGAGCAGGAGAATCGCTTGAAACCAGAAGGAGGAGGATGCAGTGAGCCAAGACTGCACCACTGCACTCCAGCCTGGGCAAAAGAGCGAAACTCCGTCTAAAAAAAAAAAAAAAAAAAAGTTATTTCCCAACCAACCAATAGCCAACACCACAGCTGGGACATCAGTGTTCCTGGTATCCACGTCACACCACTGGCATATTCAAAGCCTGTGACCAACTAAAATGCCCAGTTCTTTTCCAATGTTGACGGCTGTCAAAGCACCCCTAGTCCATGCCTAAACTACAGATCGAAGAAACCTAACTGACTTCACAATCACCCAGTGAAGTTCTTCTTGCTGTTATCATCACCACAGCCTGTACTTTTTAAATAAACTCTTGGACTTGTCCTCGTGGGCAAGTCTGTTTTTCCCTGAGGAAAATCTCAGCCCATCCAACTCCCAAATCCATGTGCCTGCCTAGTTGCTTCTTCATTTGAATGTTTACGGAGTCTCTGAGTCTTGTCATGGGGCAGACAAAAAGGTGACTAAAGCAAGATGGCTGCCCTCAGGGAAGTCAGGGGCAGGGAAGGGGGAGGCAGACGGTGAACAGATAACCACCCTATAGTGCATCCAAAGCCTGAATGCCGCTGGGAATGAGAGAAGGTGGGACCCGAGAACACCTGGAGGGCCAGGTGGGCAAGCTGTCCAGGGAGAGAAGAGGGAAGATGCAGATTGAGCGAGCAGAGAGGGGAATGTCAGGGTCACTAGAAGGAGCGGGTGTGTCCAGGCAGAAAGTGGTGATATCCAAGGGCACTGGGGAAGTGGGATGGGCCCGCCTGATGGGCTACAGACTTTATCTCACAAGCACTGAGAAGCTGGAGGACAGGTAGAGAGGTGGCAACAATATGATTTGAGTATTTTATAAAGAGCATTTAGCAAAGGCCAGAAAGCAAAGGGGCCCCCCAAAAAACAAGCTGGATATGGGTTAGGAGAGCCACCTTCTCACCCCAAGGACAGCTGAAGAGCAGTTGTCTCTGAGTCTGTCGGGAGGAACAGTCCCTT
Organism: Pongo pygmaeus; assembly: GCF_028885625.2. Classification (NCBI taxonomy): domain Eukaryota; kingdom Metazoa; phylum Chordata; class Mammalia; order Primates; family Hominidae; genus Pongo; species Pongo pygmaeus. The sequence continues at coordinate 106,682,960 of NC_085930.1, read as the reverse complement.
CCAACTGCAAGCTGCCATGTGGTACTTGCTCATCTACTCACACTTCACTCTTGTGCACACCAGGGCCTCTGGCCCCCACAACTACCCCAGAATCAGGTATTATCACTGCACACAAATGACCAGGTTCAGAACAACTAAGAAACTTAACCAGTGGCTCCGGGCTAATAAAAGATAGGCCCACATTTAAACAGGGGCTTTCTGATTGCATCAGGCTTTCAAAATTCTCTCAAACAGCCCCAAGGCTTAGGTGTGCTTTCTGCCTAACAGCCAGAGAAGTGTGATCACATCCATTCTTACACCAAATGAGAAAAATAAGAAAACCACCAAACTGGTAGGGCTGCAGAGGCCTCAGATATGAGCTGATAGAGGATAAACTAGCAGCAGCCCAGGGAATGGTTATAAACAGCACCTGCCAAATCAGAATCTTCCATGGTAGGACCTGGGAATCTGAATGTTCAAAGAGCCCACCTACTCCTGGGTCATATCTCTAATACATGGCCCAGTTGAGGAGCCTCTGAGTGAGACCACATGCTGACTCCTCTTCAAGAGGCTGACCTAGAAGAGAAAGCGGACTGCATGAGGCCACACTCAGCTGCCTGAGGGCTACTGTGGTCACCAAGGTGGGCTCTGGACATAGGGCAGGCAGGATAGGAAGAAATGCAAAGAAATCATTCCTAAGGGGCCAGGCTCAGTGGCTCACACCTGTAATCCCAACACTTTGGGAGGTTGAGACAGGAAGATTCCTTGAGCCCAGGAGTTCAAGACCAGTCTAGGAAACATGGTGAAACCCTGTCTCTACCACAAAAAAACACAAAGCCAGGAGTGGTAGTGTGCGCCTGTAGTCCCAGCTACTTGGGGGGCTGAGGTGGGGGAATCATCTGAGCCCAGGAGGTCGAGGCTGCAGTGAGCCGAGACTGCACCACTGCACTCCAGCCTGGTCGACAGAGTGAGTCCCTGTCACCACCACACCCACCCCCCAAAATAAAAATCATTCATACAATGTAAATATCCAGAGGGCCACACAGGAGATCCAGATGAAGTGTGCAGCATGAGAAGGGGAGAAGCGAGGGCCAAACCTCGGGTCTCGACCTCAAGTAGACTGGTGTGTCCAATGCACTATGTTCCCAAGTTATTCTATGGGCTGCCCAGAGCCCGAGCTCCTCCCTTCACTTATGAAAGCTCCACCTTGAGTCTTGGAGGAAGAAGAGCCTGCCCCTCACTACAGAAGCCAAAAGTGCCTCACTCACTTTCCCAGCCTGCCTTGAAGCAGGAAGGTAACTCTGGCACTGTTGATCCAATATGCCCATAAGAGACTCCAAATGGTGAGTTGTGACCTGCAGAGAGGTAGGGGTGGGGTGGCACAGACTTCTCTCTAGGGGAGCTGCAATAAGATTTGATTCAAGATTGATTCCAGGGCACGGGGCAACAGGGCTAACTGTAGTATCTAGTACTCGAAGGCAGAAGTAGTTTCCTCATTGAGCCATTTTCCATTTTTCTTATGAAATGTTGGGATTCTTTCAGGCTGTGTACCTCTAAGGCTGGCTCTCTTTCTTTTTAATTATTTTTTTTCTTTTACTCCTGGTAAGCTGTAAGCGGCTCTATTTTTAAAACAACAAGCACTTTGTATTCTTCTAAAATCAGCCAGAACGGATTTCTGTTGTTTGCAAATAAGTGCCTTGGCTATACATGGCCATTTATAGTAATAACCTAACAACGAAGTGTGTGGCAGGCCAGGTCTCACTAACGCAGGCCTCCATTACGTTTCAGTACTGACTGAGTAGCTAGGTTAAATATTAAAAGCTAGCCAGGGCGGCGGTGGCTCATGCCTGTAATCCCAGCACTTCGGGGGGCCGAGGTGGGTGGATCACCTGAAGTCAGGAGTTCGAGACCAGCCTGGCCAACATGGTGAAACCCTGTCTCTACTAAAAATAAAAAAATTAGCCGAGCGTGGTGGCGGGCGCCTGTAATCCCAGCTTCTCAGGAGGCTGAGGTAGGAGAATCACTTGAACCCAGGTGAAGGAGGTTGTAGTGAGCTGAGATCGTGCCACTGCACTCCAGCCTGGCCAACAGAGCAAGACTCCATCTCAAAAAAAAAAAAAAAAAATATATATATATATATATACACACACATACACACACACACACACACACACACACATACATATATATATATATGTAAAGCTGATAGAACCAGTGCCCTTACACAAAGGCTAGAATGTAACAAAAGCCCACCAAGAGTTTGGCCTAGGCCTTTCCTGAGCCTTGAAGCATGACAAGATAATGAAGAATTCTTAACAGGACCTGTTTAGGATTAAATAAGTTTTATTGGAGGTCTGAAGAAACTCCCCAGGCCTCCATAAACAAGTTTATTGGGAGACTGAAAGGAACGCCCCAAACCTCCACGATTTAGCAGGAGACAAGATAAGGGTAATCACCCCAGCACCTGGACCCATTTATATTAAGTAAACTTACTGAGGGTCCAGAGGAAGGTCTTCAGGACTCAGATCTTAGTTATAGACTAAAAGAAGTTAACCCCTTAAGTCTTTAGATGAATGCACATTTACACATAGATGTATAGCTTAGAAGATATACAAGCTCTGGAAAACTTAGTAATTTTGAATTGGTCGGTGATAATTTCCAGGCCTTCTCCCTGTAACCAGCTGCAGAAATAAAAACAACTCCCTTCTCTCCCAGCTCATCTGCATCTCGTTATTGGGCCGAGGGAATAAGCAGCCCGACCCTCGGTTTGATCCTGGAACAAACGCATCCAGCACTTTATAGGGCTCAAAGTTGTGTTATATTCCATTGTTCACCCAATCCCCAAGGAGAACCCAAGATAAGGGCAGGGCAAAGGTCGTGATGCCCACTCTGCGAACGGAGGAGCTGGGACTCGGGATGTTAAGTGTTCTATGAGCTTGGTCCCAGCATCCTCCCCAACTCTCCTGACCACCACAAAGGCCAGTCACTGATGTAAGCCAAGGCCCTTACCTGAGCTAGGAGCCATCTCTCCATTCCCTCCATGCCAACACACAGCTGAGCATGAAATATACCAGACCCCAGCATCAGGCACCCCAGTATGAAATGCAAAATTCTTTACAAGTCAATTTCCAGGCAAGTCAGAGGTTTACGCAGCAACAAAATGTGCTGAAGCTCCTAGACTAGAAGCTATTTTAACCTCTGGTCAGCTGCTTCTCGGAGTGTCACAATCTGAGAAGTAAAGGTAAGACAGCTGTCTCCTCTCTGGTGTGATCTACAAGTGATAAAAATCCTAATTAAAACCAAATTTAAACAAGTCAGAACTGGCACATTTTTTTGTGGGGGGAAATACTGCTTCACAAGGTCTTATCCCCACCTACACACACTTCCTTTAGCTGCAAAGTGTTTTTAAAAATCCACATGCTCAGCATATGGAAAGGTTGAGAAAGCAGAACCACATGAGGAGTCGATACCCAGCACTAACAACTGTGTACTGTGGTACCCTGGGCCAGTTTAGCTTCTCAGAGCTGCAGTTTCTTCAACTGCTAGATGGCATTACTTAAGGGTACGCATGTGACATGACAGCCCTACACTGTGACTGGCACAGAGTACGTCCTCAGTCAGTAGGCGCCAACCACAGTGATGATGACGGTGGAGCCTGAGACTCTCACCTGTGTCTTCGGGGTGAGGCCCTCTCATCCCCTGACAAAGGAGTCACATAACAGATCCCCACATTCATGCCTTGTTCCTTCCCTCAGTTCACCCAGAGCGGCCATCAGTGTCACCCAGAGGAAGCCCCAGCCCTTGCCCTCGAGCTACCACAGTTGAGAAGAGCAGACCCTACACGTGTGCAGAGAATATGAGTCCAAGTCAGAAAACGCTAGCCAGTGTGGGGGGACAGGGAGGTGGCAAGGAAGAAGGGCCTTCCACAGATCGTCTTCCCAAATTCAGACCACCTCCATGCCTGCCTGTTCTGCTCCTGCCCTCCTCTGCCTAAAATCCCTCCACCTCTTTCACACCTGGAAACAGCTATCACTCTCCATGCCATCCACTCAACCCCTCAAGTGTTTTCTCAGCACCTCTACCAGCTCAGGCTCTGTCTTGTGAGTTATGCAGCCTGGGACAAAGCCCAAATGGGGACACTACTCATAAGCCAACCAATGAGATAAAGCAGGGTATGTATATCGACACTGGGTTCAGTGCTCTCCTCCATGCGACATGCATGCAAGTGTTGTCCCCCACCCCCTGTCCAAGCCCTCCCTCCAAGACACTGACAGCTGTCCTCTGCCCCTCCTCTGTGGATGGCAGTGTACAGTATTATACCTGGGGGTACACAGATCAGCCTCCCCACGGGGCCCCAGCCTGACCGTGCTTGAGGCAATGTCCAGCCTCACTGACCCCATTTCCCACCCAGGCTCTGTGCACAGAGAGGCTTCAACAATAACACTTACAACAGCCAGGTGTGGAAACTGACTCCTCACCCCAGACACAGCCCAGCATTCACTCTCACTTCCTACATAGATGGAAGCTGCTTGAGTCATGGACTCCTGGGCCCAGGACAGGAAAGTCCTGCTTTAACCAGATGATGTCAAACACAGGTGCTTTTTCTTCAGGATTCAAATTACCCTGCAAGAAATCTAGCGGTGCCCTGCCCTGAAAACAATGGGAGGGGGGCTGTCCTTGAAAGGACAAATGTTTTCTGCTCCAGGCACTCACATTTTCTCTAGACAGAGCAGCTCTTTAGAGCCCTGAATCAAAACAGCCCAGGAGTGTGGATGTTACTGCCACAGGGCATCGTTGCCGAAGCAACTGTTTTTCCTCTTGGAATTCTTTCAAGGATACAAGCTGTTGCTTCCCTCCAAAACAAAACCAGGGAGAAGCCAGGGCCCCAGAATTTAAGGGAAAGCTCCGAAGGAAGGAGGAGGGCCAGGCATGACTGAGCCTTATCAAGCTCACTATGGGGTCTCCCAGATCTCTGAACAACTGGCTTAGAAACAGCAAGTCACTGGCCATCAGAGAAATGCAAATCAAAACCACAATGAGATACCATCTCACACCAGTTAGAATGGCAATCATTAAAAAGTCAGGAAACAACAGGTGCTGGAGAGGATGTGGAGAAATAGGAACACTTTTACACTGTTGGTGGGATTGTAAACTAGTTCAACCCTTGTGGAAGTCAGTGTGGCGATTCCTCAGGGATCTAGAACTAGAAATTCCATTCGACCCAGCCATCCCATTACTGGGTATATACCCAAAGGACTATAAATCATGCTGCTATAAAGACACATGCACACGTATGTTTATTGCGGCATTATTCACAATAGCAAAGACTTGGAACCAACCCAAATGTCCAACAATGATAGACTGGATTAAGAAAATGTGGCACATATACACCATGGAATACTATGCAGCCATAAAAAATGATGAGTTCACGTCCTTTGTAGGGACATGGATGAAATTGGAAATCATCATTCTCAGTAAACTATCGCAAGAACAAAAAACCAAACACCACATATTCTCACTCATAGGTGGGAATTGAACAATGAGAACACATGGACACAGGAAGGGGAACATCACACTCTGGGGACTGTTGTGGGGTGGGGGGAGGGGGGAGGGATAGCACTGGGAGATATACCTAATGCTAGATGACGAGTTGGTGGGTGCAGCGCACCAGCATGGCACATGTATACATATGTAACTTACCTGCACATTGTGCACATGTACCATAAAACCTAAAGTATAATAATAATAGTAATAAAAGAAAAAAAAAAAAAAAAAAAAAGAAACAGCAAGTCCCTCTCAGCTGCTGAAGGTGTATGTGTAGGGAAAGGCAAAGTGGGGGTATGGAGGTATGAAGGTGGTGCTGCTTATGTGTGTTTTGAGGTGTGTATGAGATATGTATTGGTGTAAAGGGGTTGGGGTTCGTAGGTGTGGGTTAGGGGCATGTGGAGGGGTGCTGTGGAGGGTTGGAGGTGTGCAGGGAACGGGAGGGTGTGGGGAGAAGGGAGGTACTATTGTGGGGGGAAGTGTGGGGGGTAGGGCCTGGGGTGTGTGGTGGTGTTGTGAGGTTAAGGGAGTGTAAGGAGGTGGGATGCACTGTAGGCAGGGGGCTGGGTGTGGAGAGTACATGCTGTATGTGCATGTGTATATGCGCTGGAGGTGGGTTGGAAGTATGTGGGATAGGTTACGGAAAATATTCCAAGATGATACATGAGACATCTTCTCCAGAAACAAAAAAATGAATTGCATTTCATTTCTGTATTACAATTCTTAGTACTACAGAATCACATGCTGGTCCCAATGTCTGCAGGGTCAATGGAAGAGCCAAAAACCATTTAAAACATACAGCCCCAGTTTGAAACAACTGACCCTGAAGCAACTATCTGAGGTAACACATACTTCTAGTCAGAACACCCCTGGCTCAGTAGGTCCAGAGTATGGACAGAGTCTGGCTGGCAGGTCAGGAGGCCAGCACTGGAGGGCCTGGCTCAGCAGGTCCTTGTCTTCCCTGGGAGTCCATGTTGTCTTTTCTCTAGTGCACAAAGCCTAGAGGGCTCAGAGTCACAGGACGCAGCATACCCACTACAGTGCCATGGGGCACCCAGGAAACGTCTGAATGTTTTGTTAAAATAAGTTTAAGAGTTGTCTCTGCCTACAAGGAGCTACCTGTTCGCTGAAGGGGTGGCATGAATTGGGACTCAGAAGCATGTAAAAATAAATATATTTTAGCAGCTACCACTACTACTACTACTACTACTACTACATCTACAATGACAATTATCAAGATGTTACGGAAGGTTAACAGCATTATCATGAACAGTGTATGCCAATTAAGTCACAGGAAACTCTTCTAAAACACAAATGTCAAATATCAAATAGTGCCAAGTCACTGATATCCATATGGGGAGAAAAAGAATCTTGATCCCTACGCACACCACACAAAAGTAAATTCGAGATGGGTTAGAGGTCTAAAGGTTAAAGTAAAACAAGCAAACTTCTAGATTATAATGTAAAAGAATATCATCTAGACCTATATGCAGGGAATTATTTCCTTAAACAGGCCAAAAAACACACTAGAAAAAAAAATGATAAACTACATTAAAATTAAGAACTACTATTCACCAAAGAATTCAATTTTGGGCCAGGTGAGGTGGTTCACGTCTGTAATCTCAGCACTTTGGGAGGCGGAGGTGGGGGTGGATCACCTGAGGTCAGGAGTTCAAGACCAGCCTGGCCAACATGGTAAAACCCTGTCTCTACTAAAAATACAAAAATTAGCCGGGCGTGGTGGTGGGCACCTGTAATCCCAGCTATTCGGGAGGCTGAGGCACAAGAATTGCTTGAACCCAGGAGGCGGAGATTGCAGTGAGCCAAGATTGCGCCATTGCACTCCAGCCTGGGCAACAAGAGCAAAACTCTATCTCAAAAAAAAAAAAAAAAAAAATTCAATTTTAAAAGCCTGAAAAGTTGAAGCCAAGGCAGGCAGAAGAGATTATCACATCACATACACAGAACAAAGGACACATAAGGAACTTCTAGAAATCAACAGGAAAAACAGGCAACTGAATAAAAAGGAGAAGAGGCAAAAGACATGAACAGGCACTTCGCATAAACATATGAAAAGATAATGCAACTTCATTAGGTATGAAATACAAATTTAAACCACAAAAGGATACCACTATACCTCCACCAGCCTGGCTAACATGAAAAAAACTAACTATACCAAGTATTAGAGAGGAACCGCCATACAGTGCTGGTCAGAGTGCAAAATGGTAGAGCCATTTCGCAAAAGTGTTTGACAGTATCTGTCCTATATACACCCTACAGCCTAGCAATTCCACTCCTAGACATAGATCCTACAGATGGGTACATATGTTCACCAAGACATGTACAAGACCGGGAAGAGCAGCACAGTCCATAATAGTTCCAGCCTGAAAATCCAGAGGAAAATGGATAAAATCTGGTCTGTTCAAACAATGGAATACTATACAGAAATAAGAATGCACTAATTCCACACCCAACAACTGACAAACATATGATGAATGAAAGAGGCCAGATACAGAAAACTATGTACTGTTTAATTCCATTTATATAAGGTTCAAAAGGAAGGAAGGCAACTTCTTGTGTTACAAGTCCAGAGTGGTTCCCCTTGGAGAGTGAGCACCTGAGAGGTGATTCTGGGATGTTATCATGTTTCTTGATCTGAGTGACTGATGACATGGGCATGTTCACCTTAGGAAAATTACTGAGCTGATTTGTATACTTTTCTCTCTGTATAGTTTGTATGCTTAATTAAAAGGATTTTTTATGCCACTATGAAGTCATTAAAAAGAAAAACTTAAGCCCACTTAGAAACCAAAAATAAAATCATTAAAATCTAGAGAGAACTAACTCAGTCAAGAAGACAATAAGGAAAAAGTCCTCCAAAGAGAGGACTAAGGACTCCCAAGCACACCCAGAAGACAGCTACTTGGACACTGAGAGGGAAGCACACCCCATTCACACCCTCCTGGCTCCAGGAGACAGAAGAAAAAAACTGAGGGATTCACCATCAAGACCATGCAAATTCTTCTGTCGCAAAAGCTAACAGAAAGATTAAAAACCAGCTTGAATTTCAAGATTCCTTTGCTTTCCAATTCCCTGCCCCCTATCAGTGAGGCCTGGGGAACATGACTTACACCTTGTAATACCACAGAAGTCAACCAAACGGGAGACTGTGGCGGAACAACTGTGTCACTGGCACAGCAAGAAAGAGGAACCTTGTCTTGTGGCTGTCTAGTGCCTCTTCTGCTACATGGTGGGTGCTTCAGCCACCACAGGTGAGCTAAACTGTGAAGGATCCCGAATAGCCACCCATCTGCCTCGATGGAAACCGTGCCCCCTGAGGGAAATCCAGAGAGAGGCTCACCCTTCACCCAGGCCAGGTGTTTCTCCCCAGCATATCAGACCAAGCTGAATGGGGTCCCATTCTCTTCCCTGTAGGTCACTGCAGAGCCCCTCCTTGCAAAGCTCCAAGGGATGAGGGCCGCACCAATTCTATCCCAGAGGAAGAGCACCCCCAAACTTGGCCAGGAGGCGGTGGGCTCCCTGGCCGATCCCTCTGGCTCCATCTCCAGAGGACAAGGGATTGGCCCTGTGTGGTTGTGTTTGGTCCCTTACCTCTCCACATCTGTGCTGTCCCAGGTGCAAGTTAAAGGGGCCCTCAACCAGGGGTAAAATAAGAGTATAGGAGAAAGAATAAATGCACACATCACACTTCCCACCTCTCAGCTCCCTTCTGCACACACCATCTCACTTAACCCTTACCCTGGGAGGGAGGAGGTACTGTGGCCATCTTCCAGCTGAAGAAGGATGTGAAGAAACTTACCTATCTACACATCCCAAGGTGAGCAGGGTGGCGGAGCCAGGTGGGCAAAGCAACCTGTCCAGAGAGCAGGGAATCATGAGACAAATGGCCAGCCTGACCCAGAAGCAGTGGTCATACTGTAGGAGCTGCAGTGCAGCCCTCAGGACCTACATGCAGGGACAGAAAGGACAGGGGAAGAGGGAGTGTACATTTAGGGCAACTTGAATCTATGCTCCCAGGTTGAAAAAGAAGGGAGGGGAGGGGAGGGGAGGGGAGGGGAGGGGAGGGGAGGGGAGGGGAGGGGAGGGGAGGGGAGGGGAGGGGAGGGGAGGGGAGGGGAGGGGAGGGGGAGAAGGAGAAAAGAAAAGAAAAGAAAAGAAAAGAAAAGAAAAGAAAAGAAAAGAAAAGAAAAGAAAAGGGCTGGGCACAGTGGCTCACACCTATAATCCCAAAACTTTGGGAGGCCAAAGCAGGGAGACGACTTGAGACCAGGAGTTTGAGACCAGCCTGGACAACATGGCAAAACCCCATCTCTACTAAAAATACAAAAATCAGCTGGGCGTGGTGACACACACCTATAATCCCAGCTACTCAGGTGGCTGAGGCAGGAGAATGGCTTCAGCACGCGGCGGGGCAGAGGCTGCAGTGAGCTGAGACTGCGCGCCACTGCACCCCAGCCTGGGCGACAGACTGAGACTCTGTCTCCCAAAAAAAAAAAAAGAAAGAAAAGAAAGAAAAGAAAGGGGCTAGAGTGGCAATATGAAGATCTGAGCACTAGCAAGAAGGCTGCCAGCATCCAAACACCAGGTGAGTTCAGACAGCAAGGCTATAAGGGCACTGCCTCAGCCTGGCGCTACCCTCCTGAGAGAAGGGATGGATGTCCCGGCTGGGGTCCAGTGAGGACTTCAAGCAGTGGAAAGGAGGCTTAATTTACAGGAAGGCTGTGGCCAGCATGCTGCACCTCAACCCAGCTGGCCTGGACTCCACTGGCACCACACACTTCCCTGAAACAGCTGGACCAACCTCGCCTATCACCTTGTCTTGCCAAAACCCATCCCCAGTCTTCGCCTGGCTTCTCTCAGCCCCACTGTCCTCATGCCGCCCCACCCCACCAAGTTTCCTTGGATTCTTCCAACTCCTGCTAAATACCTGGCAGGGCGAGCCTCAGGGCACAGAATGATCTCCCAGTCCTCTGTCTCTGCTGTCTAAGCTCTGTCACCAGAGGGCCTCGTCTAGCCCCAGGGCTTGACATCCTGTATCTGTTTCTAGTCCAGATGCCTGCTTATGTCTCTCTTCACTTACCTGTCTAACAGTCATCTCTGGCTTAATGTGGCCAAAGCCAGACTCTTGCTTTCCCCTTCAAAGCCCCTCTCCCCTGTACTTCACCATCTCAGGAACCCTGTCTGTGGGCACTGCCTCATACCTGGGCTCCTGCAGCTGCCTCCTACCTCCACACACAGTCATCCAAGGGCATGTCACCTTTGCTCAGGCCTCCAGTGGTTCCCCATCACCCTTAGCCTGAGGTCCAGCCTTGGTGGTCTGCAAGGCCCCCCCTCTAACTAGCCCAGCCTCCCAGGCCCTCTCCACCCTCATCCCCCTTCCATACCTCCCACTGTTCACTCCACTCCTACTCCTCAAACATGCCAAGCTAGTCTTGCTCAGCTTGGAATACTCTTCCCTAGATCTTGGCATCTCACTCCTCCACCCCTGTCTCAGAACTCCCAGGTGGTGGTCTTCCCGGCCTGGGCAGCTGCACAGCCTCTCCCCCAACACACACACCACATTCCCAAGTTCCTGGGACACATAAACAGGGACACCATGCTCCTTGTTTCTAAGTATTCCCACTCCTTCCATAGAAGCCCCTTGAGGCAAGGAGGAAGTCTTGTTCATAGCTGTATCCCCAGGGCCTGTCATACAGCTGGTACTCAATAAATACTTATTAGTGGCTAGCTGCAGAGTTCCTGCAGTGAGCCTGGGCAGCTAAGGTTCCAGGGGAAAAAAAAAGTATTCTTCTTCCAATGAGAGAATGCCAGGGACTGATTAGAGATGTCCAGAAAAATGCATCAGAATCACCTGGGGAACTTTAAGAATGCATGAATTTATAGGTTATATACCAAGACCACAACAGGTCTGAGGTAGGGCCAGAAAAAAGGACTGCAAATTGTCTCTCAAGACAACCCAATGAACAGGTAGGTCTGAGAAACTCTGATAAATCCAACACCATCATTTCATACATGAACATCTTGAGGGCCTCAGAAGGAAACGCTGGCTCACCATAGGTATGTGTTGGGAACCCCAAATCTCCCACCCAGAAGATTCTCCCTCTCACTGCCTCCATAACCTTGGAGTCTGAGAGCTTGGGCAGAAAAGCAGAGTCCTTAGGAAGAACGGGCACTCACACTCCACCTCGGCTGTGGCTCTGCAAATCCATTTTCTTCTTAATCTAACACTTTGCACTAACACTCCATCTTCAAAAAATTAGGGCTAGGATGAGTAAAGCCAGGGTGCAGGAGAAGGACGACCTCTTTGCTTCCACTGGAACCGGGGCCAGTTCCACCCACTGTCACCCAGTGGAGAAGGCTGCAGGACCACCTGGATGTCCCCACTTACAAGAGGGTAAAGAAGAAAGGACAGGCATCCACGTTTATAAAAGGCCGGTGTACAAGATCTTGAGCTAGACACTTCATAGACAGCATCTTTCTCTGTTCTCGTAGGTACTGATGAGTTCAGAAGCTGTATCTCGATTTTATAGACAAGAGAGAGGCTCAGATTTTTCAAGGCTTGCTCTGAGTACCATAGATGTGATTAATGGAGCAGAGGTATAAATCAGATCTGTCTCCAAAGTCCATTCTCTCCACTCCACCACTTGGCCTCCACCTGGCAGCCTGGTTACAGTTTATATGTGTGATGGGTGGAAGCTCCTTCCCAGGAGGTACTTATTCCCAAGCACCTGGGGGTGAGAGGTGTAGAGGGCTAGGCCAGAGCCTAACGGACAATCTAGGGTCAGCAACAACTCAAAGCATGACTGTGGGATGTTCCTTCAGCCCAGGGTTTCCTGGTCTATCAGACAGGGATGAAGCAATACACCCTGCTTCAAAGTCCTGCTTCAGGGATGGAACACGATTCCGCCACAACTGCCCTGCCAAAGGCTGTCAACACAGGAGGCAGTGATCGCCTTGGCTGACTTTGCAACCAGGCTGCTGGGCCTGGGGATGTGGCCACATGGGATGGAGATAGAGGCAACTTCTTGAGACATGATCAGGACATGGACAAGTCTGACTCCTCACCCAGCATACTAGGCTCTCACCCACTGCCTCTGTTTCTCCAGCAAGACTTGCTAGCCCCTCTCTCTGGTTCCCTCTTTTACCCTCTCCCAACCTGGCCAGGGACTCTCCCTAGTACCTCCACGTCAGAGAGTACTAGTGCATACCCTCTACCTTGGCATTGCTCCCACTCTCTGCACTGTGCATTTTTTTCTTTCTGTTTGTTTTTTAATCCTCCCACCTCAGCCTCCCGAATAGCTGGGACTGCAGGCGTGGGCCACCATGCCCGGCTAATTTTGTTTACTTATATTTGTAGAGATGGCGTCTTGTTATGTTGCCCATGCTGGTCTTGAACTCCTGAGCTCAAGCAATCTGCCCACCTTGGCCTCCCAAAGTGCTGGGATTACAGGCGTGAGACACCACACCTGGCCCGCACTCCCATTTCTTGAGTGTATAAATCACAACTATACCACTCTGAATCACCAGCACTTAACTCCACCAGGTACATACACAGATGTCCCCAAATCAGCTTCTGATGGAGATACCAGCCACGAATATGGCAAACTTCCAAGCCCTCTGCCCAGCTTTGGGCTCCCAAGGCTGATCGGATGGTCATCTGGGTTTCCACCTGCCCCTTAGCTCTCAACAACTGGAGCTCAGGTAGAGACACAGTTTATTGTGAGTCAGGCTGAAGGGAGCAAGTCCTCCAGAGATGCACCGTCCAATAAGGCAATCACGAGTCAAGTGTGGCTGTTTAAATATAAACTGACTAAAATTAAATGTCACAGTAGCCACATTTCTTTTTTTTTTTTTTTTTTTGAGACAGGGTCTCACACTGTTGCCTAGGCTGGAGTGCAGTGACATGATCTCAGCTCATTGCAACCTCTGCCCCTACCAGGCTGAAGCAATTCTCCCCGCTCAATCTCCCAAGTAGCTGGAACTAAAGGTGCACGACACTATTCCAGGTTAATTTTTTGTATTTTTTGTGGAGATGGGGATTTGTCATATCGCCCAGGCTGGTCTCAAACTCCTGGACTCAAGTGATCTTCCCGCCTCCACCTCCCAAAATGCTGAGATTATAGCAAGCTTGTCCAACCTGCAGACCAAGGCCCAGGACCACTTCAAATGCAGCCCAACACAAATTCGTAAACTTTCCTAAAACATTATGAGATATTTTTTGTGATTTTTTTTTTTTAAAGCTCATCAGCTATCATTAGTGTTAGTGTATATTATGTGTGGCCCAAGACAATTCTTCTTCTTCCATTGTGGCCCAGGGAAGCCAAAAGATTGGACACCCCTGGATAATAGGAATGAGCCATTGTGCCTGGCCGGTAGCCACATTTCAAGGGCTTAAAAGTCACAGGTGGCCCATGGCTACAGTACTAGACAGTGCAGATTAGAGAACACTATCACTGCACAAAGTTCTAGTGAGCAACACTGCTGCTCTAATCTCTAGAGCCAGGTGACAACCAGGAATCGCTGGTTGCCTGGAACCTGCAACTTGACAGCCAGACCTCAGCCCCAAGGGCTGGTCAGCCAGACAGCCAGTCTCCCTGTCTCAGAGCAGCAAGAGACAGCCCAATTCAGGGCAAATGCTCAGGAAAGCTTGGCATGTTTATGCCAAGTTAATCACCACCTTTAGAGAGCCTCCATTTGGCTGCTGAAGAAGAAAGAGGTCAAAGGAGGACAGAGTGGCCTCACACTGCCCTGCCGGACAGCACTGTAAAGAGATGCCAGAGTTTCATCCACACAGCCTTGAACTGTTCACCTACTCACCCAGCCTGGAACTTCTGGATGAGCATCAGGAAATGAGGTTCAAATACAATACAGAAAAGTGTGCCCAGGCTGGCTACCATCCATCCCTGCTGGAAACCCTGGCTCTTGCAAAACTTGGCTACCAGAGTACCCCAGGCCAGCACTTTCAGACTGTACCCCTGCCCCAATCACTGCCAAGTGCTTGCTGTCAAACTCCCCGGAGCATCTCCACTCTCACCTCTATGCACCTGAATGTTCCCACCTCTAAAATGCTCCCTGGGAACACTCTCCTTTCCAGCTACCTCGATGACCTTCTCCCACTTCTCCACCCTCCATGGCTCAGCTCAAGTTCCACGCTGCCTTCCCATGAAGCTTCCTCAGGCTCTGCCTGGCTTTCCCAGAAAATGAACCCCGGCAGTACTGTCTTTCTACCTGTTAATGGGAACTGGCTGACCCACAAGATGCTGCTTCAGGCAGTGCTGTGTCCTCTACAGAATCCCCTTCCCCCAGGGGGTCTTGCATGGGCTGGAATCCAGGAGACATTACTTCCCCTCCTCGGCCTTGGACATCCCAGCTCTTCTCAGCCTCTTGCCTTGCTCCCCTCACTAATAAGTGGCATCAGGTGGGCTGACCAGGAAGTCTTTGTAAAACTACAGCTGCATGACTACAAGAGAGCTTTGCACAAAATAATACACGGAAACACTGCAATCCCTAATCTTGTCTCTTTCCATCTGCCACAACCTCAGGACCCTGATTTGTCTTAATATCACTAAATTATGAGTTTATAGTCTGGTGAGAGCTAGGAAGAAAGATAAAACTGTGAGGAAAACCAACTCCATGCCTGAAATTCCTAAGGCCTCCAGCAAAACCATGCACACAGTAAGAACTCAATGAAGGACCTGCCACTGAGTGTTAGGAAACCAGCAAGATGCCATCCTTATGGGGCAGACAGGTGCTCTCCAAGTGCAGGCAGAGAAGGTACTCAATCCTGGTGTCTGTTGTCACATCAGAAACCTGAACTGAAAATGTGAAGCCACTTCCTCTCTGAAGTAGGAGACTCAAGGGGTTTTATCTGGCCACAGCAGGCAGTCATACTTCCTCCCCAGACTCCCCACTTAAAAGTCCGGCAGAAAGGGCCACAGGCTGGAAAATCAACTCAAAGTTTAGACCCTTACCTGTCCTGTCCCCAGGCATTCACCTTAATAAAAAAAAATCACTCAAGAACTATAGGGATTAAATATGACACTAAAAATACATGCAACAAAATCAAAAACAGATAAATTGAACTTCACCAAATTTTAAACTCTTTGTGCAGCAAATGAGACTATCCACCAGGTGCGGTAGTTCACACCTGTAATCCCAACACTTTGGGAGGCCAAAGCGGGAGGACTGCTTGAGGCCAGGAGTTTGAGATCAGCTTGGGAAACACAGTGAGACCCCCATCTCTACAAAACATTAATTTTTTAAAAAATGACACTACCAAGAGAATGAAAAGATAATCCAGAGAATGGGAAAAAATATCACTAATCTCATCTCTGATAATGATTTAATATCCAGAATATATGAACAATTCAATGACAACTCAATAACAAGAAAAAGAGCCCAATTAAAAATATAGGCAAAGGGAACCTGGATACTTCTTCAAAGAAAATATATATACAAGTGGCAAACAAGCATATGAAAGGATGTTCAACATCACTCATCACTGGGGAAATGCAAATCAAAACCACAATGGGATACCACCACTTCACACCCATTAGGACGGCTATATTAAAAAAACAAAAAAAGAAGATGGCTGGGCTTGGTGGCTCACACTTGTAATCCTAGCATTTTTGGAGGCCAAGGCAGGAGGATCACTTGAACCCAGGAGTTCAAGACCGGCCTGGGGCAACACAGTGAGACTCCTGACTCCTTTAAAAAAAAAAAAAAAAAGAAAGAAAGAAAAGAAAATAATAAGTGCTGGGGAGGATGTGGAGAAACTGGAAGCCTTGCACACTGCTGCTGGGAATGTAAATGGTGAAGCCACTACTGAAAACACTATGGTGTTTCCTCAAAAAGCTAAACAGAGAATTATCATATGATCCAGCTGTTTTCCCTACACATAGTTACATTCCTCTCCCTGCTATATAAACTCCCGATTTTAGTTCGTTGAAAAGACAGATTTGAGACTGATCTCCCTTCTCACCTGACAGCACCCGAATTTAAAAAAAAAAAAAAAAAAGGCACGAGTGGTGGCTCACGCCTGTAATCCCAGCACTTTAGGAGGCCAAGGTGGGTGGATCACCTGAGGTCAGGAGTTTGAGACCAGCCTGACCAACATGGTGAAACCCTGTCTCTACTAAAATACAAAAATTAGCTGGGCGTGGTGGCATACACCTGTAATCCCAGCTACTGGGGAGGCTGAGGCAGGAGAATTGCTTGAACTCAGGAGGTGGAAGTTGCAGTGAGCTGAGATCGTGCCATCGCACTCCAGCCTGGGCAACAAGAGCGAAACTCTCTCAAAAAAAAAAAAAAATTAATCCCAGCGACTCGAGAGGCTGAGACAGGAGAATTGCTTGAACCCAGGAGGCGGAGGCTGCAGTGAGCTGAGATTGTACCATTGCATTCCAGCCTGGGCAACAAGAGCGAAACTCCATCTCAAAAAAAAAAAAAAAAAAAGAATTACCATATGATCCAGTAATTCCACTTCTGGCTAGATACCCAAAAGAATTTAAAGCAGATACTCAAACAGGTAACTGTACTCCCACGTTTTTTCTTTTTTTTGAGATGGAGTCTCACTCTGTCGCCCAGGCTGGAGTGCAGTGACACGATCTCAGCTCACTGCAAGCTCTGCCTCCCGGGTTCACGCCATTCTCCTGACTCAGCCTCCCAAGTAGCTGGGACTACCAGCGCCTGCTGCCGCACTCGGCTAATTTTTTGTATTTTTAATAGAGACAAGTTTTCACTGTGTTAGCCAGAATGGTCTCAATCTCCTGATTTCGTGATCTGCCCACCTCGGCTTCCCAAAGTGCTGGGATTACAGGCATGAGCCACCGCACCAGGCCTTGTACTCCCATGTTTATAGCAGCATTATTCACAACAGACAAAACGTAGAAGCAACCCAACTAAACAAAACATGGTATACACAAAGGAATATTATTCAGCCTTTAAAAAAGGACTGAGATTCTGACACATGCTACAACATGGATGAAGTGTGAAGACATGCTAAGTAAAACAAGCCAGTCACAGAAGGACAAATACTGTATGATTTGATTATATGAGGTACCTAGAGTAGTCAAATTCAGAGACAGGAAGTAGAACAGTGATTGCCAGGGGCTGGGGAAAGGGGGAATGGAGAGTTATCGTTTAACGGGTACAGAGTTTGGGATGATGAAAACGTTCTGGACATTGAGTTATACATTTAAAATGGTTAAAATAGTAAATTGTATGTGTATTTTCCCACAATTTTAAAACATAGAAAAAATAACAATCAGGCCACACTTCCAGCCCACTGAGAGCAACCCTCTTTAAAAGCCAGTTCTCCTGATGATCTAGCACGTCCTTCCCTGGCAATGGGCTCTGTGGATGCTATTTTGTCCGTTGCATTCCAACCTCAAACCCAGCCCCAATAACCTGCCCTAAATCCAAGCAAACAGCTCAGGTGAACTAGCCATTGTTTGAAAGGCTGAGGTTTGAGCTTCTCTGGGACAGGCAATTTAGGGGCTGTCTGATATGTTCGACAGGCAGCCAACAAAAGCAGAAGCCACTCTAGCCAGCTTTCACTCTCTATTACTTCCCTTTTCACTTTCACACAGGACCCCAGACTGCCATGCAGTAAGGAAAATAGGGGTCAGACTGTCCAGCCTGTTTTGTTTTTCAGTTGGAAAGTGGGAAGTGCCCCCCATCTCTGACAGGTCTAGCTATTTAACATTCTTTGTACTTCATACACTGAAGGACACAGTTTTCACCCATCTAAAACTACGGCCCTCATTGGTCTGTCTCTATAGCCCTTTCACACAGATTATCCCATTAGATCTCACAATAACCCAACGAGAATGAATGTGTACGGACTGTCATTCCCCACTGGAGACATGAAGAAACCCAGCTCAGAGAGACGAAGCAATGTGTCCCAAGTCCAAGTAAAAAAGCAAACTAGGGTTTGCACACAGGTAGTGAACTTCAGAATTCTTCCTCTCCATTACGTTGGAAAGATGAACAAAGTAGAAATGGAACTTTTCATTTGCTGTTAAACGACAGCAAAGAAAAATGCTTCCGAATATGGCAATTAATAGGCTAGTAGGCCCATCCCCAAAGAAAGAACTAAGGCCCTCTTCTTTTTTCCCTTTTTTTTTTTTTTTTTGAGACCAGTCTCACTCTGTAACCTAGGCAGGAGTGCAGTGGCGCGATCTCGGCTCACTGCAACCTCTGCCTCCCCGTTCAAGAGATCCTCCTGCCTCAGCCTCCCAAATAACTGGGATTACAGGTGCCTGCCACCACACCTGGCTAATTTTTGTATTTTCAGTACAAATGGGGTTTCACCATGTTGATCAGGCTGATCTCGAACTCCTGACCTCAGGTGATCTGCCTGCCTGGGCCTCCCAAAGTGCGGGATTACAGGCACGAGCCATTGTGCCCGGCCCTCGTTCCCAATTTCTAAGGCCCACCCTAAGTTAGAAATACATCTTTTCTTTTCTTTTTTTTTTTTTTGAGACAGAGTCTCGCTCTATCGCCCAGGCTGGTGTGCAGTGGCACAATCTTGGCTCACTGCAAGCTCCGCCTCCTGGGTTCACGCCATTCTCCTGCCTCAGCCTCCCGCGTAGCTGGGACCACAGGCGCCCGCCACCACGCCCGGCTAATTTTTTGTATTTTTAGTAGAGACAGGGTTTCACCGCGTTAGCCAGGATGGTCTCGATCTCCTGACCTCATGATCCGCCCACCTCGGCCTCCCAAAGTACTGGGCGCGTGAGCCACCGCGCCCGGCTAAATCTTTTATTTTCGATTTTTTTTTTTTTTTTTTTTGAGACGGAGTCTCGCTCTGTCGCCCAGGCTGGAGTACAGTGGCGAGATCTCGGCTCACTACAACCTCTGCCTCCCAGGCTCAAGCGATTCTCCTGCCATAGCCTCCCGAGAAGCTGGGATTACAGGCGCGCACCACCACGCCCCGCTAATTTTTGTATTTTTAGTAGAGGCGGGGTTTCACCATGTTACCCAGGCTGGTCTCGAACTACTAACCTCAAGTGATCCGCCTGCCTCGGCCTCCCAAAGCACTGGGATTACAGGCGTGAGCCACCGCGCCCGGCCTCTTTTTGATTTTTGCACGAAACGACTCCGGCTGTGTACCTATTACCGTCACTTGCTGCCCTGTCCGAGGAGTGCTGCGGACTGGGGAGTCTGTCTGACTCAGAATCGAAGCCGGGGGTTAAAGACCAGCTAGGCCATAGAGGAACGGAACAAATCACGCCTAACCCAACAAGCATCTGAACCTACAGGCAGCCCTAGACACCTACACGAGCAACACCCGGGAAGCAGGAGTCAGACGGACTGCGGGTCGCCGACCACTGCCTTACCCACCCCCGCGCATGCGCGACGACCACGCCAGAGCCAGAGGAGTCTCACGCCATGCAGCCCCACGCCATGCAGCCCCAGACATCGTGGGAGGGCTCCGTCTTCTCGCGCAGGCGTTAGCGCCCGCGCATGCGCGCCCTCGGCAGCTGTCTTTCCTTATTAGCCCTCTGCTCTCCTCAAGCCCGACCCGGACCCCGAACGCTGGCCGCCTCAGCTACGACCCTCACTCCACATTTCTCACCTTGCGCCCGGTTTTCTCCCGTAGGGCCTTCAGCCGTTCCTTTCGCCGCAACGCCTCTTCCTCTAGCCGGCCCACACCAGCCGTAGTCGCCTCCATCTTGCCCGCGTACGCCCCTCCTTTTCTCCCGTCTTGCATCGCGCAGGCCTAAGGAGAGTGGATAAATGTCTCGCGGCCAACCCAAGGACGCGAATGAGAGACTGGGAGGTCCTGAAAGCCAATCAATGCGGGGTTATTATGGGCGAGCCCTCCCCGCCTCGCCCTGCCCCGCCCCTCCCCGCCCTTATTCTTCCGGGCAATTTGCCTAGTGGGTGGGGAGCCAGCAAAAAAAAAAAACAAAAAAAAACGCTAAGGCTCGATTTATCCAACGCTGATCAGTGAAAGAGGAGCAAGGGGAATTCAGACCTGAGAGAAGGAGAAAAGAGTGCGTCGATCGCTCCGGTTTTGCCCAAGTACTAACTACACTAATCACTCCATGCTGGCCTCTTGGAATGCCCTGACCCATCCTTGTCCTCTTGACCTGACAAGGCTCGAATGCCTTCAAGAAACCTTCCCTGGGCCGGGCGCGGTGGCTCACGCCTGTAATCCCAGCACTCTGGGAGGCCGAGGAGGGCGGACCACGAGGTTAGGAGATGGAGACCATCCTGGCCAACATGGTGAAACCCCATCTCTACTAAAAATACAAAAATTAACTGGGCCTGGTGGCGCGTGCCTGTAATCCCAGCTACTCGGGAGGCTGAGGCAGGAGAATTGCTTGAACCAGGGAGGCGGAGGTTGCAGTGAGCCGAGATCGTGCCACTGCACTCCAGAGCCTGGCAGCAGAGCAAGACTCCGTCTCAAAAAAAAAAAAAAAAAAAAAAGCCTTCCCTGACCCTCCACTTCGATCCCACCCTAATATAAGGTATGTCTTACACCTCTGCAGCTGTCAGTGGCTCCCCGGACTCACCTGACAAGTGCCGCTAAGCCCCTCTGTGACCACTCTCAGCTCAGACAAAGCCTGCACAGTGAGGGGGACCTGACTGTATGGCTGTTTCCCTCTGGACTCAAAGATGATCCCCTCTCATTCCAATCCCCTCCTGGAGCAGCAAAGTCCTCAGGGTCCAGTTACCTTTCCCGGGGAAGAGCAAACCCCAACCTGGGTCCAGTGGGCCTCAAGTACTGCCCCCAATCCCCAGCTTAGAAAGACTTGCGGTGGCCTCGACTGCAAGTCACCACAAGATTCGTGGCTCCCCAGCAGAAGCTGCCAGAGTCTTCTTTCCTGCATGAACTAGAGTGTCCTGATAACCGAGAGACCACTTAGGCTGAAGTCAAGATATTCTTTCAGTATGTGGGGGTCCCCAAAGCCACACCCCCTCTCACTTGGGAATAGGAGACCATGCCGCCCCCTCCCCACCTCCACTGCCAGGGGACAACTAGCCTCTTAGGCTGTTCCCTCCCTGAGGCTTCCCTTCCCAAGCTGGCTACAGGTGGACATCCACTCTTCCCCTTCCAACTCCCTTCAGAGGCCCATGGGCCACAGACTGCAGGTCTAGCCCTCCCTTCACTAACCCTCTTGTCTTCACTAACCTGGGTCTGTCTGAGCCTTCTTCCCTGTAGTGGATGGGTTGCTCTGCCAAGGCCTGGCATGCAGGTTGGAGGTGCTCAGGAAACCTCAGCTCAGAGCTATGATGGATGAAGCAGGACAAAAGGCTAGGAGAACAAAAGGCAGGACAAAAGAAGCTAGGAGAACAAAACAGGACAGGGTCTCTGTTCTCTTGGCCACCCAAGGTCTAGGAGTCTCCAGACTGGTCAACTCCTGGAACCAGTAGCACCTCTCTGGGCCCAGAAAACTTCTCCCCAGCCCCAACAAAGGGCCTGATCCCTGCCCAACACCAGAAGTTGGGTCCCTGCCACCATCACCCCGTGCCCCTTTCCCCATGTCCAGACTATGAGATAAGGGCATGGGGGAAGGGGCACGGGGTGATGGTGGCAGGGACCCAAAAAAGAGTCAGTCAAGCCTGGGTCCCTGCCCCTGCTGCCCAGGTGGTCCTCATTTGGTCAACCTGGGCCTCAGTTTCTCCATCTGTAAAACCGAGCAGGCCGGGTGCGGTGGCTTATGCCTATAATCCCAGCACTTTGGGAGGTCGAGGCGGGTGGATCATGAGGTCAGGAGATCCAGACCATCCTGGCTAACGCGGTGGAACCCCGTCTCTACTAAAAATACAAAAAATTAGCTGGGCCTGGTGACACGCGCCTGTAGTCCCAGCTACTCGGGAGGCTAGGGCAGGAGAATCAGTCGAACCCAGGAGGCAGAGGTTGCAGTGAGCCGAGTCACTGCACTCCAGCCTGGGCGTCAGAGTGAGACTCTGTCTCAAACAAACAAAAAACAGAGCCATGAGGCACCCACCTGTTGAGGTTAAAGAAACAACATATGTGAAGCAAGTTCTGGGCCCTGGAGTTGGGGAGTGGGGGGAGCCCCTCCACTGGAGCGTTTGGGAAGGCTTCCTGGAGGAGGGAGGGGGACCCGTGGGAATGGTCTAAGCCTCTCTGGGATCTGGGAGGGCACCGCGGCCCCGAAGGTATTTCAGGCTAGTCCTGCTGCTCTCTAACTTCCCGCCATCACACTCCACAAACAGCTAGAGCTCAAAAGTTGCGTTTCGGTCTTCCCATAAAGCGACAGAGTAGCACCTGGCATTTGATAAGCGCTACAAGGGGTCGTCATGGTGGTGGTGGTCATTATTGTTGAAGGACCCTCGTCACCCCCGTGGCCCGCCGCCCCTTCCCTGAATGGCAGCAAATGCAGTCAGGCGAGCAGCGTCCTGGGCGGATTCAGACCCTGGGGAAGTCTGGAATTCCTCACCCCGACCCTCGTCCCGGAGGCTCAGGCTGGCCCTTCCAATGGCACTGGTGGGGCAGGGCGGCGGGGCACCCTCCCGGGCCGCCCGGCCCATAGGCCCCTCCTCCTGCCAGGCTCTCCGCCCTTTACACGGTCCCAGGAGAGGCGGGGCGGCGGTGACTGCAGCGAAGTGCAGGAAGCCGGGCGGTGGCCGGCAGTGAGGAGGAGGAGGAGCGAGCAGACTTGGGTGGCTCTGCGCCGCGGAGGCCACAGCCGCACACTTCCCCAGTAGTACCGCGCCGCTCCGCCCCGCCCCGGAGTGACGCCCTCCGCCCATGGGCCTGGCCGAGTGCAACCGGCGGGCGGCGCGGAGGAGGCGGCGACAGGTGGCGCGCAGCAGGGCCGGAGCCGG
Source organism: Pongo pygmaeus (assembly GCF_028885625.2). Taxonomy (NCBI): domain Eukaryota; kingdom Metazoa; phylum Chordata; class Mammalia; order Primates; family Hominidae; genus Pongo; species Pongo pygmaeus. The sequence goes on along the minus strand of NC_085930.1, from coordinate 106,659,611 downwards.
GCCGGGCCATGGCCGCCTCGGAGCGGCTGTACGAGTTGTGGCTACTCTACTACGCGCAGGTGAGCCCGCCCCGCCCCGCGCGCGCACCCGCACCCGCACCCGCGGTACCCCCAGCTTCGCGCGCCCCGCGCCTGCTGCACCTGCGCCCCGCGCCGCTGGGGCCGCGTAGCCGCGTGCGCGCTCGCGCGCAGGGCATGCTCCGGCTCCGCACACACGTGTGTGCCCCCAGCCCGCCGGGTGCCTCTGGCACTTATGCCTTGGGGACAGAGCTCGCGGTCGTGCACTTCATAGCAACCCACCCCCCCGAGCAGGACCGTGCAGCCTGAGTCTTTCTTGCTAGAGGAGAGTGGCCTGGGCCGAGGCAGCCGGACACTTCGCCTTTTTACAAATGGGGAAACTGAGACCTGGAGAGACCTGGAGACTGGCCAGGAGGCTAGGGGGAGGGGGACTCAATTTGTTTATGAGCTGCCTCTCCCTTGGGCGCGGCCCGATTGGGTGGTCGTGGCCAACGGGTCTCGGGCTGTGGGCCAACGTAGGGAGGTGTGTGGAAGGGGAATGCTCCCACTTCAGGTCCTTCTTGAGTTGCATCCCCCCACACCCCCAGCGAACAGGCTGTGATAAGCTCCTCCCTGACTTGAAATGACCCACCCCACCCCCATTCTGAGGGGTGGACCCAGGACCTCTCTAGGAGCAGAAGAAAAGGTTTTCCTCTGGATGCCCAGGGTGAGGGTGGGTCGTTGAGGCCCTGAGGGATGTCTGAAAAGGTTGGAGGGAGGCCTTTTCCTCCTGAGCTCCCCACCCCTCTCAGAAAATACTTCAGGTGGCATCAGAAGGTGAGGGGAGTGACTCAGACCTGGGTGTCCCATCAGCTGAGAACCCTGGTGTCACTCACACCGTCTCACACACATAGTCCCCCGTTTTCCTTCTGTACCCACAGCAGGGAGGGATCCCAGGGTAACACTCCCCTCCCCTTCACCCAGCACCTCCCTCCCTGCACCTGCCTGGCATCATGCTCCTGGCTCAGGTGTGCCCTGGGCACAATGGACCATTGTGTGCCCTGAACAGTTTGTCAGTGGGGGGAATTCATGCTCAGACACGCTGGCCCTTCATAAGGAGGCTGGCCCACTGTCTTCCACAGACCTGGAGTCCAGGCCAGAAGGACCATAGCCTCTTCAGTCCGCTCAGGTTGTGAGAGGTCCAGGCCCCGGCAGGAGGCCAGGCATGGAGTAGAGTCCCTCTTTGGTATAACTCAGATGGAACTCGACTTCTGAGCCTCTGCTTCCTGCCTGTAAAACTGACACAGCCCTGGCCGGGCACGGTGACTCACACCTGTAATCCCAGCACTTTGGGAGGCCAAGGCGGGCAGATCACAAGGTCAGGAGATCAAGACCATCCTGGCCAACATGGTGAAACCCCGTCTCTACTAAAATACAAAAATTAGCCGGGCGTAGTGGGGTGTGCCTGTAATCCCAGCTGCTCGGGAGGCTGAGGCAGGAGAATCGCTTGAACCAGGGAGGCAGAGGTTGCAGTGAGCTGAGATCATGCCACTGCACTCCAGCCTGGTGACAGAGTGAGACTCCGTCTCAAAAAAATAAAATAAAAATAAAAAACTGACACAGCCCTGACCTCAGGGGCTTCCTGGACTCTGCGGAGAGGTAGCCATTATAGCTGGTCCAGACCAGAGAAGGCTCCTGTTTTCCTGGCCCCATTGGGTCCCCAGAGAAGCCCCAGCTTCTCTGCCTCCATCCCCAGTGGTTGTGAAGGAGCAGAGGGTTTGAAGAGAAGCCTACCCCTAGTCCTCCTTCCTCGGACTGCCCCATAGCTATGGGCAGGTTCTAGGTGCATGAGCAGGTAAAGGGGGCTTAAACCAGGTGATGAGTGTGAGGGATGTTAATGATAGGTCTTCAGGCTGGGTGGCAGGCTGCTGGGAGTGTCTTGGTATCTCCCAGGACAGTAACTCCAGCATGGTTGCCTCCTGATGCCCCATCTAGCTGAGCTCTGTACATGGCCACCCCCCATCCCCTCAGGAGGTGGTTATGGATCATATCTGTGCTGAGCCTCCCCCTCCCGGAGCTCCTCACCTCGCAGGGGTGAGGAGCATAGGCTGGCAGGTTGTAGCTTTGGAAGCCTGAGCAGACAGGGGGCAGCCTGGGGCCAGGCAAACAAATCCAGGATGTGACAGCAAACCCAGGAGCCAGGCGGGGCTAGGCTGCCTGGGAAGAGGAAGCTAGGGCCAGCCTCCCAGCTCACCTTCCTGCCCGCCTGCTCCTGCCCCTGCTCCTGGAACCCCCAATCCAGGGAGGAGTAGGCTATGCAACTTTGAGTCCTGTTAGGGACCTATTGTGTGTGTGCTTGGGGAGGGGGAGTGCAAGGTAAGGGGCGGAGCTGAAAGTGGGTGTTTAGAGACCCTTTAGTTGGCCAGCCACCCAGCCAGCAACACCTGCACCCCTCCCTTCAGCAGTGAGAGCTGACATCAGCTGGCAAACCTGTTTCCCCAGTTGTGGGTCTGGGTGGGGATGGGGAGGGGGGAGTAACTCCTTCCTGCCCTTCCTCTTCCTTAAAGACCCCAGGTTTAGACCCACCCACCCCCTCCCACTGTGGGCCCGGCTCAACTGGGGCCTCATAGTGAGGAAGGGGGCTGTGGGTGGCTGCTGAGGGAAGAGGAAAGGGTCAGAGCATCCCAGGACTTCACTCAGTTGGAGCTCCTTAGGGCCCTGGTGGGGAAACCAAGGCAGGGTCCTATTACGATTGTCAGACCTCACATGTAGTAGGTGCTCCTTGGGTATTAGCTGAATGACTGGATAGAGGAGGTGGGTCCCATGGCAGTGACCAGTCAGGAAGTCACCCCAGAGGAGGCTGAGTTTGGTCTTTGAGGGCTGAGAGGAAGAAACAGCAGGAGCAGTGGGACAAGAAGCAAATTGTCAGGAGTTGAGGCAGGACAGAGCTAGTCAAGCAGGCCTGGTGGACAGGTGGGGGCTCATCTACAGGACTCCGAGCCCACCAGAGCTCCCCCAGGGAAGGCATAGGAAGGGTGGGAGAGTCTTGGGGGACTGGGGACAGCACCTGACAGGCTGGCGGTTGGGCAGCCCATAAAAGTTAATGCCACATAGCATGCAGATGAGTGGCCCCTATTCAGGCCGGAGCAGCAGTGATGTTCAGCAACCCCTCCAGTGAATGGGGTCACAGAGTGAGGGGGCACTGAATGTGGAAGGGCACTCAGGGTCACAAAGGTCAGGGCAGAACAAACCCTCAGGTGACAGGAGGGAGCAGAAGCTGACCTATCCAGCTATGCCACTGAGGCCTCAGAAGGGTTCAGGGAGGTTAGGTCAGGCTGGAGGCAACCTCGTCCTGCCCACACTTCCCTGAGAGTTCCCTCTCCCTAACTGATGATCTCTACTGCCTCTCAGAAGCCTGGTCAGGCCCTCCACTCCCCCTGGTACTTTATCTGGTCATAGTCTTTTTTTTTTTTTTTTTAGACGGAGTCTCACTCTGTCACCCAGGCTGGAGTGCAATGGCATGATCTCAGCTCACTGCAACCTCTGCCTCCCGGGTTCAAGCGATTCCCCTACCTCAGCCTCCCGAGTAGCTGGGATTACAGGCGTGTGCCACCACACCTGGCTAATTTTTGTATTTTTAGTAGAGACGGTGTTTCACTATGTTGGCTAGGCTGCTCTCAAACTCCTGACCTCGTGATCTGCCCGCCTCAGCCTCTCAAAGTGCTGGGATTACAAGCGTGAGCCACCGCACCTGGCTTTATCTGGTCATATCCTTTTTGGGCTTCAGTTTACCTTCCTGAAATGGGTAAAGGGAAGGTGGAATCACTTCCTTGGTGCTTGGTCCCCTGCCTCCATTACCAAGGCATCTGAAGGAGAAGGGCCTGTAGTGACAGGGAGATGAGCACACAGCCCAGGCTTGGGTGGGCACTGGTAATTCCTGGAGTTGTTATGACAACTGGGGAGCTGATGGGGAAGTGTGGGGTCCCCGTAGAAACAGGGTCAGTTACCATGGGATCTATGGGGACCCTGGAAGGAAATTCCCATTTTCCTTAGTGATAGTAAAAGGGTTTGGTCGGCTCTTGAGCCGCTTGCTTGAACCTACTTCCATTCTGTGGAGTGTACTTTCATTTCAATAAATCTATGCTTTCCTTGCTCAAGAAAAAATAGTGGCCGAGCGCAGTGTCTCACGCCTGTAGTCCCAGCACTTTGGGAGGCTGAGGCAGGCGGATCATGAGGTCAGGAGATCAAGACCATCCTGGCTAACACAGTGAAACCCCGTCTCTACTGGAAAAAAAAAAAAAAAAAAAAAAAAAAATTAGCCGGGCATGATGGCGAGTGCCTGTAGTCCCAGCTACTCAGGAGGCTGAGGCAGGAGAATGGCGTGAACCTGGGAGGCGGAGCTTGCAGTGAGCTGAGATCTCGCCACTGCACTCCAGCCTGGGCGGGCGACAGAGCAAGACTCCATCTCAAAAAAAAAAAAATAGTACAAGGGGATGGTCAGGCCCTGGGGCAGGGTGGGTGTCATGGAGATCAGAAGGTCCACCCTTTCAGCACCCCCTCTCCAGGTAAGGGAGAGAGACTGGCCCAGCCACCCAGGCACTCAAACCACTATCCTCAGTTGTCCCTGCCCCAGCAAAGTCCCATCTTCCTGCTTCATCCCATGGCCTAACTTCCTCCAAGCCTGACCTCCAGTCCTGGTGATGTATCCGGAAGTCACGTTTAGCTTGACATTGTCCTCCCCGTCCTGATACTGAATGGGGGGACCCCCTAGGCCTGGGATAGGCTATTCCACATAGACCCCACCCTGTCCCACTTCTGCTTGTCTGTCCCTGAAGATGGAGTGCTTACTACCACCCAGGCAGCTCTGACTGAGAGGAGTCACCCACTCTTGAGCTGTGCTCTTCTCTCCCTTCCTGCTCCTAGCTCTTCCCTGGGGTCCATTAATGCCTCTTACTGTCACTCACAGAGGGGACTGGGAGTTGTTGCCTGGAATTCAGGGAGCTCGGGCAGGCCAGAGTCCCTGGATCTGGAACTCCACTCACCTTACCCTGACCTCGAGTTGGGTAGGTGTGGCTGGAGAACTTTTACCCATGAAGCAAAGGGATGGTTTTAAAGAGGTTAATGTTAAGTAACAAGCTACTGAGAGTTAGAACGGGGACTGGACTCCGGAACCCATGCCCTCACCTGATTCGGTTGGTGAGAGGCACCAGACAGGAATGGGTCTTACAAAGGGCGCTGATGCCCCTGGTGGGGGCATTCCAGCAGAGCAAACAAGAGCAAAGCACAGGCAGACCTGTGGGGGTAGAGACAGTGAGTCACACCCTTAGGCCCAGGCATCCATCAGGTTTGGGGTGTGGAGGCTGGAGGTGAGGTGGGCACCACCCACGCAGGGCCTCAGATGTGAGCTTGTGAATTCAGGGAGCTGATCAGGCCATGATGGTGACAGACGTCTACTCGAGGCCCACTGTGCGATGGACTTGGGGTATGTCAGGCAGGGTCTGGGAGCAGCATGGTGTCAGGCAGCTCAATGATCCCTGTCACCTTGGCAAACAAGGTGTACTCCCGGTACTCCCCACCAATGTCACAACCACCAGCCCTCAGCCCTCCAGGTTACTTCAGAATTCCAGAGGAGTGGCAGTTCCATGCCCACCCAGGGACTGTTTGAGCCTAAGCAGCCCTCGGGAGCCCCTCATCCCTGGCACTCTCAAGTGCCCTCACAGCTAGTCGGGCACAAGTTAGGGTCTCTGTGGAGGTGAACATGAGACCACGTCTTCCCAGGGACTGTTTGAGCCTAAGCAGCCCTCGGGAGCCCCTCATCCCTGGCACTCTCAAGTGCCCTCACAGCTAGTTGGGCACAAGTTAGGGTCTCTGTGGAGGTGAACATGAGACCACCTCTTCCCAGGGACACCAGCCTTCTGTGTTCCCACAACCTTCTCCCCTGCTGCAGGAGCTGGGCATCACTTACCTATGGGCCCAGGAGAGGGCTTGGCAGGTGTGGCTGCTCCCGACCTGCCTTCAATGGGGGACAGGGTTGGGGCCCTGACCCAGTTAGGTTGGGGCAAGGGGCTGGACTGTCCCTGACCCATGTTCCTGCTCAGAGCTGGCACAACCGACCAAGGCAGAGGCTCTGAGAGGGGCATGGGAAGCCTGAGCACCATGGCCACCCCTCCCAGGCCCTGGACCCTCACGTGCAGCACTGCCACCATGCTCTCGTCCCCTGCCATTCTCTGCCCTCTGACCCTGGCTCCCTGAGGGACTCCCATACCCCGACACATTGCAGTCTCAAGCCATGGGGCCTAGGTCAGAGTTGGCCTGAGGCCTTCCAGGGAGAAACGGTGAGACCCAGGGAGGCAGGACAGGCAGCCACCCCACCCCTGCCTAATACTGTGCTTTGGAGACCTCCTCATCGCCTTTCAGAGCCCCTGAAGGCTGTCTTGATTGCCCCAGCCCTGAACCCAGCTCAGCCCAATCTGCTGAAAGTTTACAGGACTGGACAGGCCAAGGGTGTGGTTCTAGGGACAGAAAGCAGGAGTATGTAGAGATTGAGGGACCCACCCCTGTCCTGGGAAGGCTGATCAAGGTGATGGCCACCAGGAGGGTGGGAGATTCCTGCTGAAGTACCAAAAGCCCAAGTCACACAAGGCAGTGGGGTATAGGGTGGGCAGAGGCCTGAACAGGAGGATGTGAACCACAGAGGGGGAGAGGTCGAAGCTGGAGAAGCAGGTCCTGGTTGGACCAGCAGCCTGGAATGCTGCTCAGCAGTTGAGCCTTTATGGGGAAGGGTTAGACACGGTCAAATTTGGGCTTTCAGGTGCTCAGTAGAGCTGCAGCTGGCAGGAAGACTCGCATTTTGAGTGACTGGCTTGACTGAGGGGCAGAAGAGAGGAAGACAGTATTGGGACATTTTTGAAGGCAGCTAGGGGTCTCTGTGGGGCCACTGAGGCAAGGATCGGGGTCGCATGGTCCGCATGGGCTGGCTTGCTAGCAATCATGAGTGGTCCTGGCCTAGAACTAAGGTCTGGCTTTTAGCATCCTCAGAGGTACACTGAAGACAAAGTAGTACATAAGGCATCCCCTGTGGGGCCTCCTGTTTCCCCATCTGCAATGGGAGAGGTTCAGAAGAAATGGTCCAGGGCCCCTGGCCACCTCTGCTGTCTCAGGATCTGGGTATTTTGGGCTCCTTGCTGATTGTTCGGGAGGAGGGCTGCCAGCAGGAGAGGGTGGAGAGGTCAATAAAGGTAACTGACAGACAAAATGTCATGGTTGTGTGGGTCTGCACCATGGTGGCCCTGGCACCTCTCTGAGTTGTCTGGGCTTCAGATCTGCACTAAAATGTACCAGGGAGTTCCCCATTCACAGGGTGGACGGCTGCTCTGCCTAGGTTTTTTGGGGATCTGGCTCAGGTCTGCTGCAGTCAGGCCTCTTGCCCTGGGGCCATTCAGGCCTTGCCCTGTGGTCTGGGCCCATAGGCTGCAAAAATTAGCCATCCATCCAAAGATAGTTCTGGAGGTCCTTGGGTATGAGGTCCATGGCCCCTGGGGAGCAGCCTGAGGCCTGCTGAGTGCTGACCGTGATGTGTCCCTTGCCTCTTCATCCTTTTCCACTCTAGCTCCCCCTGTCCACCTCTCTGACTCTAGGAAAGAAGGCTGCCTTTTGGACTCAACTGGTTAGGAGCTCCAGATGGGGCCAGCCTGGAGGAGCTCCTGTATAAGCCACAACCCACCCCTGGCCCCTGGGAGGGGCTTAGAGGTTAGAGCAGATACGGGCTAGGCTAGGATTTATCAGCTGTGTTCCTGAGCGAAGACAACTGCAGAGTCCAGATGAGGTGGCCAGGACATGGCGGGCGGTGGGGCGGGACAAAGGTATGGCTGAGTCTTCTACATCAACCCCTGTGGCCTGAGGCCTTGCGCGCAGGTCAGGGAGCTGTGGGTGCCTTAAGTGAAGGGTACTGCAGCAGTAGGATGAGAACCCTCACCTGGATAAGAGTTCTTCCAGGCGCCGATCTCATGCTTGTAAAACTAGTCTTGGCTCACAAGCCCCACCCAGGACAGGTGACTCCACCCCTCTGTAACAGGTCCCACCCACAGTGCAGGCCAGGTCGCTTGCATCCTCTCTCACTGGGGCCCAGGGTGCCCCGGCCCCCCCACCATCCCTGCGGTCTGCCGGGAGGAAGCGGTCCCCCTCCCCCACCGTGACTCTGCGCTTCCTGCCCCAGCCCCGGGGCGGGAGGAGACGTTTCCCGTTCACACCAAAGTTTTCCTGGCAGCGCCTAGACCTGGGCTTAGCCACTGCCCCTCTTGCCCATGGAACCAGCTCTGGGGCCTGGGGTCCAGGTAACCAGCAAGGGTGGGTGGAGGTTCCCGGGGCAAGGCGGGGCCGCACATGAGAATGTGCGCATGTCTGGGTCTGCCTGTCTAATGGTACACATGTGTCCTGGGATCCACAGTTAAAGAAGGCTACTGAAGGTGGTGGCTGCTGGGCTGGGTGAAGATGGCAGATGAGGACCCAGCCCAAGGCTCTTGGTAGGGGGTGGCTGCTGTGTGGGACGCCTTCTCCAGCCCTAGCACCAGTGTGGGCCACAGCCACACCCCACTTACGCCCCTCCCCTGGCTGTGTCAGACCTGCCTAGGACTGCAGGCGTTAGGGAGGTGGGAGCAGAAAGTAGGCGGCTGAGAAGCAGTGGGGTGCCTGGAAAAGTGGTCAGTATGTACCTAACTCTTTGATGCTGACCTTCCAATGTCCTGTCCTCCCTCCCCCATCCCCCACTCCCCTTCTCCACACCCTCCACTCTGCCTTTAACCCCTTGTCCATGCCCTGTATCCACCTCCATTCATCCTTCACCTCTATCTACATCCCCTTGTCCCTGCCCTGTTTACTGCACCCCTTCTGCCCCCCACCACTGTTCCCCTGTTCTGCCTACAGAAGGACCTGGGTTACCTGCAGCAGTGGCTGAAGGCCTTCGTAGGTGCCTTCAAGAAGAGCATCTCACTGTCCTCTCTGGAGCCACGAAGGTGAGGCTGGATCTGCACAGAGGGCAGGGACAGAGCAGGGAGATTGAGGGGTCCTCAGCACCCGTGTCTCCCCTTTCCTTGCAGGCCAGAGGAGGCAGGTGCAGAGGTCCCGCTGCTACCACTGGATGAGCTGCATGTGCTGGCCGAGCAGCTGCACCAGGCCGACCTGGAGCAAGCCCTCCTGCTGCTCAAGCTCTTCATCATTCTCTGCAGGTGTCCCTGTTGTCCACTCTACAAGCAGGGGCCTAGAACTGTGGGCCAGAGGGAGTGGGGGCAAGGAGGGGCATGGTGTATTATTGTGACCTGTCTCGTCATTGACTCCCCCAGGAACCTGGAGAACATAGAGGCAGGCCGGGGCCAGGTGCTAGTGCCCCGAGTGCTGGCACTGTTGACCAAGTTGGTGACGGAGGTGAAGTGGCCTCTACCTTGGGGGGCAGAGGGTATATGCAGGGAGGCCAGGCGGTAGCCATGGCAGGGCTAACCCTCTCTCCCCACACCTACAGCTGAAAGGATGCCCACCACCCCAGGGCCAAGGGACGCAGTTGGAGAATGTGGCCCTACATGCTCTGCTTCTCTGCGAGGGCCTCTTTGACCCTTACCAAACCTGGCGGCGCCAGCGCAGTGGGTGAGACCCAGCCCACAGGCAGGGAACCCAGAGGAGGGTGGGGAGAGGATGGCCGCGCTGGGCCCAAGGAGGGGTGAGAGCCAGGAGTGGTGAGAGCCGGGCTGATGTACTTGGCCTCACTGCCCCCAGGGAAGTCATCAGCTCCAAGGAGAAGAGCAAATACAAGTTCCCTCCTGCTGCTTTGCCCCAGGAATTCAGCGCCTTCTTCCAAGGTCAGGCCCCGCCCCTGCCCCCACTTGGCCCCACCTCCGCCCCACTTGGCCCCACCCCCAAACCTAGGCCCCTTCCTGTCGTTCCTTGATCCTGCCATACACAGGAACCACTTGGTGGTGGCTGCATGCAGGACTGGGAGAACCAAAGACCAAGCAGGAGTTTAGGGACAGAGAGAAGAGAAAGGACATCTTGGGCTGGAGCGAGGGCCTCCCAGCAGGTGGAGGGGTGGGGTCAACCTGCCTACCCAGATTTCTCATCCTCTTTCATCTCCATCTCCTGGATCCTTCTAGCCACTTGTACCCTACTGTGATCTTAAAACTCTCTGGTCCAATCCCTTTGTCCCCATAGCCTCCACGCATCTCCACCCATCCTGGAGACACAGGAGGTATCTCCACCTCCTGTTCCCTGGCTGCTGGAGGATCTGGTGCCCAGGACAGCTGTGGCCGCCTGTTCACAGGTGGTCCTGTGAACCTGTTCTCCCTGGTGACCCTCCTCCCCTGGGTCCCCTCTCTCCTCTCATTGGAGGGAGACTGGCCAGGACTTTAGATAGGCTCAGGGTGGGATATGGCCTGGACAGAGGTGGGCAGGGCTGTGAAAAGGTGATGACCTATTGGGATATTAAGTGTCTCAGTGATGCCCCCATGGAGCTGTGGGCCTGGATCTAGAGTTGGGGCAGCAGCTCCAGGAGGGGAGGCACCCCTAGGGAGCTCCCCGCCTTTATTTTCCCATAGCCTGGGTGCTCTTATTAAAACAAACTGGATTTTATTTCTCCTCCCGTCATATCCCTTGATGTCAACCTGACGCCCTCAAGATGAAATCCTACTCATCCCACAGCCTTTCTCTCCACTTGCCCTGCTGCTCAGCCTGGCTTCTGTCCTCTCATTCCCAGACTGCTACCACTGACCCCACCTCAGGGTCTTAGCCCATGCTGTGCCCTCTCCCCTCCAACTGCATTCTCAGGTCTCCCCTCAAAAACGCCATCCCCAAGGAGGCCTCCCACCCATCCAGCCGGAATCAAGCCCCAGCCCTACTCTTCCTCCTCCCCCAGGCATGTGACCCAGGGCTAGTCCCTTCTGCCCTCTGAGTTTCAGTCCCTGGCCTGGCATCCTGTCCAGCTTTGCTGGCACAGGGCCAGGTCGGCCTCCTACGTATTAGGCTGTGAAAGCCCCTAGAAGTCCCAAGCAAAGGCATGGGTGTGGGGGGAGGTGGCATCAGTATAGCAGATACAGCAGAGTCCCCAGAGCACGGCATGGGAAGCACCAACCATCACAGGGGCAGAGGGAACAAGAGATTTGCATCTGAGAAACTAAGCCCTGGTCATCATGGGGAAGTGGAAGGGGATGTGCTCATGCTGGGGCCCTCACTTTGGGGCTTAAGGATCTGGGAAGCTGGCTAGACTCTCAGGGCTGGGCTTTGTCCCCTTTAAGTCCCCCAAAGAAGGGTTGTCCCTTTCAGACCCTCTACTATACAGCCATAACTCCTTAGATGCCCCCCAGGGCAGAGCCAGCTCTTATTCCTCACACTGGGTCTTTTACTTGGCCCAGCTCCCTCTCCCCTCCACCCCAGGGCACTCACCTCTTGTGCAGCCCCCTGGGTCCATAGCCCTGCAACCTTGGTGACATTACCCTGCCCACATCCCCCTACCCAGAGAGCCTACAGAATGCAGACCACTTGCCTCCCGTACTGCTGTTGCGTCTCATACACCTCTTCTGCGCCGTCCTCGCTGGAGGAAAGGTAGGCTGGGAGGTGAGCCTGTGGACTAGAGAGCAGCTCTTTCAGTATCTCTCTGCTGGGTGAGCCCCTTGCCCACTGCCCATCTCTGTCCACACCTGCAGGAGAACGGGCAGATGGCTGTAAGTGATGGCTCTGTGAAGGGCCTGTTGAGTGTGGTGCGGGGCTGGAGCCGTGGGCCAGCCCCGGACCCCCGCCTAGTGCCACTGGCTCTAGAGGCACTGGTGGGTGCAGTCCATGTCTTGCATGCCAGCCGCGCACCTCCTCGTGGCCCAGAGCTTCGTGCCCTGCTTGAGAGCTACTTCCATGTCCTTAATGCTGACTGGCCAGCTGGTCTGAGCTCAGGCCCCGAAGAGGCCCTTGTCACCCTCCGGGTCAGCATGCTCGGTGGGTATGGGCTCCCAGGCTCTTGGGGAAGGGGCACCATGAGGGAAAAGCCTAAGTGATGATGGAAGGTCTGGATAGGGCAGCATGGGAAGGAAGGCTTAAGGCTGCCTAGAGGGGTCTGGGCAGGGCCTGACCCTTGACCCTTCCACAGACGCCATCCCCATGATGCTGGCATGTGAAGACCGGCCAGTGCTGCAAGCCACCTTCCTCAGCAACAATTGCTTTGAACACCTCACTCGGCTCATTCAGAACAGCAAGGTGGGTAGGGCCCAGCCTGGGGGTGAGGGTCTGGAAGCCAGAGGCTAGGGGAGTCACGCATAGGTGCCAGGCTGCTGCTGAGCAAACATGGGCTGGACAGAGTCAGTTTTTTGCAGCTGGTGAGATGGCCTGCAGTTCAGTGGGAGGGTCTGGGGCATGGACAAGGGCCCATCCCTTGGGGCCTCTATAGGACTGGGCTTGAAGCTTAGGACAGCTTTGTGCCCCATGGAAGCTTGTTATGGAAGGAAGGGAGATGCTCTGGCACCTTGTTTCCCTTTCCATGGCCCCAAGTACAGGGGCTAGAGGAGGGCACCACTGCTTTCAGATGCAGTACCTGCTCCCACCCACTCATCCCCCCGACTGCCCATCTGAGCAGGGCACAGGGGGCTCAGCACCCTACTCTTCCCTAGTGCCGGGCAGGGTGCCTGGCAGCTGCCCCTGGTCCTGCTCTAACCCCACCCTCTCCCATCTTCCTCCTCTCTTCTTTGCCTCCTCCACCCTGTGCCTCCCCACTTCCCCACAGCTGTACCTGCAGTCCCGGGCGCCCCCTGAGGGGGACAGTGACCTGGCTACCCGGTTACTGACTGAGCCCGATGTCCAAAAGGTACCATCCTGGGGCTGACCAGCTCAGACACCCCCTGGGACTCCCTCTTTGAGCTTTTCCTGCACTATAGCTGGGGGAATGAGCAGATGTGTGTAAGGCCTGGTGTGGTCTAGCAATGGGTGTGGGTCCTCCATGCTGTCTCGCCTGCCTTCCAAGTCCCCATCCTAGGGAACAGGACAGAAGGTGGTCTATCCCCTGCCTGGTGTTTGATTGGGTGTTGGGGTCTGGCTGTGCCAAGCTGGACGGAACCTTCGAAACTCAACCACCTACCTCATTTCTCAGAAGGGGAGACAGAAGCCCAGACACTCAAGGATTTGGCTATAGTCACAGAGAAAGGGGTCTCCCTCATGGTACCATTTCTTTCTGTAGATTCTTGCACCCACCCTCAGCGGGTCACTGGGTGTCTCCCAGCCCCTGATGATGTGCTCCCTGATTCACCTTGCATGTGGGCTGTAGGAGGCTGTGGGGTGTCAGCTGGCAGCTTCACAGCGGGCACCCTTTCTGGGGCTCAACCTGTGGGCTCCAACCTCCATAGCCCCTACCCTGGCTCTGTCTTCATGAGGTAACCCTATGTGTTCACCACATGTGGTCATTTTCTGAGAGCTTAAAGCAGGCAGGGCAAAGTGACTCCCCTCTGTTTTTACAGATGAGGACACTGAGGCCTGGAGGGGGAAGACTGATGCCTGAGGTCACTTGGGGAGTCAGGCAAAGCTGGGACCAAAGGTCCCATGGAGCCAAATATGACCTAGTCCCTGCTGAGAAACTCCCCAAGCCCTCCCAACCCCTGACCCCCTCAGGGTGGGGCAGGAGAGGCAGCAGCATGCCTCTGGCTGTCAGGTTCAGCCAGGCTGAGCCTCAGTGTCCCCACCTGGATCTAGGGGGAAGGGGCAAGGTGGGACTTAAAGGTCTCGAAGGTTCTTCTGGTTCTAACATCCTGTGATTGATTGTCCCTAAATCTCTGACCCTCGTCAATCACTGTGGGTGATGGGGCACTTGCTGGCCTGTCTGTACTCATGTGTCTAGCTTTAGGGAGACAGGTTGGGGGTAGGGCCCTAACTCCACTAGAGAAAGGGGGACTGGAGGGTGTAGTGAGAGTGTCCACCATTAATCTGTCCCAGCGAGGCCCTTCCCAGCCTTTGTTAGAGTGGGTCTTGCTGAGCTGCTCAGAGAGGGCCCTAGGTCGTGATAGGGTCACAGCAGTTGGGGCAAGGAGTAGAAGGCCTGGTGCTCTGACAGAGTTGCTGATCCAGCACATGCCACATGCCTTGGGGTGCTTGGCTCTGCACCTTTTTTACTTCAGGGGGCTGCCAGCTGTGACACCCTGGCCCCTGCCTCTCCTGATGGCCCCTCCCCACCCCAAGGTCCTGGACCAAGACACAGACGCCATTGCAGTCCATGTAGTCAGAGTGCTGACCTGCATCATGAGTGACTCCCCCTCGGCTAAGGTGAGGCTGCTACACTGCAGCTTTAGTAGGGGTGCCGGGTGGAGTTCAACTGACCATATCCCCAGAACAGGCCTGGCCGGTGGCTATAAGCATCCTGCTCCCTGGAGCAAAGCAAGTGAGCTGGGAGGTGACTGCCCTGCCCTAAAGCTCACTGGGCAGGTGTGGTCGCCAGTCTGTCCTGGGAGCTGCATCTTCTCTATCAGGGCTGGATGGGGAATGGACACTTGTAGGCCCACCTCCATCTTCAGCCTTCTGAGATGTACTCATGTCCCCCCCATCCCTCTGCAACCCACTGCCCACCAGCACTGTCACCCAGAGGCAGAGCCACACAAGGGAACCCCAAAACATGATGCCCCTCCAGAGTTTCCAGGGGGTCTGAGTTTGCCCTCCGGCCCATGTATATGTTCACTTCTTCCTCATACTACCTTACACAGGAGGTGTTTAAGGAGCGCATCGGCTACCCTCACCTGCAGGAGGTTCTGCAGAGCCATGGTCCCCCCACCCATCGGCTGTTGCAAGAGCTGCTCAACATGGTGAGGGAAGGGGCTTGGGACCAGGGTCCCAAAGGCAACCAGAACTGAGTCAGGGTTACCACAGATGGTGAGCTCTCCACTCTGGGGGACCGTATTGACTGCGGCCAGTACGTAGTGTGACCTGTAGCCTGGCCATGTCTGTCGGTGTCACTGGAATGAGGATTCTGGCCCTGTAGGGGTCCTGGAAGCAACTGCATGTTAGCAAGCCCCAGGATTATCTTAGGAACATGCAGTTAGGGGTTAGGCCAAACCAGGCTGAAAACTAAGGTTGAGGGATTAACAATGCTGAAGGACTCTTAGTAGTAGTGATTGTCATTTGTGCCCCTCTGACTTTCCTGAGCCTCACACACAACCTGTAGGCAGGATGGGGTAGATCATGTTGCTGACTGCTGCCGTAGGCAAGTAAATGGAGCCAGAAAGTCCCACTGTTGACAGGGTGCCACAGCTGACCAGGGACTGTCATTCTCTCTGCCCACAGGCTGTGGAGGGTGACCACAGCATGTGCCCACCTCCACCAATCTGCAACGAGCAGCCGGTACTGGTGCTGGTGCAGTGGCTGCCGTCATTGCCCACCGCTGAGCTGCGGCTCTTCCTAGCACAACGCCTCAGGTGGCTCTGTGACAGCTGCCCCACCAGCCGTGCCACCTGTGTGCAGGCAGGCCTGGTGGGCTGCCTGTTGGAGACACTCAGCACAGGGCTAGCCCTGGAGGCCCGCTGCCAAGAGCAGCTGCTGGCACTTCTACAAGCACTGGGCCGTGTATCAATAAGGCCCATGGAGCTGCGTCACCTGCTGCGCCCCCCGCCAGGATTGGACTCGGGACCAGGCGGAGCTGAGGCTGGAAAGGCCCGACACGCAGGTGCTATCATCCGCGCATTATCAGGCATGGCCAGGCACCAGGGTCCTGCACGTGCTCTGCGCTACTTTGACCTCACGCCCAGCATGGCGGGCATCATGGTACCCCCTGTACAGCGATGGCCAGGGCCTGGCTTCACCTTTCATGCCTGGCTCTGTCTGCACCCTATGGATACAGCACCTACCCCTGCCCCCACCCGACCACTCCAGCGAAAGCAGCTGTACAGGTGGGTGACTGCCAGGGGCCAGGGACCTCCTGCCAGGGTGAGCAGGAACAAACAGACATAACTGGCTTGCCTGCCCCCAGCTTCTTTACCAGCAGCGGCTCAGGGTTTGAGGCCTTCTTCACGGCGGCCGGGACCCTGGTGGTGGCTGTGTGCACACGGAAGGAGTATTTGACCATGAGTTTGCCCGAAGTGTCCTTTGCCGACTCTGCCTGGGTGAGACCCCATCCTTCTCATGTGGCCCAGTAGAGAGAGGGGTGCGGATTCCCAACTATAGCCTAATGTGAGGCTTCTGTTCTAGCACTGCGTGGCTATCGTCCATGTGCCTGGGCGCCGGCCCTTCAGCCAGAACCTGGTCCATGTCTACAAAGACGGCCATCTGGTCAAGACGGCACCCCTTCGCTGCCCCTCCCTCAGTGAGGTGTGCCAAGCAAGGTTTGGGGAGGCCTTGGGTAGATGGGAGGACTTGGAACACAGTGGGCAGGGTGTGGCCTGGAGCCCTTGCGTCCCGTGCTGCCCCACAGGCCTGACTTTAGCCGCTGGGGTCCATGCAGCCATGGGGGTCACTGTGAGGAACTGGTTGTAGGTGGAGTCCCAGGTTCTGCTGTGACCTGACCGCTCCCCCAACCCTGGCCCCACAGCCTTTCTCCTCCTGCTGTATCGGCTCTGCTGGATACCGCACAACGACCACCACCACGGGGCTGCCAACACCACCAGTCCCCCCCACACTGGCCTACACTCACCCCACCCTCACCCGCTCCCAGTCAGTCCCAGCCTCCACAGGGCTTGGCTGGGGGTCCGGGCTGGTGGCCCCCCTGCAGGAGGGCAGCATCGACTCTACCCTCGCAGGCACCCAGGACACTCGGTGGGGCAGCCCCACATCCCTGGAGGGTGAGCTGGGGGCTGTGGCCATCTTTCACGAAGCCCTGCAGGCGACGGCTCTGAGGACCCTGTGCACCCTGGGTATGCAGCATCCTCCATCTCTGCCACAGCCCCAGGCCAGAAGCTAGGGGTCCAGGGGGAGAAGGCATCTCTGGGGGTCTCTCCTGTGGTCAGGCAGTCTCTGGATGGGGTTTGGCCAGAGGCCTAGCAAGGTCTGAAGCCCCCTGCCCACCTCCCAGGGCCCAATGAGACGGCACCCTTCAAGCCTGAGGGGGAGCTGCATGAGCTCAGCACCAGGCTGCTCCTCCATTACTCACCTCAGGTATTTGGGGGCCCCAGGGGAGTGGTTGGCTCGACTGTGCTACTTCCCCGGCTACCACACTCTGCCTGCCACCCCCTCTTCCCTCTGACCCTGGCTGCCTGCCCATTCCCCTATCCCTAGGCTTGTAAGAAAAACATCTGCCTGGACCTGTCCCCAAGTCATGGGCTTGATGGGCGCCTGACGGGCCACAGAGTGGAGACCTGGGATGTGAAGGTCTGTGAGCATGTGTGGGTGGTGTGTGCCGGAGGCATGAACATGGGGCACACGTGTATTCGGAGTCAGCTGGGGAGCAGCACTGTGCCTGGGGAGGATTTGGACAGTCCAGCTCAAGAGAGCAAAACTTCCCTTCTGGGTGGTCTGCTGGGGTGGAGTAGGGCAGGAAACTGGCTGGAAGGTCCCCCTCACTGCCATCCTCCCTCCCCCAGGATGTGGTGAACTGCGTTGGGGGTATGGGTGCCCTGCTGCCCCTGCTGGAGCAAGTAGCTGCACAGCCCAAAGAGGCTGAGGCAGGTCCAGCTGAAACGCATGACCTCGTGGGTCCTGAACTGACCTCTGGTCACAACACCCAGGGCCTGGTTCTCCCATTGGGTAAATCTTCAGGTAAGTGTTCCTGGTGCCTATATTGTGGAGATGGAATCTTGGCATGGTAGGGGGATGGAGTGCCCAAGGTCTCCTGGCTGCTGGCAGGCCCTTGATGCACATCTGTCCCCTCCTGATGGCTGGCAGAGGAACGGATGGAGAGGAACGCAGTGGCTGCTTTTCTGCTGATGCTGCGGAACTTCCTTCAGGGTCACATGGTGAACCAAGAGAGCCTGGTGCAGTGCCAGGGGCCTGCCATCATCGGGGCCCTGCTGCGAAAGGTGGGGCCTGGTGGGGCAGGCATGGGGGATTAGGGGTATGGTCAGCCTGTCTGACCCAGGGAACTGAGTGGGGAACCTGCTGCCCTGTCAGTCATGAAGAACCTCCTGGGAGAGTTGCCACTTGAGTGGGGCCTGAAAGGCCGAGCAGGGTTGGGTCTGGAGGATCTGGGGAAAGGCCCAGCGCAGGTCGGGGCGGGGACCCGCACAGCAGGCAGGAGGCTTGCATGTCAGAGGTGGCAGGAAGCCCCCAAAGGGTTCTGAGCAGGCCGGTGGCCATGTTTGTGGCCGTCATGGCTGTGCAGGGAAGAGTGGCAGCTGAAAAGCTCAGACAGCAGACGGGCAGAGCCTGAGCCCTCACTCCAGCTCCTGTCTTACCCCAGGTCCCAAGCTGGGCCATGGACATGAACGTGCTCATGTCCGCCCAGCTGCTGATGGAGCAGGTGGCAGCTGAGGGCAGCGGGCCCCTCCTGTACCTACTCTACCAGCATTTGCTCTTCAACTTTCACCTCTGGACCCTCAGTGACTTCGCCGTGCGCCTCGGTAGGTGTGAGGACCTGAGCAAGGGGCCGGCCATAGGGCAGCTGAGCACTGAGAAGTTAGAACTCTGCTCTGGGGTATCTGAGGGACTCACCTGATAGGAATCCAGAATGCCATGGGGCGGCTGAGGGGACTATGACCCTGTCCTGGAAGTCTGACAGGCACATGGCCCTGGCCTGGAGGATCTGAAGGGCCCAGCTCAGCCTAGTGGCCTGAGCCCTTTGCTCATTCCCGCTCAGGCCACATCCAGTACATGTCCAGCATAGTTCGGGAGCACAGACAGAAGCTGCGGAAGAAGTACGGCGTCCAGTTTATCTTGGATGCTCTGCGCACCCACTACAGGTGAGGCCAGTGGGGCCAGATGGGCCATGGGGGGCTGACACAGTGGCCTCCGGCCTTGGGGACTGGACGGTGCGCTTCCCTGACTCACCTGCCCACCCTCTCTCCCCGCCTTTCTCCGGGACCTGGCTGGGTGTGCCTGCTGACCTGCCAGCCCGCAGCGGGAGCGCCCCCTGGCTGCTGACGACCTACGCACCGTGCAGACCTCCCTCCTGGGCCTGGCGAGGGAGTTCCTGGTGCGGAGTCTCTCAGCAGATGATGTGCAGGTCACGCAGATCGTGCTGAGCTTTTTGGCGGCCACAGGCGATGATGGTCAGGTAGGCTGGAGGTTGGGGAGGGGGAGGCTTGGGTGAGGGGAGTGGGGGCCTGGCACAGTGTGAGACCCTGCATCCCCAGGTGGTGGGTGCACTGGACCTGCTGCTGGCCCTGCTGCACGGTTCCCTGGCGCAGGAGTCCTTGGCTGTCTTTCTGTTGGAGCCAGGGAACCTCGAAGTGCTACTGGCCCTGCTAGTGCGGCCAGGGTCACTGCCCCTGCTGCCCGATCGAGTCTGCAAGGTACACCCAGCCCACCCCCTCCCCTGGCATCCCATTCACTGGGGCCCCTGCCTGGGGTTCAGGGAGGTACAGCAGGCCTTGGGCCAGCAGATGAAGCTGCCTTCAAGGGCCTTTTGAGCCACACACCCGCACGGTGACTTCCCCTCCTACAGTAACTCCTTCCACATGATGACAGTCCTCCGATGACCCCCACACAGATCCTGCGCAGACTGCAGCAGAACGAGCGGCTACCTGAGCGGAGCCGCCAGCGCCTCCGGCTGCGGGAGTATGGTCTCCAGGGTCTGGTTGCCTGCTTGCCTGAGGGGACTGTTTCCCCCCAGCTCTGCCAGGGCCTCTACAAGCTGTTCCTGGGGGCAGGTACAACCTGGTTAGGGCCAAGTGGAGGGGGTGACATGTCAGAAAAACAGGGCAGGCAGGCCGGAAGAAGGAAGGTAGTGGCATAGGGGCCAGGGCTGGGCCCTGCCCTTCCTAGTCGGGTCAGTCCCTCAGGTCCCCCCAACCCATCCCCCCAGATTGCCTGCACCTCTCAGATCTGCTGGCTGTGATACAGCTGTCCCTCCAGGCTGACCTCAGCGTTCGCCTAGACATCTGTCGCCAGGTAAGCATGAGAGGTAAAAGCTTTGGGGGAGGGGGAGGGTGGCTTCTACCCTCTGGCCTTCACCTTGCCTGTCTCATGAGGGGTCTCTGGAGCCCTCCTCTGCAAAGGCCCTGGATGAGGGTCTGGAGCAGGCAGCTGGATGCATCCTCACTTGCTGTGCTCTCGCCTGCAGCTTTTCCACCTCATCTACGGACAGCCAGATGTAGTGCGGCTTCTGGCCCGACAGGCTGGCTGGCAAGATGTGCTGACCCGGCTATATGTCCTGGAGGCTGCCACAGCCGGCAGTCCCCCTCCCTCTTCCCCAGAGTCACCTACCTCCCCCAAGCCAGCCCCACCCAAGCCACCCACTGAGTCACCTGCTGAGCCTTCAGATGTCTTCCTGCCCTCAGAGGCCCCCTGCCCTGACCCTGATGGCTTTTACCATGCTCTCTCCCCATTCTGCACGCCCTTTGACCTGGGCCTGGAACGGTCTAGTGTAGGATCAGGCAACACTGCTGGTGGTGGCAGCAGCAGTGGGACTCTTACTCCAGCCAGCCAGCCCGGCACTCCTTCGCCACTGGATGGGCCGCGGCCCTTTCCTGCTGCTCCTGGCCGCCACAGCTCCAGTCTCTCCAATGTGCTGGAGGACGGCAGCCTCCTGGAGCCCACCATTAGCGGGGATGATACCTCAAACACCAGCAACCCACAGGTGAGGTGGGCCTACCCTCTGCCACCGCATGGTACCCAAGGGAGGACACTTCTGGATACAGGGCTGGCAGTGTAGCCTCTCCAAAGGTGTGGCCCTGTCTGACCAGGGTTGCAGCCACCGGTCAGGCCTATTGCTGTCCCCTCATAGCTCTCATCTGCAGTTGTGTTCCCAGAGGGCTCCTGGAACAGGGTGAGTCATGGTGAGCCACAGTGGGTGACACCAGCCAGGCTTCAGAAGGGCCCTCAAGAGAGCCTGTAGGGCAGAGACCTCACAGGGTCCAAGGGCAGCAAACTCCAATGGCCCTGCCCTGGGCTTCTGGGTTTGGGGATGGGCCTCTGCTCGTTCTATGTGAACTGCCTCATCTCCTCTTGGGAGTCTGGCAAGACCCCAGGATTCTGCCCGGAACTCAGGTAGTAGTTGAGACCCCTATACCGTTCTTCCAGGCCCTTAGTGCCAGGCTCACTGTTAGCCAAATGCTCTGACTCCTGGGTGGCTACCCCAGGCGGGGTGCTGAGTGGGGATGGGTGGGCGTCAGCCTAATTCCCTCCCTTAGCCGCCCACAACCCATGCCCACACCACCCACCTGTGCCCACAGCAAACCTCTGAGGAAGAGTTGTGCAACCTGCTCACCAACGTGCTGTTCTCGGTGACGTGGCGCGGCGTGGAAGGCAGCGATGAGGCTGCCTGGCGGGAGCGTGGCCAGGTTTTCTCGGTGCTCACCCAGCTGGGGGCCTCAGCCACACTTGTGCGCCCACCAGACTGTATCAAGCGCAGGTGAGAGGGAAAGTCTGGAGTGGGAGGGGCTTCAGGAAGCCTCGGGGGAAGGAAAGAAGATAGTCAGGTAGACCCTTGAGTTCCCCACTCACCCGCCAGCCTCCTGGAGATGATGCTGGAGTCAGCCCTGACCGACATCAAAGAGGCCCCCGTGGGGGTCCTGGCCAGCCTCACCCAGCAGGCGCTTTGGCTGCTGCGTCTGCTGCAGGACTTCCTGTGTGCTGAAGGCCATGGTAACCAGGAACTGTGGAGTGAGAAGGTGCGAACCCTCAGAGAGGCGTGAGCCACATGAATACTCATGTTCACGCAAGCCTGCAGGGATCTGGTCTGGGAGGTGGATGGGTACACGTGCGCAGGTGTGGGTGCATCAGCATGAATGCCTGTGAGCGTGGACTTGCCTGTGTGCACAAACCCTACCTGGCCCCCAGCGCAAACTTTACTTTGCTCCCTTTCCATGGACTCCTGGCCTCCCCTGGTGATGTCTGTTGGGAACCTGTTTTCTGTGGCAGCTCTTTGAAGGTGTATGCAGCCTACTTGATCGCCTGGGAGCCTGGCCCCACCTGGCCAACGGCACAGCTGATCTCCGTGAGATGGCACAGATTGGCCTACGGCTTGTACTTGGCTACATCCTGCTGGAAGACCCACAGGTGAGCATGGGGGCAGGGGGCGTGGGAGGTGTCGGGAGCTCCAAGAGTGGCTGGGTGCCACTCATCTCTCTTGCGCCCACAGCTGCATGCCCAGGCCTACGTGAGATTGCACATGCTGCTACAGACTGCAGTGCCAGCCCGCCGTGAGGAGGCCTGCTATGTGCTCTCCAAGCTGGAGGCTGCACTGGGGCGGGCGCTGAACACCTCTTCCTCAGAGTCAGCCACTGATGAGGCAGGGCCCCCACCTGCAGCTGCAGCAGCTGCAGAGCGCTGTTCCTGGCTGGTGCCACTGGTGCGCACGCTGCTAGACCGTGCCTATGAGCCACTGGGGCTGCAGTGGGGACTGCCCTCCCTGCCACCCACCAATGGCAGCCCCACCTTCTTTGAAGACTTCCAGGCTTTTTGTGCCACACCCGAATGGCGCCACTTCATCGACAAACAGGTGCCTGGAGGTGGGGGCCCAGGAAGAGGAGTGGGGGCTGGGGCCCACATCGAGCACTGTTCTCCTCTGCCTAATCCTCCAGGTACAGCCAACCATGTCCCAGTTCGAAATGGACACGTATGCTAAGAGCCATGACCTTATGTCAGGTTTCTGGAATGCCTGCTATGACATGCTCATGAGCGGTGGGCAGCGGCACCAGCGGGAGCGTGCCCAGAGTCGTCGGGCCTTCCAGGTGTGCCACCTGGGGTAAGGGATGGGAAACTGCTCCACACATGTGCCCAGGAGATGGCTGACAATGTGGAGAAATAGGGGTAGGACAGGCAGCAGCCAGGGGACTGACCTGTTTCCCCCACCCCAGGAGCTGGTGCTGGAACCTGCGCAGAGGCGGGCGCGCGTGGAGGGACTACGCTACATGGCAGTGCTGAAGCAGCAGGCAGCGCAGCACTCCACGGCCCTGCTGCACTGGGGGGCGCTATGGCGCCAGCTCGCCAGCCCATGTGGGGCCTGGGCGCTGAGGTGGGCCGGGCTTGGGGCAGGGTCGCTGTGGAGGGGTGGAGCTTGGTAGGGAGGGAGCCACCTGGAGCCCCAGACTGCCTTTGGGGTGAGGCCAGGGAGGGATGGGGGTGTCTACAGCCTTCTACCGACCCATGGCCTGGGGGACATTCTGCAGGGACCCTCCCATCCCCCGCTGGAAACTGTCCAGCGCCGAGACATACTCACGCATGCGTCTGAAGCTGGTGCCCAACCATCACTTCGACGCTCACCTGGAAGCCAGTGCTCTCCGTGACAATCTAGGTGAGGGAGTGTGCTGAGCTGGGTCCACCCAGTTCGATTGTCCCATCTCCTGTCCTGCCTTGCTTCAGCTGAGTACCCTTGGCCCCTTGCAGGTGAGGTTCCCCTGACACCCACCGAGGAGGCCTCACTGCCTCTGGCAGTGACCAAAGAGGCCAAAGTGAGCACCCCACCCGAGGAGCTGCAGGAGGACCAGCTCGGCGAGGACGAGCTGGCTGAGCTGGAGACCCCGTGAGTGGGGCCCTGGAGAGATGGGACTGGGGTGGTGGGCAAGGGGTCTGCTCCAGTGTGTGCATGCCTCTGTGGGATCAACTCCCTGAGTGTGTCCTCTTCTGCTGCCCGACTACATCCCCCTGAAGGGACTGTCCAAAGCCAGATGGTGGGTGGGAGAGTCTCCTAACAGGGCTGAGAGTTGCTCTTTTAACAGCCAGGCACCTGAGGACAGCACTGAGAAACACAAACCAGAGCAGGAAGGGGGCCCAGGGAGTGGGCAGGGGCTGGGTGAGGGGAGCAGGGGACAAGGGTTGGCATCCTGGCAAAATATTCAGAAGCCTAGTGGGTGGCAGGTGGGGGACAGGGGCTGGGACCAGTAGGTTCTGGATCCTAGGCAGCCCCTCCCCATCTCTGGGAGTCATGAGAATATATACCCCATGACTCAATGGCACTTGGATGCCCTTTGGGCTTGTGAAGAAGGAGGTCCCAGAGCCTAGAGCCTGAGGTGGGTTGCTGGTCTTTAGGATGGAGGCAGCAGAACTGGATGAGCAGCGTGAGAAGCTGGTGCTGTCGGCCGAGTGCCAGCTGGTGACGGTAGTGGCAGTGGTCCCAGGGCTGCTGGAGGTCACCACCCAGAATGTGTACTTCTATGATGGCAGCACTGAGCGCGTGGAAACCGAGGAGGGTGCGTCCTGGTGGTGTGGGTTAGGAGGATGGCAGGGAATGGCTAAGGTCTGGGTGGGGCTGGGGTGAGTGACTCCTGTACCTGCTGTTCCTCCCCATAGGCATCGGCTATGATTTCCGGCGCCCACTGGCCCAGCTGCGTGAGGTCCACCTGCGGCGTTTCAACCTGCGCCGTTCAGCACTTGAGCTCTTCTTTATCGATCAGGCCAACTACTTCCTCAACTTCCCATGCAAGGTGGGCACGACCCCAGCCTCATCTCCTAGCCAGACTCCCAGACCCCAGCCTGGCCCCATCCCACCCCACACCCAGGTACGGAACCAGGTGTACTCGTGGCTCCTGCGCCTACGGCCCCCCTCTCAAGGCTACCTAAGCAGCCGCTCCCCCCAGGAGATGCTGCGTGCCTCAGGCCTTACCCAGGTGAGAGCCCTGAGTGTGAGGGATGTGAAGTCGGGACCCTGAATCAGGTGGCAGTGCTGGACAGCCCACCCGGCTCACATCTTGTCTGCCCCTGTCCCCAGAAATGGGTACAGCGTGAGATATCCAACTTCGAGTACTTGATGCAACTCAACACCATTGCGGGGCGGACCTACAATGACCTGTCTCAGTACCCTGTGGTGAGGGTCCCACTCTGCACCCCTCCACCCCTGCCCCTCTGACCTGTCAGTCCTTGGTTCCCCCAAGTGTAGGTACCTGCCAGTGGGCCAAGCCCTGAGCTTGGTCAAGGGTAGGTGTGCCAGTGAAGACCTGGCCTCTGTTCCCTGCCAACCCCCAGAGGTCCCCAGCCTCACTCCCTTCCCCTCCCTGCCTAGCCTCTATTCCTCAAAAGGAATCCTGTTCCAGGACAGTCTGTCCTGCTCCCCTGTGACCCCTCTAAGTGGTGCTCCCCCAACCTGTGGGCAGGCTCTGTGCCCGCCTTCTTGAGGGTGTGGGCAGGGCAGGGTGGGCTGGTAGGCCATCAGGGCCCTCATGCAGCCCCTGCTCGGGTGGGCGGCCAGTTCCCCTGGGTCCTGCAGGACTACGTGTCCCCAACCCTGGACCTCAGCAACCCAGCCGTCTTCCGGGACCTGTCTAAGCCCATCGGTGTGGTGAACCCCAAGCATGCCCAGCTCGTGAGGGAGAAGTGAGCATGTGGGCAGGGCTGGGCTCAGCGGGTAGGGAAAGGCGAGGGGAGGGCTTCTGCTGACAAGTCCAACTGTGGCCCCAGGTATGAAAGCTTTGAGGACCCAGCGGGGACCATTGACAAGTTCCACTATGGCACCCACTACTCCAATGCAGCAGGCGTGATGCACTACCTCATCCGCGTGGAGCCCTTCACCTCCCTGCACGTCCAGCTGCAGAGTGGCCGGTGCGGCCCAGGGCCTGGTGGGCAGACTAGGGGGCAGACATGGGGAGGAGGCTGGTCCTCCCCACATCCTGGGCCCACCCCTGGCTCCCTTCTTCCCTCCAGCCACAGCATCTCCCTCCCTGTCTCCACTCTCCCCACCTCACCTTGGCCCCGTGCCCCTCCCCCAGCTTTGACTGCTCCGACCGGCAGTTCCACTCGGTGGCGGCAGCCTGGCAGGCACGCCTGGAGAGCCCTGCCGATGTGAAGGAGCTCATCCCAGAATTCTTCTACTTTCCTGACTTCCTGGAGAACCAGAACGGTAGGTGTGAGGTGCTCGCACTGGAGCGGGCAGGTGTAGGGATGGAGAGCAGATGGTGGAGTGGCCAGGGGGCAGTCGGGATGGACAGGGAGACAGCTGACCCAGTCCTCTGTGCCAGGTTTTGACCTGGGCTGTCTCCAGCTGACCAACGAGAAGGTGGGCGATGTGGTGCTGCCCCCGTGGGCCAGCTCTCCTGAGGACTTCATCCAGCAGCACCGCCAGGCTCTGGTGAGGAAGCAACCACAGGCAAACGGCAGGCAGCCGGGGTTCTGAAGGTCATGGGGGGTCAGCGGTCCCTGCACTGATTGCTGCCTCCCTACTCCCAGGAGTCGGAGTATGTGTCTGCACACCTACACGAGTGGATCGACCTCATCTTTGGCTACAAGCAGCGGGGGCCAGCCGCCGAGGAGGCCCTCAATGTCTTCTATTACTGCACCTATGAGGGTGGGCAGTGCGCTGGACTCCAGTCAGGGCCAGGACAAGATTAGGTCGGGTGGATGCAGAGGGCACGCAGGGAGCCCTGACTGCTCTGCCTGCCTTCCCAGGGGCTGTAGACCTGGACCATGTGACAGATGAGCGGGAACGGAAGGCTCTGGAAGGCATTATCAGCAACTTCGGGCAGACTCCCTGTCAGCTGCTGAAGGTAAGGCCAGCTTAGAGGATAGTGGCCAGGGATGCCCATGCCATGGTGCTGACCAGCCACTTACCCACAGGAGCCACATCCAACTCGGCTCTCAGCTGAGGAGGCAGCCCATCGCCTTGCACACCTGGACACTAACTCACCTAGCATCTTCCAGCACCTGGACCAACTCAAGGCATTCTTCGCAGAGGTGAAAGGAAAACAAGACCTCAACTTTATATTCTGTGAAATGGGTTTAACCCCACTGTCCTTACCAACCACTTGGGGCAGATGGGAATCCTAATCAAGGTCACTGATTTCAAGGCACCTTAGAAAATGAGCTAAACATGGGAAGAGTATGGGGGCAGGAGGGGCGCCTTCTTCATCAGGGCCAGGATAAAGTGTTGACTCACCTAACAAGCTCTGAAAGCCTTAGGGAGATCAGGAGGGAGGAGATCTGTCCTTGGACCCCTTCCATCGCCTTCCTAGACAGGAACCTTCCTGAATGTTGCTCCCGGGCCTGACTTTTTTTTTAGGTTTCCCTCTCTTCCTGCCTTTGGGCTAGGGGGACAAGGAATAACGGGGTGAGAGGACCAAGGTTGAAACTAAGTGTGATACTCTGGAAGCATCTTCCATGTCTGTACCAGCTTCTCACCCACTTTCTGAGATGCCCTCCTAAAGTCTCTGCCTGTTTCTTGGAGGGAACCTCTGCATCTGTGACACCTAGTCTGTGACCCCTGGGGACTGAGGGTAAAGGAAGGGATGATGCTTCAGGGAGCAGATAGTGTAATCTGATAGTACTCAGGCATAGCTAGGCCTGCCCTTGCCCCTGCAGGTTGTCAGTGATGGTGTACCCCTGGTGCTAGCCCTGGTCCCCCACCGGCAGCCCCACTCCTTCATCACCCAGGGTTCCCCAGACCTGTTGGTAAGTGCATTGTGCAGAGCCCCAGCTCAGCTCCACTCCCCCTCTGCCTCTGCCAGAAACCCACCTCTGCCCCCTCCTGCCTGCAGGTGACTGTGAGTGCCAGTGGGCTGCTGGGCACCCACAGCTGGTTGCCCTATGACCGCAACATAAGCAACTACTTCAGCTTCAGCAAAGACCCCACCATGGGCAGCCACAAGTAGGACAGAGGGCTGTGGGTGGGGTGGGCTACAAATGCCCTGCACCTGGAATTATTCCCCTCCCTAATCAGAATGTAGGCCAGCTGCAGGGGAAAGGTCTGGCCAGGCTCCCCGAGGGCCTGGGTCTTTTCCATGTGGCCTGGCCTCACTTGCTATCCCCCTCACTGGGTCAGGACGCAGCGACTGCTGAGTGGCCCGTGGGTGCCAGGCAGTGGTGTGAGTGGACAAGCACTGGCAGTGGCCCCTGATGGAAAGCTGCTATTCAGCGGTGGCCACTGGGATGGCAGCCTGCGAGTGACTGCACTACCCCGTGGCAAGCTGTTGAGCCAGCTCAGCCGCCACCTTGGTATGAACAGCCTTGGAGCTGGGGAGAATGAGGCACGCAGGTATGGGGCCGGGTTCTGAGGCTGGCCAGGGTGGATGTGACTCCTCCGTTCTGCCTGTACCCTCCCCTTCCCATGCAGATGTAGTAACCTGCCTTGCACTGGACACCTGTGGCATCTACCTCATCTCAGGCTCTCGGGACACCACGTGCATGGTGTGGCGGCTCCTGCATCAGGTGTGCCTGGTGGGCAGCTCTGTGGGGTCCCCGTAGCCCAGACCTGCAGCCCATCCATCCCTCAGTGGCCTTCCAGTCCTGCCCTCATGTCTTTCCCTTCCCTTTGCTACCATGAGCAAGTCTGGGGCTCCATGACCCTCCAGCTCTCTAGTCTTGGACAAGGCCTTCGTTTCCTGAGCCTTAGGGGACAGTCCTAAGCCAACCCTGGTCCTCCACAGGGTGGTCTGTCAGTAGGCCTGGCACCAAAGCCTGTGCAGGTCCTGTATGGGCATGGGGCTGCAGTCAGCTGTGTGGCCATCAGCACTGAACTTGACATGGCTGTGTCTGGATCTGAGGTGTGTGTATGCATGTGCCCTGGGGAGGGTGAGTTTGCTGGGCAATCCCCCTGGAGCCCAGACTCCTGCCCAGGACCCTAAGTTGCCGTCCTGCAGGATGGAACTGTGATCATACACACTGTACGCCGTGGCCAGTTTGTGGCGGCACTACGGCCTCCGGGTGCCACATTGCCTGGACCTATTTTCCACCTGGCATTGGGGTCCGAAGGCCAGATTGTGGTACAGAGCTCAGCGTGGGAACGTCCTGGGGCCCAGGTATGGGGAAGGGGTGCCCAGCAAAGATGGAGGGGCAGTTGGGATCCTGTCCTTGCTGACACTCCCTGCTTCCTCCAGGTCACCTACTCCTTGCACCTGTATTCAGTCAATGGGAAGTTGCGGGCTTCACTGCCCCTGGCAGAGCAGCCTACAGCCCTGACGGTGACAGAGGACTTTGTGTTGCTGGGCACCGCCCAGTGCGCCCTGCACATCCTCCAACTAAACACGTAAGCCCCCCATTTATGGGTTCATGGCCCCTGAAGGTGGTGGTCATTGGTATAGGATAAAGGCCCTAGGAACCCACACACTATACATGTTTGTGGGCACATATTTCAAGGTTTGTTACCTGTCCCCTCATCTTCCCATGGGGAGGTCTTGCCCTGGGCCTCCGCTTAGCCACAGTTGTGGGAAATTTCTTTGTGTATAAGAATTTCAATTTAACCATCCTTAAAATGAGGACACAGAGGGTATATGGGATAAGGGATATCTGCTGGTCGCAAAGCCCCCTTGCAGTCGCAAGTTGGTGTATATCCCCTCTCCCTTCCAGACTGCTCCCGGCCGCGCCTCCCTTGCCCATGAAGGTGGCCATCCGCAGCGTGGCCGTGACCAAGGAGCGCAGCCACGTGCTGGTGGGCCTGGAGGACGGCAAGCTCATCGTGGTGGTCGCGGGGCAGCCCTCTGAGGTGAGGATGGGGCGGGGGTGGGGAGGCCCCTCGAACGGGGCGGGGCGCGGCGCGGCGGTCCCAGCTGATCCTACTCGACCCTTACTCCCACCAGGTGCGCAGCAGCCAGTTCGCGCGGAAGCTGTGGCGGTCCTCGCGGCGCATCTCCCAGGTGTCCTCGGGAGAGACGGAATACAACCCTGCTGAGGCGCGCTGAACCTGGCCAGTCCGGCGGCTCGGGCCCCGCCCCCGACGGGCCTGGCCCGGGAGGCCCCGCCCAGAAGTCGGCGGGAACACCCCGGGGTGGGCCGCCCTGGGGGGGTGAGCGGGGCCCACCCTGCCCAGCTCAGGGATTGGCAGGCGATGTTACCCCCTCAGGGATTGGCGTGCGGAAGTCCCGCCCCTCGCCGGCTGAGGGGCCGCCCTGAGAGCTAGCACTGGCGTCTGCGGCCGCGGCAGCACTTTTTGCACAGTCTGGGGCGGGGTTCCCCGGCTTCCAATTCCCTGTTTCGTCAAAGCACGAGGGCCGCCTGTGGCCTTAATTCTTAACGGCGGCCCCGGTTCTCCCTTCTCGGCAATAAACCAGGCCTAGTTTTGTAGCTGCTCCGTCTCCGAGTGTGCGTGCGCGCGCAGCGCCTCGGCCTGCCGTGGCCACCGTCCCAGTGTCGCCGTCTGAGACTGGCCTGGCTCGCGTTCCCCTGGCCCGTGACCCCCTCTGGGCCCACTCGCCCCCTTCCGCGTGGCCGTCGCTGAACTGGGGCCTCAGTTTCCCCGGCCGTGTAGCCCCTGCCCCGCATCTCGCCCCGGCTCGTGGTTTCCCCACGATCTCTTCATCGGGTCGCCTTCGCACGCCATTCGTCCACAACCGCAACCCAGCCAGGCGCCCCGCAAGCGCGTTTGCATTCCTTCGCCGGGCAGGGATGACAACACCCGAGGCCGCGCCCCTCCAGCTCGGCCCTGCTCCCTCATTGTCTTGCCTACTTCTTGGGCCGCCCCGTGGCGCCGCTGTGGTCTCGGGGTTGGGGGTGGAGGGCCAGAACCACCCCAGAGACTCCACGTTGTCTTCCCGGAGGGCTCGGTCCTGCCCTGCTGAGTGGATCCATCCTGGCGGCCACCGGTCAGGAGGAGTTGGGGGCAGAGCCCTTGCTGAGCGGAGGGAGCCGGGGTTGCCTCTCTGTCCCCCATCTCCAGACTCGCGATCCTGCGGGTGTTGTATGTGCTGGTGTCAGCGTGTGCGTGAGAAGTCAGGGGTAGTGTGGGTGTGTGGGGTGGTTGCATTGTGTGTGCGTATTCGTGGGCCTGGAGACCGGTGGGAGGCGGGAGGGGTTCCAGTCCCGCTGCTCAGAGTGGGCTGGGCGGAAGCCAGGCCTGTTTGCTGCTGTGTCCTGGTCACAGGCCCATCCACTATCCAGGATCCTGCAGGGCCCCTTAATGTAAGTGACTCAAAGGTACACACCCACATGTGGCAAGGGCCACCAGGTCACACCCAGTTGGCCACAGCACTGGGTTGCTGACTTAGCCATACACATGGGCACATGGTGTGGGATAGACCGGTACCCAATATGTGGTGGTGGATACTGGGGAGTTGGAGGGCCTTCCCGGGTGTCTCCTCCATTCCTTCTCCAGGCAAGCTCTCCTTAGTCTAGACGAGGAGCTTCTCTTCCCCAAACCTCAGGAAGT
This sequence comes from Pongo pygmaeus, assembly GCF_028885625.2. Lineage (NCBI taxonomy): Eukaryota > Metazoa > Chordata > Mammalia > Primates > Hominidae > Pongo > Pongo pygmaeus. The sequence continues at coordinate 106,628,522 of NC_085930.1, read as the reverse complement.
GGATCCCAGCAGATTCAGCCCTATAGGATCCAGGTAGGACTGAGTGGTCCTATCCTTTGAGTCTCAGGCCCTCTCTGAATTTCTGGATGAAGCAGGATCAACTAGGGGGTCTCTGGGCCCATATCCCCTATTCCCTCGCTGAACCCACCAGGGTAGCATTCCACCCAGTTCCTGATCAGGAGAGGGCTGGACACTGACCCTTGAGGAAGGAGTGCGAGCATGGTCACTGCAGAAAGTCCTCCTGCCTTGGAGCTTTAGGATGTTGGGTTCCCGAACTCTAGTTGAAAAGCCTGGTGTTGAGCCTCCCACTGGCCAGTACGTCTCTCCAGCCTGGTTCTGGCTAAGATGGAGCTAGAAGGCACGTCTCTCCTATCCTCCCTACCATCCCTGGACTCAGACCAGGTGTTTGGCAACGTCTTTGAGACAGGGTGGTTTCCAACCTGTCTTCCATCCTGAGCTGTATCTGACCCTTCTAATTTTGGCCAGCTGGGACCAGCTCTGTCACCTCCGCCCCATCTGACACAGGAGGAAACTGGTCCAGCCCTAGAGTGAATCAGGTTGAAGTGAGAAAAGGGGGACAGACTACCCCAAGGGACTGCCAGTGTCAGGCCTGGAGATTTCCCCCATATTCCTGCTGCACACAGCCCTTTTTGGACTGAGAGAAGCAGCTCCCAGCTCCCCTGCCTGGGCGCTGCCTAAAACTCTTAACCTCTTCTCCAAGAAACAGCCCCGGGAGTATTACCCACTAACAGAGCCATGATTCACAACTCTAGCCACAGCAAAGGCCTGGCCTATGTGGGTAGGCATCCGTTGATCCAGATCATGGGTACTGGGCAGGCTGGGAGGTACCCCAAGTGGGTAGGTCACACCCAAGTCCAGCCACAAGTTCTGGAGTCTCTGCCCTGTGTGCCCTGACTACACTAGATTGGGAGGACAAGTTGCTTCCAGGCAGAAGAAAGCAACAACACTTCCTTTCCAGTTCAGCTTTATTTTGCAAAAATTTACAAGGCCTCCTTTGCACAGAGATGCTTGTGGGGACCACATGAATCAATGTGCCCTCATAGTCCAGACTTGGTGGCAGAGACGGGACACAAGTGCCATGGTAGACAGTGCCATGGTCTTTCTTCCTGTGCCCTGGATAATTGGATTAAAAAAATTGGATTTAGTGCCGTGGTAGACAGGAGGTGCAGATGGACCCCAAAAAGGAAGAGATCAAGAAGTCTTCCCAGAGTAGAAGATTCTTGCCAATATGTCAGATGGAGAAGGGAGATTGGCAAGAACAGAAGTCTGGAAGGTTATGAGAACAGGGTGCATCTAGGAAGGACAAGGTGTCCAGAGTGGTAAGCAAAGGGTAAGAAGTAGATGAAAATGGAAAAATAGGCCAGACAGCTCCTGATGCTGTGGTATAAGCTTTTGACTCTACATAGTAGGGACTACTGGCTTCAAACCTTTTTGGCAACAAAGTTTAGGTGAGGCTACCCAGGGACCATAGCCTTTGCTCCTTGCTCCTGACCTGATCTGTCTTTTCTTCCACAGGTAAGATCCTGAGGAGGCAGGAGAGGGACAGGGAAGGAGTATGGGTAGGGGCAGGGGGAGCCCTGGCCCTCCTCCCCTTTCCTCCTGGAGCCTCCAGGGGTCTCAGGCAGCATCATCCCAGTCTACTGTACCCTCCTGGCCACTGTGGTCTTCGGTCTGCTTGCCTACGTGGCCTTCAAGTGGTAGGTGGTCTGGGCACTGCCCTGTGGCACCCCCTTCCCTGTCTGGACTCCCAACCAATTCCCTGTCTTGAAGGTGGGGGCAGGTTGGCAGGTCTTCTCCCTTTCTCCCCACAGCTGGCGCTCACATAAACAAAGACAGCAGCTGGCCAAAGCTCTAACTGCAGGGCTGGGAGGTCTCAATGACCAGATCAATGGGGATAGCAGTGTCTTCCTGGACTCTCCTAGCAGTCTGGAGCCCCGTGCCTCCAGCCAGGGTGAGCCCCTTTCCCAGAACTGCCTCACCACCCAGCCCTTGTGTGATCCTCATGTCTCCTGCCCCAGGACCACATCCTGAGCTTGGGTGCCGACTTTACCTTGATCTCCCTCTGCAGCACCAGGAGAAAGTGGAGCGGCTGTTAGAGGTGTCACGTGAACCTGACAAGGGTGGGCGGGGACTGGCAGACCATCTGGGCTACCGGGCTGAGGCTGTAGAAATCATGGCCCAAGGCCAGGTGTGAGCCTACACACTGCTGAGGGACTGGGCTATCCAAGAAGACAGTGGTGCCACCCACAAGGTGCTAGAGAATGCCCTGGTTGCCATGGGCCAGGAAGATGTGGTCCAGGTCCTGGGCTCCTAAGCTGAGGGCTGCTCTGTGGTGTCAGTGCTGTCTCCATAGCTTGGACTCTCTGAGCCTGCTCCGGTGCTCCCCTACCCCCATCTATCTTTCCCTTCGTGGGCTTCCTGGGGTTGCTGGGCTCAGCCTGCTCTGTTCTGGGGAAGAAAACCGAAGATCTAGCCACCATTCACTTCCCCTCATCCACCCATCCCCTCCAGAAGAGGGCCCAAGATATGGTGAGGAGTGGGCAGTGAGGAGTGGTCCTGCCCTTTGGATCCCTACTCCACCTCCTCTTATTAAGCCTCAGCTGGTTTTGCTACTTTTGTAACCCATATTAAAGGTGATTCGGACTTTTCTGCTGGCTCTATCTGGCTCCTTGGGCCTGTGAGACAGTTGAGTGGGTGGCTATGAGGCAGAGGCCCAGAAAAGGGGTGGGGGTCCCTAGGCTGTGGGAGGGCCCTCTCCAAGCAGCACCTGGGATGGCAGGCAGTGTGATCCTATAGAAGATGCATGGGCTCTGGAGGCACAGATCAGAGTTCATATCCTGCACCTACCATTTGCTGGCTTTATCATGTTTGGAAGCTGTTTTACCTTGCTGATTATTTTACCTTGGCATTTTGTCAACTTCCTTAGCTGGAGAACAATAAGTTTAAGTGACACATTCAGTAGTTTCCCCCACACCTAAGACTCCCAGGTTGGTGCTGAGGGACCCTGGGTTTGAGATCATTTTCCTGACTTGTTCTGTGAGCAGCACCAAGGGGAGGCCTGTTCCTCTAGACAGGAGGCAAGAAGCAGGCTGGTCCTGGGCAGTTAATTACCAAGGGCCTCAGGTCACCTCTAGATAAGAAAAAAGAAAACGCTCTCTTTACAAGACCTGAACTCAGGACAAGGAGTTCCAAATGTACTTCCACATTTGCTCATGTGGTTGCTACACACGCCAAGGACAGGTGGGTCTCCTGGGCAGCTCAGGACAAGGCAGGTGCAGCCAAGTCCATGCATATGCACTCCATGCATATGCCCACCCCAAAGGGGGAGGCAGGTAGGTTGGCACAATAAGTGCCTTTTGAAGAAGGTGCTATAAAAGACAAGCCTTGCCTAGGAAGGAACAATGGCTACCATCCTGGCATCTACCAGCGTTAAGTAGGCTTCAGAAGCACAGCCATCCAAACTCACTCAGAAGACATGGGTTCCAGTCATGGTCTAGGGGGGCCCAAGGTAGATCCTGTCCTTCTGCTGAAACGAGATGCAACTGAGATTGACTACTCTGTGAGTACCAAGCTCATCAGACTGGTGCTACTGCTACCCTCAGAAATAGTTGACCAGGGCTGCTTAACACTCTGTAAATCTTTCCCTTAAACTAAGGAAGAACCGGAAGTTTATAGCCACCTTCCTCCTCAGATGACCTCAGGGCAATAATCCTGAAGAATCAGGAGAGAAAGCAGGGAAGATACGCACCAGCTGCTGGAGACATCATAACCTGGAGCTTTGGGTCAAAAACATGCATTTGATTTGGTTGCAAGCAGCAGTGCATGTGGCTGTACCCCTGCACTGCAAACCCACTGAAAAAGAAATGCCCTCTTTCAATGTGCTTAAGCATATTAACTAAAATATTCTCTGTAACAGACATAATTCCAAGACCTTAAGAGGGTTGAGCAAATTACCATCTGCACATGTGATATAATAATATGCTTTAGGCCAGGCATGGTGGCTCATGCCTGTAATCCCAGCACTTTGGGAGGCCGAGATGGGTGGATCACCTGAGGTCAGGAGTTTGAGACGAGCCTGACCAACATGGAGAAACCCCATCTCTACTAAAAATACAAAATTAGCTGGGCGTGGTGGTGCATGCCTGCAATCTCAGCTACTAGGGAGGCTGAGGCAGGAGAATCGCTTGAACCTGGGAGGCAGAGGTCGCAGTGAGCCGAGATCGTGCCACTGCACTCCAGCCTGGATAACAAGAGCAAAACTCTGTCTCAAAAAAAAAAAAAAAAGTGCTTTACACAGTTTTGAAGGCTGCAGTATTATGAGAAAACAATAGCATGTCTAAGTTTAAAGTAAAGATTTTCCCCTCTTTTAACACTTCCTTTAATATGAAGATATTAGTAGAGTTACTGAACCTCTCTGACCCTTAGTTTTCCTCATCACAGTGCCAATTCCTGTGCCTCAGGACTGTGACCACAACCTGAGCTCTAAGTGCTCAGCACAGTGCCTAGCAGGCAGTGACTGCTCTAATTGCTACTCACCCTGCCAAAGATTTGGCAGGCCACAACCTCAAGAACACTGCTGCAGCGGGCAGAATAACCCTGGTGAGAAACAGGTGGGACCAACCTTTTTGCAAAGATGGGCCCCAGTCTGGCCTGAAGCCCTCAGCCCTCCTCACTGCCTAGATAACTGATCCAACAAGTGGGAGAGAAGTCCTCACCAAGTCCTGCATCTTCCTGGAAATGTTCACTATCATCATAACCTGTGCACTATACCTCTTTTATAGGGGTCCTATCCTGTCCTCTAGTGTCCAACCCCAGTGTTAGGGAGCACAGTGGGAAGCTAGGGAACCCAAACATCAAATGAGCATTTCAAACTAGGCGTCCAACACTTTGGGAGTCTAAAGCAGGAGCATTACTTGAGGCCTGGAAGTCAAGACCAGCCTAGGTAACATAGCAAGACCCTGCGTCTCTACAAAAATTAAAAAAAATATATTAGCTAATAGTCCTAGCAACTCCAGAGGCTGAGGCAAGAAGATTGCTTGGGCCCAGGAGTTCAGGGATGCAATGGGCTATGATCACACCACTGCACTCCAGCCTGGGCAACAGAGCGAGACCCTTTCTCCCCCCTCTCTCCCGCCCCCCCCCCCCAAAAAAAAGCATTCCAGTGGGCTCAGAAAATTCAAGTCCATGGGGGGAAAAAGATTCAATGCTTCTCTCCAGCCAGGAGAAAGTATCAAGGGAGAAGATAAATTTGCCTTTCTCTTGACTGATGATTAACCAAAATAAAGAAGCCTAGTGCCAAAGAGGCCCTAGATGCTGCTGCTTTTGCTCTGGAATGCATGTGCAAATTGACCCAATGCCTGAGCACAGCCAAAAGATCCCAAGCCTACAAGTGTCAGTCACCTGGCAAATGTCTGCCTCAGTCATAGTAGGACCTGTGGAGAATGAACAAGTCCTGTAATAAAATCCAATCACAGGGATTAACCCTGGACTTCACACACCTAAGGCCACTATCTCTCCTTCTTCCAGTGACATCATTACACACAAATACGCTTGATTAACTTTTAGGGAACACACATGCCAAGTTCTTTAATTGATTTTATTTTTTTACATAAAAAGTTCAGTAAAAATTGGATAAAGTAAAGTGATTTTAAGCAGTAAATCAATCTTATCAACATAGCACAAGGCTGGCCAAAACCACAAGGCAGCCTGCTTTGGAATATTTACATGATAACAAATTAAACCTTGCAGGAGAACTTAAACTGTCCTTACAAAGTCTTCCTGTGATCCTAGCATGTAGAGGCTAAAAGCAAAACGAAAACAAAACAAAAACCAGGAAAAAACAAATTATTTTCAATATATTCACATATACATTAAAATATAATACAGATCATCAGGGTAAAGGGTTGTGGGGTGGGGATGCGCATGGGTCTGTGCGCTGACAGCACCGCCAAGGAGGAGACCCAGGTTTAAGAGTGGAGTCAGGTCTGGCCAGGGTCTTTTCTAAGCCGTTGCACCTCTGATGGCTTCTAACCACATGCCAACAGCTCACAACTAGGTAATCACTTGTAGGTGGAGTTCATTTTTGTGGCCTTCGGTTGACATCTGCAGGGTTGAATTCCCCAGGGTGATGTGTCATCAGTAGCACAGTGCTGACAGGGGTGGGACAGAAAGGCCCACAGGATTTCCTCTCCCTAGAGTCTGTCTTACCTGACCACCCATCCTCCCACCCTGGCCCAACAGTCACTCTAATTCAGTGTCCTCTTTGGGTTTGTAAACAGCCCCAAACTTCTGCATGTACTTCTTAATGTACTCCTTGGTTTTGTGTTTCACATTCTCATTGCACTCCAGGTCCTCAGGATTCTTACAGTACTTCAGCTCCTTATTCATAACACCGTGAGTCAGCTGTCCAGGGCACAGGAAGAGAGACCACAGCCACCAATCAGAGCAGAAATGATATGAGGGGGAGGACAGGGGTGGTAATCCAGCCTGCTGCTTCAGGGCCCTTCTCACCAAGACAGGAAGTTAATAAGGGGGTAGATGTTGGGGCAGGCTGGTGCTATGATCACCAGAAAGGACAAGCTGAGCTCCGAAAATTTCTTAGAGAACTACTGCTGTCATGTAAGGTGCGCATCCCTCCCCAAACCTTCCCTCCCCATTTCTGGATCCCCAGCCCTGACATCTGACAAGAAAAAAAAAAAAAATACTTTCTATGATGAAAAGGGCTTCTTAGAAGGTACACAGTTTGCCCAGAACGTTGCCCGGTGGGCTACCAAAAGCAAGGGGAGTACCTTGCGAGCCAGATGTTTAAAGTCTTCAGTTGTGGTAATTCTTCCCACTTTGCAGTCAGGTTTCCGGTAAGGGTTCAGGCACTGGACGATGAACTGGGACATCTGCAGGCAGAGAAAAGAGAACACGTTGCTCAACAGTCCAGAGAGGGCAAGGAGTTGTACTGAGGAAATAACTAGAAAAGGTAGTGAGTAAAGCCAGCCAATCCTTCTCCTTTTCCTCCCTCAGGTTAACTGGTTTGGACAGTGGAATACTAGTAAGCCAGTAAGATCTGAGAAAAGGATACAGGCTCAGCCTGAGAGGGAAAGAGCTCCCCTGGATGGACTAAGCAAGCCTTAAAGGAGGCTGGAGGGACTCAACAGCATGACTTCAATGCTGAGTCCTTCAGCAGCCCCAGGTTTCAGTCAATGAATTTTGTGTCCTTGGCATAAAGACAGTAGCTGGGTTCTCTGGGCCCTGGAGGCAAGGCAGGGCACAGCAGGTGTTCCAGAGCTTCTATGAGGCTTAGCAATCCCAGGAACCACAGGAATTTTGTCATTGAAGGGTCTTTAGATTCTTTAAGTGGTCATAGCACAGCATGTGAAGCAGATGGAAGCATGATATGACAGTCAGCAAAGGAAAACCTGAGCAGAATCCTTTTCATTCCACCACTTACTATGTCCTCCCTGGGCTGTCTAAGTATGGTCTGTCCTACCCAGGTGCTCCCAAACACTCTAGGAATAGGACCTTCAGAGGTATTTGTGGTGCTAAGATCACAGGGGACAAAGAGAATAAAGAGGCCAGTCATAGCCATTTCATCAGAGAGCACTTTGAACAAAGTCTACCCATCACTAAAATTCAGTGAGCCTTCAGGTGTTCAAAGAGCAAGGCTATATCACAAGGTAGGCACTAAATAAACAGCTGCTGGTTGAATGAGCTGAAATACCAATATGTTCACAAAGGGACCATAAGAAACTAAATTTTATCCCTGCATAAGCCTTTTAACTCAAGGTTTTTCTGGGGTTTCCTGGCCTCCAAACTCTCTTCCTTCAGTCTATCCCCTCAAACACAGATAGGGACTTCATTACCCCCTGCTTAAAATTCTGCAGTGGTTCCCGATAATCCACAGACATATAGTTCCTATATGAAGAAGCACAATACCATTCCACCTCATTTTCAACAGCCCTCCCATACCTTGTGCTATAGCCCATCGGGCCACTTACAACTCCCTAGAAGGGAAGATGCTCTCTCTTGCCTCTGTACATTCTATTGACATAAGTTAGATCCCCTGCTGATCCATCTGGCCAATTCCTACCCCTGATTCAAGTGCCCTTCCTGACAGCCCAGGTTGTGGCTCCCAGCCCTAATATGGCATACTTTTCACACAGCTGCTGCTACTTATTTACAGGTCTGTTTCTTCCAAAACACTACAAGCCCCTTCAGTGAATGAAGATTGGAGTTTAGAACCTAGATGCTATGAAGCAGACAAGTTTAGTGTCTTGATGGCTGGTAAGACACACTTCTGGTAGCATAAAAAGGAGCAGCTTTCTCCCAAGCCCTGGAGAATTAGGCAGCTACCAAATGAGATATTACAGAAAGAGAAGTGGACTTTGAGCCAGAACGCCTGAGTTCAAATCTTTTGTCTAGAATTTGCCTTCTCTGAACCTTAAAAGTTCTTTCACCTGAATAAGAGGAAAGGCAATCTATCTTGCCTACCTCAAGGGCTATTGTGGGGACAAAATGAGTCAATGGGTATTAAAGTGCTTAACCAGCTGAAAAAGGCCATACCTCTTTCACCAATGTGTCATTCACATAACAACTAAGTCAAATCACAGAAGCAAGAGGAATACCCAAAGACAAGGCAGCCTACCACTACATACAGCTTTCTTTTGCCACAGATGCTACAGAATGCCCACAGTCAAACAAGCAAATGTGGTCTGAGAGGGGCTCCTGTCAAGCCAAGAAAAGATGGCTGAGGAGTTTTCAGTGTGAAAAGAAGCACTTCAGCAAGACACACACACAAGGAACACCTTGTGTTCCTGCCTATCTTGGGGCAAAGGAGATATTCGACATACTTAGGACAAGAAAGGAAAGGGTTCAGATTTAAGCCTGAGGAGCTTAGTGCTTATATCCACCAAACCTTACCTCTTTTCTGAATACTTCTTTGCTTTTCTTTGCTAGTTCACTGGAGGTGTCTGCTTCTGCTGTCTTGGGCTTTTTCGAGGCCTAAAAATGGAGAAGAAAACACAGCAGTGCTGGCATCAGAAGTCAGTTTAGTGATGCCCTACTGTCCCAGAACCCTCCTTTCTTTCCCCTAGCAGGGATACCTGATTCTTGGTATTAGAATCCATTTAGAGGCCCTGACTCAGGTACAAGGCCTGGAGTCAACTTGGCTATTATGTTTCAAATCCTGTTACATGGTTTGGCCCTCCTTCTTATAAGTTAAGTTCCAATTCTCTACCCTAAGTCAAAGCTACAACTTTGATATAGCCACACATTTCAGAGTCACTCATGTCTCTCTTCTGGGTTCAGCTCCCTGAACTATCAAGCAAGGCCTGCACAAAACAAGCTCCATCTCTCCCACCTCTGACACTCTAGGATTCCAGGACAGAGACGAAATGCTCTGTTCTGAAGACTCTTGAATACTCATCACCTTTCCTCCAAAGGTGGAGTTGGCTAGACTGTAGAAGACAGTCTCAGCATGCAAGAGAGGCTCCTTGGAGGTTGGTACCTTCAGTTTAGGAACAGAAAGATTAAGGAACTATCACGATATTGATGGGGAGGTGATGAGGGTCATCAAAGCCAGTGAACAGATAAGTAGATGATGACACAGAAGATACTCTATGTCCCCAGCTGGCAAGATAATGACAAACCCAGGAACATCCCCTTCCAGCACTGCTAGAGGGAGGCTTCCAAGTTCCCTCTAACTAGGTACTGTACCAGGAGGGGATGAGTTGGAAGCTTTGGTATTCAGAGGACCTGTCATGCAGGCCATCTCCCCACACCTTTGCCCACCACTAGCCATCAGGCCCCTTCCCAGTAAATGTGCTTTTCCATGGAAAATAATAATTATGAGCATTCTCCTCCAAATACAAGTTACTTCATAATGGATCTAGAAGCTGGAGTTGATATTATAGGTACTTCACACTTTTTTGTTAGGGGCACAGGGCAGAATAATTTTCCTGCTCCCCACCCATCTCCTGGTTCTGTTTCTTCCATTTCCATAAACAATATGAAGGCTCTGGTTCTAAAGCAGCTGGACTAGCTCCAGAGAAAGGTGGCACTCCCTTGGCTTTAGGCTGTTACAAATCAACTTTCTCTGCTGTGTCATAAAAGCTTTACATATTTTCCATTTTTCCAATTTCTTCATGTAGCTGTATGGGGAGATTAGGGGGTAGAGTAAAAAGAACATAAAGATCCAATTTGTTTTTTGAGAAAACAAAACTAAGCAAGAATAATGCTAATAATATAAGTTAAGTCTATTTTCAAGTGTTTTGCTTTGGGATTTTGTTTTTTTTTTCCCCAGTTGTAGAGGGTATGAGTATGCTCCACAGTAAGACCTCAGGTAGCAAGGGATCAAGAATTATTTGAGTAAGTCAAGAAAACTTCAACACATCCCCAGCTGTTCTCTTGTAACTCTCAGAAGTGAGTAGCAACAGAAATGAGTACAGAAAGCCCCTTCAGGTCTGGGTATCTCAAAGATCTGGGTCCTATGGAAGAGGCCAGGCTCTCAGTGAGGGTACTATGTAAACAGAAATGTCCTGTTTCACTCTGGATAGGGTATGCACTCACAAAGCTAAATGAACCCAAAGCACTTTTAATATATTTATAATTTAATCCCTGACTTGGTGAGGTTGACGGGGGGGTGGCCTTTAAAAACACAATTATAGAATACAATCCACTGAGCTCTGTCTAGGAGCTTTCTTGGTCCTCCTGAGTGCTGAGAAATTGGGATCGAGAAAGGAAATGATAAAATGAGGTGTCCCCAGACTTACATCATGGAAATCATGAACCAAAATGGAATACTCTTGAGAGTACTGAAATTCACGAAACCCTCTCTTCATGGTCTGTGATTTGCAAATGGCATGGGAAATAATTTCAGAAACTGGCTAACATTTACTCAAATCTAATGCCAGGCAAAGTAACCAGAGTCAGAGTTGAGGACAGCACTTGTTATTGACATGAACAACCTTAGGACCCCCCACGCCAAAAAAGTCCCATTTAAAAATTTAGCAGGTAAGGCTGGGTGCGGTGGCTCACGCCTATAATCCTAGCACTTTGGGAGGCAGAGGAGGGCGGATCACGAGGTCAAGAGATCAAGACCATCCTGGCCAACATGGTGAAACCCCGTCTCTACTAAAAATACAAAAATTAGCTGGGCGTGGTGGTGCGTGCCTGTAGTCCCAGCTACTTGGGAGGCTGAGGCAGGAGAATTGCTTGAATCCGGGAGAGGTGGAGGTTGCAGTGAGCTGAGATCATGCCATTGCACTCCAGCCTGGGAGACAGAGCAACAATCTGTCACAAAAAAAAAAAAAAAAAAAATTTAGCACGTGGGGTGCCACTGCACCCATGTGCAATCATGTACATGGTTTACATGAGTAAACCATGTACAGGATTACTCATGCCTGTAATCCCAGCACTTTGAGAGGCCAAGATGGGGAGATTGCTCGAGCCCAGGAATTCAAGACCAGCGTCTCCATAAAAAAATTTAAAAATTAGCTGAGCATGGTGGCTGTGCCTGTGGTCCCAGTTACTTGGGGGGTTGAGGCTGGAGAATTGCGTGAGCCTAGGAGGTTGAGGCTGCAGTGAGCTGTGATCATGCTACTGCACTCCAGCCTGGGCAACAGAGTGAAATGCTGTCTCCAAAAGAAAAAAAGCACTTTTAAGGAAACCACCAGAGAATAGAGTGGGGGCTCTGATACATAAAAAAGCGAGTGCTTCCAGATCCTCAGCAATAAACAATAATCAGTTTGCCTTTTCTCTATGTTGGCTTATATAGAGTATCAGTCAATTAAAGATTCTGGTGGAAATCTATGTGAGGCCGTGGACAGTTAAGAGTACACAATGAAATGAGCAGGCAAAGGGCCTGGCAGAAAGCCAGAGCTTACTGCCTTTAGAAGCTGACCCTGCTGTCAGCCTTCATCTGTGGCACATTTGGATTCCTAGGAAATCTGTTCTGATTATGACAAGGCAGGCCTGAGTACCTTTATATTACCCAAGGTGAAGCTTGAGACCTTCTGGATTAGTTGGCAATGGCCTTAAGCTTATTGGGCAGTTCTGGTAACCATATAGAGGCTGTGTAACACAACAGAATCATCCTTTATTATAAATATTGACATGACTATGTCACAAAGCCCATGTGACTTGGAACCAAGAGGGTATGGCTTGAGTTACAGAAATAAGTCCTGACAAAGGCAGAGCAGGACATACCCAGCTAATACTTCTCTCTCCCTGTATTTAATTAAATACTGTTTAGAGGGCTGGGCACGGTGTCTCATGCCTGTAATCCTAGCACTTTGGGAGGCTGAGGCGGGTGGATCATGAGGTCAGGAGTTCGAGACCAGCCTGGCCAAGATGGTGAAACCCCGTTTCTACTAAAAAATACAAAAATTAGCCGGGTGCGGCGGCGTGCACCTGTAATCCCAGCTACTCGGGGGGCTGAGGCAGGAGAATTGCTTGAACCCGGGAGGTGGAGTCTGCAGTGAGCCGAGATCGTGCCACTGCACTGCAGCCTGGGTGACAGAGCGAGACTCTGTCTCAAAAATATATATATATATACTGTTTAGAACATAAAACATAAATCATTCAGTGACGAACTACATCTTTTGTGGCAGCATGAATCCAGAAGCAGGAGGAGAAGCTGAGCCATCATAAACACTATCCACACAATTCAACCTAAGCTCTGCAGCACATGAACCTGTACATGTTAATTTTTAAAAGATTAAGATCATTGAAAATAATAAAAACTTAGTATAGCTGGTGTTCTGCATCTGTAGGCCAGCCATGGATACAAAATATTGAAAAAAAAAATACAATAAAAATGATACAAATAAGAACCAATTTTAAAAAACCCCAATGTAGTATAACCACTATTTATATAGCATTTACATTGTATTGGGTATTATACGCAACAGAGAGGTGATTTACAGCATATGGGAGGATGTGCATAGGTGACATACAAACACTAAGGGACTTGAGCATCCTTAGACTTTGGCATCCATGATGGGGTGTCTTGAAATCAATCCCCTATGGATACAGAGTGATAACTGTAATGTGTCTCAAGGTATTCTTCTTTTGGTTGATTTTACTTGGGATCCTTTAGGCTTCATGAATCTGGATGCCTATGTCCCTCTCTCAAGACGGGAAATTTTCAACATTTATTTCTTAAACAAATTTTATATAGCCTGGACATGGTGGCTCAGGCCTATAATCCCAGCACTTTGGGAGGCCAAGGCGAGCAGATCACTTGAGGCCAGGAGTTCGAGATCAGCCTGGCCAAAAAAGCAAAACCCCATCTCTATTAAAAATACAAAAAGGCCAGGCGTGGTGACTCACACCTGTAATCCCAGCACTTTGGGAGGCTGAGGCGGGTGGATCACGAGGTCAGGAGATCGAGACCAGCCTGGCTAACATGGTGAAACACTGTCTCTACTAAAAACACGAAAAATTAGCCAGGCGTGGTGACAGGCGCCTGTAATCCCAGCTACTTGGGAGGCTGAGGCAGGAGAGTTGCTTGAACCTGGGAGGCAGAGGTTGCAGTGAGCCAAGATCACGCCATTGCACTCCAGCCTGGGCGACAGAGTGAGACTCCGCCTCAAAAAAACAAATAAACAAACAAACAAATTAGCTGGGCCTGGTGGTGCATGCCTGTAATCCCAGCTAATTCAGAGGGTGAGGCACGAGAACCACTTGAACCTGGGAGGCAAAGGTTGCAGTGAGACGAGATCACACCACTGTGCTCCAGCCTGGGCGACAGAGCAAGACCCTGTTTGAAAAATACATTGGCTCTTGATGCTACCTCTCTGCAACTCCCTCAATGCAACAAATACTCTAAAACTACTATTTTAACATAACATAGTTAGAGGAGATCTATTATACCTTATGACTGTTAATTAAAAGCCAGGAGGCAGCAGTAAATAAACTGCTGCCTCAATTGTGCAAGTAGTAATAATTCAGGTCAGAGGTGCTCAAAGGGAAGATTTGACTTTACACTTACCACCACTTACACTTACCTTGATGGTAAGTACAAGACAATGAAGGGAACAACAATGGATGGAAAAGAGAAAAAGAACAGTCTCACAATGTTTAGTCTCATCATCAAAAGCTTTTACTACCAGACAGCACTCTTCAAAGAATTATCTGCCCATTATATGCCTTCCCTATGTCACTCCATACAGCTCTCTCTGTCTCCAACAAGCACCAATTTACTGATGACTCAAAACCCAGATTTGCCTGCCTAGCAGCCACTGCAGGGAGCTCAAACTCCACAATGAACGTATCTCCACACCTCCTCCTGCTCTTTCTTTCATTCCCTAGACTGAATGATGGGATCTTATCCACCCAAGCTAAGAATGAGGGTGCAGGCCATCCGTGACTCCCTTACTCACTTGTTTGCTAAACCCTCAATCCTGCTTTTCAGTCTTGGCAAGATTCCCCAGCATCTCCAGTCGTAGTTCCTAACTTTGCCTAACTATTAACACTCTCCAATTTGATTTCACTATTACTGATCTCACCTTTATTAATGAGCCCATTTCACTAGAAGGACACACATTTGACTGTCTGACTCCCTTGCATTAAAACCATTTATTGACTCCCAAGTACCTATTATACAATATTACATTAACCATACTAGCAGAGCACTAAGACTTCAGACAATTTAAATCTAACCTACTTTTCCATATCTTTGTCTTGCTAACTTCCCTATATGAATCCAAACTCTCACCAAACCAAATTATTTTTCAGTCTCCTATATATACTGGCTTGTCCTGTCTTAAGCCTTTGCAAAAAATCACCTTATCTACCTAGCATACTCAGTCCTGGTTACCTATAGGTGAAACTGTGCTCCTATACATCTCAAACCATGTATCTCTCTGTTCCCAAAGCATTTCACACATTCTTCTACTATAGCAATTATCCCACTGTATTCTTGCTTTATAGACTTAAACGTAAGACCTAAAACCATAAAAATCCTAGAAGAAAACCTAGGTAATACCATTCAGGACACAGGCATGGGCAAAGACTTCATGTCTAAAACACCAAAAGCAATGGCAACAAAAGCCAAAATTGACAAATGGGATCTAATTAAACTAAAGAGCTTCTGCACAGAAAAAGAAACTACTATCAGAGTGAACAGGCAACCTATAGAATGGGAGAAAATTTTTGCAATCTTTCCGTCTGACAAAGGGCTAATATCCAGAATCTACAAAGAACTTAAATTCACAAGAAAAAAACAACTCCATCAAAACGTGGGCAAGCATATGAACAGACACTTCTCAAAAAAAGACATTTATGCAGCCAACAAACATATGAAAAAATGATCATCATCACTGGTCATTAGAGAAATGCAAATAAAAACCACAATGAGATACCATCTCACACCAGTTAGAATGGCAATCACTAAAAAGTTGGGAAACAACAGACACTGGAGGGGTTGTGGAAAATAGGAATGCTTTTACATTGTTGGTGGGAGTGTAAATTAGTTCAACCATTGTGGAAGACAGTGTGGCAATTCCTCAAGGATCTAGAACCAGAAATACCATTTGACCCAGCAATCCCATTACTGTGTATATACCACAAGGATTATAAATCATTCTACTGTAAAGACACATGCACACATATGTTTATTGTAGCACTCTTCACAATAGCAAAGACTTGGAACCAACCCAAACGTCCATCAACTATAGACTGGATAAAGAAAAGGTAGCAGGCATATATACACCATGAAACACTATGCAGCCATAAAAAAGGATGAGTTCATGTCCTTTGCAGGGACATGGATAAAGCTGGAAACCACCATTCTCAACAAAATAACACAAGAGAACACAAAACCAAACACCGCACGTTCTTACTCATAAGTGGGAGTTGAACAGTGAGAACACATGGATACAGGAAGGGGAACATCACACACTGGGGCCTGTCGGGGGGTAGGGGACTAGGGGAGGGATAGCATTATGAGAAATACCTCATGTAGGTGATGGGTTGATGGGTGCAGCAAACCACCATGGCACATGTATACCTATATAACAAAACTGCACGTTCTGCACATGTACCCCAGAACTTAAAGTATATTTATATAAAATAAATAAATAAAAGAAGCCAATCACAAAAGGCCATATATTGTATTATTTCATTTATATAAAATGCCCACAAGAGGCAGATCTATCAAGAAAGAAAATGGATTGGCTCATGCCTGTAATCCCAGCACTTTGGGAAGCCGAGGCGGGCAGATCACAAGGTCAGGAGATCGAGACCATTCTGGCTAACACGGTGAAACCCCATCTCTACTAAAAAAATATTTAAAAAATTAGCTGTGCGTGGTGGTGGGCGCCTGTATTCCTAGCTACTCAGGAGGCTGAGGCAGGAGAATGGCGTGAACCTGAGAGGCGGAGCTTGCAGTAAGCCGAGATCACACTACTGCACTCCAGCCTGGGTGACAGAGCAACACTCCATCTCAAAAAAAAAAAGAACACATGGACACAGGAAGGGGAATATCACACACCGGGGACTGTTGTGGGGTGGGTTGAAGGGGGAGGGATAGCATTAGGAGATATACCTAATGCTAAATGACAAGTTAATGGGTGCAGCACACCAACATGGCACATGTATACATATGTAACAAACCTGCACGTTGTGCACATGTACCCTAAAACTTAAAGTATAATACTAATAAAATTTTAAAAAAAAATGGATTAGTGCCTGGGCTAGGAAGTCACTGCAAATGGGTATGAGAGGTCTTATTGGGAGGAGGAAAATGTTCTAAAACCAGATTATGGTAATGGCTGCATAATTTGGTAAATTACTAAAAGCTATTAAATTGTAAATCTAAAGCGACTAGATTTTATACTAGGTTTATTATACCTCAATAAAGTTGCTGCTGCTGCTGGTTTATTTTTTGTTTTTGTTTTTGTTTGAGATGGAGTCTCGCTGTCACCCAGGCTGGAGTGCAGTGGCGCGATCTCAGCTCACTGCAACCTCTGCCTCCCGGGTTCACGCCATTCTCCTGCCTCAGCCTCCCAAGTAACTAGGACTACAGGCGCCCCCCACCACGCCTGACTAATTTTTTGTATTTTTTTTTTGGTAGAATTGGGGTTTCACCGTGTTAGCCAGGATGCTGTTTTCGTTTTTGTTTTTAAAAAAAAAACAAAAAAGCTTGTCCAGACTTGTGCTTCTGGTCATGACAGATTAACTGTTAAACGAATTAGCCCTCTCAGAGTTAAAAACTGGAAAACTAGACAAAATACATGAAAAAGGCAGTTTGCACACACTGGACATTAAGCAGCACTAAACTATGATCCTGAGACAAGGGACAAAATGAGGTAAGCCCTATGATTACCTTGGCTTTTCTGCCTGGAGAAATTTACCAGACTCTGGGGCAGAGAGGAAAACCCACGCACAGCATGGAGTTCTCAGTGAGCTAAGGAGACAGGGATTGGAATTTAGAATATCTGAGATAAACTGTAAGCTAACAATTCTCAGAGCTCACAAAAGGCTGGGAAACATGTGAGCTTCCATCAGCTAAAGTGAAGAGATATCCATTAGATAACCTGTGGCATTCAGTGGAGATCCCAGACAGGCGATGCCTTAGGAGACGCCCTAGAGAAAAAATTACTCTGGACTGAACACAACAAAGATTAACAACAGCCTCTAAAAAATCAACGTGATCCACAAGTAACTTGACTGGCTATCAGAACAAAGCTCAACATTCTTAATGGAAAGTAACAAAACTCTGAAACTCAACAATGTAACAGTCACAATGTCCAGTGTTCAACTGAAAATAGCAGGCAACTATTAAAAAGCTATTATAAATGTTCACAGTTATGAAAAAAAACATGAACACAGTGAAGAAATTAAAACTACTGGGCCAAAGGGACAGACTCCTGAGAAGCACAGGTGACATCATGTTCCTGACTGCCCTCCCCAATCACAGTAGCATTCCTGGTGGCAGTAGATTGGTCATCTGGAGAACCACTAATGGCTGAGCATGCCCTACCTGACCACAGAGCAGGAGTATGGCTACACTGTAGTGCACAGGGCAGAGGCCTTTGAGGCCATGAAGACAGCCAACACTTCCAAGTTCCCCTCACATAGATTTGTTGTAGACTAGCTCGACCATCTCAATGTCACCAACAAATGGTCCTAACCCTGAGCTATCAAACACCCCCAAACTTTTAATTTTTTTTTTGAGACAAGGTCTCACTCTGTCACCAGGCTGGAGTGCAGTGGCATGATCTTGGCTCACTGTAGCCTTGACCTCTGGGGCTTAGGTGATCCTCCCACCTAAGCCCTCCAAGTAGCTGGGACTACACATGTGCACCAACATGCCTAATTTTTTTTTTTGCATTTTTAAAATGGTTTTGCCATGTTGCCCAGTCTGGTCTCAAACTCCTGGGCTCGAGGGATCCACCTGCTTTGGTATCCCAAAGTGCTAGGATTATACAGTTGTGAGCCACTGCGTCCAGCCACCCTTCAATCTTGTAGATCACAGGGCTGCCCTGTCTTTATCTGGTCATGGAACTCAAACTGTAGCTTCTATAAAAATGTAAGCCTATGGATCAGAAACTTATTAAAACACAAATATAAAACAAAAAAACAAAATAAAAAACACACAAATATGAGTATAGTGGTCTGCATATAGAATACCTGGGACTCTAATCCCCTTAATACTTAAAAATATAATCACTGTCCTATTGTGTTTCTTGTTTCTTTAACCTGACAGGAAGATATCAGGGATTTCCTGGGGAACACATGGTATAAAATGTATTTTGAAAAAAGCTACAAACTATGATTTGGGGGTATTTGCTTAAGTATGAGATACTTGATAGGGGCTTTATCATGCAAAGTTAGTTTGCTTAACTGCCAAAACTTAAATGCAGTTTTTCAGTTAAACATATTCCTAAAAATAGCATTTTATTCTGGGACTTGACTACAAAAAGCGGACATTTAAATGAAGTAAAAATGGCCAGGCGCGATGGCTCACACCTGTAATCCCAGCACTTTGGGAAGCCCAGATGGGCAGATCACTTGAGGTCAGGAGTTTGAGACCAGCCTGGCCAACAGGGCAAAACCCCATAAAAATACAAAAATTAGCTGGGCGTGGTAGCAGGCACCTGTAATCCCAGCTACTCGGGAGGCTGAGGCAGGAGAATCACTTAAACCTGGGAAGCGGAGGTTGCAGTGAGCCGAGATCGCACCACCGAACTCCAGCCTGGGCAACAGAGTGAGACCCTGTCTTGAAAAAAAATAAAATAAAATATGAAAAATACAATGAAGTGAAAGGTATTTATCAGCACTGTTAAAAATAAAAAAGAAATTAAAACTATTTAAAAATATGCAAATTAAAATTTGAGAGCAGAAAAATATAACTGAAATTTAAAAATGAATCAATGGATGAGCTTAGCTAATTCGATACAGCAGAAGGTAAATCAGTGAACTTTAAATAGAGGCCAACAGAAACCACGCAAACTGAAGCACAGGGAGAAAAGAGCTGAAAAAAATTTGACAGAGATGTGGTGCTCTGTGAGACAGTATCAAGCGGTTTAATAACATGTATGTAATTGGAGTCCCAGGAAAAGGGACAATGGTATAAAAAGACATATTTGAAAAAATTTCCATATTTGATGAAAACTACCAATCATGGATCTAAAATGTACAAGAATCACAAGCAGATTAAACACAAAGAAAACAAAACCAAGGTATATCACAAACCACTAAAAACTGTTTATAAAAGGCAAAATCAAGATATATGGGGGGAAAAGATAATTATATTTTTATTAGAAACTATTATTAAAAAATGGAAACATCTTTTAAGTGTTGAAAGGAAGAAAATATAAATTTAGAATTCCATATCCAGTGAAAGTATCTGTCATAATAAACCTGTACATGGATGTTTTTCATAGCTTTATTTATAATTGCCAAAAGTTGGAAGCAACCAAGATGTCCTTCAGTAAGTGAATGATAAACAAACTGCTGTACACTCAGACATTCAGTGCTAAAACGAAATGAGCTATCAGGCCATGAAAAGACATGGTGGAAGCCTCAATGCATATTGCTAAGTGAATGAAGCCGATCTGAAAAGGCTACCTACTGTAGCTAACTATATGACATGCTGGAAAAAGCAAAACTATGAAGACTGTAAAAAGATCAGTGGTTACCAGGAACCGGGGAAGAGGGATGAGGAGAGAAGGCATGATGAGTAAGAGGCAGCTCAAAAGATTTTTAGGGCAGTGAAACTATTCTGTATGTTACTATGATGCTGTATAGATGACATGATACCTTTGTTAAAACCCACAAATGTACAATACCAAGAATGAACCCTAATGTAAATTATGGACTTTGGGTGGTAATAATGTGTCATAGTAGATTCATCAATTGTAACAAAGTACCACTCTTGTGCTTTGATGTTGACAGAAAGGGAAGCTTGCGCCGTGTGTAGTGACAGGGGGTATATGGAAACTCTCCGTACTTCCTGTTCAATTTTGCTATGCCAAAATAGAACTAAAATTGCTTTAAAAATAAAGACTACTTTTTAAAAAGTGGTAAGATAAATACCTTTCTTCAGACAAACAAAAGCTGACAAAATGCATCAACAGTAGATCTGAAATACTAGAAATGTTAAAGGAAATTCTTTAGGCTAAAGGAAAATGATTCCAGATGGAAATTCAAATCTACATGAGAGAATGAAGAGTGCTGGAAATGGTAAATATGTGGGTAAATATAGGACTTAATGGTAGATTGTGATAAGATAAATATGCATACTGTAAACCTTACAACACTGTTTTTCAAATGTGTAGGTATAAAGAGTAAAAATATCCCTTTATACTCTTAAAACACTGAGGACCGCAAAGAGCTTTTATTCATATGGGTTATAGCTATCAAAATTTTTCATATTAGAAATTAAGTTAAACTGAGAAAAAATTAAGCATTATTTTAAAATAACATTAGCAAATCTATTATATAACAATACATATAACAATAATATAATTTTTTGTGAAAAATAACTGTTTTCCAAAACTAAAGCAATTCAGTTAAGAGTGGCAGTTATACATTTTGGAAATCTCTTTTAACATCTCCCTTAGAATACAGCTGAAGTCTCATTGCCTTCTGCATTCAAATATGTCATGTGCCCCCTGGAAAATTCCATGGTATATTTGTGAATGTACCAAATGTGACAGAGGCACGTAATGTTTTCATATTATTATTAAAACAGCTTTGACCTTGTGGCTCCCTTGAAAGAGTCTTAGGAACCTAGAGGTCCCCACACCAAACTTTGAGAACCACTGTCTTAAAACAACCACCAAGAAGTAAAGCAGGCCAGGTGTGGTGGCTCACACCTGTAATCCCAGCACTTTTGGAGGCCACAACAGGAAAATTGCTTGACACCAGAAGTTTGAGACCAGCCTGGTCCCCAACACCACGAGACCCTGTCTCTACAAAAATGTACAAAAATTAGCTACTTGGGTGGCTAAGACGGGAGGATCATCTGAGCCTGGTAGGTGGAGACTACAGTGAACCCTGATGGTGCCTCTGCACTCCGGCCTGGGAAACAGAGTGAACCATGGCTCAAAAAAATAAAAAATAAAAGAAAATAAAGAGGTATGGCTAAGCCAATAGGAAAAACAAAAACAAAACAAAACAAAAAAAACCAGAATACTTGAAATAAATTCTAAATCAATCCAAAAGAAAGCAAAGACAAATAAAAATTTAAAAACAAATAATAAGGCTGGGCACGGTGGCTCACACCTATAATCCCGGCACTTTGGGAGGCCGAGACAAGTGGATCACCTGAGGTCAGGAGTTCGAGACCAGCCTGGCCAACATGGTGAAACCCTGTCTCTACTCCAAATACAAAAATCAGCCAGGCGTGGTGGCGGGTGCCTGTAATCCCAGCTACTCAGTAGGCTGAGGCATGAGAATCGTTTGAACCCGGGAGGTGGAAGTTGCAATGAGCCGAGATCACACCACTGCACCCCAGCCTGGGCGACAGAACTAGACTGTCTCAGAGAGGAAAAAAAAAAAAGCCATCCTTAAAGACTGAATTGCTTTGCACAAGTACTTGTCAATTCCTTTATTTACGTATCATTTCTGAATTTTAGGGCCTATAATCATAAGCCTTGAGATAAATTTTACTAAAAAAAAATTCAAAGGTTTCCCACCATACAAAGGTTCATATTCTTTTACATTTTCAAATCCCCAAGATCTATCCCCAACAATGCCCTTCCAACCTCATGCTGGATTACAAGTTTTATGATGCCTGTGTTCCTCCTACAAGTAAACAGAGCTATTCTCCAAACATATCCTGAACACTCCCTTCCTTCCCTGCCTTTGCTCCAGCTTTCCTTTTAGCCTGTCTTTGCTTACTGAAAAATTCCTCATCCTTTAAAGCTCAAATGCCACTTTCTCACAAAGTCCTCCTAACTTTCTCTGGTTGAGTTTCTTCTATGCTCCCAGGATGAAAAAGCATGACAGAGCTATAAGCAACCATTTGTACCATGCTGAGGAAGCACGTGGTGCAGGACTGCCAGTGTAAGCAGGGACAGACTTGAAGGAGAAGTAATCTAGAAGGAGGCTGGCTTGAAGCCCAGGGGAATGTGTGTATCTCCTAAGAATGAGGGGGACTCAGCTCTTGAGTATAGAGAAATTAATCTGATTGATTCTATATGTGAATTTCTGACTGAAAACCAAGACCAAATCTTAACATTTGCACTCAAGTAACTAAAGTTATAAGCCCTGTCGTGGTTTGATTTTTTTTTTTGAGACAGAGTCTCGCTCTTGTTGTCCAGGTTGGAGTGCAGTGGTGCAATCTTGGCTCACTGCAACCCCCATCTCCCGGGTTCAAGCGATTCTCTTGCCTCAGCCTTTCAAGCAGCTGGGATTACCATGTGCTCAGGCATGTGCCACCATGCCCAGCTAATTTTTCTATTTTTAGTAGAGACAGTGTTTCACCATGTTGGCCAGGCTGGTCTCAAACGCCTGACCTCAGGTGATCCACCTGCCTGGGCCTCCCAAAGTGGTGGGATTACAGGCTTGAGCCACAGGGTTTCACCATGTTAGCTAGGCTAGTCTTGAACTCCTGGCTTCAAGTGATCGGGCCACCTCGGCCTCCCGAAGTAGGCTGCCGTGCCTAGCCTATGATTATTCTTTTTGGGAAAGAAGACCTCTACCTTTATTTGTTCACAACAGGAAATACATTTGGCAGCTTAATTCTTTGTGCACTCTCATTATTATTATTTGCGGATTTATTTATGTATACATACAATGGCAGAAAAGAATAAAAGGGCCTCTCCAATCTTCTCTAACAACTGAGTGAAGCTGACACCTTTGAATCTCCATTGGAAGTACTACTCTATAACCCCCCGAGGCAGTTAAGAGCTAGTATCAGGAGGAATGTTTTCTCTTTATAATCTCCCGTTCCCTTTCGTTTTTATACATGTACCTCCCCCAACACACATGAGCATATCAATATATCGGAATTAATTGTGAATTAAGTGTTAGATTTAGTTTAGTGCTCTTTTCCTTCCTAGGATAGACTATATTTTCTTTTGCAGGCCTCTAAAGTCCTTGTTTGTTGTCTCTACCACAATTTTTAAAAATTAGCCAGGCATGGTGGCATGTACCTATAGTCCTAGCTACTCAGGAGGCTGAGACGAAAGGATTACTTGAGCCCGGGAATTCAAGGTTACAGTAAGCTATGCTTGCACCACTATACTCCAGCCTGGGCTACAGAGTAAGGGAGACCCTGCCTCTAAAAACAAATCAAAGCAAATCAAATGACAAAATAAATAAATCCCTCAGTTTACCACTTAACACATAATACTGTACATTTTCAAACCTTACCTTCCTATGACCCCTGGGAGCAATAACCTTGCCTTATACTGCTTTTGTATCCCCAGTTCTGGGCGTGGCATTTGTGCTGAATAGGAACTCAAATGTCTGATAAATAACCAAAATGTGAAAGAGTGAGATTAAGTTCATATCTGTGTGATTTAAAATGTGTATTTAGAGATCCAAAGTTCCGAGCTAGTAGATTATAATTCAGGCATTGCCTTTTGGATATAATACTTTCAAGAGCCTACTCCCCAGGCACACATGCACCTATGGTAACAGAAGAGTAAAGATCAAACATAACCTGACAAACACACTCACTCTGGGTGGTTGGATATAGTAAGGTTTTATGATCATACTTCTCTTACAGTTGATCACAAACAATACTGCCAATTATTTAGACTTGAATGTGTAATTACCTTGGGACCTTGTATCACTTCAGATTCTGATCTAGCAGGTCTGGGACAGGGAGTGAGAGTTTGCATTTTTAACAGGTGGTGCCTGGTGCTGTTGGGTGCTGAGCAGACCTAACTACTACAATAAGCTCATTGTGAAGGCGCCAGCTCCATGGTCAACCCCTCCAGTCCATCTCCAGCAGAGAGCCTTGTAAAAGGCAAATGTCACTGATCAAATCACTTTAAAGGTTTCCCTTTCTCACCAGCTAGCCAGAGAATGAAGGTCTAATTGTGTAGCATGGCACATAAGCTGCCCTTTTTACTTGGCCCCTACTTCTCAGCTCCTAGTTTGTGCTTGGCTAGTTTGATGACCTGGATTTCCCAACACAGGTCTTCATATAAGAAAGGCAATTCCTTGAGCATTAAATAAGCAACAGTGAACTTCATGCCCATTCCTCATTTGCTTTGAAAGGCCTAATTTAATATGCATATACTAGACCAAAAGACTGAATCAAGATTAATAGTTACGGTGCCCATGAACTTGGGCTTATAAGAAGGGTAAGGCCTCCAACATGCTTTATAAACTTGGCCCCAGAACTCAGCTGTATTGCTGCACCAGATCTTATCTTAATCCCTTTGTTTATTTTTCAAAAGATATAACTAACACAGTACAGAAGTCTGGAAATGGCAGTTGTGATTTTTGTTTGTATTTAAGCTTACATATAATTTAAATGGCAAGTGCCTAGCAGTCTTGGGCATATTCCTAAATGATTCAGGAAAACAAGAGAGCATAACAGCTGGAGTGAAGTGGCTAAGTGATTTATGTGATTCGTTTGAAATTTAGCAAACTCCACATGGATTGAACTTAAGTGTGTATCTTTTTGCAAATGCCAAACACATATGAAAAGAGAAAAACATTTCCTCCAAAAGTGAATAAAATATAAACAGAAGAATGAATTCATTTCTACTTTAATCCCTTCTCACTCCAGCTCCTTTTCTTCCCTCTTCATTCTTCCACCTATTCCCAATAATTTAACCATTGAAGTACTTAATTCTTTTCAAAATTAAAAAAATATTAGTCAGGTTTTAGGACATAAAAATATGATATCTGATTTCATTCAAGACACTTCATACGGTCAGCTGTGGTGGCTCATGCCTGTAATCCCAACACTTTGGGAGGCTGAAGCAGCCAGATTGCTTGAGGTCAGGAGTTCAAGGCCAGCCTGGGCAACATGATAAAACCTCATCTCCACTAAAAATACAAACATTAGCCAGGCATGGTGGCACACACCTATAATCCCAGCTACTTGGGTGGTTGAGACATGAGAACTGCTGAAGCCCAGGAGGCAGAGGTTGCAGTGAGCCAAGATCACACCCAAAAAAACCAAAAAACACAAAAACAAAACCCACCCCTCCTATTGGTTTTGAACAGACCAATCATGAAAGCATATGTTATGGGCACTAATAACAAAAAGCAAAGAAAGGTCAGGCGTGGTGGCTTACATCTATAATCCCAGCACTTCAGGAAGCCAAGGCGGCAGATCACCCCCGGTCCGGAGTTCAAAACCAGCCTGGCCAACATGGTGAAACCCTGTCTCTACTACAAATACAAAAATTAGCCAGGCGTGGAGTGCACATCTGTAGTCCCAGCTACTCGGGAGGCTAAGGCAGGAGAATTGCTTGAACCCAGGAGGCAGAGGTTACAGTGAGCCGAGATTGTACCACTGCACCCCAGCCCGGGCAACAGAGTGAGATTCCGTCTCATTAAAAAAAAAAAAAAAAAAAAAAACGGCAAAGAGAGAGAACAAGAGAGGCCCTGAAGCGATCATAGTAACATAGTAATGGGTGTTTTGAACACCCCTCACAATTCTTGGCCATATATCTCCCTCAAATGAGTAAGTAGTTAGTATGCATCTGAGTCTCTCAATGTCTAAAAATGGCCATTCTTTTTTTTTTTTGAAAAGGGATTCAGGGTTGTAATGGGATTATTTTTTATTTATTTTATTATTATTATACTTTAAGTTTTAGGGTACATGTGCACAATGTGCAGGTTTGTTACATACGTATACATGTGCCATGTTGGTGTACTGCACCCATTAACTCGTCATTTAGCATTAGGTGTATCTCCTAATGCTATCCCTCCCCGCTCCCCCACACCCCACAACAGTCCCCAGAGTGTGATGTTCCCCTTCCTGTGTCCATGTGTTCTCGTTGTTCAATTCCCACCTATGAGTGAGAACATGCAGTGTTTGGTTTTTTGTCCTTGCGATAGTTTGCTGAGAATGATGATTTCCAGTTTCATCCATGTCCCTACAAAGGACATGAACTCATCATTTTTTTATGGCTGCATAGTATTCCATGGTGTATATGTAAAAAGGCCATTCTTTCTCCCTGACTTCATCTCTACACCTTGATACATGCATGGTCACTCACTTATTTTTCAGAATAAAGAAAAAAGAATCCCAAGACCATGTGGGATGGTCTTGGATGGACTCCCAAATGATCAGGAAATACATGTGTAAGCCACACTCACCTTCATGGGGTTTTCATCATATGTTGGAGTTCCCAGGTCCATCTCAGCTTCATGCTCAAGGCTGGCATCATCTCCTGGGCTTTCCCAAGTAGGAGGATCCCACTGAGTCTGCCTAGAAAGAGATAAAAACAGCCATGCTGTCAGGGCTAGGAAACAGAGAATCCTGACATAAACATCACTGCTCATACATACATAAAATACAACATACAATAAGACATAGAATAAGTCAGCTCCATGAGTTAGAGACAAACTTTTTCTATCTTCCTAACAGCAATGATTCTAGCACAGAGACATGCCCCTCCTCAGTGACCGTATTTCTGTGGGCAATGATGTGGCAACACTGACTGGGTGTCAAAAAGAGCAGTAAACCCAAACATCCTGTCTGTCTCTCACCTGACTCTTAATGTCATGCAAATAAGATTGGGCAAAGCCTAAAATGTACAGGAAATAGGTCCCTGCCTATGTCACCCCTCTGCAGATGAAGAGGTAAACAGTGACTGTACCTAGCATATAATTGGAGCAAAATAATCATGTAACACCTCTCACAGTCCTTGACCACATGAGAAAATTATCCCTGGCTTTAGGAGTTTTCTTTTTAATAGTTCTGCACCTCTGGTTTAATGACCGACAAGAAAAATACGTACAGGTTAAAAACTTGTACCCCTGGCCAGGCGTGGTGGCTCATGCCTGTACTCCCAGCACTTTGGGAGGCTGAGGCGGGTGGATCACCTGAGGTCAGGAGTTCGAGACCAGCCTGGCCAACATGGTGAAACCCCATCTCTACTAAAAATACAAAAAATTTGCCAGTCGTGGTGGCAGGCACCTGTAATCCCAGCTACTCAGGAGGCTGAGTCAGTAGAATAACTTCAACCTAGGAGGCGGAGGTTGCAGTGAGCCAAGATCGTGCCATTGCACTCCAGCCTGGGCAACAAGAGTGAAACTCTGTCTTAAAAAACAAACAAACAGAAAACAAAAACTTGTACCCTCTGCTAAAAATATTCTCGACTGACTGCAAAAAGGTTTCAGTCATGTTAACCCTTTAAATGTTTACAGTCATTTTGAAAATAAGCAAGCAAAGATTTTTCTTTTTTAAAAAAGATCTGTAGGATAAAAAGTGGAAGTAAGGATATTCACGTTCAGGAGTCTGAAGCCAGCTGTAACAGAGAATGTTATGAGGACAGTGACTTAAAATGTCAAAAGCCTCGAAGGATCTAACAAATCTGGCAGGTCAATCTTGTCACTACAGTCTTCTGCTTTACCACCACATCAATCTTTAGTCAACAACATAACAACATTAAAGACACTTGATATAAATCAGTGTATATACATACATAGATTATTGTAAAAATAGGCTTACCTCTGACCTATGGAATTCATTTATTTTAAAAGGCTCAAGATTTCTACCATAATAAAAGAACCACAAGCAGCTAAGGGTGTTATTATAGAAACTGAACAAATATATACATGTCTGTTCTTAGCTACCAGATAAAGAAAACCTAGAAAAGATGGGAAAGGTACACATATAAATAAGAAATACAAACTTTTTTTTTTTTGATTCTGATATGGAGTCTCGCTCTGTCACCCAGGCTGGAGTGCAATGGCATGATCTCAGCTCACTGCAACCTCTGCCTCCCGGGTTCAAGTGATTCTCCTGCCTCAGCCGCCTGAGTAGCTGGGATTACAGGTGTGCGCCACCACGCCCAGCTAATTTTTGTATTTTTAGTAGAGGCAAGGTTTCACCATGTTGATCAGGCTGGTTTCAAACTCCTGACCTCATGATCCGCCCACCTCAGCCTCCCAAAGTGCTGGGACTATAGGCGTGAGCCACCATGTCCGGCCCAAACTTTTTTTATTTTTGGAAGATTGATAGAATATTTAAAATTTGTTTTGGTGTTAAAAAAACAAAGTTTTGGCCAGGTGTGGTGGCTCACATCTGTAATCCCAGCACTTTGGGAGGCCAAGGCCGGTGGATCACCTGAGGTCAGGAGTTTGAGACCAGCCTGGCCAACACGGTTAAACCCTGTCTCTACTGAAAATACAAAAAAAAAAAAAAATTAGTTGGGCATGGTGGCAGGTGCCTGTAATCCCTGCTACTCAGGAAGCTGAGAGGCAGGAGAATTACTTGAACCCTGGAGGCAGAGGTTGCAGTGAGCCGAGATCATGCCACTGCACTCCAGCGTGGGCAACAAGAGTGAAAACTCTGTCTCAAAAAAAAAAAAAAGTTCTGGTTAAACCACACATGGTTTTTAAAATCATTACACATTCAATTAGCGACATAATGAGGACTCATTTTATAAAAGCCTTTTTGTTTTTTGAGACAGAGTCTCACTCTGTCACCCAGGCTGGAGTGCAGTAGCACGATCTCGGCTAACTGCAACCTCTGCCTCCAGGGTTCAAGTAATTCTCCTGCCTCTCGGCTTCCCAAGTAGCAAGGATTACAGGCACCTGCCACCAAGCCCAACTAATTTTTGTATCTGGAGTAGAGACGGGGTTTCATCATGTTAGCCAGGCTGGTCTTGAACTCCTGAAATCAGGTGATCTGCCCGTCTTGGCCTCCCAAAGTGCTGGGATTACAGGTGTGAGCCACTGCACCCAGCCTATAGAAGCATTTTAATGCGAATAAGGAAGGCCCTTCTAAGCAGAAAGGGAAAATATATGAAAATTTTAAACTCCTTCATGTCACAAGATATCAGAAACAAAACTCTTGATAAAGAAATCTAACACTGGACAGAAAATGGGTAGATGGCCCACACAAGTAACTCACAAAAGATACAAATAACCAACAATCGAATGAAGACATCCCATCTCAATAGTAAAATAACTGAAAATAAAAATATTTCCCACCTGTTAGACTCGCAAGGTTAAAAGAGATAACATGAGGGAAAAGGATTTTTTTTTTTTTTTTTTTTTGGAGACAAGGTCTTGCTCTGTCACCCAGGCCGGAATGCAGTGGCACAATCATGGCTCACTACAGATCTGACCTCCTGTCTCAAGTGATCCTCTTGCCTCAGCCTCCCAACTAGTTGTGACTACAGGTGCACACCACCATGCCAAGCTAATTTTGTATTTTTCGTAGAGATGGGGTTTCACCATGGTGCCTAAGCTGGTCTCAAACTCCTGGGCTCAAGCGATCCTCCTGCCCCAGCCTCCCAAAGCATTAGGATTATAGGCATGAGCTGCTGTACATGGCTAAAAGGAACTTATACACACTTTTTTTTGTGAGAGTCCAAATTGATACAAACTATTGTTTAATGGTAAGCTGACAATATTTCTCAATTTAAAATGTGTACCTGTTTTGCCCAACAATTCCACTTCTAAGTACTCTCTTGAAGAAGTAGTAAGATTAGTGTCCCTAAGGATGCCCAAGGTTATAGTTAGATATAAAATAGTGAAGACCTATCAATCAGAGTGAGTTAAATACAATTTGATATAGCTATACAATAGAGCAGGGGTTGGCAAACTTTCTCTGTAAATGATTAGATGATAAATATTTTGACCTGTGGGCCAAATGGTTTCTATCACAACTACTCTGTCATTGTAGTGTGAAAGCAACCATAGACAATTTGTAAGCAAATGTGCATGGTTGTGCTCCAATAAAACTTTATTTGCCAAAACAAGTGGCCTGTGGGCATAGTTTGCCAGCCCTGCAGCAAAGTATAAACAATTACTAAAACTAACAGTTGTAGCTGGGTGTGGTGCCTCACGCCTGTCATCCCAGCATTTTGGGAGGCTTAGGTGGGAGGATCGCTTGAAGCCAGGAGTTCGTGAAGATCAGTCTGGGCAACAAAGCAAGACTCTGTCTCTACAAAAAAAAGAAAAAAAAATTTTTTAAAGAAAAAATTCCATAGTTCTATGTTAATTGATAAAGCTCTATAAAATAGATTAGTAAATAAAGCAGACTACAAAAACATGTATCTTAACAATTTACGTAAGATTATATAGATGAGTGTATACACACACACACAGAGACACACACACACAAAGAACATATACCCACATAAAGCTATCTGTCTAAAAGGTATTTTTAAAAACATTAAATGAGTTATCTCTGAGTAGTGGCAGTTCCAGGAATTATACTTCCTTTTTAGTACTTTTCTACTATATTTGCTTTCTACAGTAAGCATAAATAATGTGTGTCAAGGATAAACAATCTAGCTATTTAATTTGGAAATAGAGAAGTGCTGTCAGTAAAAAAAACTGAACAGCGGAGTTGAGTAGCTATGATATAGACTGCTTGGCTGGTAAAACCTAAAATATTTATTTTCTGGCCTTTTACAGAAAAGATCTGTCTATGACCCCTGATACTTAAACAATATTAGATGAATTAACATTTAAAAAATCTCCTTAGCTTTCTCCAAGAGTCTTGCGGATTAAAAATACACCAAAACTG
The DNA here is from genome assembly GCF_028885625.2 of Pongo pygmaeus. NCBI lineage: Eukaryota > Metazoa > Chordata > Mammalia > Primates > Hominidae > Pongo > Pongo pygmaeus. The sequence goes on along the minus strand of NC_085930.1, from coordinate 106,597,378 downwards.
CCGGGTGCAGGGGCTCAATCCCAGCACTTTGGGAGGCCAAGGCAGGTGGGGCAGATCACCTGAGGTCAGGAGTTCGAGACCAGCCTGACCAACATACATGGTGAAACCCCGTCTCCACTAAAAACACAAAAATTAGCCAGGCATTGTGGTACATGCCTGTAATCCCTGCTACTGGGGAGGCTAAGGCATGAGAATCACTTGAACATGGGAGCAGAAGGCTGCAGTGAGTTGAGATCACACCACTGTACTCCAGCCTGGGTGACAAAAAATAAAAATACACCAAAACAAATACAAAAAGAACCAAAGTCTAAGGTCTAAAATACATTTAAGATGTGATTCTGGAAATCCAGCAGCCTTCAAGCACAGTGAAAAGCTAATGACAAGAAGTTTACAACTGTAAAACTCCCCTTATAGTGGCAACTTCTTTGATTAAGTAAAAGCAGACATGGGAATGCCCACACAGCTCCTCTTACCTTGTGATCACATGGTAGTAATAAATCTTCCCTTCTGGATCTCGGGCTGTCTTCCAGTTGGGAGGTAAGACAATGGTTTTTGGTTTGGGAGGAGAGGGGGGCGGCAGATCCAAGAGATTATTTGTCACAACCATTTCAGACTACAAAGAAAACACACACATTTTTGATCAGTGATATCTCTCTTAATCTGGCTGAATAGGACAAAATAGCCCACTTAAATATGTAAAAATGTACATCTACCTCCTCTTAAAAAAAGGATAAAGGAAAGGTAGAGTCTGGGAAATAAGGGACAGTATATATAAAGAGCTTTACAGAGCTATCAGAAAATTGACAGTTGGCTCTAAGTTTACCATCCAAGATACCATATAGTTTATCATATAGAGCAGCATTTTTCAACTTTAAAACACCAATTCTAAGGCATATCAATTGCAGGATACCAATTAACTAAATGGGCTCCAGAAATATCTTTATCTTTAAAAAAAAAAAAAAGAAAAACCAAAAAACCCCAAGCAAATATGACAGAATGTTAACATTTATCCATTATATTTTTTCCGTACTTGAAACCTCAAAACTATAAAATATTAGTGCCACATTCTGAAAAACATAAAAACCTCATAATCACTTATGGACTGATTTTTGTTTCCCCAAAACATATATGTTGAAGCTCTAATCCTGCTGTGACTGTTACTGGGACACAGGGCCTGTAAAGAGCTAATTAAGATTAATGAAGTCATAAGAATGAGGAGTTTTTATCTAATAGGATGGTGTCCTTGTTAAAAGAGAACTGACACCAGAGGACGCTCGCAGAGAAAAGGTATATACAGCAAAAAGGCAGCCATTCGCAAGCCAAGGAGAGAGGCCTCAGGAGAAACCAACACTGCTGACACCTTGATCTTGGACTTCCAGCCTCAAGAACTGTGAGAAAATTTCTGTTATTTAATCCACTCAGTCTGTGGTATTTTGTTACGGCAGCCCTAGCAGACTAGTAATCACCACAAGGATATATACTTGTTCCTTCTTTCAAGCCTATTAATGAAGAATACATTTTTTAACTTTACCTTTGCTTGCACAGTTTAAGAGGAACCTGAAGACCCCAGGCTCAGATAAAATGTGTTCACTTTTAAGCAAACACAGGTCTTTGAGCATTCTTGCTTTGTGTATACTCTTTTTTATCTCTTATTTCACCCAGCTGGGGTTTTCTGCCCCAGCTTAAGTTTCAATTCCTCCATTACCCTATCCTTTAGCTTATAAAGTGACCTCTTTTCCCCAAGCTTCTGTGTCACTTAATATTCCAAATCATTTATCTCTTAATAGTTTAAGGCAAAAAAGAAAAAAAATATATTCCAAACCATTCAGTACTTATTCCCAACACAAAACTCTATTTTTAGTGTAGTCACCATCTTTCTCTTGTGACCATCATCTCTCTCTTATTTGAAAGATCAGCTTTTAAGAATACAAATGGAAACTTATTTATGTTTGTATTAAAAATGCCTAGTCGGCCGGGCACAGTGGCTCACGTCTGTAATCCCAGCACTTTGGGAGGCTGAGGCAGGTGGATCACGAGGTCAGGAGTTTGAGACCAGCCTGGCCAACATAGTGAAACCCTGTCTCTACTAAAAATACAAAAGTATTAGCCGGGTATGGTGGTGTGCACTTGTAAACCCAGCTACTCAGGAGGCTGAGGCAGGAGAATTGCTTGAACCTGGGAGGCGGAGGTTGCAGTGAGCCGAGATCAAACCACTGTACTCCAGGTTGGGCAACAAAGCAAGACTTCATCACAAAAAAAAAAAAAAAAAAGCCTAGAAGGGCTCAACTCATAACAACCACTCAAACATCTGCTCTAAGTACACATTATCTTATTATCCTGTTATTTCACATATAGTATTTTTAGTCCATCTTCACTAACTGTCCTGTCTAAAGTCACCATCAATTGCTGGATTGCTGCAAGAGCTTTCTCCAGAACTGTAAGTGTTCTAAAGTGCTGATTTGACCATGCTATTCCGTTTAGTTTTTTCAATTGTTTCCCATGCCAACCTCTTATTTTCCACTTTATCCAAAAACAACAACACTTTGAGATTTCACCATATCCTCCTATATATGTTGCAGAATACCAAAAGCTTATCTTAATATTAAACATCATATAAAAAACTTTTTTTAAACATTGTACAACATGTATAGTGAAGTATATCACACAATTCTACAAGCCTAGTCCATGGTGACTAGTACAGTGTCATATTCCAGTACAGGTTAAGCAGCCCTAATACAAAAATACAAAACATTTTGAGTGCTGACATGACACTCAAAGGCCATGTTCAAAGGAAATGCTTATTGGAATATTTTAAGTTACAGATTTTCAAATTAGAGATGCTCAAGTGGTAATTATAATGCAGGTATTCCAGAATCCATAAAATTCTGAAATGTGAAATACTTCTGGCCCCCTGAAGCTCAGATAAGGGATACTCAACCTGTACATGGTAAATACTAATAGATAGCTGGTCTAGGAAATTATTACTTCGGCCAGGTGCGGTGGCTCACGCCTGTAATCCCAACACTTTGGGAGGCCAAAGTGGGCGGATCATGAGGTCAGGAGTTGGAGACCAGTCTGGCCAACATGGTGAAACCCTGTATCCAAAAATACAAAAATTAAGGTCGGGCACAGTGGCTCACGCCTGTAATCCCAGAACTTTGGGAGGCCAAGGTGGGTAGATCACGACCTCAGGAGATTGAGACCATCTTGGCTAACACAGTGAAACTCCGCCTCTACTAAAAATACAAAAATTAGCCAGGCGTGGTGGCGGGTGCCTGTAGTCCCAGCTACTCAGGAGGCTGAGGCCGGAGAATAGCAAGAACCCAGGAGGCGGAGCTTGCAGTGAGCCAAGATCGTGCCACTGCACTCCAGCCTGGGCGACAGAGCAAGACTCCATCTCTTAAAAAAAAAAAAAAAAACAAAAATTAGCTGGGCGCAGTGATGCACACCTGTAGTCCCAGCTACTCAGGAGGCTGAGGCAGGAGAATCACTCGAACCCAGGAAGCAGAGGTTGCAGTGAGCCAAGATCGTGTCACTGCACTCCAGCCTAGGTGACAGAGTCAAAAAAAAAAAAAAGTAAAAAAATAAAATTATTACTTCAAAAATTCATAGTAAAATATAAAAATACAAGGTCAGGGTAAACAACAAATAAAAAGGATCCTAGGAGCATTTTTTTTTTTTTTTGAGATGGAGTCTTGCTCTGTCACCTGGGCTGGAGTGCAGTGGCGCGATCTCAGCTCACTGCAAGCTCCGCCTCCCAGGTTCACGCCATTCTCCTGTCTCAGCCTCCTGAGTAGCTGGGACTACAGGTGCGGAGCAAAATATGTATTAACGGAACTATAAATTCCACAGAATTAAAAAAATTTTTTTTTTACAAAATGGTTGAGTTCACGCCCTCAGGGTGGCTCAGGTGAATTTGGTGGCTACACAAATTTAAAAACGGGCCGGGTGTGGTGGCTCATGCCTATAATCCCAGCACTTTGGGAGGCCGAGGCGGGTGGATCACCTGAAGTCATGAGGTCAAGACCAGCCTGGTCAACATGCGGAAACTCCGTCTCTACTAAAAATACAAAATTAGCCGGGCGTGGTGGCACACACCTGTAATCCCACCTACTCAGGTGGCTGAGGCAGGAGAATCGCTCTAACCCAGGAGGAGGTGGAGGTTGCAGTGAGCCAAGATTGTGCCGCTGCACTCCAGCCTGGGTGACAGAGCGAGACTCTGTCTCAAAAAAAATTAAAAAAATAAAAATAAATAAACAAAGAACACGTGAAAAAAAACCCAAAAAGAAAACCCAAAACAAAACCAAACCAAAAAGAAAACCTTTTAAAGACAAAGTAGACAGCCAATGAGTTTTAACAACTGAAATATTTCTTACTGGCTGCAAGGGCTGAGGCTGCCCTGGTGCAACTATTGTAGTCACTGCTGCGGCTGGCTGTACCACCACTCCTTGTGGATGAGCTGTGAAAATCTGTTGCCCCTGGATATACTGAAGACTTGGCTGGGCATAACTCTAAAAGATAAAATGAAGAAATCAATAATTTAAGCTTTTGTCACTTTAATAAACAGACTGACTTCCAAGTTGGCACAATCTTAAAGATATACCCATAACATTTTTAAATTTTTTGTTTATATATTTGGACGTAAATGTGCAAAACAATTTTTTGTTTCAAACCCCAAGGTTTCTTTTTTTTTTTTTTTTACTAATTCCCTATTCATTTACCCACTTTGATTTTACTTTATCATAAGAAAATAAAAACCTTCTTTTTTTTTTTTTGGTCACAGAAATTCTCCAACTGTTTAGCTTTCAATGACATTGGAATGACATTGAAAACTAAACAGGTGGACAATTTCTATAAGCAAAAACCAATGAAGTGCTGCTCCTGGGATATCAAGAAACAATGCCACGCTGCTCTTTTCAGGAAGCCTTTTGCTACCAACTTGTAATAACAGGTTGTTTGGATCAGAAAAGGTCAAAGGGTGTGAATCATAGTAAATAAGATTATCAAATTTTAAGCTACCTTTTGTTTTAGCTTTTTGTAGTCTTCTATGATAAAACCCCTTGGCAGAAAGACAGCAAAATCAATGCATCTGAAATTCTCACAACACACCAACTTATACAGTGCTCTATGATGCAAGAAGCCCCTTAACATACATTATCTCATTTAGTGCTGACCACCATCAAAACCAGGTACTGCCCATGCCTGGAGTTTCATAAGAAATAAGTGCTATGCTAGGGCTTAAACCTACTCTGTAATTATTTCTCAAGCATAGAAAATCTGCTTAAAGAAGAAGAAGTGATAAGAAGACTGAAAAGTAGCCTTGCTGTCCTAAGAGGTGGTGACTGTTAAGGAATTGAATAGACATGTATCCTGTGCTTAAGGAGAGATTTTGAGCCTATGGACTGAGATTCTAGCAGGTAAAATGATTACAGAAACATTAAATGGTAAGTACTCAAAATACAAAATATAATTCCAAATGATACCAGTAAAAACTCAAGTAGTCTGAATAGGCAATGCAGCTACCTAGCAGGTTTCTGAACGAATAATTACTGACAGGACACAGGAAAAAGGAAAAGAATACTTAATTTGGTATTCTGGATCAGCTTAATCTACTTGGATAATACACCAGACTGAAAAACATTAATTGTTAAGGCAGAATTATCATCAGAATAGTATCACAAAGCCTGAGAGGAAAATGTACAGTCATGTATTGCTTAACAAGGGGGGTAAATTCTGAGAAATGCATTGTTAGGAGATTTCATTGTTGTGGTAACATCATATAACGTACTTTCACAAACCTACTAAGTGTATGAGGTACTTACACATCACACAGTGTACTTCGCAAATCTATTAGATACCTAGGCTATATGGTATAGTCTGTTGTTCCTAGGCTACAAACCTGTACAGCATGTTTCTGTAATAAAGACTTGTAAGCAACTATAACATAACAGTATCTGTGTATCTAAACATGGAAAAGGGACACTAAAAATACAGTATAAAAATTTTTTAGGCCAGGCACAGTGGCTCATGCCTGTAACCCCACCACTTTGGGAGGCCAAAGTGGGCGGATCACGAAGTCAGGAGATAGAGACCAGCCTGGCTAACATGGTGAAATCCCATCTCTACTAAAAATACAAAAAATTAGCCAGGTGTGGTGGCATGCACCTGTAGTCCCAGCCACTCAGGAGGCTGAGGCAGGAGAATCGCTTGAACCCAGGAGGTGGAGGTTGCAGTGAACCGAGATGGCGCCACTGCACTCCAGCCTGCGCAACAGAGCAAGATGCCATCTCAAAAAAAAAAAAATTAAATGGTACACCTGTATAGGGAACTAACCATAAACAAAGCTTGCAGGACTGGAAGTTGCTTTGAGTAAGTGAGTGGTGAGTGAGTGAATATGAAGGCCTAGGACATTACTGTACACTACTGAGACTATAAACACTTGGGCTACACTAAGTTTATTTATAAAACATTTTTCTTTAATAAATTAACTGTAACTTACTATAACTTTTTTACTTTATAAACTTAAATTTTTTCAACTTTTTAACTTTTTATAACATTTATCTTAAAATACAAACACATTCCACAGCTGTATAAACAACCCTCCTCCCTTCTCCTCGCCAGGCTGGAGAGCAGTGGTGCGATCTGGGCTCACTGCAACCTCCAACTCCCGGGTTCAAGTGATTCTCCTGCCTCAGCCTCTCGAGTACCTGGGACTACAGGTGCGTGCCACCACGCCCAGCTAATTTTTTTTATTTTAGCAGAGACGGGGTTTCATCATGTTGGCCAGGATGGTCTCCATCTCCTGACCTTGTGATCTGCCCACCTCGGCCTCCCAAAGTGCTGGGATTACAGGTGTGAGCCACCGCGCCTGGCCTATTTTTTTTTAAAAAAGAGTCTCATTCTGTCACCCAGGCTGGAATGCAGTAGTGTGATCATAGCTTACTATAGCCTTGAACTCCTGGACTGAAGCAATCCTCCCATCTCAGCCTCCCAAGTATGTGCCACCACACCCAGCTAATTAAAAACAAATTTGTAGACACAGGGTTTCGCTATGTTGTCTAGGCTAGTCTTGAACTCTTGTGTTCAAGTGATTCTCCTGCCTTGGCCTCCCAGACTGTTGGGATTACAGATGTGACATAACACACTGGGCCAAATATTTTCTTTATATCCTTATTCTTATTCTGTAAGTTTTTTATAGAATATATAAGTTTTCTAAATATATATATATGTATTCTTATATATATAAACTTCTTTTTTTTTTTTTTTTTTTTGAGACAGAGTCTGGCTCTGTCGCCCAGGCTGGAGTGCAGTGGCGCGATCTCGGCTCAGTGCAAGCTCTGCCTCCTGGGTTCATGCCATTCTCCTGCCTCAGGCTCCCGAGTAGCTGGGACTACAGGTGCCCACCACCACACCTGGCTAACTTTTTGTATTTTTAGTAGAGATGGGGTTTCACCTTGTTAGCCAGGATGGCCTCGATCTCCTGACCTTGTGATCCGCCCGCCTTAGCCTCCCAAAGTGCTGGGATTACAGGCGTGAGCCATCGCGCCCGGCCTATATATAAACTTACTCTATGAGTTTCTATTATATATATACACTCATTCTATGAGTTTCTATTATATATATACACTCATTCTATGAGTTTCTATTATATATATACACTCATTCTATGAGTTTCTATTATATATATACACTTATTCTATGAGTTTCTATTATATATATACACTTATTCTATGAGTTTCTATTATATATATACACTTATTCTATGAGTTTCTATTATATATACACTTATTCTATGAGTTTCTATTATATATACACTTATTCTATGAGTTTCTATTATATACATACACTTATTCTATGAGTTTCTATTATATACATACACTTATTCTGAGTTTCTATTATATATATACACTTATTCTATGAGTTTCTGTTATATATATACACTTATTCTATGAGTTTCTGTTATATATATACACTTATTCTATGAGTTTCTGTTATATATATACACTTATTCTATGAGTTTCTGTTATATATATACACTTATTCTATGAGTTTCTGTTATATATATACACTTATTCTGAGTTTCTGTTATATATATACACTTATTCTGAGTTTATATTATATATTATATATATAAACTTATTCTATGAGTTTATATATTATATATAAACTTATTCTATGAGTTTATATATTATATATAAAGTTATTCTGAGTTTATATTATCTATTATATAATATAAACATTCTATGAGTTTATATTATCTATTATATAATATAAACTTATTCTATGAGTTTATATTATCTACTATATAATATAAACTTATTCTATGAGTTTATATTATCTATTATATAATATAAACTTATTCTATGAGTTTATATTATCTATTATATAATATAAACTTATTCTATGAGTTTATATTATCTATTATATAATATAAACTTATTCTATGAGTTTATATTATTATATAATATAAACTTATTCTATGAGTTTATATATTTTTACATATATTTATACGTTTTTCTTATATATATAAACTTATGTTTCTTATATATATAAACATATATATATATGGGAAAAACATACAGTTTGATAGAGGAAACATGACCAAGTATTTGATAGATCAGTAAGGTATCTATACTTTAGAATCTATACTTTAGAATAATCTTATCATATATTTCAAAATCGCTAGAAGAGAATAATTGAATGTTTCTAACATAAAGAAAAGACAAATATTTATGGTGATGGATATCTCAATACACTGATTTTTAAAAATTATATGAATATATTAAATTATCACATGTACCCTGAAAATATGTACACCTATTATGTATCAACATAAAAAAACAAAAACTAAGACATAAACAAACACACTAGCCTAGGCTTACACAGAGTCAGGATCATCAAGATGTCAGAAGGCCAGAAGAATTTTTCACCTCCATAATAATCTTACGAGGATCACTGTCATAAATGCCATCTGTTGTTGACCAAAACGCCATTGCATGGCACATGATTGTATTTATGTACAGGCTGAGCATAAACATTTCTGATTTCCCTAATCAGAAATCCCAAATGCTATAAAATATGAAACTTTTTGAGCGTCCACATGGTGCTCGAAGGAAATACTCGCTGGAATATTTTGGATTTTGGCTTAGGGATGCTCAACCACTAAGTATATATAATGTAAATATTCCCAAATCCGAAAAAAATCCGAAATACAAAACACTTCAGGTCCCAAGCATTACAGATAAGGGATACTCAACGTGTATACATTTCCTCTCTTTTTTTTGAGACAGAGTCTCACTCTGTCACCCAGGCTGAAGTGCAGTGGCGCAATCTCAGCTCCTTGTAACCTCTGCTGCCTGGGTTCAAGCAATTCTCCTGCCTCAGCCTCCTGAGTAGCTGGGATTACAGGCGTGCGCCACCAAGCCCAGCCAATTTTTTTGTATTTTTAGTAGAGACGAGGTTTCACCATGTTGGCCAGGCTGGTCTTGAACTCCTGACCTCAAGTGATCCCCACACTTCGGCTTCCCAAAGTGCTGGGATTATAGATGTGAGCCACTGCACCTGGCCTATTTTCTTATCCCTCTACTCATACCACATGCAAGTGACCATATTCTCTTGCCATGACCATTATTTGTCTCCCTACATTTTTTTCTGAGACAAGGTCCCACTCTGTTACCCAGGCTGGAATGCAGTGGTGCCATCAAGGCTTACAGCAGCCTTGACCTCCTGGGCTCAGATGATCCTGCTGCCTCAGCCTCCCGAGTAGCTGGGACTACAGGATCATGCCACCACATCCAACTAATTTTTGTATTTTTTGTAAAGATGAGGTCTCGCCATGTTAACCAAGCTGATCTCAAACTACTAGGCTCAAGTGATCCTCCCACCTCAGCCTCCCAAAGTGCTTAGATTACAGGCATGAGCCACCATGCCTGGCCAGTCTCCTACTTTTGCCCTTGACTCCTGCAATCTCTTTTACCCAGAGCAGCCAGTGATCCTCTCAAAATATGTCAGATCATGCTATTCAATTCTAACTGCTCCAGTGGATTTCCACATTACTCAGTCTAACAACAAAAAATCCTCTTAAAGCTCCTCCTAAGACCCTATTGTAACTTCTCTGACTTCATTTCGTACTACTGGTATCTTCACTTATTTGGACTAGAATGGGTTTCATAATTACCTAACATATTTTGAGTGTGAACATTTAATATTCTGATATTGATTTTATAAAACAATAAAAAAGCTAGTTCGACTTCTAATTTTGAAAAAAAAAAAAAAAATCACCAGGGTAAAACATGTTATTTCTAGAGTGACCAGGAAGTCAATCATCCAAATGTACAATAGAAAACTGCTAATATTTTGGAGGACAAAATTTCTTTGGCCATCAGTGACAATATGTTCATTAAGAATTTTTCTGACAAGATCGGATGTTTAAGTAAGGCTCATTATGCAGACACTAATATTTGATTCATATGGAACAAAGCTGTGGTTTAGAAGACCACTTCCAAATGTTGGCTGGGAGATAACAACAGCAGTATCTACTTATGTTTTTTAAAAAAGACTTCTAGGCTTTTAACTGTATTAATTTGGTTTCTACAAACCAAGAAGGGAAAGTGATTTGCAGTTTGACTGGAATAATGCAGAAGATATACACGTTTGTGAGACATGTACATATATCATGTGACTTATCTATTTGCTAAGGAAAAACCTATATGAGATTTTTGTTTTTTCTGTATCACAGAAAAACATGAATGTTCGTTTTTTTGTACCCAGGCTGGAGTGCGGTGGCACAATCTCGGCTTACTGCAGCCTCAACCTCCTGGATTTAAGCAATCTTCCCACTTCAGCTCTCCCAAATAGCTGGGACCACAGGCATGTGCCACCACACTCAGCTAATTTTGTTTACTTTTTGTAGAGACAGGGCCTCACTATGTTGCCCAAGCTGGTTTCAAACTCCTGGATTCAAGTGATCTTCCTGCTTCAGCCTCTCAAAGTGCTGGGATTACAGATGTGAGCCACCACGCCCGGCTGAAAAACCTATATAACATTTAAAGAGCCCGCTCATTCAAATGACTTAAAATTACACAAATGTGGCCAGGCATGGTGGTTCAAGCCTGTAATCCCAGCACTTTGGGAGGCCGAGGCAGGTGGATCACCTAAGGTCAGGAGTTCGAGACTAGCCTGACCAACATGGCAAAACCCTGTCTCTACTAAAAATACAAAAAATTATCTAGGAATGGTGGTGCACGCCTGTAATCCCAGCTACTAGTGAGGCTGAGGCAGGAGAATTTCTTGAACCTGGGAGGCAGAGGTTGCAATGAGCCGAGATTGCGCCACTGCACTCTAGCCTGGGTGATAAAGCCAGACTGTCTCCAAAAATTAAAAAAAATTGTTACACAAATACTAGTTTCTCAGATATATACCCACTAGAAGTATCTTTAAAATGTGACCTTTTTTTTTTTTTTTTTTTTTTTGAGACAGAATCTCACTCTGTCTCCCAGGCTAGAGTGCAACGGCGCAATCTTGGCTCACTGCAACCTCCACCTCCTGGGTTCAAATGATTCTCCTGCCTCAGCCTCCTCAGTGGCTGGGATTACAGGCACCCGCCATCATGCCCAGCTAATTTTTGTATTTTTGTAGAGATGGGGTTTCACCATATTGGCCAGACTGGTCTCGAACTCCTGACTTCAGGTGATCTGCCCACCTCGGCCTCCAAAAGTGCTGGGATTACAGGAGGCATGGGCCTGGCCTAAAATGTGGTTTCTAATGGGAATTAACAGAAGAAATGTGAGAAGGTCCAATAGGTTATAGAGGAAAAAATACAATTTTTCTGTTACCACTTCTAGAATAATAAAAAATCATTATTACTTTATATCTGGATCACACTTCACTTTATACTATGTCAGTGCAAAAGTAGTTTTTGCCATTTTTAACAGCAAAAGCCATGACTACTTTTGCACCAACCTAAAATGAAAAATTATAGTCTAAGCACTCAAACTCTTGCGATGTAATTTTGTATAACTTTGTGAGAGTAAGTCACTTATTAGTGTCACAAGACCACTACAAATTATATGACCTCTGTTAAAATTGAGCTTTTATGTTTAGTATGCAGTTGTGTAAAAAAATCAGTCACCTCTGATAACACATTTGCTCCAAATATTAAAGATACTGAATATGTAGATACACAGACATAAATGTATATTATATCATGTTACATATTACTTCACCACCAAGGTTATCGCAGCTTGCAAACTCTGAGTAGCCATGCTGTATGGTTAACACTGGGTTTCAACAACACAGACTTCAAGGCTCCTAGGTCAGATTTTTAGGGCTAGACAACAGATGGATGAACATGACCAGATGTTATTTCACAGCCCATTAATGTCAATAATCTCCCCTCAATACTATTAAGGTAACTATTTGTGTAAGTAACCATCAAGGTATATGGTGCTTTGAATCTATCATTATTAATATCCCTTATCTTAATGCAAATCAAACCATCCTGAGGCATTCTGCTCATTTTATAGATGAGAAAACGAAGACTCAAGAATATTAATGCCTGTTTCTAGGATGCACAGTAAATGATAAACCAGGACTCAAAACACACACTAGCAATATATTCTATGTTTCTCAACACCCCCAAAGCCCAGTATCATCTGATCAACTAATCTCACACAGTGGGGAACAGAAGGATAGTTGAACCACCACAGCCCATTTACCTACTACTTAAGTACACACAAAGTAGATTAGGGAATCAGTAAGTACTTCTTGATAGGGGCAGACTGAAGTAAACTGTGATGCTTGGCTCTTAGGGCTAATGAATAAACCCAAGAGAATCTTTTTTTCTCATTGGGAAGGAATAAATGGATTTTATTATATAAGAAAAATCATATGACCAGTGAGCTCTTTAATGAGGAGTCTTTAATGGATATCTTTTGTTGCTGTTGCTTAGTCTCTAGTACTAAGATGGGACCTATTTCAGGAATAGGAATGGGGATAGACATAAACCATTTTTACTGTATCCCTGACACATATTTTTAGGGAAAAACTCAAAACTAATGGCGTGGTCCAAGAAAGAATATGGCTCATACCCAAGTCAAACTGACAGTAAAACAAAACCAAAACCAAAACCCAAAACATTCTGTAGGAGGCAGAATGAAACATACTCTCTCCCTACACACACACACACACACACACACACACACACACACAATTCACACCTGATGACCAATAATGCCCATATTTTTACTAGCCTTCTGTAACAACAGTTATTTTAAACCAAACAGCAAACAAAAAGCAGAAAAAAAACTATAAGCATGTTTAATGGAATGCTATTTATAATTATGAAAAATAACTTTCCATTTAAATGACTACCCCCAGTAAAATGGATGACTATATAAGCAAATAGGGTATTATACCCATTAAAACATTTATGTATGTATATGTATATGTACACACACACATATAGTATAATAGTAAATAATTTGAAAAAGTGATTACAAATCATTTTAAGGAATTGAGTCAAATCTCTTTCCCCTACTCCAAGATCCCATCACAGTGGTCCTCATACTTATCCTCACTGGCTCCTCTTAAATAAAGTCTGACTTACTATCTTAAAAGAAAAATCATTTTAAGTAGGAAAACAGGATAAAAAACTTCAAGTCAAGACAAATCTATAAAATACATAAAACGTGCTTTAAAGGATCATAAAAAATGAAAGTAGTTAATACAGTTAGGGTTTTAGTAATTAAAACAGGATACCTTGTCATGGCCATTTTAACAAATGTTTTAATACAGCTTCATTATGAAAATATGAACAGAAGTAAAAATTACTGTTTAATACTAAGTATTATGTGCAGGAAACATGTTGGGAGTCTTCAACATCCACAATAATTCATTTTTAAGGGGTAATGAGGAGTGCTGGGAGAGAGACAGAAATGTGGTGATGATAATGCTTTGAACATTTTTTTTTTTAAAGCTTTAAATGTACTGCTGGGCAGGTGCAGTGGCTCACATCTGTAATCTCAACACTTTGGGAGGGTCAAGGTAGGAGAACTGCTTGAGGCCAGGAGTTCAAGACCAGCCTGGGCAACACAGTGAGACCCCATCTCTTAAAAAAATTAGCAGGGTACAGTGATGCACACCTGTAGTCCCAGCTATTTGGGAGGTGGGAAGATCACTTGAGCCCAGGAGTTTAAGGCTGTAGTGAGCTATGATCGCATCACTGTACTCCAGCCTGGGTGGCAGAGCAAGACCTAATCTCTTAAAATAAAATAAAAAATAAAAAAAAGTTCTGCCAGCCAGGCACGGTGGCTCACGTCAGTAATCCCAGCACTTTGGGAGGCCGAGGTGGGTGGATCACGAGGTCGGGAGATTGAGACCATCCTGGCTAACACGGAGAAACCCCGTCTCTACTAAAAATACAAAAAAATTAGCCAGGCGTGGTGGTGGGCACCTGTAGTCTGAGCTACTCGGGAGCCTGAGGCAGGAGAATGGCGTGAACCCGGGAGGCGGAGCTTGCAGTGAGCCGAGATCGCGTCACTGCACTCCAGCCTGGGCGACAGAGTGAGACTCTGTCTCAAAAAAAAAAAAAGTTCAGCCTTGTATAATCTAAAAAAAAAAAAAAAAAAAAAAAAAGAAAACATGATTTCATTTATTTATTTATTTATTCATTTATTTTGAGATGGCATCTTGCCTTGTTGTCCAGGCTGGAGTACAGTGACGCTATCTTGGCTCACTGCAACCTCTGCCTCCCGGGTTCAAGTGATTCTCCTGCCTCAGCCTACCAAGTAGCTGGGATTACAGGCATAAGCCACCATGGCCGGCTAATTTTTTGTATTTTTTTTAGTAGAGACGGGGTTTCACCATGTTGGCCCAGCTGATCTCAAACTCCTGACTTCAGGTGATCCGTCCACCTCGGCCTCCCAAAGTGCTGGGATTACAGGAGTGAGCTACCACGCCTGGCCTGACCATGATTTTTAGAAAACACAAAAATATTACCATGATGAAGGGTTCTCCCTTGGGAGAAATGGAGGCCTGCTAACAACAATGTGAGTAGGTTGCAAAGTGAATCCTCTATATCTAGTTCAGCCTTCAGATGACTGCAGCCATGGCTAACAGCTTGACTGTAATTTCATGGAAAACCCTGAGCGAGATCCACCCTGCTAAGCTGCTTCTGAGTTACTTATTATCTTAAGCTGACAAGTTCTGGCAATATTTCACACAACAGATAACCAATACATATAAAGTTGATCAATATATACAAGTAGTCCATGGTAAGATTTCCTCCCCTGTACCAGATTTAACTAACATCCCATGAACAGACCATAAAGCAGAAAAGAGAAGTTTCAGAATTAGTTACCTGTACAATTGGTGGAGTTGTCTGTGAATAAGGTGATGTCACACCATAGACTGTTGGACATGTCTGTCCTTGATAATATATGGTTGCTTGAGACTGTGCAGGAGAGTACTGCTGCTGTACACTGACAGACTGTTGGTTTGAATCCCAGACACTATAATTCTGTCCCTGAACTGGGCCGGGGGCCGGCACTGGCAAGACAGCAACACTGGAGTCTTGGTGTACTACACCATCACTCTGGGCCACATACTGGGAACTGGAAACTTCCACAGGAGCTGCCACATGTGGCACCACTGGTACTGGTGGAGGGGCAGAAAGGGGTTCTGTAGAATGTCCCACCAAGGGCTGAGCATGATCATAAGGAGCAGGAGAACACACTGGGTCCATGCTGGGTGTGGGCAGGAGCACCTTTCCAGCATTAGGGTTGCTGGGATCCACATAAGCCTGCATGGGATAACCTGGTGGGTAACCAGCAAAGGGATGATGCGGGGCATTATAACCAAGAGAGTCATAGGGTAGTGGTGATGTCATTCCCAGGTTCTGCATCTGTTGCTGCTGTTTCTGAGCCTCCCGTTGAGCCACCTCTTGCTCAAACAACTTCCGGCGTTCCTCTGTAGAAAGTTTATTGCGGTCTTTAATTCGTACTTTCTTTTTAGAAGTTGGTGTATCATATCTAGAAAGAAAATAAGGACCACAAAAAGTTTCTCCCTAAATCATAGACATAATCAAAGCACTAATAAGTATTATGTCACTCATGACTAAACCACTAACCACATCAAACCCTATTTGGCACTGGTTTAAAACTATACTCAAAATTACTCAGCTTGTCTTGCACAAAGAACAGAATCCCAAGGAATTGACAAAGAGATGAAAATAATTTCATCTCTAATTTCATCTCTATCCTTAGTTTCTAGAATTTTAAGATTAAAGATAGATATAGCATCCTATTCTTTATAGCTGGGGACATTTCTATAATCGCAAATTCTAAAATTAAAATAAAAAACAAAATAAGTGTCATAAACCAAGAAATAATCCAATATTCAATCCAATTTATTGTCCCTAAATTCCACAGTATGGTTAAGCAGGAGATTAGATACGAAGAGAAACAGTTGAAAAATAACCTTCAAATTCAAAAGTCCAGTGAATTCCAACTGGGAAAAGAAAAAGAAATCCTCATAAAAACATACAGTAGAAAGCCATATACAAAGAGAACCTCTTAAAAGCAGACCAAGAGAAAAGCCTGATTAAAGGATGAAAATTAGACCACGTCTCACAAAACCAGTTAAAGGAAGCCAAAAAACTGAAGAACAAATAGAGTCAGAATGTTGAGAGAAACTATTTCCCCAAAAAAACTTACTTTCAAAAATGAGGGAGAGGCCAGGCATGATGAGGCAGGCAGATCACCTGAGGTCAGGAGTTCAAGACCAGCCTGGCCAACATGGTGAAACCCCATCTCTACTAAAAATACAAAAATTAGCTGGGCCTGGTGGCGTGTGCCTGTAATCCCAGCTACTCAGGAGGCTGAGGCAGGAGAATCGCTTGAACCCAGGAGGCAGAGGTGGGAGTGAGCTGAGACTACGCCACTGCACTCCAGCCTGGGCAACACGGCAAGACACTGTCTCAAAAAAAAAAAAAAAAAAAAGACAAAGAGGGAGAATATTCACATAAGACTTGTACATAGCAGCAACATTCACAATAGCCAAATGTCTCTGAAATGATGAATTTATAAACTATGGTACATGAATACAATGGACTACTCAGCAATTAAAAAAAAACCTATTGAGACACACAATAACATACATGAATGAATCTAAAATGCAATACGACAAGTGAAAGAAGGCAAATTCAAATGCTATATACCATATACCACTTTTTTGACATTATGGAGAAGACAAAACCAGAGGGTCAGAAAGCAGATCAGTAGTTGCCAGGAGTTAGGGATGTGGAAGGGACTGACTACAAAGGGGCATAGGGGAATTTTTTTTTTTTTTTTTTTTGAGATGGAGTCTCACTCTGTTGCCCAGGCTGGAGTGCAGTGGCACGATCTCCGCTCACTGCAAGCTCCGACCCCCGGGTTCATGCCATTCTTCTGCCTCAGCCTCCAGAGTAGCTGGGACTATAGGCGCCCGCCACCATGCCTGGCTAATTTTTTTTTTTTTTTTTTTGGTATTTTTAGTAGAGACAGGGTTTCACAGTGTTTGCCAGGTTGGTCTCGATCTCCTGACCTCATGATCCGTCCGCTTCGACCTCCCAAAGTGCTGGGATTACAGCTGTGAGCCATTGTGCCTGGCCTCTTTTTTTTTTGAGAGGTTGTCTCATTCTTGTCACCCAGACTGGTGCACAATGGTGTGATATCGGCTCACTGCAACCTCCACCTCCCGGGTTCAAGTGCTTCTCCTGCCTTAGTCTCCCCAGTAACTGGGATTACAGGGGTGCATCACCATGCCTGGCTAATTTTGGTATTCTTAGTAGAGACAGGTTTCACCATGTTGGTCAGGTTGGTCTCAAAACTCCTGACCTCAAGTGATCCGCCTGCCTCAGCCTCCCAAAGTGCTGGGATTACAGGTGTGAGCCACTGCGCTCGGCCGCGAATTTTTTGTTTTTTTTTTTGAGACGGAGTCTTGCTCTGTCACCCAGGCTGGAGTGCAGTGGCGTAATCTCAGCTCACTGCAACCTCTGCCTCCCGGGTTCAAACAATTCTCCTGCTTCAGCTTCCCGAGTAGCTGGGACTACAAGCATGCGCCACCACACCCGGGTAATCTTTGTCTTTTTAGTAGAGATGGGGTTTCACCATATTGGCCAGGCTGGTCTCAAACTCCTGACCTCATGATCCACCTGCCTCGGCCTCCAAAGTGCTGGGATCACAGGCACGAGCCACCACGCCTGGCTGGGAATTTTTTAAAGTGATGGAAATGCTCTGTATCATGATTGTGGTGGTGGTTACAAAACTGTATGCATTTTATTTATTTTTTTTTTCAGACAGTCTTGCTCTGTCACCCAGGCAGGAGTGCATGGTGTGTTCTCACCTCACTGCAACCTCTGCCTCCTGGGTTCAAGTGATTCTCATGCCTCAGCCTCTCAAGTAGCTGGGATTACAGGCATGAGCCACCATGCCCGGCTAATTTTTTGTATTTTTAATAGAGACGGGGTTTCACCATGTTGGCCAGGCTGGTCTTGAACTCCTGACCTTAGGTGATCCACCAGCCTTGAGACCCAGGAATTCAAGACCAGCCTGGGCAAAATGGAGAAACTCCGTCTCTACAAAAAAACCAACAAAAAAACCGGGCGTCGTGGCACTTCCTTGTAGTCCCATCTACTGGATGGGCGCTGAAGTGGGAGGATTGCCTGAGCTGGTGCAGGTAAAGCAAGGCTGCAGTGAGCCATGATCATGCCACTGCACTCCAGCTTGGGCAACAGAGTAAGACCCTGTCTCAACAGAGACCTCATTAGACAAAGATAGGCATACTAAAAATTATATCAATGTCAAGTCGCTACAGAATCATCTCTTTGGTGGGTAGGGTTCTAAGGAAGCAGATTTTAAAGAAGAGTAAAAGTCTGAGAAAAGACAAGATTTCCCAGAGGAAAACCAAGAAGGGGGTAGTGATTTGCTACCAAGACCTAATAGAAGCTACAGTCATCATCAGCCCCAGAAAGAGATCTTCCCATATATGAAAATTTGTGGGAGAGAGGCACCACTGCAGACAAGTGAAAAGGATGGGTTTTCAAGTAAATGGTGCTGGGACAATTGGGTATTAGAGAAAAATAAAAGTGAATCCCTCCCTTATAATATATACAAAAATTAACTGCAAATGGATTAAGGATTTAATTCTCTTAAAATACAAAAAAAATCACCTCCTCAAGGGTAGGGAAGGATTTCTTAAAACACGATTAAAAAAACCATAAAGAAAACATACCATATATGACACATTCAGCTAAACCATAATTAATAAATTCCATATATCAAAAGGTACAAAAAGTGTCAAAATACAAGCCGTAAACTGGGAGAAGATATTTGCAACAATTATCACCAAGACAAAATTATATTTAGAATATAAAGGACACATAAAACTAAAAAAGACAAATAATTCAATGAATGAACAACACATATAAGATACTTCACAGAACAGCCAGGCACGGTGGCTCACGCCTGTAATCCCAGCACTTTGGGAGGCTGAGGCAGATCACGAGGTCAGCAGATCAAGACCATCCTGGCTAAAATGGTGAAACCCTGTCTCTACTAAAAATACAACAAATTAGCCGGGCATGGTGGCGGGCACCTGTAGTCCCAGCTACTCAGGAGGCTGAGGCAGGAGAATGGCGTGAACCCGGGAGGCGGAGCTTGCAGTGAGCCGAGATCATGTCACTGCACTCCAGCCTGGGCAACAGAGCAAGGCTCTGTCTCAAAAAAAAAGATACTTCACAGAACAGGAAACAGAAATGGCCAATACAAAGCTATAGTAACCAAAACAACATGGTACTGGCATAAAAACAGACACATAGACCAACAGAACAGAATAGAGAATGCAGATATAAATCCACCCATTTACAAACCAACTCATCTTCAACAAAGGCACCAAGAACTTACAGTAGGGAAAGGACAGACTTTTCAATAAATGGTGCTGAGAAAACTGGATAACTACATGCCAAAGAAAGAAATGGACAATAAATATATGACAAGATGTTCAATCTATTTAGTAATTAGGGGAATGCAAATAAAAATCACATTACATACCGAGATAGTTTAAAACTAAAAAATTCTGCCAATTGCAGTATATAAATGCTTTATCTCAATTTTTTAAAAAGCAAATTTAACTTAAAAAGAACTTGTCTGGGATAAATGTTTTCTAGCCTCCAGTAAATGATTACATGGTTTGTTTTTCTACCAGCATAACAAGAGAGCTTCTGACTAGATTTATTAAAAATCAGCATTTTAATTAGTATGGCACAAAACTCACAAGAAAACAAAGTTCTGGCTTTTAAAGAATAACCATTATCTTTGAAGACTTATCTCCCACCAACCCCCATTGCACTTGAAAGAACAAATCTTTGGCTCCCAAAACGACATTTAAATATTATCAAATAGGAGCCATTCAAGAACCAAAACCTATTAATCTTCACAGCTACTACTACTGTCAACAGAGAATCTGTCTTAAGATTTATCAGTAAAGTTGTATACTCACTCATCAAAATGCAAATACTAATTCCAAAAGCCCTTGGTGTTCACAATCAGAAGTATATGACTTGGGTACTTTTTAATTTGCTCAAAGCAAAAACAAAAACAAAAAAACTCACACAGGCCACTTACCTGTCATCTGGTCTTTTTGTTCCCCGCTCATAGGCAGAAGAGGGTGGTGAGAGGGAGCTTCTTCGTTTCCTTTTCTCTTTATTTTGAGTTTGTTTGTCTGGGTCTCTCTCTCTTGACCTATTAGGAGTCTTCGGGGCAGGTGTTTGATCTCTGAAGCCGACAGCATCCCTTCCTCGTTCAGTTGCTAAGGGAAAAGGGTGTTTTTTGTTTTTTTTTTTTTTTTTAAGTTTATTTGGTGGACTTTTCTCCATCATGACAATGTATCAACTGTATAATAAAACTTCTATCCAACAAATCTATCTATGGACTCCTCCCTCATCTATCCAGTTCTGAATTTGAATGAGATACAAGGTCTTATGTCTGTGTTCACTCTACTCACTAAAAGTCTCTTTCACAAATGCCCTTTTCTCCTCTTTCCCTCCAAAGACTCAGTCTAAGCTGTTAACATTTCTATAATAAGTTCTGTGAGCACATGCATGCAAGATATTCCCATTACATTTAGCAAGGCAGTTTACTTGTCAGTTCAAAAATGTAAAAGCCTTCAACTACCCTATAACTCTTCATATTTATAATCTATAGAAAAGCAGCCTGATGTGCTAAGCATAAGAACCTCAATGAGAAAAGTCTATATATATATATATTTTTTAAAGGTACGCATGGTGGCTGTAGTCCCAGCTACTTAGGAGGCTGAGGTGGGAGGATTGCTTAAGCCCAGGAGTTCAAGGCAGCAGTGAGCTATGATTGCACCACTGCAGTCCAGCCTGGGCAAACAAAGCAAGACCCCATCTCTTAAAATTAAAAAAGTGGCTTATCAGGCAACATTTTAATGAACTACAGTTATCTCTTGGTATAAATGGGGGACTGGTTCCAGGAACCCCCTTCTCTCCATACCAAAATCTGTGCATACTCAAGTCCCACAATCCACCTCACAGAACCCACATATACAAAACGTTGCCCCTCCTTATAAGGCTGGTTTCATATCTTATGAATACTATATTTTCTATGTAGAGTTGGTTGACAAAAAAATCCACTGTATGTGTGGACTTGTGCAGTTCAAACCTGTGTTGTTCAAGAGTCAAAGGTATAAATATAAAAGGAAAATATCTCAAACCCAGGTGATAACTTTGGAAGTCATCAAAGCCAGAGAGCTACATCTTAAAAAAACATAATACCAGGCTGAGCATAGTGGCACACACCTGTAGTCCCAGCTACTTGCAAGAAGCTGAGGCAGGAAGACTGCTTCAGCCCAGGCATTCTAGGCTGCAATGAGCTCTGTTTACACCACTGCGCTTCAGCCTGGGCAACAGAGCAAGATCCTGTCTCTTAAAAAAACAAACCAACAAACCAAAAAATCAGAATGCCAGCTTCCTATTCAAAGATGGTATTAATAACCTTCTTAATTTACAGTGTCTCTCTTTACCTAGAATCGTTCTTAATCTCACTGTTTTCACTTACCCAATTCCATTCCAGTGCTCTCCAAAGCTGTCCTAAGTACTACTTTTCACTGATCACATCTCCTAGTTTCTCATCTCCTTAAGAAGTCAATCTCCGCCAGGCACGGTGGCTCACGCTTGTAATCCCAGCACTTTGGGAGGTCAAGGCGGGCAGATTATGAGGTTAGGAGTTCGAGACCAGCCTGGCCAACACAGTAAAAACCCTCCTCTACTAAAAATACAAAAATTAGCTGGGCATGGTGGCAGGTGCCTGTAATCCTAGCTATTTGGGAGGCTGAGGCAGGAGAATGGCTTGAACCCGGGAGGCAGAGGTTGCAGTGAGCCAAGATCGTGCCACTGCATTCCAGCCTGGGCGACAGAGCTAGACTCCATCTCGAGAGGAAAAAAAACAATAACAACAACTAAATCTCACCACTAAACATTTCAGTATCAATTGACTGGCATAATATGCTGTTGCTTTGTGTATGTTAGTATTGCTCTCTTATTGAGAATTTCTCTCATAGGACAAGGAAGAGTATCAATAAACATTTACTGCTTTTTCTTTTTCTCATCTGATAAAAATGTGCTATGGGTTGTTTTACTCCCTCAGCAACCGAGTTAGGTTTCATAAGCATTTCTCACAGTTCTTTTAGGTGGCCCAAAACCCCAAGTATTTGCAACATGGTTACTAAACTACAGCCAGGTATGAGCATTTGTCAACGAGAAGCTAACAGAACTCATTTGGACCATATGCTGGTAGAAAATGCAGTATAATTAAATTAACTGCTCCAGTTCACAAGGTATTAGCACTACATCCTTTTACGAGGTACCATTATCCAGTTGCATCTGGATCTACCCACGTCTATCTTGTTTCCTCCTGCAAACCCAGGTTTCTTACCTAGTATAAATTTCCTTAAAATGTGACTATTTCTTCACTATACCCTGATAAAACAAAAAAGGAATCATACCAACAGTTCATATTCTGACTCTGCACCTTAGAATATGTGAGGCAGACAAGTCATTCCATTTATTCAGGCTGATTTCCTAATATTATAAAAATGAGGGTAAAGTTAGACTATGTATTTCCTGAAGTGTTTCACAATCCTTCCGAATTTTAAAGGTTCTATGCTTTAATTGTTTGACATTAAGAAGTGGAAACCAGGTTTATATATATTATATATATAAATATATAAATATATAAAATAATATATAATATATAAAAATATAAAATAATTATAAGCATTATATATTATAAGCATTTTCTTATTTTAGAAACCTGAGACTGAGACGGAGGGTTCTATATGTGAAAGAGAGACTAAGGTCGGCAGAAAAGAGGCTACTCCCTGAAAAGATATAGTTGTTCATTACAGATCATCCTTTGCATCTCATGGATGCAAAATATTTCTCCACAATAATTTGCAAATATCTAGCCACACCAGACTAGATATTTACAAAATATTATGGAGAAATGCTCATAGGTATTTAAGCTTTGCTTGTGTTGCTACTAATAGTTTTAACTCAGTGATCCCAGAAAGCTAGCTTCTGATAATCAACCCTATAGTGGTGCCACTGGTTTTGCCAACCACTATTGCCCAGTCCTGCCTTCTTTTTTATAGGAAGAGTTATTTGCAGCCCTAAGTAGAATGTGAGGCTATGAAGAGACTAAACCAGAGAGTGGAACTAAAAATATTCGAAAGACAAACAATGGTGCAAAGGGTATCTCACAGGTCTTTAACCAATAAGACTAAGATTATATAAAAAGTTATGCACACCAAAAATAAAAAGACAAAAAAAAATCATACTGGCTTCTTCATTCTACTTTTAGTGGGTCAGTGGTGGAGGTACTCATGAAACCAATAACCACCATAAGTGATCCCATTCTTTGAATCTCTAAGTAAGTTTGCTGGAAAAAAGGAAAGAAATTCTTAAGACTGGGCATAGTGGCTTACATCTGTGATCCCAGCACTTTGGAAGGTTGAAAAAGGAGCACTTAAGGACAGGAGTTCAAGCCTAGCCTGGGTAACATAGCGAGACTCTGTCTCTACAAATAAATAATAAATAAATAAATAACCAGGCATGGTGGCACACACCTATAGTCTCAGCTACTCAAGAGGCTGAGGCAAGAGGATTGCTTGAGCCCAGGAGTTCAAGGCTGCAGTGAGAGCTATGATGGTGTCACTGTGCTTCAGCCTGCATGACAGAATAAGACACTGTCTCTAAAAAATAAATCAATAAATAAGTTTGTTGGAAATGTAACTAAGTGGTAAAGTCCAGAAACCAGATGCCCATGGCCTCCCTGCTATCCATTCTGAAACAATGATTCTAACCTTTTCAGGGGTGACTGAGAATCTGATCAAAGTTTTGAACTTGCCTCAGAAAAGTAAATACAGTCAACCCTTAAACAACATGAGTTTGAACTGCATGAAAGTCCACTTATATGTGGATTTTCTTCTAACTGTGCCACCCAAGACAGCAAGACTAATCCCTCTTCTTCCTCCTCAGTCTGCTCCAGGTGAAGATAAGGAAGAAGACCTTTATGATGATCTATTTCCACTTAATGAAGAGTAAATATATTTTCTCTTATGATTTTCTTAATAACATTTTTATCTAGCTTACTTTATTTTAAGAATACAGTACATAATACACATAACATACATAATATGGGGAGTCGAAAGTTATGTGGAATTTCGACTGCACAGGGTATCTATATCCCCTATGTTGTTCAAGGGTCAACTGTGTACATACAGAATTTTACATGTAAACATCTTTTTTCCTTTTAGAGACAGGGCCTCACTTTGTTGCTCAGGCTGGAGTACAGTGGCACGATCCTGGCTCACTGCAGCCTCAATCTCCTAGGCTCAGGTGATCCTCCTACCTCAGCCTCCTGGTAATTAGTATTACAGGCACACACCACCATACTTAGCTAATATTTTTGTATTTTTTGTAGAGACAGGGTTTCACCATGTTGCCCAGGCTTGTCTCAAACTCTTGGGCTCAAGCAATCCACCTGCTTCAACTTCCCAAAGTGCTAGGATTACAGGTGTGAGCCACCCTGCCCAGCTGCATATAAATATCTTGAGGTAAAGACCCTCCCAAAGACATCTAGAAGTATAGGTTTAAGAATGTCTGCTCTATCCGGTGCGAAGGAAAAAAAAAATCAAAATCGCAATAATAAAAGAAAAAAAGACTAAATTAAAAAAATAAAGAATGTCTGCTCTAGAGGACAAACGAATAGAAAAAAAGCTAGTAAAGATTGAGTTCAAGGAAAGTGACAACAAAACAGTATAAGAGACATTTCCTTTGGCAAAATGTCATTAAGAATAAAAGCACAAGTTTCCAAACTTTTACACCAAATATTTCATTTACCTAGTTATATATTCTCTAGTTTCAAAAACAAAAACGCTTAAGTTCTTATCAGTTACCTCTGCACATAACAAAAGAATATTTGTAAAGCCATCAACACAGAGTATCTCTGAATACCTACTTGTGTTCTCCTTTTCAGTTTGACTTTTCTTTGGAATTCGATATACCTCCTGCAAAAAATAAACCAGAAGGAGGGTTATTAGTGAGGGTGGAAATGGTGATTGCTTTTAAACTGATTGTTTTCACATGACAATAAAGAAATGGAAAGGAACAAGCTGGTACTTATTTTCTAAAATTTGACTTATAGCTGGGCTTTAAATAAGAATATATCCTGGCCCCTTAAAAACAAGTAAAAAATATATAGCAGAAATATATATATTTACACCTATCAAGCTTGTACGATCTCACTAGCAAAGTAGCATACTAAATGACTGGGCAAGGATACGCTTCCTAAGCATCTTTTTTTCTTTTTTTTTTTTTTTGAGACAAGGTCTTGCTCTGTCACCCAGGCTGAAGGGCAGTGGCATGATCTCGGCTCACTGCAACCTCTGCCTCCCAGGTACAAGCAATCCTTCCACCTCAGCCTCCCAAGTAGCTGGGACCACAGGTGGATGCCACCATGCCCCGCTAATTTTTTCTATTTTTGTAGAGATGGGGTTTTATCACATTGCCCAGGCTGGTTTCGAACTCCTGGGCTCAAGCAATCTACTCAGCCTCCCAAAGTGCTGGGGTTACAGGCGTGAGCCACCAGGCCTGGCCAAGTATTCATAATTCTAATGTGCACTTGCCATCTCTACTTAGAGAAAGAAAAGGTTAATAACTACCCAGTTATATAAAAACACTTCAGAAAAATTGTATGTGTAAAGACAATTCCTACTATTCAGTGTATTTTTCTATAAATGCAAAACCGACATGACTAATGGCCAATGTAATATCTACTTTCACATTGTGATTGTTATAAAAAATAAAAAATATAAAGGATAAGCATTAGATCACTGCTCCTCTTGATCACTGTACCAAAATTGATCCTGAGAAATGTGAACTGTTTTAAAGGCTTTTAAGTACCTTTTCTTGTATTATCTAAGGCCTAGAACCTATTTTGTTCTTTAACAACTCCTCACTATCCCACCGTCCATCAAGTAACTATTGGGCACAGTACTTTCTTATCCAGTCATCTTAAGTGGGCCAGTAACAAGCCTACACACTCTCAACGGTACATAACGTGATATCCTCCCTTCAGAGGAATCTCATAATATTAACCACACCTGTGTGGCCTCCGCTCCACAATTGTTGCTTCTAACAATATTTGTGAAAAATAATAAGCCACATGTCACACAACTGAGGAAAGGTCATGATGTAATAGTCAGTTGCCATTAAAAATGATCAATATGGACTGCACAGATCCAGGGAAATCTATATAAATGAAAAAATTTTTTAAACCTCCAATACTATATGCATGCTGACAAATTATCTAATAAAGATGATTATTATAATTAATTGTGCACTTATACTCTGTGCCAGATATCATGCTGAACATTTCAAATACACTATCTTTTTTTCTTTTTTTTTTTGAGACAGTCTTGCTCTGTCGTCCAGGCTGGGGTAAAGTGGCACAATCTCAGCTCACTGCAACCTCTGCCTCCTGGGTTCAAGCAATTCTCCTGCCTCAGCCTCCTGAGTAGCAGGGATTATAGGCACACACCACCATGCCCAGCTAATTTTTGTATTTTTAGTAAAGACAGGGTTTCACCATGTTAGCCAGGCTGGTCTCGAACTCCTGACCTCATGATCTGCCCACCTTGGCCTCCCGAAGTGCTAGGATTACAGGCGTAAGCCACCATGCCGGGCCTATCTTTTTGTTTTGTTTTGTTTTGTTTGAACCGGGGTCTCTGTCGCCCAGGCTGGAGTGCAGTGGTGTGATCTCAGCTCATTACAACCTCCACCTCCCAGGTTCAAGCGATTCTCCTTAGCCTCCCCAGTAACCGGGATTACAGGCGTGTGCCACCATGCCTGGCTAATTTTTATATTTTTAGTAGAGATGGGGTTTCATCATGTTGGCCAGACGGGTCTCGAACTCCTGAGCTCATGATCTGCCCACCTTGGCCTCCCAAAGTTCTGGGATTACAAATGTGAGCCACCGCACCCGGCCCTTCAAATACATTATCTTATTTGAGCTTCAAAACAACCCTATGAGGTAAGTACTATTACCTCAATTTTCCAAAAAGAAAACTTATTTAAAAAGCTTAGCAACCTACCCAAGGTTATGATGCTACCAGACAGTCTAACTCGAGAGCACTTTTATCTTCTGTATTAGATGACACAGGACATGCCTAACAACATTATTTTGAGAAGGAGTACCATTCTGAGATTTATGCACAAATGCAGATGACATCCTCCATCCCCTTAACCTCTCCTTCCTATGTAGAAGAACTTTCATTAGAGCTGTGATTCTCTACCCTGGTTGTACAATTAAACCACCCAAGAAGCGTTCATGGAAATACCACCCCAGACAAAGTGAATCTAAATCTCTGGATGTGGATGCCAGACATGCATATTTTTTAGAAGCTCCTCAGATGATTCTGATGCACAGAAAAGGTTGAGAACTACTGAACTACTGGCTACTCTTATCCTCACTCACCCCTCCCCACAAGAGAGAATCTGGGAGAAAAAACTAGGTAGGCCTGCCCTCAGCTAAGAGACATCCGGGATCTCTTTTCTCTTGATCTGCTTTTGCCTCTAGAGAGGGGATACATTCCCATCTGCTACTATGAGGGACATCTGAAGTTACTGAGTTGTCCATTTCTAGCTGTGGGTAATACTGAATCAGGAATAAAGACAGGAAGGAGCAAGCTGGCACTCTTAGTTCTGTGTGTCTTACTCCTCTATCTGCCTCTCAGAGGGGTTACTAGACAGGAAAAAGAACGCCACTTATTGCCATCTACCCACACTATAAGGGAAAAAAGGTATTCCGCTAATTTTAAGAAGCTTGGAAATGACATTTGCATTAGGTACTCTGTAAACCTAGGCACTCCAAAAGACAGCAGGTTCATTCACAAAAGGTACTTAGAGCTGATGTATTGAGGGTCCAACTAAGAATAACACAATTTTGACCTAGTTTCTTTTGCATAATATCTTGGCATTCTAAGCATTCATTACAAACATTTAAAGTAATTTATTACATAGGCCTGAAGTTGGGGACCCACTCTGTAGTGGCAGTTAATGTACCACCAGAAACGCTTCTCAAAGATAAATTCTTTGTTACGTTCAAAAGTTTAGATCAACTACTAAGTTGAAAATGTATTTTGATGTTCACAAAATAATGATTACTACTGACTAATGACCAGGAGCTACTATTTACTGTGTGCCTAATCATATGAGAAACAATTTCTATCAATATGTACTCAAGCACTTTGAGCTGCTAACTTGATCCTCTCTCTTTATATAGTCAAGGCTACGTACAAAATTTAAGCTGGCAACTCAGATTACCTACTCTCTCCTCCTTATTTTATATATTAAGAGTGGGGTCCTGAAAATACAACTGAAGTTTTCCAAAGTCCCACAACATTGAAAGCTGAGAAGGAAGCAGCCACGTGAGGATAACTTTGACATTTCTTAAGATCATTCTGTCTTGTGAATAATAGTATTAGTCTCAGTGATACTTGAGTCTGTCTGGAATGTCACATCCATAGGCCACAGAGTCTGTTACAGAAAATGTTTAAATTGGCTTCATTCATGTTAACCCTTAATGTAAAATCACCTTACTTTGTTAAATATTTCACTCAAGAGACTGGCATACTATAAGAGAACATTTCAAAATGATAATTATATGATCTGCCAAACAAGGGAGAATAGAATAAGGACATTTTTCAGATCTAATGTTATTTACTGAAGAGAATACTGAAGACAATACTATGGATGTTCTAAGATTTAATATTGTGTGTGTATAGCGATGGGGTCTTGCTGTGTTGCCCAGGCTGGTCTCAAACTCCTGGCCTCAAGTGATCCTCCTGTCTTAGCCTCCCAAAGTGCTGGAAGCCATCATGTCCAGTGCAGTGGTGTGATCATAGCTCACTGCACCCTCAAACTCCCATGCTCAAGGGATGCTTTGATCTCAGCTTCCCAAGTAGCTGGCCTACAGGTGCGTGCAACTATGCCTGGCAGATTTGATATTCTGTAAGTTAGGTTCTAGGACTGATCTTGCCCTCAGACAGACCTAAAAGAATCTGCTTCCACACTCCATCTGATACTTTTTACATATTGTCCTCTTACTTCTTTAGTGTCTAGGTGCAAATCTCAACTAACACACACAATTCATACACACTCGTGTCTTATTCTTTGCTGTATCTCTAGCACCAAGAACAGTGTCTGGCACATAATCAACACTCAATTCCTTTCTGAATGGACCAACAAGTGAAATTCTACTTCTAATTTATAGAAATCACCTACACAGTGCTACATAAACTCAAAATACTGCATATACCCTATGCTTTTTATCACTATACCATCAATCGCTTTTATCCCTGGAAAGAACTACTGTTTAAAGGCCTCACCTACAGCCCAAAACATTGTGTTTCCAGGGTCAGAGTGATAAATATACATTTGAAACTCAGGAAACAGGCAAAAGCAAAAGATCACAATTTGGGGAAATTTAAGAAACAATAACATATAGTGATACTGCTGGAGATTGCCCAGACACAAAACATACAGAAAAAAATAAGCAAATAAAAGTAAAAGGTAGAAAGTCTTTAACTCGAAATAGTATGTTCCATATAGTATGTTTTCTATTAATAAACACTTGAACAAGTTACCTACTACTACCAGGTCACATGGCTTACTTTACAACGTTTTCTTATGACAGGCTCAAAAGGTACTCATTGGAAGCAATGCAGCACTTCATTAATACATCCCAAATAAACTCTAAAAATATACTGTAGAAACTGGATTAAAACAAAATTATTAAATAATGTATAAGAAATCTTTTTCTGACAAGAAAAAAGTTACCACTGGTTTAGACTGTTCCTGAGCAAAACAACACTTATAAGAACAAAATAATTGGCGGGGCGCAGTGGCTCACGCCTGTAATCCCAGCACTTTGGGAGGCCGAGGCGGGCAGATCACGAGGTCAGAAGATCGAGACCATCCTGGCTAACACGGTGAAACCCCGTCTCTACCAAAAATACAAAAAATTAGCCGGGCATGGTGGCGGGCGCCTGTAGTCCCAGCTACTCGGGAGGCTGAGGCAGGAGAATGGCGTGAATCTGGGAGGCGGAGCTTGCAGTGAGCTGAGATCATGCCACTGCACTTCAGCCTGGGCGACAGAGCGAGACTGTCTCAAAAAAAGGAACAAAATAATTTACAAGAGTAAGATTTCCACCTTTTGTTATATAGAGATCAGATTATCTGTTCTGTAATAACATTTATTTTTGAAAACTAAGACTAGATTTAGTTATTCCTTGTTAACAAGTACAGATCAAATCTCGTATAGGCCAACAAACCTTTTTTCCTACATATTTCCCTAAATGACAGCAATACTGAGAAAGAGAAAAAAAGACTGCAAGCAAGGCTGGGTGCTGTGGCTCACACCTGTGATCCCAATACTTTGGGAGGCCAAGGCAGGCGGATCGCTTGAGCCCAGGAGCCTGGGCAATATAGCAAGACCTCGTCTCTAGAAAAATGAAAAAATTAGGACCAGGCACAGTGGCTCAAGCCTGTAATCCCAGCACTTTGGGAGGCCAAGGCAGGCGGATCACGAGGTCAGGAGATTCAGACCATCCTGGCTAACATGGTGAAACCCTGTCTCTACTAAAAAATACAAGAAATTAGCTGTGCGTGGTGGCGGGCATCTGTAGTCTCAGCTACTCGGGAGGCTGAGACAGGAGAATGGTGTGACCCTGGGAGGCAGAGCTTGCAGTGAGCCAAGATCTTGCCACTGCACTCCAGCCTGGGTGACAGAACGAGACTCCGTCTCAAAAAAAAAAAAAAAAAAAAAAAGGAAAAATGAAAAAATTACCTGGGCATGGCAGCCTATGCTATAGTCCCAGCCACTCACGAGGCTGAGGCAGATAGAGCTCTTGAGCCCAGGAATTTGAGGTTCCAGTGAGCTAAGACAGCACCTGTAACAGAGTGACATTTCATCTCAAAAAAAGAAAAAAAATACTGTGAGTAAACTGCCACTTTCATAGCTAAAAGAACAGACAAAATGCAGCAGGAATGGATAAAAAGAAAATAGAAAAGCAAAGCTATGGAGCCTAGAAGTTCAGGTGCCAACTTCAGGTAAAAGGCATTCTAGGAAAGAAGAAAATATTTTACAAAATTAAGCAGGTAAATTTTCCAGAATTAAAGAAATATGAAATACTACTGAGCAATAAGGCTAAGAGGGCCAAAGGGAAAACAGAAGGATTATGACCTAGCAACTCTGCACCTGAGTAGAGGGGAAGCTCAAGTAGGTCAAAGAAATTTGATTAGAAGATACTATACATGTCTGGAGGGTTTCATAAAAATCACATACATGGGTGGGAAAGAGGAAGAAAGAGTGAGAGGGAGAAGAGGAAAAGGGGAATGAAATAATTTTGTTTATGCTTTTAAACCCCTGAAGAAACACTCTAACTTCGAATAGCAGGGCTCCGAAGAAATGAAAGGTAACAAGATCTGTGCAGTTTTCAGCCACTAAGAAAAATGGGTGAAGAATATGAACAAAGTTCTTAAAGTAGGAAATACAAACAGAAAGATGTTCAATACCTAATACATATGAGAAAAATTAAATCAAAACTGCTATATTCCATTTTTGCCTATCAGTCTGACCAAGATAAAACTTGACAGTACTTGTGCTGGCCAGGGGTGGTGAAATTCTCATTCTTACGTATATACACTGCCAATGAGAGCTGAATT
The DNA here is from genome assembly GCF_028885625.2 of Pongo pygmaeus. Classification (NCBI taxonomy): domain Eukaryota; kingdom Metazoa; phylum Chordata; class Mammalia; order Primates; family Hominidae; genus Pongo; species Pongo pygmaeus. Next base: position 106,565,034 of record NC_085930.1, on the reverse strand, counting down.
GATATAATAACTATGAAGAGCAATTTGGCAATGCTTATCAAAATTACAACACAGACTGTAGCTCAACAATACTAATTTTTAGTAACTTAGCCAACATGCATATTACTATGTGTGAATGTGTGAAATGACTTAGGTGAAAATTACTTGCTGCTAAGGCAAAGAAAGCAATCAACCTAAATGGCTATGAGAATGATTAAATAAATTATGGCATACCTATACAGTAAAATAATATGCAGTTCTGAAAAATAAATTCTTTATAAATTGATATCAAGTAACCTTCACATTATATTAAAAAGGAGCTGAATAATGCTGCCAGTTTTATTTTAAAAAATAAAATATATGCATAATATGCATAAATTATCTCTGGAAAGCTACACAAGAAATTGCTTGATTGCCTCAAGGAAATCAGATGGAAGCCAAGGGTAGGGAGGAAACATTTCACTGTATGTCTTTCATATTTTGCCTCATGTGCAGAAATAGCCTGTTTTTAAAACTAAAAAAGAAGAAAAGATAAAATGCCTCAGAAAAAGTCCTAGGCATAGTACCAAAGACTCTTGTGCATTATGGGTGTATTCTTGGTGAAGACCATAGCTACTCACAAGGCAACTTGTAAATGTTGTTCTTCAGTAAATGCCATACCTAGAAAGTTCTCCTAGTTCACTGCCTCTATTTAAACTTGGTCCCCCAACCACCTTCTTTTCTAGCCTTACCCACCCTTCATTACAAAGCTAAGAGTAGGAGCCCTCCTGATACCCAAATCATCTAGAAACACTTTTTGAACCACAGTTCATTCCTTTCTCAACCCAGATATATACACGCCCCTGTTAGAGAAACTACTCATATTTATGGACCCTCACCCCAGAAATGCTATAGTCTTACATGTAATTTTAGAGGTTCTAAACATCTCCTGAAGTTCAATTATGGATCACAAATTTAAAATCTCTGCAGTAGGCCGGGAACGGTGGCTCACGCCTGTAATCCCAACACTTTGGGAGGCTGAGGCAGGTGGATCACGAGGGTCAGGAGATTGAGACCATCCTGGCTAACAGGGTGAAACCCCGTCTCTACTAAAAATACAAAAATTAGCTGGGCGTGGTGGCAGGTGCCTGTAGTTCCAGCTACTCGGAAGGCTGTGGCAGGAGAATGGCGTGAACCCGGGAGGTGGAGCTTGCAGTGGGCCGAGATTGTGCCACTGCACTCCAGCCTGGGCGACAGAGCGAGACTCCGTCTCTTAAAAAAAAAAACAAAATTCTCTGCAGTATTGAAGGAAAAAAGATACTTGAACAAAACACTAAAATGGTTTCTATGACGTTAGAATGAATTCAGACTTATTACAGTATTTAAATCAGAAGCAGATTAAGAATGATCTAAAAAGGCCGGGCGCGCTGGCTCACACCCGTAATCCCAGTACTTTGGGAAGCCGAGGCGGGCGGATCACCTGAGGTCGGGAGTTCGAGACCAGCCTGACCAACATGGAGAAACCCCGTCTCTACTAAAAATACAAAAAGAAATTAGCCAGGCATGGTGGTGCATGCCTGTAATTCCAGCTACTCAGGAGGCTAAGGCAGGAGAACTGCTTGAACCCGGGAGGCAGAGGTTGCGGTGAGCCGAGATCGTGCCATTGCACTCCAGCCTGGGCAACAAAAGCGAAACTCCATCTCAAAAAAAAAAAAAAAAGAAGAATCTAAAAAGTATTTGCCAAAGAAACAATTGCATGAACTGCCTAGAAAAGACAGAGAAATAGTTATTTTTTGGACCAGAAAAGTGAGTGGAAGAATACAGTATTTAAATCAGAAGACATGAGTCAATTGTCAGCTGTCACTTAAAAGCTAAGTTACAACCTCATGGGCCTGTTTGATTCCATTTTACAGCTGATAAAAACACCACCACTTAACTTCACAGGGTTGAAAAGATTACAATGTGCTCATGAAAATATTTTCTGACCATCTATCAAATAAAAAATATGTTCTAGGGATTCGAGAAGCAGTATGAAAGAAAGCATGAAGTTACCACAGAAAAAGATTGACTTTCTTCATATTTTCATTCACATATTTATGAAATGTCAAACTACATTACCAAGCTCTTCACAGGACACTGGGAAGACCCAAGTGACCAAGACATAAGCAGTCTCTTCCTTCACTCAATGTACCACTATAAAATGTTATCTGCCTTTGATTGGAAAAGATGTTGTGAGAGCCTATACAAAGGGCAAAACAAACACTCTATCTTGGAGAAACAGGAAAGACTTTCCGGGGGGGAAAAGGAAGAAATTTAAATGAGAAGAGACATCCAAAACAAAAGAGTTTTCAGGAATGAGTGTATGTGTGTGAATATTGGCAGCAGAGGTCTACTGCCTGTCTAGAATGGCTTGAGAGGAGACTGCAGAAATAAATGGAAACCGGACCATGCCAGGCATGCGAGCCACGTTAAGAAAAATGAACTTAATTTTAACAGTGTAATGGTGAGCCATTTAAAAATTTTAAATAGGAAACTGAGATGAAGGATTTATATTTCTGAAAGATTGCTCTAGCTACTGAATGTAGCACAGATTATAGGGGGCACATAGTAGTCACTCACTATTAGTAAGAAGTAATTTATAATAACCATTACTGCCAAGATGCCATAATAAAAGTAACTCTTATGACAAAGATTAAAAAATTGTCCATGCCTTTGAAGAAAGCAATTCCATGGTCTAGTGAGGGGAAACAAGCATCTACACAAGAAGTTTTAGTAATCGGTTAAGATAATTACAGTTGTATAGAAGTACAGAAAAGGACAAAGCATGAACTGCAACTCATTAAAAAAAAAAAGTATTCCAAGCAAGGAGAACAGTATGTTCAAGGACATGAAGAGGTGAATATGTATGGTATGAGAAGACTGATGTGCCTCATGCACTGAGTGTGTAAAGAGAAACTGCCTGCTAGGCAAGAAGTTTAGACAGATATGGAATTACTTTCTCTATCATACACTAAAGGCTTTGTTCTTAGAGTAATGGAGTCTCTGAGATGTTACTAGAGGTTCCTGTTAATCACATCTGTGTTTTTAAAATACGGTAGTATAATGAAGGATTACATGAAAGGGGAAAAGAATGAGAGCAAGAAGGATAAATGTTGTAAAAGTGTACGTAAGAAATGGCAGGAGCCTGAATTAAAAGTGGCAAAGAAGAGATACTGTGCCTTATTTATTTTTCAGAGACAGAATCTCGCTGTGTCACCCAGGCTGGAGTGCAATGGTGTGATCTCAGCTCACTGCAACCTCTACCTCCTGGGTTCAAGCAATTCTCCCTCCTCAGCCTCCCGAGTAGCTGGGATTACAGGCACTGCCATCATGCCCCGCTAATTTTTGTAGAGACAGGGTTTCACCATGTTGGCCAGGCTGGTCTTGAACTGTTGACCTCAGGTGATCCACCTGCCTCGGCCTCCCAAAGTGCTGGGATTACAACTGTGAGCCACCACGCCCGGCCTGCTGTGCCCTATTTAACATGTAGAACAAAATAAATCTCAGGTGCCCCAAGAAATACAACTTTTTAAGGGACAGGCAAAAGAAGAATGAACAACTGAGAGTTACAGAAGGAATCTCAAAAGATTCAAAGGAGGGTATGGTGTCAGATTAACAGATGGAAACAAATGATAGATAATAGAGTGGTGAAGTACATTGTGTGTACGAACATGTTAATTGATACACACACACATATATTTTATACAATCTGCTGACGGGTCCTAGAAACAATGTCCTAGTATCGACAACTTCATCTAGAATCCAGATATTGGTTTCAAAAACATTTCCCAACACGAGGAACAAGAGATTCTTGAAGAAATGACCAATTCCAGGGCTGGGGAAGGGACAGTACAAGATGAGCCTGGAACAGCATATTGTAGCAAAAAGGTAAAAGAAAATAATGGAGATATGTCAGAATGACACAAAAGCCAACATGAAAGGGCTTCTACTGGCCAAATATGGGACAATGAAGGCATCAAGTAAATAATGAAGTTAATGGATCATAATCTATTGGGTAAAATAAGAATCTATGAGTAAAATAGTATAAATCAATGAATGAACAAATAGGAGAACAAGTAAAGTTCTTGCTTACAAAAGAATGTCCAATAAACAAAGTAAAAGGAATAATGAATTAGAAAATCACCATTTGGCAACCACCATAGTAAGTAATTCAAGCAAATCGCTGGATGCTAAATCTAATGGATACATTTTATGAAAAATAGGGTATTTACATATTTCCAAAGTTGCTCATATGTGATGCTTTTTAATTACAAAGGGAAAAATCGTAATTTTACACTGGAAAAGTCTGGCAGACTACGGCTTAATCAAGTGATAAAAGTTGACAATGCTAGTAATGGGACAATTCAGTACCATGAGAAAAACACTACTGTAATATTCCTGACCAAAAAAATGTACACCTGAATCCAAACAAAGGAAAGTTTCAGACAAACCCAACTGAGGGGTATTCTACAAAAATTCAAAAATACTTTAAAATGTGAACTTTATAAAAAATAAAGGCAGACTGAAGAACTATTTCAGAGTAAAGGATACTAAGGAGACATACAACTCAACTAATGTATGCTCCCATATTAGATTCTCAGCCTTTTTTTTTTTTTTTTTTGCTATAAAGGCCATTATGTGAACAACTGGCAAAATCTGAAAGAGGTCTGCTGATTAGATCATAGTATTTTATCACTGTAATTTGCTGATTTTGGTAAGTACACTAAAGTTACACAGAAGAATATCCTTGGCTTTAGGAAATATACAATATCCAGGGGCATCATATCTATAACTTAGTTGTTGTTGTTGTTGTTGTTGTTGTTAAGACAAAGTCTCACTCTGTCATCCAGGCTGGAGTGCAGTGACACCATCATGGATCACTGCAGCCTCAACCTCCTGGGCTCAAGCAATCCTCCCACCTCAGCCTCCCAAGTGGCTGGGACTACAGGCACGTGCCACCATGCCTGGCTAATTTTTTAGTTTTTGTAGAGACAGGGTTTTGCTTTGTTGCCCAGGCTGGTCTTGAACTCCTGGGCTCAAACGATCTGCCCACCTCTGCTGTAACTTACTTTTTTAAAGTTCAGAAACAGAAAACAATATAAAAAATAAGGTAAAATGTTAATACTGGGGAATCTCAGTGAAAAGTTTAGAGGAATTTTTCACTGAATTTTCTCTAGACTTGTAACTAGAATGTGTGTAACATGTAGAATATGTACAGAATATTATTCTTGCAGTTTTTCATTAAGCCTGAAATTATATCATAATTAAAAGTTTAAAGTATTAAGAAGGAAAATGTATGTGTTTTCATTATGGTTACTGTAAGACTTAAATTATACTGCCTACATCTATATTAAAACAGTCTCAAGTTTCTGACTTGGTCACAGTCCTAAGGGAATAACAATATTCCTTAATGATCACTTCTAGCTTGGAAATTCTATAATGTATACACCCTCCCACCTCTCAAGATAGCTGTACAACCAAATCACTTCCTAAACAGCATCAAGACTTTTTTAAAAAAACTAATTTCATGGGCAGCAATAGAAACATGATCATTATGTCTTTAGGGAAACAGAATTAAGAGCTCACCCAAAAGAGTAAAGTGAAAATGACTTCATTCAAAACCAGAATGTTTAGAGCAGCCAGATTCTGCACTTTATCTTTTAGATCAGATGTTGGCAAACTTTTTCTGTAAAGGACAAGACAGTAAATATTTTAGGCTTTGTGGGCCATCCAGTCTTTGTCACAACTACTCAACTCTACCACTGTAGTACAAAAGCAGCCACAGATGATAATACATAAACGAATCAACATGGCTGTGTTTCAAAGAAAATTTTATTTACAAAAACAGACAGTGAGGCAGATTTGGCCAACCCTTGATTTAGATGAAAGTATTTGGTTAAAAAATGGACCAATAAATTTTAGATCATTTTTGCCTTTTACCAAATGAGACATTTATTTAAAAATTTCAATGTTGCTGTAGCTAAAACAGCATTCTTTAGGGGCAATTCTAATTTTGTTAAAGGATAAGTAATATTAATCCTTATGGATACAGAATAATCTTACTCTAGTAAGAATTCGAAAATTATCACAGAAATCCAGGAAACATAATTTCATTTTCAAATGTTGCACAGCAGATTTCACATACAATATTAGCAAGGGAGTGAAATTCCAAGCGGTGACTCAAAAATTCTCAGTTTAGGCAACTCTATGTTTTATTTTAACTTTTCATAGAGAGTTTTAATATGTAGCTTTCTAGGGAAATACTTGATTTGCTGAATTAAAGATAATGTCTTGAGATAAAGATGAAATAAGAGAAGACTAAGAGTAGTCATTAGGAAGAGTTCAACTTATCACATGTAGGTAATTTTGTCCCTAAATCATCTAACTCCAGATGCAAATGGAAATACCCAGACTTCATTCTAAGGAGAAATGCACATCCTATAATCTAAGTGTTTATAAGAGAGGCTCTGGAATCACTAACCATTAAAATCTCTCGGTGTTTAACGGCAAATGAAATTGCCAAGTTCACAGGAACCTTACCTCCTCTTCTTATGATCCAAATGAATGAAGATATTCCAGTCAAGTTACACTTAGTCACCACTGGTAACCAGCTGTTTTGCCCTATGAAGTCTAGGGTATATTTTCAGCATGAGGGGTGATATGCAACAATTTCTTCTGCAAACAGAAATATATGCACATATCCCTGCTGAAAATGTAGCCTAGTAAATTTTCACATGAAAATGAATACATGCTCACAAGTGGCAATGTGCTAGGTGATGTTTCTGGTTGAGGTCTACTTTAGGAGTCAAAATGTGTAAGCCTTGTGGAGTCAAGGCAGTGGTCCTGTGTATATAGGTATAGAAAAAGTAGCTCACTTAATCCTTTCTCGCCAGGAGTAGGGATTTTCCCGGAACGACATCCATTGTCGGCAATGGACGCACCAAAATAACGCCGGCGCCAGTGAGTTAACCACCTCTGTCCTCTTTTCACCTATTATATTTTTCATGCATCATCCAACTTCCCAACCATCTTCCTGTTTCTTCACAGAATGCACGCTAGGTTCTCGTTTTTCTTCAGCACGAAGTTGGAAATGGAGTTGAGAAAAGGAGACACATGGTCAGCTGGTGATGTTAACAAGCTCCTTGCTGCCCTGAGAAGCTAGATGGAAATGGTTCAAGTTACAAGGGGGATCATCATCAGATCTGGGAGGACAAAGAGTAATTCATGAAGCTTCATTCCCTTCCCTCCCACCCTCTTTCATTTACTGATGATTCCTATAGTCTGCCACCACAGCAAAACCAAGATTAAGGAATCTGAAGCAATCCCTCTCTGTTCTTCACTCCATCCAGTGTGTAGAAAAGCCAAGTGGAACACATGTCCACCAATGTTATGGTGGCCCCCGGTTGGTCGGGGAGACTTGAAATGGCCATAACCACATAACCACAATCTTAGACCAATGCTTTTTAGTATGATCTTGGAATTAAAGATCAGCAACTAACACAGTGTTTGACAATAGGTGCCTAATAAAGGTTGGTTGAATAGGACATTTATTTTTCAGCCAATGTCTACTCGAACACATAGGTGGAAGTCAGACAGAAGTAGTTAACTCTTTCAATGCCGGGATCATATGGATATATAGTAATCACATCAAGTCAATGTGTTTCTCTAAAACATGTTCAAATTATGGATTCCTGATTTCAGACTTCTGGTTAAATGCTATCTATGTTTGTCTGGTTTTTTTTAAGAACCACCATAATCAGAGTTTTGAAAACAGAGCCACAGTAAATGTTAATTAGAATGATGGATGAATTAAGAACCCCAGCACCAATATATAACAAAACATCACAGTTCACTGTCAAGTAAAAACATTTCTCAGTAATACAATTCTAGATGGGTAATGATTCCAGAGCAAACTAAAGTTTGAAGAAGAGAGGAGAATTTTACTTAATGGCTCCCTTGACACTAAGAATCAGGAAAAATCCAAAGTATGAAGGATAAGAAGGATATATTTTAAGTACAAATAAAGTTTTAAACCTCAAATCAAGAGGATCATCAAGCTACATAGTATTATAAAACTTCTTTGATGTTTCAGATAGGAGTGGGGAAGATAAGAAGAAGGGGAAGAAATAATTTTGTAGGACTCAAAAGTGTGTCCAGAGTGTGAGTTTAAATTACCACGGTTACATCTAATTGGGTTAAGTATATCCTAGAGAGTAATTCATACCATCACAATTACAGAAACCCACTATCGTACAAAGAAACAAGAATATTTACTTTTTCCAGATTTTAAGACAGCTTTACAATGATTACATCTTAGCAGTTTTAAAAAATAACGTCAACCAGAGACTTCTCCGGCAAAAGTAAACTACTGGTCTACAACCCTACTTATTCTCCTTCCATAAAACTACAGCTGTAAAGGCCTTTTCTGTGTCCATTTGTGTACATGTCTTCATCTCCACCTTCTTAACTGAGCTTCTTTACAGGCTCTACTAGCAGCCCCCAAACACGAGGGACTCCTTTTAGGGACTTCTGTGCTGTCACAAAGCAGGTCTTAAATAAAAATCCATCAAGTGACTATCCCAGCACTTCTTTCAATTAACTGCAATTCTGATTCCTGCAGTTCACATACTGACTTCATAAGTACATTTACTACGAACCCTTCCTTTTATATTTAGAAAAAGGCCTGATTTCCTAAGACATAATAAGGCTGACTTTATACTGAATTGTAAGTGATGAAAGTAACATGAGTAAGAGCTTAAATGGGTAAACAAGAGCTGAAACCACAACATACTTAAAGAAGGGTCTCAACACAGCAAATGAGGAAGCATAGTACACAACCACCAACTACTCATTTTGCTCAGTGTTTAAGGCCAGTTTCATTGGGTCAAATCACAGGATCTAATGGAGTGAGCTTTGTCATCATAATTAGGGGCAGGGAGGATTCAGGTGTTCATCTTGCTGCAGAGTCAGGATTGCTGGTTTATTTAGTTGCTTCATCTCTGGCAGAAGAAAGGAGGAACAGAAAAATAGAAGCTAGTTAAGTAACCTGTTCCCACAGGGTCCTCAAGACATGGATCCCAAGTCCAGATCACTTACAAATGAAATGTGCCACACCTCTCCTAGGTTTATCCTGTTATTCATTCTTGTGTTTATCCAAAACTCAGTCTGGGTTTTCTGCAAAGCAAACCCTGCACATCTTGCTACATTCTTCAACAAGAGATTATGTATGTAATTGGCGTAAGAGTTCCAGATCTATTTTTCCTCTTTTGTCCAAAGAAATAGGCATTTAAAAGCAGGCCCATTTCAGAAACAATAATAGAAGTGAACACCAACTACTAACATAAAGTTGTTTTTCTAAAATAAAAATTTACATTCAATCATTTTTAATAAGCTGCTAAATTACCTTAGTTTTCCAATGATTTTTAATTTTCCATTAATACAACTGATTTCCAATAAATTTAAACACTAATTTTTTCTCATTACAAATAGAATCCTAAGTTTGCTACTCAAAGGATTTTTGTTTTTAATGTGAAGAGCACTTAAATGACTGAACTCACTATTGTGATATACTTTTCTAAGTGAGAGAAAAGAAGACATTTGTATATTAGTTTGGCTAATATGACTCTTGCCACGGTTTAGAGGATGTTTGAGACACTTATAAATAAAACAGTAAGAGAGACAGTATTCCATTTTTCAGAAATATGCATGGCTAAAAAAAGTAGTTAATTTTGCTTAGGTTTGTAGAACTCTAAACCTGAGTAATTCAAGTTGAAATGAACAAAAGATCCTTCCTTACCTTTAGGTCTTTCCAACTGTCCAGGAGTTTGGTGGCCAAATCACTTATATCCACTGTTTTATCTGGCTGTTCTTGGCTCCTTTCACTCTCCACATCAGACACACCCTCCTCTTCATCTTGGGATGGTGTTTCTTCATTAATAGGTTCTTCTAGTTTTGTGCCATTGCTCTCTTTGGGCTCTATTTCAGCGTCAGCTTCTGGTTCAGATGTAGGTAGCTTACTAGCTTCTACGTTGGTTTCACTATCAACTTTGCATTCAGGCAGCTGTTGTGGGAGTAGCTGTTGTGACTGCAATTCTTCCTCTTCCTCTACAGGGACATTTTCTAATTGATCAAGATCCTCTTTGCCATCCTTGCCTTCTAGCTCACTGGTTGCATCAGAGATTGCACTGTCCATGCTATTTTCACTTATAATTTTCAGTCTGCGAAACATTAGTTTCTTGGGAGTGTCTGCGTCAGCTTCTGTGCTCAGCTTGGTGGAAGGATCAGGTATGTTGAGTGGTGTGTGAGCACGCGATGTATTCTCACTAGAATACCCATCTCCTTCACTCAACGGAGGGACAGCAGTCTTAGTCTGAGACCAGCGTTGAATAACTGGAAGTACTTTGCTTTCCTCCAACATATTTTTAGTAGGAATGGGCAAGTGTTCCAAAGTCTTTATAATCTGATTAAACATAAAAAAAAATTACATCACTTTGTACAGTTGACTTTTTTTTTTTTTTTTTGAGACAGAGTCTCACTCTGTCACCCAGGCTGGAATGCAATGGCATGATCTTAGCTCACTGCAACCTCCGCCTCCTCGGTTCAAGCAATTCTCCTGTCTCAGCCTCCCAAGTAGCTGGGAGTACAGGTGCTCACCGCCACGCCTGGCTAATCTTTTGTATTTTTAGTAGAGACGGGGTTTCACCATATTGGCCAGGCTGGTCTCAAACTCCTGACCTCAAGTGATCCACCCACCTCGGCCTCCCAAAATGCTGGGATTACCGGCATGAGCTACCACACCTGGCTACAGTTGATTTTGGTTTTTTTTGAGATGGAGTTTTGCTCTTGTTGCCCAGGCTGGAGTGCAATGATGTGATCTTGGTCACTGCAATCTCTGGCTCCCTGGTTCAAGCAATTCTCCTGCCTCAGCCTCCCGAGGAGCTGGGATTACAGGGATGCACCACCATGCACAGCTTTTTTTTTTTTTTTAGTACAGATGGGGTTTCTCCATGTTGGTCAGGCTGGTCTTGAACTCCTGACCTTAGGTGATCCGCCTGCCTCGGCTTCCCAAACTGCTGGGATTACAGGCGTTCAGCCATAGCGCCTGGCCTACAGTTGACTTTTTCAATCTCTGTATGGGACTCAGATTATTTCTGCAACAGTAGTTCAGTTTTGCTACTGCTTTATTAGGACCTACATCTCTGTAAACACAAGCATATTTAAAAATCATAATATTGTTTTCCTTAAGAAAGAAAAACTTTCAATAAGACTGATCAGCAAGAATCACAACATCAAATAGGACTGATCAATATTCTCTACCAGTTCCTAAACCTGGGTATCTTTTTAAACATATACACTACTGGACCAATCCTGGGTATCTTTTCTTAAAAAGTTTACCAAGTGTCTGTGATATAGACTTGGCAGCTATGTAACAACATATTTAAATGATGTCTGTCATACACACAAAAATGCAGACATCTCTTCAGCTTTTGATAAACAGCTATCTAGCAGAGATCCTCTCCTCATTCTTAGACAACCTCCCCCATTCTGAAACCCAAGAATTTTTTCTGAAGTATTCCTCAATGTAGTTCCACAGAAACCCCAAGGCTTCCTCAATTTCCTCAAGCCAAATCTCCTGGGAGAAGGACGGAGGCAAGAACAAGTACTTATCTGCCCATTCCTTTTTGTTTTTAAAAGTGTTTTATTAATTAAAAGACTTTGGGATTATATTACAAATTAGAAAGTTAGAAAATATTATTAATTTCATAGAAAAGTAAAGACATCATAACTCCACTAACAATGCTGCCAATGAACCTTTACTTAGATCTTTTAAAACACTTATTTAAAAGATTCCTCACAATGTTCATACTCTTGTTATGCAGAATTCAGATCTTTACCAATTCTTTAGACCCCACAGTTCAAATTTTATATGACTTCCCATCTTTTTAAAACTCTGGTTTTAACAACAAACTGGATCTTTCACTTAACTATGTGGTTGTTATTATATCTTGCTCTTGTAGTTCCCTGCTATGTAGTACCAACTTTAAAAAGATACTATAGGAAAACCATGGGACAAACTACTAACAAGGTGTATGTACGGTTAGATACGTTAAAGGAATGACACTGAGATGAAAAAATTATTTGATTATTTAATACCAATGATACAGTGCTAAATTCATAATTACTGATATTATCACACATCCACAACCTAGGCAATCAATATAACAGTTTTAAGAAACAAGCAAGCTAAATGTGAACTGACCTCTTCCTGAAGCTTCTGGTTACTTTCCCGGCCGTCACCTAGCTCTGCCATCCAGATCCACAACAAAGACAGCCCATGACGTTCCAGAAAGGACTTCAGGCAGGATTGTGAGTGTGTGTTCTTTCATGGGGGAAGGGAGACAGGATGCAGAGCATTGGGAGGCAATACCAGAATATTACAAAGAGCCCGAGGAGAGTTCATGTATACATTACACATTATAGGGTTCACTTACATTCACAAAAAAAACCCTAGAAACTCTGTTTTCATTAGCCTAAATAGAACTCTACAACAAATGCTTTAAACAGATTATAATCTTCTCACAAAATACAGCCAGTCAACTGGGATTTTACTAACGTAGAAAATTATATGAATATTAATAGGTCATTTATAATGAAAATTCTGAAGAACTAAGAAAAAATTGCATCTAACTTTTTAAATAAAGCTAAAACCATAAAAATTAGTTCTTAAATAATTCTTTCTTCTCTCCCTTTCAGATGATTGTTGAAAAGACCTCTTTCTCCTGTTAGTTTTGTTTTTTTTTTTTTAATCATCATGGTTTTTTTAAACTGTGGCTTATAACTACAATCCCAGCACTTTGGAAGGTGGAAGAGGGAGGGACTGGTTGAGGCCAGGAGTTCAAGACCAGCCTGGGCAAAATAGCAAGACCCTTATCTCTACAAAAATATAAATATAAAAATTAGCTGGATGTGGTGGTGTGTGCCTGTAGTCCTAGATACTCAGGCAACTGAGGCAGGAGGATCACTTGAGCCCAGGAGTTCCAAGGCTGCAGTAAGCTATGACTGCACAACTGTGTTCCAGCCTGGGCAACAAAGCAAGACCATTTAAAAAAAAAAAATCATTTTGTGTTATCTAACATCTTGTGGCATACTTAATAAACTGGTGTAAAAAAGGGTACTGTTAAAATTTTGTGCTTGGAGATCACGTAGTACAAATGGCTTTGGGATGCTAATAACTGGAGGGTAAAAGGCTATGGCAAGTGTGATGAATTATTACAAAAAAAAAAGCCACCACATTCTTCGAATATAGACAGAAAGCAAACCAGGTCTACTAATGCCATGGTCCCCAACCTTTCTGGCACCAGGAACCAGTTTCAGGGAAGATAATTTTTCAACAAACTGGGTGGGGGATGGATTCAGGATGAAACTGTTCCACCTCAAATCATCAGGCATTAGATTCTCATAAGGAGTGTACAACCTAGATCTCTCGCATGTGCAGTTCACAATAGGGTTCATGGTCCTATGAGAATCGAATGCTGCTGCTAATCTGACAGCAGGTGGAGCTCAGGCAGTAATGCTCACTCACCTCCTCCTGTGTGGCCCCGTTCCTAACCAGCCCATGGCCTGGGGATTGGGGACCCCTGTACTAATAGATTAAATGATACTGAACTCTTTAGCCATTTTAAATAATATGGTACAAGCTTTGAAAGTCATACACAACTCACATATCCATTTAAAAAATAAGATTGGCCAGCCATGGTGGCTCACGCCTGTAATCCCAGCATTCTGGGAGGCTGAGACGGGTGGATCATCCGAGGACAGGATTTCAACACCAGCCTGGCCAACATGGTGAAACCCCATCTCTAATAAGAAAACACAAAAATCAGCTGGGCGTGGTGGCTGGCGCCTATAATCCCAGCTACTCAGGACGCTGGGGCAGGAGAACTGCTTGCACCCAGGACACAGAAGTTACAGTGAACCGAGACTGCACCACTGCACTCCAGCCTGGATGACAGAACAAGACTCCATCTAAACAAACAAATAAATAAATAAATAAAATAAGACTAACTCTTATCAGAATTATTCCTTCTTCATTCATCTTCATTCATTCATTCCCACCCCAAAACCAGAAATAAAAAATAAACATTAAAGTGTTCACCTGTATGAGTTCCAGACAGGTAAGTTTCTGCTCCAAAGTTTCAATTCTAACCATTAGCCGGGATAAGCTGAGCACCTGGTTTTTATCAGAGAGACCCTCACCATTTTCCATCAGAGCTTCTAGCTCTCCATCCACCTACCACAGCAAATAAAAATACCTTTTTATAAAACAACAACAACAACAACAAAAAAAAAAACAAAAAAACCAAAAAGTTGCTCAACCTTATCAATTATCAGGAAAACACAAATTAAGACCAAACTGGGAAAGTACTAGACTGGGGGAAAAAGTTAAGAAGGCTGATGATAATAAGTCTACTGTTGATGAAAGTATAAAGTGGTATAATACATTTGAAATGCATTTCATTCACTCATCAAATACGTAGCAAGAACTTATTATATGAGTCAAGCATAATTCTAGGTGGAGATCTGCAATGAGCCAAAACAGAAAAACCTGCCCTTATGGGAGACTATGAACAAATTACATTAAACCAAAAGGACTTCAGAGATCCTTTATGGTTCATAAATATGATGATTGGGTTTTCACGCTGCTGTGTGAGATATATCTCCTTCAAACTCATATAAGTTATATGTTATAATATATAATGACCTTTTTATGATGTCAGCATATGAATGACCCAGCTGATAGGGGCCGGGTGCTTCAGAAAAAAATAAAGCATTAGCCTGAAAAATAAAATAGTTGTATCCCCATGCACAGAAATTCTACTTATCAGAATAAACTGTAGAGAAATTCTGCATATGTGTACCTGAAGATTCATAAGAATGTTCACTGAAGTAATACTTATAATAGCAAAAAATTGCCAACAACCCAAATATCTATACAAGTTGGATGAACGGCCATGTTCACTCAATGAAATATAATACTACAGTGAAAGGAATCAAGTACAGCCAAATGCAACAACATCCATCAATCTTAAAAATATGTCATTAAGAAAAAGCAAGTTCCAAAGAATTACATGCTATATGAATCCATTTTTATGCACCTCAAAGCTAAACTTTTTAGTGATACATATGTGAAAAACTGCTTTTAAACAGGCAAGGATGACCGGGCATGGTGGCTCACACTTGTAATCCCAGCACTTTGAAAGGCTGAGGCAGGAGGATCACTTGCGCTCAGGAGTTTAAGACCAGCCTGGGCAACACAGCCAGACTTCATCTCTACTAAAAATCAAAAAAATTAGCCAGGTGTGGTAGCATGTGTCTATAGTCTCAGCTATTCAGAAGGCTGAGGCAGAAGGATCACCTGAGCCTGGGAGATTGAGGCTACAGTGAGTTATAATTTTGCCACTGCACTCCAGCCTGGGTGACACAGTGAAATCCTGTCTCAAAAAAAGGCAAGGAAGTAAGACCCAAAATGTACAACAGTGGTAACCTCTAGGTAGGAAGAAGGAAGCAGAGAAGCACTAACAAGGATTTTATAATTATGCTTTGTAACATATATATTCTTTGAGTATTTTAAATATTAAATGTAAATAATGGGGGGTGGGAATCAACCTACCAAAGGTTATTTCCAGCCCTGCATTATGGCAGTTGCAGGATATAAAGATGCTTTCAAAGAATTTATTATGGGGGAGATTAAATTAATTCATATGAAACCAAACAAGGAAGCATTAACTGCAAATGTTACATAGAACTAAGAGGTCTACATAAGGGAGTAATTAGAATGAGTCACTGAAATAAGATTAGAAATAGGTAAGATAAAGACAAGAGGAAAGGGTAAGCAAAGTAGTGAGGAAAGTGTGAACAAAGGAAAATAAGAAATCATGACAGTGCATAAGTCAGCAAAGCTCAAACAGGTAAGGCATGGTGACGGACTGAGAAAAACCATACCAAATAAAAGACTGGGCCAGATGCAGTGGCTCATGTCTACAATCCCAGAACTTTGAAAGGCCAAGACAGGCGGATCACCTGAGGTCAGGAGTTCAAGACCAGCCTGGCCAACATGGTGAAACCCTGTCTCTAATAAAAATACAAAAATTAGCCGGGCGTCATGGCGGGAGCCTATAGTACCAGCTATCTGGGAGGCTGAGGCACGAGAATAGCTTGAACCCACGAGGTGGAGGTTGCAGTGAACCGAGATTGTGCCACTGTACTCTAGCCTGAGCGACAGAGTGAGACTCCTCAAAAACAAACAAACAAACAAACAAAAGACTGGTGTTAGATTAGAAGATCTCAATGTAACATAAAATAACTTGAATATGATAAAGCCTGAACAGAATCCTGAACAAGGGAATAATATGATCAAAGTGGATTATTATTTTTTTATTTTTTATTTTTTTTGAGATGGAGTTTCGCTCTGTCACCCAGACTGGAGTGCAGTGGCACGTTCTCAGCTCACTGCAACCTCCGCCTCCCAGGTTCAAGTGATTCTCCTGCCTCAGCCTCCTGACTAGCTGGGACTACAGGCCCGTGCCACCACATCCGGCTAATTTTTTGTATTTTTAGTAGAGACAGGGTTTCACCATGTTAGCCACGATGGTCTCGATCTCCTGATCTTGTGATCTGCCCGCCTCAGCCTCCCAAAGTGCTAGGATTATAGCCGTGAACCACTGCGCCCAGCCCAAAGTGGAATTTGAGAATAATTTGTGCGGCAATAACAGAATAAAATTTAGATAAGCTAGAGACTAAGGAGAAGACAGGTAGCATTACAACTTAGCAGGAAATGACAAAAGTCTAGAATGAAATGATTCAGAGAAAAGCAAACTAAAAGGAAAGAATCTTAAGAAAATTTTCTATTACTTTTTTCTTTTACTTAACTAGCTATTTATCCCTTAATATAATTTCACGCAAGGCACTGAACATTTTTATTTCATACTATACCCAAAAATTCACATTCTGGTAAAGAATAAGAATAAATGAGAAAATATAAAGTGCTGCCTGAGAGAGGTTGTAGAAACTCAAACCCATTTTTCTTTCTAAAATGTACATTTAAGGCTCATTCTTTTTCATTTCCAATACCACTTAAGTTTTTGAGTAAATACACGAACAGAAAAGCCAATTTAAAGTTGTCTTAATCCAAGAAAGACAATTTCATTAAAGATATCTTTTCCTTGCATATCCTAAATGTAAGCCTTCCTGTGTCCCAAATTCTACAGTATTAGATGAGTTCAAGGGCTTTAAAATTCTACTTTCCCCCTCAACTGTAACAGCCAGAATACTGCTTTTGACAGAGTTTTGAGATGAAAATATTCACAGGGCTAATAAATGAGATATTTTTAGCCAGGCGCAGTGGCTCACACCTGTAATCCCAGCACTTGAGAGGCCAAGGCGGGCAGATCACCTGAGGCCAGGAGTTCGGGACCAGCCTGGCAAACATGGCAAAACCCCATCTCTACTAAAAATACAAAAATTAGGCCAGGCACGGTGGCTCACGCCTGTAATCCCAGCACTTTGGGAGGCCGAGGTGGGTGGATCACCTGAGGTCAGGAGTTCAAGACTAGCCTGGCCAACATGGTGAAACCCAGTCTCTACTAAAAATACAAAAATTAGCCAGGCATGATGGCAGGTGCCTATAATCACAGCTACTCAGGAGGCTGTGGCGGGAGAATCACTTGAACACGGGAGGCGGAGGTTGCAGTGAGCCAAGATCGTGCCACTGTACTCTAGCCTGGGCGACAGAGCAAGACCCTGTCTCAAAAATAAATAAATAAATAAAATAAAATAAAAATTAGCCAGGTGTGGTGATGCATATCTGCAATCCCAGCTACTCTGATGGCTGAGGCAGGAGAATCACTTGAACTTGGGAGGCAGAGGTTGCAATGAGCTAAGATCATGCCACAGCACTCCAGCCTGGGTGACAGAGCAAAATACTCTCTTAAAAACAAACAAACAAAAAGAGGTATTTTCTTTTTAAAATTAGGCATGTTATGACTGTTTAAAAACTCTGAGACAAAGCTAAATTATGTTATTTACATTCATTCAATAACATTTATTGAACAGATATTGTGTAAGGCATTTCCAGGATATAAAGAAAATCACGTACTAACAAAAATAAACAGTAAAAATGCAGAAACTGCAGTATAAATTAATTTTTGCAAACAAAATAAAGATGAATAACCCTTGAACATTCCTCAGTGGTTATACTGTAACACACATACACATAAATGCATGCCAATTCCAGTGGTGATAATACAGCTTCCCTAATTTTGGGTACTCAAGCATAGCAATCAATTGTGCAATAACTTTTAGGGTACCTGGGAAACAGGTGGGAAGACTGAGTTTGTCTCCCTTCCTTTCAATTAAATTACATTTACTAAAAGTCTTAGATTTTATGTATGGGTCAACATCATCCAAGAATATGAGGTAAGTAACTAAAAGTAAACATAAATGTAAGAATGATTAGGGTGTATTTTTAAATTATTGATAAACTGAAAATTTATATATATTAAATATATATTTATATATTAAATATATATTTATATATAATTAATTTATAGATAGTATATATTTACTATATATAGTGCATATATATGCACAATTCTATAGTACTTGAAAATTTATTAAGTACCTAATCATTGCAAGATACTATTTTTTAATACTTGAATATTTGTGGCACTAAGGGGTCTAAGTAGCATTTTAAATACTTCTTGATGGAATACAACATATAGTATGCAGTATACATATATATACAGAAATATATATAAACAATTAGTAAATAGGCTTAATAAACAGGTGAGCAACACCCATATAGCCACCATCCAGGTAAGTTTAAAAAACAGAATACTGCTAGCATTCCTGTAGTGCCCCATGTACCTACCCCTTTCTGGTTATAACAGCAACCCTTCCTATGCTTTAGAGATAGCTTATCCTAACATTTTAATAAATAGGCCTTCAATTTTCTTTATAGGTTTACTATCCATTTGCAAATTCCTAAATATTAAATTTTTTTTTTTTAAGTGAGGGAAGCTAACTTTATTTGAAATGGAAGGTTCACTCTTGTCCTTGCTCCCTAATTACTTTAATTTTACTTTAAGTTCTGGGATACATGTGCAAGAACACGCAGGTTTGTTACATAGGTATATAAAATTTTGTCTATCTTTATAGAAATGAAATCATACTGGACAAAATATTTTGTCATGCTTCTTTCACTCAACCTTACATTTTAAGAGTTATCCATGTTATTGTATGCAGCCAGTTTATTTTCATGACTATTTATTTTATAATTTATCCATTCTTTTTTTTTTTTTTTTTTTTTGAGACTGAGCCTCACTCTGTCGCCCAGGCAGGAGTGCAGTGGCATCATGTCGGCTCACTGCAACCTCCATCTCCTGGGTTCAAGCAATTCTCCTGCCTCAGCCTCCCTAGTAGCTGAGACTACAGGCACCCATCACTACACTTGGCTGATTTTTATATTTTTAGTAGAGACAGGGTTTCATCATGTTGGCCAGGCTGGTCTCGAACTCCTGACCTCAGGTGATCTGCCCACCTCGGCCTCCCAAAGTGCTGGGATTACAGGCATGAGCCACTGCGCCTGGCCCATTCTTACGTTAATAAATATTTGAGTTATTTCTACTTTTTCTGATATTATAAGCAATGCCGTTGTGACTTCTGATATACATTATAGCTAGCCTCTCTGCTTATACACCCAGGAACTGCTGGCTCATATGGTATATGTTCTTTCAACTTCAGTAAATAATGTCAAAGTATTTTCAAAAGTGGTTGTCCCTCATTTACACCCCTCACCAACAGTGTATGAGATCTGTTGTTCTTATGTACCATGGAACTTAATTTTTATCAATCTGGTGAGAGTGTAAATAACATCTAATAGTAATTTTAATTTGCACTCCCTGATTACTAATAAAGTTGAACAGCTTTCCATGTTTATTGGCTATTTGAATTAGTAAAGTGTCTCTGGAAGTTGTCTATTTTTCTTTTGTGCTGGCTGTTCTTTTCTTATTAATAGGATACTAGTTACACTCATTATGCATATTCTGGATAGTAGTATTCATTTGTTATGAGTTGAAAGTTAAGTATTTCCTCTCACTCAGGTGGCTTTTCACCCTCTTTATTACGTAAACTATTATTGATTTGTTTCAAAAACTCAAACAATAGAGACTAAGGGAAGTTTCAGACTATTTTCTGTTCATACCATAAACTACAAATAACATCAGGTCATAGTAGGGACACATTACACTTCCATCAAGTAAGTAAGTAATTAAGTACCCAGTGTGTGACATAGCCAAAGATAATCACCTGTCCTGGAAGAGCTTATAGTTTTGTTAAGGAAAGAAGCTGTATACAGATGCAATCATAAGAACAAGGATAAAAAATGTTTAGCAATCAAGGGGTAACATGAGGGATGTGGATTATAGTGCAATCATTATTAACATCTTCTTGTCAACAGTTTATATATGCAAAACTGCATTCTGAACTGCTAGCTATCTTGTCCTTTCCATGGCATCCTTTACCCAAGAAATTCCCAAGGCTCAACCTTGTGAGTTCAAACTGTTGAATTCTGTGATTCTGCTTCTGTGATTCTGCTGAACTGTAACTGACCAAAACTCAGAATCCAGGCATGCAAAAAAGGAATTTCTGCAGCAGATAATCCAAGTAAAATTAAAATACAATTAACCTCTGCATTAGAGTCAAGGGCAAATGATCTTTCACAACATTCTAGGAACCTAGGTTCATTCTGGGATATTCCTCTATCTGGGCAAAGTTTCATATAAAACATCATTGTTCCGGAATAACTTCAAATTCATATCTGGAGCAACCGATGACTGTAGCCTATGGAATGACTGGATACAAGTTACATCTAATTCAGTCCATAGGCACCAAGACCTATCCTGAAATTGACACACTATTACCTGAATACAACCAACCAACCAATGACAGAAATATCTAGTCCTTAGTTCCTCAGAGTTATCCTTAAATCTTCTCAGAAAGGTAAAAAGCCACCTAATGGAGGTATGATACAGATATAATGCCACCTCTTAATCCATAATAAGGTCACTTCTCATCAATAAATTAGTTTTAAAAATGTGTTTATTCTATAAGTTTTGAAAATAGGAAACAGCCATTGGAAAGTTTTTCTTTTTTTTTTTTTTTAGATGGAGTTTTGCTCTGTAGCCTAGGCTGGAGTGCAGTGGTGCCATCTCGGCTCACTGCAAGCTCTGCCTCCTGGGTTCAAGCAATTCTCCTGCCTCAGCCTCTGGAGTAGCTGAGATTACAGGTACCTGCCACCGCACCCAGCAAATTTTTGTATTTTTAGTAGAGACAGGGTTTCACCATGTTGGCCAGGCTGGTCTTGAACTCCTGACCTCGTGATCTGCCTGCCTCAGCCTCCCAAACGGCTGGGATTACAGGCGTGAGCCACCGTGCCTGGCCTGGAAAGTTTTTATGGAGATACTAGTTTAGGTCAACATGTTTAATAACTACTTTGTGGTTGCTCTGGTAAACCATGAATTATATAGAACAAGAGTTAACAACAAAAGCAATTTAATGGAGTTTAAAGAAAAATGTCCGGTAGTCAAGTGAAGAAAGCTAACAGACTAGGTATGACCCAGTGACTACACTTCCATAGATAGTCACTTCCATAGATAAATCTTAAAGAAACATGTGCAAAAGAGACATGTGCAAAGGTACTAACTTTGAAATTAATAGCAAAAATTGGAAACATAAGTATCCAACAGTAGGAAAATATGTCAATAAACTGTTACATGATGAAAAACTTTCAAATGACCATTAACGCAGAAGTTGAGGAAAAAAAAAGAAAAAAAAATTACAGCAATTAGAAATAAATGTTCATCTACATATATGAATACAGATCAAATTCAAAAATAAGAGTAAAAAATGCAAACAAATACATCTATATTATATCATTTCTTTTTCTTTCTTTTTTTTTTTTAATAGAGATGAGGTCTCGCTATATTGCCTAGGCTGGTCTCGCACTCCTGGGCTCAAACTATCCTCCTGCCTTGGCCTCCCAAAGTGCTGGGATTATAAGCAAGAGCCACCACGCCCAGCCATATTTTACCATTTCTAAAAACTTTTAAAATGCTACACCAAACAATACGTTCTAAAATGCAGAAACATTTATTGTTATGGCCATAGCTGCCTCAGAGTTAGGAGGGGACTCCACTCTACAGTTTAACTGTAGTTTAACACAATGGTTAAGAGCAGAGAGAAGATGCTGGATTGGAGCTCATTTCCACCACCTAGCTGGGTGACACTATAATCTCTCTGTGCCTTAGTGTGTTCTTATCTGTAAAAAAGGAAAGATCATTACCTAATTTATGAGCTTATTGTGAGAATTAAATGAGCTAATACATCAAGTGCTTAGAAAAGTGCTTGGCATAAAGTTACACTATATATGCTATCTAAAAAGAGGGCTGAAGGCTGGGTGTGGTAGCTCATGCCTGTAATCCCAGCACTTTGGGAGGCCAAGGCGAGAGGATCACTTGAGCCCAGGAGTTTGAAGCTGCAGTGAGCTATGAATGCATCACTGAATTCCAGCCTAAGCAACAGAGTGAGATTTTGCCTCAAAAAAAAAAAAAAAAAAAAAAAAGGCTGGGCACTGTGGCTCATGCCTGTAATCCCAGCACTTTGGGAGACCAAGGTGGGAGGATCACTTGAGCTAGGAGTTCGAGGCTGCAATGAGCTGTGATCACTCTACTGTACTCTGGCCTGTGGAACAGTGCAAGACCTTGTCTCAAAAAAAAACAAAGCCAAACCATTTGAAAATATATACATTTTTTAAGAGAGAGAGAGAGAAAGAAAGAGCTAAAGAACACATGACATTCCAATGCATTTGTTCATGTTGGGTGGTGCAAATATAGGTGTTTGTTATATAAACTGTCCTTTTCTGCTTTTTTTTAATGGACCTTTCCAATGCTTTTTTTAATTGTATCTTCTTACAGAATTCAGATTCTTAATACTTAATTCCCTCAAATTAATTTGTGCTCAATTGATGTTACCTTTTAAACCATTATACTCTCATCGCCTCCCTCATGTCTTTTTCTATCTCCCCATCTAAACAGAAAAATTGCTGTCATCTATAGTTCTTATGAGTACTAAGTTCCTGAAAAGTCCAGGAATGAGCTAACTGCAAAAGAATCACAGGGGGATTTGCTGACTAACACCGGTAAACCCTCAGCACTTCCACTAAGATTCACAGGTCTAGAGATTAGCCCAAAAATGTGCATTTTTACTATGGATCCAGCCAGGTGGTTCTAAAGAAAGTGATCCAAGGATCACATTTTTGAAAAACCGTGCTCTCATCTGCGGCCATACCACCCTGAACGCGCCCGATCTCGTCTGAAAAACCGTGCTCTAGCAAAGCGATCCTCAAAAAAGGAAGGAGAATATTTTTTTAAACACAAAGTCCTTTTCGCAGTTGATAGCCCCTTTAGTAACAGGATACCCCCCACCAACAACTCCATCCCCATCCCAGGAGTAACTCAGGCAAGACAGGGTACAAAATAAGGCTATCAACTGCTGTTTCATTAAATAAAAAGAGCATCTGTGACTACTCCTGTTGGTCTTAGGTTACCTACTTCCTCTCAAAACTTTTCTCACACTCAAAAGAGGATTTTCAGAGATCTGAAGAACACTCAAAGTTTAGAGCATCAAACAAAAACAAACCAATAACAAGAGATTAGAAATGTACAGCAGACATAGTGAGCTATCAGGGAGAAAATATATGTTTTACTTGTACTTAGGAGTTTTAAAGAATCTGAAAAACTATTAGTCCAGGTGTTTTCAATAATATTTTAATAGTTCTCAGTACCCAATTCCAATCTCTATGAATCTGAAATAAAAATAGCAAGTGCATTTCTTTTCTGGTAACAACTCATCTGATCTTGGATTTCTCTGGTGGCAGTAGTATGACTTTATAACCTTCAATCAGAAAAGCCACCTCGCTTTTTAAATTTTTTATTGTGAAAGTTGAAAGAAGAACGCAAACTTACTGAATCTTTCTTACGAGATCGTTCCTTCTTCATTTTCCCTCCTGCTGCTCTGATGCTGACTCTGTTTTCTCCTCCCAGGTAACCCCGGCAATTGGCTGATCCGCAGAAACATTTCTGGGCCTCTTTTCTGTTCAAAGAGCATAGGAAAGAAGTCAGCTATGTGGAAGTAAACCATACAAAACTGTTGGCAATAAAACAATTACACACAAAAGTCATACCAGTTTAAACAAAATCAAACAAACAAAAACCATAACTTCCAACAAGTCTGCTATTACTAACAGAAATGTCTGAAAACTGCTCTTTAAAAATATTCATTATTTTTCCAATCATCTTTCTTTGGGAGACAAAACTAGCCAAGAAATAAACAATTCTTCCATTTTATGAGAATACCTACTAATATGAAAATAAGAGATCATATACATGTTTGGATTAAGAACAAAATTGCTTAAATAATTCAGAGAACTATTACTTATATGTAAATGTTTAATTGGCACAAAGAACAAACAAACATGCATTAGTATAAGCAGATATAAAATGATTAATACAGGATACTTAAAAGGAAATATTTGATTATTAAAAGATGGCTGGGCACAGTGGCTCACGACTGTAATCTCAGCACTTTGGGAGGTCAGGAGTTTGAGACCAGCCTGGCCAACATGGTGAAACCTCATCTCTACTAGAAATAAAAAAATTAGCCAGGCATGGTGGCACATGGCTGTAATCCCAGCAACTCAGAAGGCTGAGGCAAGAAAATCGCTTGAACTTGGGAGGCAAAGGTTGCAGCAAACCCAAATCATGCCACCACACTCCAGCCTGGGCAACAGGGCAAGACCCTGTCTCAAAAAAAAAAAAAAAAGTAATCATCACATAAGGATGAGGCACTATAATAACAAATACAGAAAAAAAAATATGTAACCATGGAGATGAGGGAGAATGGTGGGAAAGAACACAGGCCTAAGTTTACAGGGGCCTGGAAGAAACCACATCTGGCATTTATCAGTGATCAGAGCTACCTGAGGAAAACATTGAGTATGCTAGGCCGAGCATAGTGGCTCATGTCTGTAATCCCAGCACTTTAGGAGGCCAAAGTGGGTAGATCACTTGAGGCCAGGAGTTTGAGACCAGCCTGGCCAACATGGTGAAACCCCATTTCTATTAAAAATACAAAAATTAGCTGGGCATGGTAGCACACACCTGTAATCCCAGCTACTCAAGAGGCTGAGGCACGAGAATTGTTTGAATCCAGGAGGCAGAGGTTGCAGTGAGCCGAGATTGCACCACCGCACTCCAGCCTGGGTGACAGAGTAAGACTATCTCAAAAAAAAAATAATAATAATAATTGAGTATTCTAATAGTAAACTCGTGGATTTAGGTTATGATAGTGGCAATTAGAGGGATAAAAATAAATTGTTCAATAAGTAGAGCAGGAATTCCCAAACAGCACTTGATTTCCACTTTTCTTTCCCTCAGAGAGGACAATACAAGCACAGAGGCAAAAAAATGGAGCCCGACACAGAACCTGGTCTGCATTCATGCCCTGAATATCTGACGAGAGAAGCAGACAGAATCGGAAACAACCATCTGGCATTTGTCCTAGATTATAATCAGATCATCAGTTTCAGAGTTCACTATGTTTAAGACATGAAGCATGTATGAAACAATGTGAAGGAGTATGTAAAAGACCTTCATTGCCAGAAGTCTGGTAACTGTCACCAGACTGAACAGAGTACAGGAATTAAAACCTCATCATATGGTAGCATTAAAAGAATTAAAATATTCAGGAAACTCTGCAGCTGTGTGCTTTTCTAGCATAAACACCAAAAGCTACTAATTCATATAGGTATAATCTGAAAAAAATAAAATAAAAACTTTTAGGGTTTTGTACCTCACTTAAATTTTCCAATATTTTAATTGTACTGGTTTCTTAATAATCAGAAAGTATCTTGCATAGGTCACTGGTCCTAAAGACCCAAAGAAGATAGACTGTTTCACGGGTAATGTTGTGTTCTTTCATTATGAGGCACACATTAGTTGTCTTTTTCGGATATTAGTGGCCACTAATGACCACTGTTTAGGACCCATACCTTACTAAGTGTTGCAAAATGGTGATATTTTTACTACTTAATTTAGTTTTATCTTTTTGTTTTCTGAGACAGGGTCTTGCGCTATGGCCCAAGCTGGACTGTAGTAGCAAGGTCATGCCTCCCTGCAGCCTCAATGTCCTAGGCTCAAGTGATCCTCCCACCTCACCCTCCTGAGTAGCTGGGACTATAAGCATGCACCACTCGCCTACTACTACCATTTATTAACTGGAAGACCTGTACAAAGAAAAACTACCTCTCATCAACTATTTGGTTTAACCTAAAGCAGAAGTCACTTGAGAAAGGCAGAATAAATGTTTAATTGCTTAATTTTTTCCTCTTTTATTTTTAAACTAGTCTTCAAAGTCATGAATTGGTTGACTAATATAGTTTTTTTTTTTGGCTTTTTTGTTTTTGTTTTGTTTTTTTCGAGACAGAGTCTTTCTCTGTTGCCCAGGCTGGAGTGCAGTAGCACGATCTCAAGTGATTCTCCTGCCTCAGCCTCCAGAGTAGCTAGGATTACAGGCATGTGCCACCACACCCGGCTACTTTTTGTATTCTTAGTAGAGATGGGGTTTCACCATGTGGCCAGGCTGGTCTCGAACTCCTGACCTCGTGATCTGCCCACCTCGGCCTCTCAAAGTGCTGGGATTACAGGCGTGAGCCACCGCACCCAGCCTCCCAGGTGTAGTTTTTTGTTTGTTTGCTTTTTATTTTTTTAAGATGGAGTCCCTCTGTCACCCAGGCTGGAGTGCAACAGTACGATTTCAGCTCACTGCAACCTCTACCTCCCAGGTTCAAGCTATTCTCCTGCCTCAGCCTCCAGAGTAGCTGGGATTACAGGCGTGTCCCACCATGCCCAGCTAATTTTTATATTTTTAGTACAGATGGGGTTTCACCATGTTGGCCAGGCTCAAACTCCTGACCTGGTGATCTGCCGCCTCAGCCTCCCAAAGTGCTGAGATTACAGAAGTGACCCACTGCAACCAGCCTGTAGTTTTATTTTTAAGTAGTCATTAGAACACAGGGATTTTACATAATGTGCATCAAACCTCCTCAGTATCTTTACTAATGTTTCAGTGTTAATAAGAACTCCCACACTTTTTGCTTAGGCAGCCTTTGCTATTGCATCGGTTACTGTTTTTAGGAAACAGAACTAGGTAACCAGGCCAGGCGCGGTGGCTCAAGCCTGTAATCCCAGCACTTTGGGAGGCCGAGGCGGGCGGATCACAAGGTCAGGAGATCAAGACCATCCTGTCTAACACGGTGAAACCCCGTCTCTACTAAAAATACAAAAAATTAGCTGGGCATGGTGGCGGGCGCCTGTAGTCCCAGCTGCTCAGGAGGCTGAGGCAGGAGAATGGCATGAACCTGGGAGTCGGAGCTTGCAGTGAGCCGAGATCACGCCACTGCACTCTAGCCTGGACGACAGAGCAAAAGTCCGTCTCAAAAAAAAAAAAAAAAGAACTAGGTTACCAATTATATTTAAGAGTACAAAATGGTACAGATGAAATAGACTGATTATGAGTAGCTAACTGTTAATGCTGAATAACGGATACAGAGGAATTTATAATACTGTACTATTCTCTTCAGACACAAAAAGAGTTGGCATGTCCATAACAAAGTTTTTCAGAATTACATAAGAAATATAATTATACAAGTAGACAGTATGAAGTTGAGGAGAAAATTATATAGTTCCTGTACAACATCCCTTAAGGGTCAGAAGTGTCATACAGTAGAAAAACACACAAAACTAAAACAATATCTTATAGATAAGAGTTAAGAGTAAATATAACTTTTAAGTAATTCATATTAAAGTTTTATATCCTTATATTTGAACAGCCTATTTCCCCATCAGAAGCAGCAAAATTAGTAGAAACAATACTTACCCGTATCTCTGGAACTGATAGTCAAACGTTAACTCTGAGCCTGAAGGAACCAGTTTGGTGGTAAAAAACCCAACCCTCAGTTGTCCGTTCACAGTCCACTGAGATGATGTTTGAAAACAAAAGAAATTAGTAACTTATTAGTGTGTGTGTGTGTGTGTGTGTGTGTGTGTGTGTGTGTGTGTGTGCATATATAAAGATCATCATCATCCGCCTTAATTATGCAAATGGGTCTTTAGGCAATGAAGGTTTTCCCAAATAGCACATGGAGACTTTTTTCTTTAAAAGAACTAAAATATTTAAGTGTAACTCTCATTTAATGGACTACCAGATTACATATATCTCTAATTCGTCTCTAATAAAAGTAACTGCTAAAAAAAAGAAAAAAAAGTAACTATTTTATCTTAACATTTCCATACAGTAAAGATTCATTTGTACTAAAAATTGGCAAATAGAGGATGCTTGTGTCACTGAGTATCAAAGGCAAGTCTATATTAACATATGTTAAAAGTAACCATGTTGTAAGATAAGATGAGATATAGAAACTAGGAAATACTGATCCCAAAAGTTTAATTCCACGAAGCGGTGGTCATCTGGCTGAGTATAGTGAAAGGGACATCAGAACAGATGCATAAAACTCAAGAATTAAAATGCGGGCAGATACATGGGAGGCAGATCTTTTAGTTCCAAAACATGTAAGCAAGTCAAGGACTGAGGAGCTCTGATCCAGACAATTTGCACGTCACTAATGAAAACTCTGGACTTGCAGAGATTAAGGGACACTGTACAGTGAGAGTCTCATAGCTAGACATGTGGCCACCAGCTCTGGCAGAAATATAACCAAAACCTAGGTTGAATGATTCCACAGTAGGTTCTCCTTTTTGTTATACAACTTGGCTCTTGGAAGAGCCATGCATAAAATCTGTTAGTGTATAGTTCAAAGGGCAAAAAATATCCAGACTCAAAAGCACTATTTCAACATGAGAGGAAATCAATGATATACATTTGCAGAGTGGGTTCATAGCTTTACCTAAAAAAGTTACAATCCCAGTTGGGCGCGGAGGCTCACGCCTGTAATCTTAGCACTTTGGGAGGCTGATGGGGGTGGATCGCTTGAGGCCAGGAGTTCGAGACCAGCCTGGCCAACATGGCAAAACCCTGTCTCTACTAAAAATACTAAAAAAATTAGCTGGACGTGATGGCACGCACGTGTAATCCCAGCTACTTGGGAGGCTGAGGCAGGAGAATCGCATGAATCCAGGAGGCGGAGGTTGCAGTGAGCCGAGATCATGTCACTGCACTCCAGCCTGGGCAAAAAAAAAAAAAAAAAAAAAGATACAATCCCTCTCAATGTTAGTCGTTCAGTACCTCATCAGTGTTATTAAAAGTCAAATGTTGCACCTAGATAAGACCTAATAAAGAATCCAAATACACACTGAACTTTCAAAATTAAAATTTAGTTTTGTATTTTGGCACCATTAAAATAATATATAAAATAATTATGGGCAAGGAAGGAGAGGTGACAACTAAATGCAATGTGAGTTCCTGGATTGGATCTTGGACCAGAAAAACAACAGCTGTCAAAATTTGAATAAGGTCTTTATATTACTTAATAGCATTCCCTGGATCTGATCCTTTTATTATGGTTATATATGATGTTAACATGGGGAAAGCTAGGTGAAGACTGATATATGGGTGTAGTCAATACTATTTTTCTAACATTCCTATAAATCTAAACTTATTTCCAAATAAAATCTTAAATAATAAAGTAGAATAGGAAAAAGGGACTAAAAAATTCATGAGTACCTTAGATATGGGATCTAAAATTAATGGTCAGAACAGCAATCGTGAACAAATACCTCAAACTCTAAATCCACCTCAACTTACTTTTTGGGTTTCACAGTTTGGTTCACAGCTGTGATTCATGAAACGAGAGCAATTTCCTTTTTGAGTGGCATCTATTATCTGAGAGAAGAGGATTATTTAAGAATTAAAAAATAATACCTTAAATATTCATGCAGTTACCTGCAAAACTACATACATCTCTTATGCATCAATTAAAAAAAAAGATTGTGCTGCGAAACCTAACCAGTTAAGGTAGGGCAGTGAGGCCTCCTGACTACCAGCTTCATAGTTTTTCCACTGTAAACAACGGCTCAGTTTCCATTATTTCTAACTGAAGACAGATGACCCTGTGAATTAAATTAACCCATTCAATCAAAAAAAATTTACACATTTTACAAAGGAAAAGCATTAAGACAAATGTAAGATACATGCAATGCACACACACACACATGCACAAACACACACTCCCTTATCCCCACTTTGCCCTTGCTTCAGAGAACTGTCACACTGCTTCACACTTCAAAGCGACAAATACCTAACTGATGCTTTTGGAAGACCTGCTAATTATTAACTTTTGCCCATAGGCAAAATTATCTTTATCAGTGTCTCTCCCATTTATCCTTAGCCATTTCTTATATTCTATTACATCCTAATCTCACTGCATGGTATAATACTTCACTTTAAAGTGTGGGCTATGTCACAATGCCATAGGTCTCAACCTTGAGTGTGTATCCAAATCCCATGGAGAGTTTGTTAAAACTTGCTGAACCCATCCCTAGGGGTAAACTAAACAGCTCTGGGGTTAGGTCCCTAGAATTTACATTTCCACACTGAATACAGAGGCAGATATATGAGAATCGAACTGAATTCTATTAAGCCAGACATTAAAGAGATTTATAAAAATGTAAAGCGATGCAACTCCTTTCACTAAAAAAAAAAAAAAAAATTTAAATAATCATTTTCCAAGGCCAGGCACAGCGGTTTATGCCTGTAATCCCAGTGCTTTGGGAAGTTGAGGCAGGAGGATTGCTTCAGGTCAGAAGTGAGACCAGCCTGGGCAACACAGCAAGACCCCGTCTCTACAAAAAATTTAAAAATAAGCCGGGCATGGTGGCATGTGCCTGTAGTTTCAGCACCTCAGGAGACTGAGGTGAGAGGACTGCTTGGGCCCAGCAGTTCAAGGCTGCTGTGAGCTATCATCATGCCACTGCACCCCAGGCTGGGCAACAGAGCAAGACCCTGACTCAAAAAAAAAAAAAAAAAAAAGTTATTTTTCATAATACCATGTTATTTTTATCAATAAGTAATGGGCTTACTATTGTTACAGTTAAGTCCTCACTTAAAGTCATCAACAGGTTCTTTGAAACTGCAACTTACAAAAGCAAAACAACATACAAGGAAACCAATTTTACCATAGGCTAACTGATACTAAACAATAGTTAAGTTCCTATGGCAGATTTCTGGCCACAAAACATCAACAAACTTCTAAATAAAGACCAAAATGGGCTGGGTGTAGTGGCTCATGCCTGTAATCCCAACGCTCTGGGAGGCCAATCTGGGCCAACACTCAAGTGATCCTCTGTTTTAGCCTTCGGTCTGAGCCCTTGGAGCAGCCATAACTAGATGCATGCAAAACCATGCCCAGTTAATTTTTTTTTAGTTTTTATAGAGATGAGGTCTCACTATGTTGCCCAGGCTGGCCTCCTTTGGCTTCAAATGATTCTCCTACTTGGCCCTAATGTAGTTTTAAACAGACATTCTAAATTTCTCAGTTGCAATGTTTAATATGATTAAGTATAAGTAATTATAACCCACATAACCTATATAAGCAAAAGCACTTTAGGGCCAGGCACGGTGGCTCACACCTATAATACCAGTACTTTGGGAGGCTGAGGCACGTGGATTGCTTGAGGCCAGGAGTTCAAGACCAGCCTGGCCAACATGGCAAAACCCCGTCTCTACTAAAAATACAAAAATTAGCTGGGCATGATGGTGTGTGCCTGTAGTCCCAGCTACTCAGAAGACTGAGGCACAAGAATCGCTTGAACCCAGGAGGCACAGGTTGCAATGAGCCAAGATGGCACCACTGCACTCCAGCCTGGGTAATATAGCAAGACACTATCTCTAAAAAAAAAAAAAAAAAAAAAAAGAGACTCTGAGGGTCATCAATAATTTCTAAGAGTTGTAATCTAAAACACACTATGTTTATCTTTACATATATATGTAAATTCCTCTCTCTTCCATGTTTTTATTTTCCACCTTGTCATGCAACAGTAACTTCCACGCTTTTTGTAAACAAATAGACACTAACTATTTATACTGCTCTGCCCCTCATTTTTGTCGCTTAATATATTTTAGAAATCAGTCGGCAGGACACGGTGGCTCATGCCTGTAATCTCAACGCTTTGGTGAAGTCAGGAGTCCGAGACAGCCTGGCCAATGTGGTGAAACCCCGTTTCTACTAAAAATACAAAAATTAGCAAGGCGTGGTGGCAGGCGCCTGTAATCCTAGCTACTCAGGAAGCTGAGGCAGGAGAATCGCTTGAACCCAGGAGGCAGGGGTTGCAGTGAGCTGAGATCTTGCCACTGCACTCTAGCCTGGGAGACAGAGCGAGACTCCGTCTCCAAAAAAAAAAAAAAAACACAAATCAGTTATCAATGGCTCCTTCAAACCTAACAGATCTGTTTCAAGGCAAACATATCCAAGCTGCTTACCTCATCATTCTTCAGGGCCATGAAATAGTAATGGATGTTTTTGTTTCGTGCATACTCCTTCACTCGAGCTTTAAACTCTTTATGATCGAGTACCTCTCCACAATATTCTAGGACAAAGGTGTTCCTGCAAACCAAAAGGAAAAAAATAGCACTTCCTGCCTAGGAGCAGTATGGAAAACATATATGCTCAGGCAAAAATAAGGAATTTAAATAAATACTGCAATGTGGATAAATTTAGTTATTACACAAAATAAATTTCAAACACATGTCAAGTATCTAGCTTCTAACCAAGGTTACTTTCCTCCTTCATAGTACTTTTCAAAGAATGTTGATTCTAAGATGCTTTTATAATTTACACCTACTACCAAAATATATATCCTTTAACTAGATACTAAAACATTCAAGTCTGGCTTACAATATCAAAAAAACAGTTATTAACAGCTGGAAAACAGCTCTGAAGAAATGAAGAAACACTGAAAAGTTAGAGGATTTTTGCTCTAAAAATAAAAAAAAGGCAGCCGGGCGCAGGGGCTCACACCTGTAATCCCAGCACTTTGGGAGGTAGAGGCGGGTGGATCACCTGAGGTCAGAAGTTTGAGACCAGCCTGACCAATATGGTGAAACCCCCATCTCTACTAAAAATACAAAAATTAGCCAGGCGTGGTGGCGTGCACCTGTAGTCCCAGCTACTTGGGAGGCTGAGACAGGAGAATTGCTTGAACCTGGGAGGCAGAAGTTGCAGTGAGCCGAGATCGTGCCACTGCACTCCAGCCTGGGCAACAGAGTGAGACTCCGTCTCAAAAAAAAAAAAAGGAAAAAGAAAAAAAAGAAGGCAACTTAAATATAGCAGCCCTTCTGCTGTCTTTACTCTCAAAGGTCTCTAAAAATGTTAAAGATCAAATCTAATTCCCTTTATGTAATGACATTCTCTTTGACTTCTCTTTAGAATGTTATCGGTAATTGTTATTTATCTTCTTCTTTGACATCTTTCAGTTACCCTATATCTTTGAATGTTCTTTTCTTGATTATTTACCTATTTATTCTGAACTGAAGATATTAAATTCTCAGTCTTTTCCCCTTCTCTTTATTCTCTAAAAGCTCATTCTAACCAATGACTTCAACTATTAGTTCTATGTAAACAAATGTTATACTATGTTTTACTCCGAAGTTCTGACACGAAATGGCCTGCCTGAAAGTCTTTTCTTATCCCCTCAAAATAAACATGCCCTAATTCTAATGAAAGAAATTTTTTTTAATGTAAATCTTTTGTATTTGTTTACAACATACTGGCATAATCAATGTACTTATTAAAGGAGTTAACTTTGCCAACTGAAAAAAATTAAATCCTTTTACTTTAAAAAATAAAGCAATTAAAAACAAATGAGAAAAGAACACATATATTAAAAAGCAGAGCTCAAAAACAGGATTGGAGAAGTTTATAGTGGATGTATATATATATTTATATAGTAGTCTATCACAAACACATTTAGGTCTCAATAATAAAAATCTGATTATTCATGGGTAAACCTAGAAAGTCAAATTATTACCCCTATAACCAATATTTGAAATGTCCTTTCTAACCCCAGAAGCTTATCATCTTGCAAATAATTTAAAATGATGACAAAATTTGAGGTCCTACAATGTTGGACTCTCCACTTCTAGGATTAGTGCCCTCCCTCAAGAAAAAGAAAAGTCACTTTGGGTGGCCGAGGGGGGGAGGATTGCTTTGGCCCAGGAGTTCAAGACCAGCCTGAGAAACACAGGAAGACCTTATCTTGACAAACAATAAAAAATTAAAAAATTAGCCAGCCCTGGTATTATGTGCCTATAGTCCACCACACCAGTTGAAAGCCTAGGGCAGGAGAATTGCTTGAGCCCTGAGTTTGAATCTACAATGAGCTACAATCACATTACTGCACTCCAGGCTAGGTGACAGAGCAAGACCTCATTGCATTAAAAAAAGAAAAAAAGGCTGGGCACAGTGGCTCAAGTCTGTAATCCCAGCACTTTGGGAGGCCAAGGTGGGTAGATCGCTTAAGCCTGGGAGTTTCAGACCAGCTGGGCAACATGGCGAAACCCCGTCTCTACCAAAATAAATAAATTAAAAAAAATGTTTTAAAACATTTTTTAAAAACTTAAAAAAGAGAGAAAAAGAAAAATGACATCATAGACTGCCTTGTGAATTAAATGTGGTTTGAGTACAAAACATACAAAACATATATTATCCAGGATATGGAACTGCACACATAAAAAATATTTCCAATACCTCTTCTTCCAAAAATCTATCTTCCCTAAACTTACTCATTTAAGGCTTGATTACCTGCTTTTGAAAGGTAGTATGAAAAATAAAAATAAAGCATATTGATGTCATCTGGCATCGATATTATGCCCATTTGACAAATAAGACAGAGTTTGGATAATGTAGGTGATCTATCCAACTTCACAAAGCTCAATTACAGCCTGGGATTCAAAATCCACCTAAATAACTATTTACCTCATTATATTATAAAGATGCTTTCTTGAATTATACTAAAATATTCAATTCTAACGATATTACTCTCAAATCACCTTATTTAGAAAAAGTTCTTAAATATCAGAGCCTGACCAGCCACTAAAATCACTCAGAGTAGAGACCCCACATCAGGAAGTCGGAAGGATATACCAACACACATGGATCTAACAGTTTGAGCTTGAGGAAGCAGCTGAGAGAAGCATCTCAAAGTCCTCAGGAATTTGGGGAATGCAGGAAGAGTGGCTAGACCCTCCAGCTGCCTAACCTCCAAAAAACTAAATGAGGCCAGTGTAAAAGTCTATCATACAGTCCTTAAAACTCTAAGATTCAGATTTCTTAGAGAAGCTACGTGTCTCAATTAAAAACCAAAATAAAAACAAAGCAGAAAAACATCAAATTGCCTGGCATGCAGTGACTAAATCCCATGAAGGCAAAGGCAATGAGAAGTGTGATTCTTATGATTCTTATTAATCTTTTTCTAAGCCTGAAATTTGCTCCTGGCTGAATAGGGTCACTTCATTGAACTCCTTCTCCTTAAAGCCTGTTCAGGGCAACATGGCTCTACTATGGCAGGTGGGTGGGGACAGAAATTGTCACTGTCACTGCAAAGCTATGGAAGGTTTAGGGGTTAAGGGTAATGTCTGCAACTCCCTTTAAGCTTCATCAAAAAAAGACTGATAGATAAAAAAGAGACGGGCAGACAGAGAATGTAAAATAAAGCAAACAGAACAAAATGTTAATAACTATAATATCTAAGTGGTGCTTACATGGATGCTAACTGTTCAACTCTTTCAACTTTTCTGTAAGTTTGAAACTTTGTATTAATAAAACGGGCCAGGTGTGGTGGCTCACGCCTGTAATACCAGAACTTTGGAAAGCCAAGGTGAGAGGATCACTGGAGCTCAGGAGTTCGAGACCAACCTGGGCAACACGGCAAAACCCTGTCTCTACTAAAAATACAAAAAAATTAGCAGAGTATGGTAGTGTACACCTGTAGTCCCAGCTACTGAGGAGGCTGAGGTGGGAGGATCACCTGAGCCCATGAGGTTGAGGCGGCAGTAAGCTGTGATTGCGCCACTGCATTCGAGCCTGGGCAACAGAGTGAGACCCTGTGTTGAAAAAAAACAAAAAAATGTGGAGGGGAAAGATGGCTTCTAAAAAAGCCTCATTTCGGCCGGGCACGGTGGCTCACCCCTGTAATCACAGCACTTTGGGAAGCCAAGCCAGGTAGATCACCTGTAGTCAGGAGTTCGAGACCAGCTGGGCCAACATGGTGAAACCCCATCTCTACTAAAAATACAAAAATTAGCTGGGCATGGTGGCGCACACCTGTAATCCCAGCTACTCAGGAGGCTGAGGCAGGAGAATCACTTGAACCCGGGAAGCAGAGGTTGCAGTGAGCCATGATCGTGCCACTGCACTCCAGCCTGAGTGACAGAGCAAGACTCCATCTCAAAAAAAAAAAAAAAGCCTAATTTGCCCAAATGTCCATCAGCTAACAAAAGGATATACAAAATATCATATACCCATACAAGAGAGTATTATTCAGCCATAAATAGGAATTAAGTGCTGACACATGCTGCAATACAGATGAAACCTCAAAAACATAATGCTAAGTGAAAGAAGCCAGACACAAAAGGCCACATGTTGTATAATTTCATTTATATGAAATACCGAGAATCAACCCACAGAAACAGACAGCAAATTAGTGGCTGCCAGGCCTGGGAGGAGGCGCGTATGAGAAGATTCTGCTTAACAGGTAGAGTTAGTTCCCTTTTCAGATGATGAAAATGTTTTGGACACAGACAAAAGTGGCGGTTGCACAAGATTATGAATGCACTAAATGGTACTGAATTGTAAACTTTACAATGGTCAATATTATATTATGTGAATTTTACCTCAATTAAAACCCTATCTGGTATCCAATTACATTAAGTCAACTTGGACTGCCTTCTCTTCCTACAACTGGGAGATCTCCTAAAACTACAGGGGTTTTGGTAGTAACCTGCTTTTTTGGTGGGGTCCACCATGGCACTTTAACACTAACTAGCAACTTAGCTCCAAATACTTTCTCATCCTGTGTAGATCTGACAATCTGTCCTTATTAAATGGTAATATTCTACCAGTAAACAACTCAAGAGTTTTGACTAGTTTATGAAATTCATAAACTATTGGTATTACCATCATCATGTGGCAGTTATAGGAGTAGGAAGGTATGGGAAACACGGAAACATTAAGTCCTAGTATATTTTACCAAAGCACGGTTCTCTGTGAATAGCTGAAGAAAACGAAAGAGCTTTAGGAAATTTTAACCTGGCTTATAAACTGGAGCCATATATCCTTTCCTCCCTTCCCCAATCTCCTTTCCTCTTAATATGAGAAGAGCACTGAGCTATCAAAGAGTGTCTGTTGCAAGTAACAGAATTTAGATCAGGTTTGAAGCTGTGTGTTTTACTGCAGATACCACAAAAGACCAGCATCCAGACAGCTCATCCACTATTGTCCCTGTAAGAGAGGCTTGTGTCCAAACTGTGGTTCCTTTAAAAAATTTAAAAAAAAAAAACTCTCAAGAAGGCCTGGCTGGCTAGGGCAGAATGAAAGAAGGCATCTTTGAAAATGTGCGTCTGGACTAGAACTAGTGATTTTGGAAATTCAATGGGCTGCTCTGAGAGGTATTGAGTTCTGTATCATTAACAGTGTTCAAAGGAAGTGTAACCAATTATTTGTTTAAAATATTATAAAGAATCCAATGAATTGGATATGGGGCATATGACAATTCTGTGGGATATTTGTTTCAAATAAACAATTAAAAACCAGTTATGAGAAGCCTAGGCAACATAGTGAGGACCCCATCTCTACAAAAAACAGAAAAATAAAGTAGCTGGGCATAGTGGCTCACACCTATAGTCTCAGCTACTCAGAAGGCTGAGGCAGGAGGATAAATTGAGCCTGGGAGGTCGAGACTGCAGTGAGCTATGACTGCGCCAGGACACTCCGGCGAGGGTGACAGGGCAAGACCCTGTCTCAAAAAAATAAAAAACAATAAAAACCAGTTATGAGCCAGGATGTGTTTTTACAAAACTTAGAGGAGAAGAGAAATCTATGAGGTTCCTACTAGCCCCCTTTTTGTGTAACAAAACATGTTTTTTTCTGATTGGTTCCCAAAAGGGATAGATTAACATAAACATCATTTCTTATCTTCAAAGGAAAAAAAAAAAAGAACAATTTGCTTATCAAAAGATATATGAGGATTCCTGTCATAAAACTAAATTATTGCCAAGGGGAAAACAGTGAGAAAAAAATTATTGTCTTTATTACCTGTGTTTTGAATTCCCACAATAAACAGATTAAACCCCACCAAGTCCTGCCCCAACTCCAACTCCCATCCAAGTGTGGCCATATGCTCAGAGCGTTCTGAAAGAATAGTTATGTCTAAGTTACTAGAATCCAGCAAATGTTTTATTTCCTTCCATTTTTTCTTTTATATATTTTTTAAATGTTTCAACCATAAACACATGCAATCTGTTTATATTTAACTTCAAAGAGGCACTTGACTTTCATTAAGAATACTTTTTTTTTTTTTGGAGACAGTCTCGCTCTGTACCCCAGGCTGGAATGCAGTGCCATGATCTCGGCTTGCTGCAACCTCCTCCTCGTGGGTTCAAGCAAATTCTTCTGCCTCAGCCTCCCAAGTAGCTGGGATTACAGGTGTGCGCCATCATGCCTGGCTAATTTTTGTTTTGTTTTTTGAGACAGAGTTTCACTCTTGTCACCCAGGCTGGAGTACAATGGTGCAATCTCGGCTCACTGCAACCTTTGCTTACCCGGTTCAAGATATTCTCCTGCCTCAGCCCCCCAAGTAGCTGGGATTATTGGCGTCTGCCACCACATCCAGCTAATTTTTGTATTTTTAGTAGAGACAGGGTTTCACCACATTAGCCAGGCTGGTCTTGAACTCCTGACCTCAGGTGATCTGCCCACCTCGGCCTCCCAAAGTGCTGGGATTACAGGCGTGAGCCACCACGTCCAGCGTAATTTTGGGTTTTTTGTTTGTTTTCGAGATGGAGTCTTGCTCTGTCTCCCAGGCTAGAGTGCAGTGGCATGATCTCGGCTCACTGCAACCTCCGCCTCCCAAGTTCAAGCAATTCTCCTACCTCAGCCTCCCAGGTAGCTGGGATTATAGGCATGCGCCACCACACCCATCTAATTTTTGTATTTTTAGTAGAGACGGGGTTTCGCCATGTTGGCCAGGCTGGTCTCAAACTCCCGACTTCGGGTAATCCACTCACCTTGGCTTCCCAAAGTGCTGGGATTACAAGCATGAGTCACCATGCCTGGCCAAGAATACTTTAAATATGCTATATATAAGAAAATTAAACATTTCCAGGAAATACTGAATATGGTAGAAAATAAAGTGAACCTTTTGCTGTATTACATTAAAAACTTACATCAGTTACATGGAGAGCAACATTTATTCATTCAAGAAATGTTTAATGATTATCTATCAAGTATGTTTTAATTCTTAACCTTGATATGCTCAGGTATTCTCTTCTATTCTTTTTTTTTTTCTTTAAGAGACAAGAGATCACTGCCATCCAGGCTAGAATGCAGTGGCGTGATCACAGCTCACTGTAACCTTGAACTCCCAGGCTCAAGCAGTCCTCCCACTCAGCTTCCCATAGCGCTGAGATTACAAGCATGAGCCACTGCACCTGGCCTTCTCTTCTTCTCTTATCCCAACTCAATTTTATGTATACTAATGGATTCTGTCCCAACTCCTTTTTATATAGCTTCATAGAGATTCTGGGGGTCTACAGTAAACACGTGGTAGTTGCTTGGAATTAAAGAAAACATAATTACCAAAAAAGAAAAAAAGATTTTTTAACAACAAACTAGCTACCAAGTGGTCATTCTACATAATAATCATCATTAAACCTCAGTGTAATGAAGAAATTGTTTCCCTACAAAAACATCTAAGTTCAACAACACAAAAATGAAGTGAAGGCCGGGCGCAACGGCTCACACCTGTAATCCCAGCACTTTGGGATGCCAAGGTGGGCAGAAAACTTGTGGTCAGAGTTCGAAACCAGCCTAGCCAACATGGTGAAACAACGTCTCTACCAAAAAAATACAAAAAAAATTAGCTGGGCGTGGTGGCATGAGCCTGTAGTTCCAGCTACTTGAGAGGCTAAGGCAGCAGAATTGCTTGAATCCAGGAGGTAGAGGTTCCAGTGAGCCAAGATCGTGCCACTGCACTCCAGTCTGGGCGAAAGAGTGAGACCTTGTCTCAAAAAAAAAAAAAGAAGTGAAAGGTAATTAAAAAAGAACTTACGAAGGAAGGTCTTTGGCAGCTCTCAAGCCCCAGCCTTTCTTTTCTGTGAGTATGACTTCCACATCTGCATGCTGTTTTCTCTGAAACCGTCTATTGGAACAATAATCCCCATTTGGACACCGAGAAGAACTGAAATGAGAAAAGGAGGAAATTTAATTCTTTAAAGCAGCAAAAGAACCAAAGTAACTTTGAAAAAATTTGTTAGTATAACTACATATATACATACTTTTATGGTATAATTAGCATATGTATGACTAACCCCCAACTAAACCTTCCTTTCCTTCCATCACAAAGGGATTCCTTAGAACTGAGTATCTACATTGTTACTTAAACAGATCATACCCACAATACAGCCTTGATATCTGGTCATCACAGAAATATCTACCACTCCCTAGGTGTCTAGAATACATTTTCAGGCTGCATGTAACCTTTCAGTACATTGACAACTCTGCAGAACTTATATTCTGTAAGTGCACCTTCCCTTCCTTCTAATCACTTTTAATTTTATTTTTTGAATGCAGCTAACTACTTGATCTACAACTGAGAAAATCTAAAGTCATTATTAAACATATCCTTGTTCAGAGTAAACAGAATAACATGGCACAGCTCTTCTCCCATGGATCCTAGAGTAAAAATGATAAAATCAAACACTGATTGACTTCTTAATATGTGATAGATATAAAGGTTTTTAAAGATGATTAAAACTACACCAGAGGGGGCTGAGTACGGTGGTTCACACCTGTAATCCCAGCACTTTGGGAGGCCGAGGCAGGTGGATCACTTGCGGTCAGGAATTCAAGACCACCCTCGCCAACATAGTGAAATCCTGTGTCTCTGAAAAATACAAAAATTAGCTGGGCATGATGGTGCACGCCTGTAATCCCAGCTACTTGGGAGGCTGAGGCAGGAGAATTGCTTGAACCCAGGAGGCAGAGGTTGTAGTGAGTCAAGATTGCACCACTGCGCTCTAGCCTGGGGGACAGAGGGAGACTGTCTCAAAAAAAAAAAAAAAAAAAAAAAAAGACCACTAGAGATTACCAATCGTTTTGAATACATTACTATTTATTGCCAACCCAGCAGCAAATAACATTTTTAGCAATGGTCAAAGGATGAAGGATTTGCTCTAGAGTGAGGCAGTATAAAGGAAAGCTTTCAGGAGGGAAGAGAATTTAAGGCAGAATCTCTAATGATACATAGGATATGCATAAAGAAAGCTGGAGATATAACTGTCCCTGCCTGTGTGCAGAAATAGGAAAATAATCCCTGTTTGGACAAAGGGAAATGAAACAACTAAAGATAACTGATAAGAAAGGTGAGTTGCTGGAGGATGAAAACACAGGCTGATGATATGCTACCAAGGGCTCTGAATACAAGGCTAAGTTTGAACCTAATCATGAGAAGAACCGAGAACTACTAAAAGCTTAAGTGTGTGAATAATATGAAGAAATATTTTTCTTCATGTATGCTTCACAAGGTTGGCAGGAAAACCCAGAAGAATGACTAGGGCAACAATATGAAGTGAGAATAATGCTAATTCTATGTCTTCTCTTCTTACATCTGTACTGTCATCTCTCTCTCTAGTTTGGATAAAAGAATACCAAAAATCCTTTCTCTTTATTTTTTCAAGGTATATATATTTAGTTTTGCAACACTATAACATGAGCAAAACCAAAAACTGAGCTTTGGGAAAAAAACACTTCACTAACATCAAAAATAAGGTATACTCTTTCCATGTTAAAGACAAGAAGATATTTTTCATCAATCAGATTGGTTAAAAAAATTTTTTTGAGACAAGGTCTCGCTCTGTCACCCAGGCTGGAGTACAGCGGAGTGACAGCTCACTGCAACCTCCACCTCCTGGGTTCAAGTGCTTCTCCTGCCTCAGCCTCCAGAGTAGCTGGGATTACAGGTGTGTGTCATCATGCCTGGCTAATTTTTGTATTTTTTAGTAGAGATGCGGTTTCACCATGTTGGCCAGGCTGATCCTGAACTCCTGGCCTCAAGTGATCTGCCCGCCTCAGCCTCCCAAATAGCTGGGATTACAGGCATGAGCCACTATGCCTGGCCAAAATTAAATTTTTTAATGTAAAGATACTTACTATTTATAAGAACAATACACAAGCAAATGTCTGTCAAC
This sequence comes from Pongo pygmaeus, assembly GCF_028885625.2. Lineage (NCBI taxonomy): Eukaryota > Metazoa > Chordata > Mammalia > Primates > Hominidae > Pongo > Pongo pygmaeus. The sequence continues at coordinate 106,522,449 of NC_085930.1, read as the reverse complement.
AGAATAATTACCGGCTAACTATGAATAGAATACATAATGCAGTCAAGAGAAAGATTTAGGCAGGTCTGTACACAGAGCTCTGATTAGGTCTGATTAGCAAATCCAAGCAAGCATATAGAATAAGATTTTATCTGTATACATAAAAAGAGGAAAACATCTACCTATGCTAGCACAGGCATTAATCTACCTATGCTAGCACAGGCATTAAAAGTTTTCTGGAAAAATGACAAACAATGGGACTGATGTTTGGGAGAAGACATTCACTTTATGCATTTCTGAAATGTTAGGGTTTTATTTCACTTTATAGTGAAAGCTAAAAAATACCAACATTTACCTCTAGGACATAAATATTATAAAAGATAAAAAAGTACTGAATAGAAATTAATATTATAGGACTACTTTACAGAGCACTTAAAACATGGTGGGTACTGTAATCTAATGCATAATGCAAGGGATATTTGTTTCCCTATTAATATCTGTTTTCTACTATACATCAAAGTGTCTACTATACTTTTTTGCTTATAGTCACCCATAGGTAGGAGAAAGGTTAAATTTTATTCTTCATTGATAATTCAATATTTAGAGACATTTAATAGAAGTGTTGAGCAAAAGCCGAGTATTCTAATTTACTTACCATTCAATCATGAGAAGACGATTAAGACAATCTTCCCCACATGCTATTTCACCTTGAGCTCTTTCATCTTTAGAAAGAGGTGTACACTCACACTGCATTCGCTTAATATCTCGATGAGATTTATTCTTCTTTCTATTGGGTAAAATTTCATAAAAACTGATTAAATAAATTTCCTGGTAAAGAGATAACATATGTAATCAAATATGTGCCAAATCTCATTAGATTCTTTTGGGTTTTTTTAAACAGGGTCTTGTTCTGTCACCCAGGCCAGGGTGCAGTGATGCGATCATGGCTCACTGCAGCCTCAACCTCCTGGATTCAAATGACCCTCCCACTTCCACCTCCTGAATAGCTGGGACCACAGCTCATGGCACCACGCTTGGTTTTTGTTGTTGTTGTTTTTTGTTTTTGTTTTTTAATATTCTGTAGAGACAGGGTTTCTCTATGTTACTCAGGCTGGTCTTGAACTCCTGGGCTCAAGAAATTCCCCTGCCTCCACTTCCCAAAGTGCTGCAATCGCAGGCATGATCCACTACGCCTGGCTAGATTCACATTTAATGATTCCTGTAAGTCAACCATTCAAAATAAAACATCTAATTATTAGTACTTGTGAGATTGAAAATCCTAAGACCTGCGTTACCAAAAAAAAAAACATGAGAAAGGCAACCTTAACCTTGGCAAATGGGGAAGATGAGATGAGTTCAAAACTAATCATTCTGGAACTCAGCCCTTATTTCCTAGTCCGGGTCAGCTAAGCCTTGGATTCTGAACAGTTTCAAGCGTTAAAGTCATACCAGGTTCTAGGAAAAATAGGAAAACTCACGCATTTCAAATAGTGACACAGCTGGTTAAAGTTAAGTTTAAGAATCAGACTTCATGGATGAGCAAATAATAGTTGAGATATAAGATTGAGGGAGAAAAGGGGTTTCTAAAAAAATAAGAGTGAGTTCTAACTCAATCCAATATTTTAGAGAATCTTTCAGTAACACCACATTTGCATAAATTTTGTTTAAAAGCAGATTGAATTTTTTAAATGAAGTGTAATTACAGAATAATCAGGTAAATGTTTAAGACGGCTCAACTTTCTCCGTGCAGACAGATTTATTTTGGAGAAGAACATAAACTGCTAAAATTTGACTGGGTTCATAATAAGCCACGCCAGAGTGTGCAAAGCAAAAGTGAAAATGTGATTATTTATTGGCCTTTTTGCTGATGAACTAGTCTTTTACCCTGGTCTAAAAACAAAACAAAACAAAACAAAACAACCAACCAAAGATGGTCAAAAAAGATCTGTTAAGATATGTTTAAGATTGGGGAACTATAAGAACTATAACTCACTCTTTGACTATCAAACAGGAAACAGCATAGCTGCTCTAAACGGTTATCTAATCTCCTATCTCTAATCTGCTTTGATCTTCAACATATGTTCTATTCTAGTGCCAATTTTATGAAGTGCCTAAAGAGTGTTATGATAGTTTTAACTAAGTTTAGGTGAAAAGAATGATTCCTCTTGATTAAAAACACAATTCGTTAATGAGTATATGAATATGCTTAGCCTGAAGATGACTAAACAAAATTATCTATTTAGAAGTACTTAGCTACAATTTTGAAGAATCAGCAGCAGCTTTATTTTGTATTGCTCTAGAAGGCTGGAATAGGACGAATGGGCATAGACTTTGGCAGGTAAGCCCTTCTCCATTAAACATAAGAAAAATTTTTTCATTATATTCATACTATTTTTTATAAGAGTTTGTCTTCTTAGTGGCTCCTAAATGCCTAGCATATAACAGGCACTTCAAAATTTTGAATATATAGGCCAGGCGTGGTAGCTCACGCCTGTAATCCCAGTACTTTGGGAGGCCGAGACGGGCGGATCACCTGAGGTCAGGAGTTCAAGACCAGCCTGGCCAACATGGTGAAACCCATCTCTACTAAAAATACAAAAATTAGCTGGGCATGGTGGCACCCGGCAGAGGTTGCAGTGAGCTGAGATCACGCCACTGCACTCCACCCTGGGAGACAAAGTGAGACTCTGTCTCAAAAAAAAAAAAAAAAGTTAAATATATATAAATCCTTCCCACTGCAAAGTGGTGGAAGCCCTCTTATGCCTCCACTAACCAAATCTATGTGCACAGTTTTATATATATATATCTGATTCTCAATGCTAAAGAAAAGTCAGAGAACTGGACTGATTAGTTTTATTTATATTCTTTTACAAAGATCTTATAAGTTCCATTAGTCTACTCACACAATTCCTAAAGGGTACTACTTAAAATACTGAATATTTTAAATGTAAACCTAATTTATAACTAGATATAAATGAAAATAGCTGTAAAAGGCTCTCTGTTAAACGGTTATTTTGTAATAGAAAAAAATTTCTGGTAGGACCTACCTTTAAAATTAAGTCTTTTACCTTACACACAGTGGAAAATTTGATTTAATAACATTTTGATCCTTAAAGGTACAATGGCTAGGTTGATTCTCAACTGGCAGGAAAACTTCCAAAAAAGGAGAGTAAGGGGGCAGGATACTTTTTATTTTGGTTTTTTAAGCACAATCAATATACATTTACATCAGGAAAATGAGAAAATTATCAAGGAGGGGTTAAAGTTAAAACAGACTGAGAAGCCCTGCTCTAGAGGACTATGTTTTCATTACTCTTATTCTCATTATAATTTGTTTCATGTTAGGGATTTTTTGATAAACCACTTTATCATTTCTAAAATATTTATTACACTATTGCCAGATTTAATCTATTAACAATAGTCTAAAAAAAAAAAATGAGAGGAGAAAATTATGTTCTAGTCTAGTTCTAACTTTTTAAGTACCTGATATGGTTTGGCTGTTTCCCCACCCAAACTCAACTTGAATTGTATCTCCCAGAATTCCCACGTGTTGTGGGAGGGTCCCAGGAGGAGGTAACTGAATCATGGGGCCAGCCTTTCTCGTGTTATTCTTGTGATGGTGAATAAGTCACACAAGATCTGATGGGTTTATCAAGGGTTTTCACTTTTGCTTCTTCCTCCTTTTCTCTTGCCACCACCATGTAAGAAGTGCCTTTTGCCTCCTGCCACAATTCTGAGGCCTCCCCAGCCATGTGGAACTGCAAGTCCAATTAAACCTCTTTTTCTTCCCAGTCTCAGGTATGTCTTTATCAGCAGCATGAAAACGGACTAATACAGTACCTAAAGATACTTCATTCTGCACATTTTTTAAAATAAAATCCAAACTAACCACTTTTTTCTTCTCTAAGTACAGATTATTTTGCTGGGGTTTTATTCTATTTTTTTGGTCAGACTTTCACATGTAAAAGGAATTACAGAAATACTGGGCTAGCCTAAGTTATACTTTGAAAACCAAATAAGTAATGAAAGAAAAAAATAGACATCTCCTTTCCTGGGGGTGGAAGGGGCGGGGAATGGGGAAAGGAATCTATACTATCAAATCTAAATAGGTAAAAACACTTTTTTAGGCTTTTATAGTTATTTTATCCCACAACTCTTTCATGTGTTTTATCTCATACAGTCTGAATTGTTTAAAGGCTTTTTCTAACAACAAAAAAAAGAGTTAAAATTTGTCAAACAAGTATTAATTAGACTTACCTTTCTGTTAAATAAACATTTTCTTCAATAAGATCAAAGTAACAAGGCATTTTCCCTTGCTTGGCACATTCCTTCCATCGCTGTGGGTCCCTGAAGTCATCCATGACACAGGAGGGCCCAACCAGTGCTGAGCCTGGGGGCACTGATGTCTCTCCCTGCTCTACCTCTACTCTAACTTTCTTTCTGTCCTGAAGCTCACCATCACTTTCAGAATCACTCTCTATTTCCTGCCTTCTTTTTTTAAGAGGCCCTCTATCTTTGATATCATTTTTTTCTAAGTTTTTTGAAAAATCTTTCTTTTCATTCACAGCTAAAGTGTCCTTAATGGAATTGCTGCTTATTTCAGGTGCTTGCACTGACCCCTTATCTTTCTGAAGGGATAGAAGAAATTTATTGGACTGGTCTGAAAAATGGGATCCATCCTGTTGATCCCAATTCTCCTCTTCTTCACGATCATCTGTTAGGGAATCTGGTACTTGTCCTTGAGTTCGATCATACACAATCCCAGTTCCAGGAGGTCTACCTGATCTTGGATCCCAGTAACCATTGCCTTGCCAGTAATCACGTGTCCCACCATACTGTTCTGCATTTTGCTGATACTTGTGTCCACCACAAGCTCCATAGCTACTGTCAGGTTGCTGATATGTGGTAGAAGGCTTTTCTTGAGAGAAGTCCCAACCTAAGTTTCTGAGCTCTTCTGATGAGTGCAAGCCATCCACATGTGATATCTCACAAGAGGAAGAAAAACTCAAGTCTGCTTTTCCCAGTCTACTATCTGGCCTGTTTTGGAAAGTGGTCTGTTGCCAAGACTTATTTGGGACATCTTCAAAATCAGAAGAATAAATTGGCAGCTCTTCTTGCTGCCTAGAAGGTATTTTGGCTTTCACGGTTTCCTCTGAATTTGGGTGACCCAGAGGGTCAGATTTCACATCTGTATGACTTGTACTATCAACCCCATCACTCTGAGGATGAGAAAGTTCAGGCAGGTGGTTATCTATTTGTTTTCTACTGGACTGTGTAAAAGAAATTTCCGGATTCTTCTCTATTCCTTTATGAAGGAAAAACTTATCAGTTTGAGGACAGGCTTTACTTGCTATACTTTCAAATTTTTCCTCATACGAATGTCTCCTTGACTCCAATCTCTCATCTTCCCAATGGTCAGAATAGTGTCTATAACTTTGACTGCTCCGAGAAGAACAAGGACTTGTTTCTTCCATGGGCAAAGTAGAATTCTTTGGCACAACCACAACAGACTGGAGACGGTTTCTTGGAATACTGCTATCATCCGAATCTGTATCTTCTGAATCACTTTCATCATTTGAACTTTCAGAAGAGCCAGAATAATCTTCATGAACAGTAGACACAATTTCTGGGGCATGACCACTACTGTCACACTTTAATGCATAAGTTACACCATCACTGTCTTCCATGGTTAAATTCAAATCACAAGAAGAAAATACAACTTCTGAGTCATCAGAAGTATGCACATGTCCTTCTCCTCTTTCATCTAAAGAGATTTCTGGTCTTCCTCTTCTTTCAGGCAATATGGAATTCCCTTCTTCTTGAGCCTCTTGCAAACATTTCCCAGATAACCCATTATTATGCCTGTTCTCCCTGGAAGCAAATCCCTTTCCTGAATCAGGAAGGTCACTACCTACTTCTACTATTGTTTCTTTCCCTGCATGCTTTAAAAACTCTGAACTTTTTTTACTCTTTAGTACTGCATCCAGAACTGGAGATGTGTTCTCTCCGCATTTCAAGAGAGTTAGACTGTCCACCTTTATTCCTGGTGGAAGACTCTGAAGAGATGAAACAATACCTGAACTCCCAATAGGTTGATATAAATCATCAAAATGATTAACAGAAGCTGAACTAGTGCTACCGATGCTCTGCTTATATTCTTCACATGCAAATTTTGAGTGATCTGTCAAATTTCTACTATCACATATAACTGTTTTTGATTCCAAATGCACATTCATAAAGCTATTTGAAGAAATCTTCATAACTGAAGGCTCAATATTTTCAGCTTCGGAGTTACACAAAGAAGGGTTGCTATCGTTCGAAGTACAGTATATGTCTGAATCTTTGGTTTTGCAGCAAGAAACCCTCGTATCAACTGGTTCTTTAACTACTGTTTTGGAATAATCCATAGTCATAACTGGCAAAGATATGAGTTTATCTTGGTGTGGTGACACCAGAGGTTCTGTTTCTCTAAATGGGCTTTCTGACTTCTTATGCAGCATACATGTATCATCCAAGTCTTTTTCTTTGCATCTACTAATATTCTGAAATCCATTTGATGAAAGCATGCATGCTTTGACCAAAGGGGATAACTCCGATCCAGTCACACTATCATCAGAAGTCATTAAAACAGCATCAGTTTTAGAAGTGCAAAATGTTGCCAAATCAGATTCTGCCCCAGGAGATCCATTTATATTTAATTCTATGGGACAAAAACTTCTTAACTGATCATTCTTCACTTTAGATAAAGAGTCTAATTCCTTAATACTATCATGGCTATCATGTGTTATAAATTCAGACTTAAAAATAGGCAATTCATCTAGCTTTTTTAAAGTAGGTGAATCATTTAATCGATTTGATGGAGCTGGAGACCCAGCCTTTTCTCTTTCAGGATTTTTATTAATCATTCTTAATTCACTACCTTTTGAACAAGGTGTCTGTAAACCAAAAGAATGAGACTGTTTGATTTCTTCATTTAATTCTGTACAACAGAAAGAATTTTTAAATTTATCAGACTTGGGTATAGGTTTTGAAAGGGTAGATTTATAACGGGAAGCACTACTGTCGTGCTTAGAATATGATGACCCTCGTCGGAATCCCAGTTCATTAGGGGGAGAACAACATCTTTTAATTGCTTCATTTTCTGAAGTCCTTTTAGATTCTCTTTCTAGTTTTGAAGAATACTTGCCTCTTCTTTCCATCTCTAAGTAAGAGGTCTCAGTTTTACAGTCCCGATCAGATTTAGAATAGGATGATGTCCTTAGGTCTCTGTAAGAAGAGGAATGAGACGAGGTACGCCTTGAGTATGTCTTCTTATACTCTTCTTCTGAGTCAGAACTCTCTCGTGCTCTGTTATCTGTGTATGGCCGAGAATAGCGTGTCCTCTCTCGATAAGGGGAGCTCCTATGGTAGCGACGATCAGAGTCATAATAATGAGATCGTTCTGACCTGGAATAGGATAAATTAGTTCTAGAGCCTCTCTCAGACCTAGAATGAGATCTGCTCCGCCGTCGCTCTCTTTCTGATCTACATCGGGAAGATACATACCGAGTATCTCTTTCAAGTTTTGAATAGCTAAAATATTTATCATCTCTGTCTGTTTTAGATCGTGAAGATTTCCCTAGATCCTCACTTTTTAAAGGTGCTGAGCTCTTTTTAAAATCTCTTTCCTTTTCAATGCTTGCTGAAAATTTTAAATCATGTGATCTTTGACTTGAAGAAGTCCGTACAGAATCTTCATCAGATTCTGAACCAAGAAAGATGCCTTCAGATTGTGAGGATTTCTTCTTAGAACCTGTTTTTTTACAGCTCAGACTAATCTTAGAACTATCTGGAATTTCTTCAACCTTCCCAATATGGGAATCTTCTTTTTTTGAGGAAATATCTGCTTGCTCATTCAATATTTGAGTTACATGTTCTTCTGAACTATTAGATACAGTGTCCTGCTTAGTATCTGCTTCTGAAGATTCTGGTACAATTATAATTGGTGGTTCTTTCAGAGATCTAACTGCTACATCTACTGGTAAGGGTACTGGTGCTGCCATTAGAACTGTTATTGGTGTATGTGGCAAGGCCACTGGCTCTGTTACTGGTGCTGGTGATGAGAGTGTTGTGGCTTGGGCAGGTGGAGGCGGTGGAGGCGGAGATGAGGGCGGTGAGTCTACAGTTGTTGATTCTGCTATCACTGCTGGTAATGGTGCTGCATGAGTAGGCAGAGATGCTACTGCTGTGGTAGTAGCCAGCAGTGGCCTGGATGTTACATGAAGCAGGTGTTTCTTAAAATGAATTTTGCCCAATTCCACCCTTGACTTTGGTGGGGAAGATTCTTCGGCAGTAGATAAGGTATCACCAATTTCCATTTTCATTTTAGGAGTCGAGTCTACCTGAAGAGGTACAGCTGGAGGGTTTGGAGTATCACTTTGCTTTTCATTGCCAAGTGCAGTAAGAAACCTATTCTGCAAAGTTTTCTTTGTAAGGCTGAAGCTGAATGACACCTTCTGTCGTCCCTGTTCTTCCAAATTAACTTTTGTTTTGGTGCCTTTGGGCAAAAATCGACTAGAAGCAACACCTTTGAACATTGGTCCTTTGATGAAACCTGTTTTCTGCACATTTTCAATCTTTGCCTACAAATGAACAAAATAAGCAATTACTACTACAATAAATAGTTACTTTCAAATGGACTGCACAGTTTAAAATGTTTATTGGAGAAATGAAAAGCCCTTTTTAATAACAAATAGTATGAATTTCACTAAGCTATATATATCTTTATTATGAAAATTTTCAAACACAGTCAAAAGTATAGAAAATGGTATAATAAATCCCTAAGTATCCACTCTGAGCTTCAACAATTACCTATTTTCCCTATTCTTACTTTCTCTTACATAAATAACTTTTCAGTTTTATAACTATTTTCCAGGTAGCATTTTTTAAAAAGAATTTTTTAAAAACCTGACATATGTTTGAAAGACATTTGTATGAAGGGCAATATCTAACATCTCAGTACTCAATATGGTTTGTTCTTGTGTTCTATCAGAGATGAAAAATCAGAGGTCATCAAGACCAGTGGTCTCCTGGCATCACATTGAGTGCACAGTAAAAATACTCATCTGGGTCGAGCACAGTGGTTCACACCTGTAATCCCAGCACCTTGGGAGGCCGAGGCGGGAGGATCACTTGAGGTCAGGAGTTCGAGACCAGCCTGGCCAACATAATGAAAACCCATCTCTACTAAAAATACAAAAATTAGCAGGGTGTGGCAGCATGCACCTGCAACCCCAGCTACTTGGGAGGCTGAGGTGGGAGAATCACTGGAATCCCAGAGGCAGAGGTTGCAGTGAGCCAAGATGGCACCACAGAACTCCAACCTGGGCAACAGAGCGAGACTCTGTCTCAAAAAAATAAAAAATTTAAAAATTAAAAAAAAAATACTCATCTGTGATCCACACTCTAGGAAATATCAGATATCAACTGGAGCTACTGAGCTCTAAGATGAGGAAAGGGTTTGTTTTTCGGGGTATTTTGAGGTTTTTGGTCAAAAAAAAAAAAAAAAAACAAGCATTACATAGGTAATTCTAATCAATGTCCCAGGTTTGGGAAACCACTGATATAGAGGAATTTCCCACCTTACTTGTTTTACAGATGAGGTAACGAAATGAGGACCAGGCCTTCTGCCTTCCTGGAGAGTACTCTGCCTTGGCACACATCACTGTCTCTGCCTGGGCCCCCCACCCTCAAGTAATAATACTGCTGTATGAGCAACAGTTACAAAGTATAAACCTAAGAAGACTACTTTTCTTCCATGTTTGCCAAATCACCAAAGGAAATGGTGAGCTTTGGAAGTTCAAGGCATAATGTAGGTTGTAGAAAGAGCATCAGAAAAATCTACAGCAACAAACTCAATCCTAAATTAAAGATGGTGGTATACTTCCCATATGCAAAATTCTTCTAATTAATGTTCTTTAATCCACTTTGGCTATTTAAGAGAATAACTTCCCTTTAAACACAGTAAAATCTGAAATCAGTTTTCAAAATTACATAGTAGTCATTCAAGTTGGAAAGTAAATACCTTCACATGTATTATCATGGAGCAGTGAATTCCAAATACTTTATTTTTTTGAGACAGAGTCTTGCTCTGTTGCCCAGACTGAAGTGCAGGGGCACCATCTTGGCTCACTGCAACCTCCTCCTCCCCAGTTCAAGCAATTCTCCTGCCTCAGCCTCCTGAGTAGCTGGGACTAAGCCACCATGTCTGGCTAATTTTCTTATTTTTAGTAGAGACGGGGTTTCACCATGTTGTCCAGGCTGGTCTCAAACTCCTGACCTCAAGTGATCCACCTGCCTCAGCTTCCCAAAGTGCTAGGATTACAGGCATGAGCCAAATACTTTTAAGAAACCGAATCCACTTTTCAAGTTAAATCTTAAATGGAAGCTCAATACATAAAAAACAAGTAAAAGATATTTTTAGAACTTCCAACTTTCTCTACCTTTCCTAAATCTCTTGAAGCTCTAAAGTTTAAAAACCATTTTTCTGAGATACACAACATCCCTCACTGGGATAAGTTACCATGGCTCTAAAAACAAAATTAAAAACTACTACTTCATTTCACATTCAAAATGATAGCTACATTTTGAGTGTTTTCAGCTTTTACCCAATTTCTAAAATGTGTTTAGTGGTCCATCTCATAATCATTGAATGACTAGTTAAATTATACTTACCTCGTTTTCTTCTTCTCTATTTCCATTCAGCCAAGAAAACATGCAAAAGAATAAAAAGAAATCATAAATACTTAAAAACGATTAAAATAATAGTTATTTGTATTAAAACTTAGGATACTTACTACCTACAGGTATATTCTATATGGATTGTCCATTCCTTCAGACTCAGTTACATTTAGTTTAACAAATATTTACTCAAGATAGTGCCACATACTATGCTAAGGGCTGAAGACCAAATTTGAATAAAGCAGCATCCCTGCCCTCAAAAAGCTCAGCTTCCAGTAAGTTACAAAAAAAGAAATTTGTAACAAAAGTAATTCCAACATAATGGAGTAAATATAAGAATAGAAATATATATAGTGAGGCAGCAAAGAGGACGATAAGCAACTCAGTTTAGTGGGAAAACAGGAATGCAAAGAATTTTTCCTGCCCAGGTGTGGTGGCTCACACCTGTAATCCCAGCACTTTGGGAGGCTGGGGCTGGCTGATGGCTTGAGCCCAGGAGATTGAGACTAGACTGGGCAACATGGTGAAACTCTGTCTCTATAAAAAATACAAAAAAATAGCCAGGCATGGTGGCGTGCACTTATAGTCCCAGCTACCTGGGAGGCTGAGGTGGGAGGATCACCTGAGCCCAGGAGGTCGAGGCTGCAGGTAGCCATGATCACACCACTGCACTCCAGCTGTGGTGATGGCTGTCTTTACAAAAAAAAAAAAATTCCTGAAGAGAGGATTCGTTTTTGAAGAATACATTTGTGAGAAGATCCCAGGCAGAGTCAGAGATTAACACATAAAATAAGGCTGGGCATAGTGGCCCATGCTTGTAATCCCAACATTTTAAGAGGCTAAGTTGGGAGGATCACTTGAGTTCAGGAGTTCGAGACCATCCTGGGTAACATAGCAAATCCTCATCTCTCTTAAAAATAATTTTTAGGCCAGGTGCAGTGGCTCATGCCTGTAATCCCAGCACTTTGGGAGGCCAAGGCAGGCAGATCACCTGAGGTCAGGAGCTCGAGACCAGCCTGGCCAACATGGTGAAACCCCATCTGTACTAAAAATACAAAATTAGCCGAGCATGGTGGTGCGTGCCTGTAATCACAGCTACTCAGGAGGCTGAGAATCACCTGAACCCGGGAGGTGGAGGTTGCAGTGAGCCAAGGTCGTGCCATTGCACTCCAGCCTGGGCAACAAGAGCAAAACTCCATCTCAAAAAAAAAAAAAAAAAAAAAAAATGAAAAATAATTTTTAAAAGGAAGGCTAAGTTGGGAGGATTGCTTGAGCCTGGGAGACAGAAATTGCACTGAGCCAAGATCATGCCACTGTACTCCAGTCTGAGCAACTGAGTGAAAACCTGTCTCACACACACATACACACACACACACAAAATAACATAGAATAATATGTGTAAAGTATCTATAAACAGTTCAATATTACCTGAATATAAGGTGTAAGGCAGAAAGAAGCCAACAATAAGATGGAGTAGGAGGCAGTGGTCAGGTTTCTCATGAGAAGAATCATATTTCATCTTATGGATCAATGCTTCCCAATCGTTTTTGGTATCTGTTCAACTGTTCCAAAGGCAAGACTATTCCACATTACAGTGCATCTGCTCCATAACACAGTGCGCAGCTCTCTGGGTTATATGCTAACAAAGGTAACCACACTGACTAAGAGAAATCAAAAGCCACAAGTCTAGTGTACACTAGCACACCAAGGCATACTGAGGGACTGTCTACTTGGAGAAAAGGAAGCTACAGAAGGACATGACAGCGAGATTTGTATTTTCAGCTAGTCACTCATTGGGCTATGTGGCAAGACTGGAATACAACAATCTGTTTTCAATGTTCCTGAAAGGAAACATACGAAACCCTTTTCCCCAAATGTAGGCCTAACTTCATCATAATTCATTCCATTCACCAGTGTCTGTGGTAGCCATACGAAACCAAGTAATGACAGGGGGAGAGGGGGCAGTAAGCTGATAATACATGAATGAGATCTGAAGCAGTGCCAAAATTAACCATTTTTTTCTACTCCAAAACCACTAAAAACCTCATAAATATGATGTTAGCACTACTGTACTTCATCAATTCTATGATGTACATTTTGCCCACAGGATGCATGCTATCAATGGTATCATAGTTTTAACTGAAAATTTTTTTCACTTCTCAACGTTCATAAAATAATCATTTTCTTACAATCGATGGCATATTAGAACCTATGGTATATTCAATTTGATTTAAATTAGTACCATTTGAAATTTTTTCAAGAAGACAGAAGGTACCAGGAGATGTCCAACCAAGGCTTATCTGCATAGTATGCACACATACGAAATGCTAGAAATACAAAAGTGACCAGAACACTTTCTTAAGCCTCAGCAGTTCTATTTTGGACAGACAGATGAAAAGAATAATCCTGACAAAATATGATGAAAATAGGCTCAGGTTATATTGTAAATTTGTGGAGCTGGGAGGGAAGGGGGCATAATGAAGGTCCATTTTAGAAATCAAAGAATTGTTTGACAGAAATGACAAGACAGGAGGGGGAAATGTTTAAAAAAGAAAAGAAAAGAAATGACATTTCCCAGAACTTGATAAAATAAAATGTTTATAATAAAAGAATATAAGCACTACCAGAAATTTGGAGGGAAATTTTCTCATCATTAAAAGCATTTAATGTTAATAGATAAAAATCAAATTACAAACAAGCAAAAGAAAAGTCCACAACCCAACTTACCAGAGACAACTACTGTTAACACTTTGATCACAGAGCTTTCTGCACTCATTTGTGCATGCACTTGAGTGTGGTTTTTAAACAGAGATCATTGTTTTTCTTTTTAAAAACACACAAGCCATTCTGTATCTTGCTTCCCTCCCTCATGATAGAGCTGGTGAGCAGACAAGTTGTTTAGATCACAGAAAAAGTATGGAATCACCAAATTAGATTAAGGAAGTGATCTCAAGAGAAGCAGATACAGGCTGGGCGCAGTGGCTCACGCCTGTAATCCCAGCACTTTGGGAGGTCGAGGTGGGCGGATCACCTGAGGTTAGGAGTTCAAGACCAGCCTGCCCAACATGGTGAAACCCCATCTCTACAAAAATACAAAAATTAGCCAGGCATGATGGCAAGTGCCTGTAATCCCAGCTACTTGGGAGGCTGAGGCAGGAGAATCGCTTCAACCCGGGTGGTGGAGGTTACAGTGAGATCACACCATTGCACTCTAGCCTGGGCGACAGAATGAGACTCCGCCTCAAAAAAAAAGAAAAAAGAAAAAATTGGTCTCTACTTTTCTGACGTAATTAGTTGAAAGCCGGGGGAAGAGACAGGGTGAAAGATAAAGAAAATTCAAGCGTTAGGCAACAGAAATGGAAGTAGACTGTAATCCTCAATGTTGCTGCCCAAAGTTGGACATTACCAATTTATAATTGAGCTTATTAGCATACTTATTCTATTTTTGTTGAAGGGATTAAGCCATCAGAGGCAACAACTAGTGAATTAATCCAGCAAGATTGGCGGGACAAGAGGGGTAGAAGGCAAGAAGTTGAGAGAACTGATTTCTCAAAAATATTAAAATAACTGACCTAAAGATCCCTAGATAATAGACAGGGAGTGAAATCTGAAGGAAGCTGATAAACTCAACAGGGTAGGGACAAGATATTGGGGGCTTCAAAGAGTGGATTTGGTGGAAACCAGGAAGAGAGGTAGAAGGGTCAATAAGGTGGAAGAACTGGAAATTATGGTCAGAGTATTATTTTAGGGTTGAAGTACATTTCCAGGAGAGTCTTCTTAAGTAGGAGACCTAGGTACAGCCAGGAAGAGTAGATTGCTGCAGCAATAAGAGGGCAGGACCTTTTTGAAGAAATTAATACAATTGTGAGACCACAATTAACAGCAAGAATTAGCTACAAATGTTTTTAACATAAGAATACTTGTTTTGGTAAATAATATCAAGAGCAAAGAGAGTTTTTGAAGAAAGTTTGATGAAACAAGGGTATAGAAACAAGAAGTTAAGAGTATTAAACCTCCTGTACTCCCTACCATAAAAAATGAGGCATGTGAAAACAAGTATTTAACTCCACAGGATGAGATCATGCTAGAATAGCCTATTTCTTCTTTCAAAAAACTACTACAGAGGAAAAAAAAAAGAATATGTTAGCCAGTTATCTGCCAAAAAAATAGTATAGTGGGCAAATCTGCAGCTTGCTGATGGAATTATATTTAAAGAAACCATATCAAGATGAAGATAAATCTCTATTAGGTCACATGGTATATATAGAAAAAGACTTAGTTAAGAGTTTTAGTCATGGCAAGCTCAAGGAACCAAAGAATGACATGACTTAAAAAAAAAAACCAACCAACCAATCTCTCAGGCTAGGACATTAGAAGTAAGGTTTACAAAGAGAAGCCCGATAAATGAGAGCAATTTGGCCCTATCAAGTGCATTAATAAATATAAACAAGTTGGATAGTAAAGAAATCTATTCTGGATACCATGTCACACAAGAAATGGTTAAAGCTAAATAGAAGTATTTTTATCTACCTTAGAAGAAAAAAGATTTACAGGACCATAGTGGTTTATTTCAAACTATCAGAAAGCTTAGAAGATGAAATAATCTTATTTTGTGCAATTCTGAAAGTCAGAACTGTGACCAACAAATAGAAGTTACAGAATGACAGCTTTTAGCTCATTTTTAGTACATTTTAAATTAATTTTTTTTTTTTTTGAGACAGAGTCTCGCTCTGTCGCCCAGCCTGGAGTGCAGTGGCGTGATCTCGGCTCACTGCAAGCTCCGCCTCCCAGGTTCACGCCATTCTCCTGCCTCAGCCTCCCGAGTAGCTGGGACTACAGGTGCCCACCACCACGCCCGGCTAATTTTTTGCATTTTTAGTAGAGACAGGGTTTCACCGTGTTAGCCAGGGTGGTCTCAATCTCCTGACCTCGTGATCCGCCTGCCTCGGTCTCCCAAAGTGCTGGGATTACAGGCGTGAGCCACTGTGTCTGGCCAAATTAATTTTCTTTATTTGAAAAAGTACTATATGTAGCTGGGGGAAATTTTATAATACAAAGAGATATACAACTAAAAACAAATCACTCTCCCCAGAGCAACTATTGTTAAGTTTGCATATTCTTTTTTTTAATTTATTTATTTTTTGAGATGGAGTCTCGCTCTGTCACCCAGGCTGCAGTACAGTGGCGTGACCTCAGCTCACTGCAACCTCCACCTCCTGGGTTCAAGCAATTCTCCTGCCTCAGCCTCGCGAGTAGCTGGGACTACAGGTGCGAGCCACCATGCCCAGCTAATTTTTGTATTTTTAGTAGAGACAGGGTTTCACCATGCTGGCCAGGCTGGTCTTGAACTCCTGACCTCGTGATCTGCCCACCTCAGCCTCCCAAAGTGCTGGGATTACAGGCGTGAGCCACTATGCCTGGCCTAGTTTGCATATTCTTATTTCTAAAACTTTGTGTGCATATATGAACATACACATATCTTTTCTTTTTTTTTGTTTGAGACAGGATCTCATTCTATCTTCCAGGCTGGAGTCCAGTGGCGCAATCTTGGCTCACTGATGCCTCAAACTTCCAAACTCAAGTGATTTTTCTGCTTCAGCCTCCTGAGTAGCTGGGACTACAGGTGTGAGCCACCGCACCGGGCTAATATTTTTTGAGACAAAGTCTACTACAAAACTACAAAAATCAGCCAGGTGTGGTGGTACATGCCTATAGTCGCAGCTACTTGGAAGGCTGAGGCAGGAGGATCTCTTGAGCCCAGGAGGTGGAAGTTACAGTGAGCAGAGATTGTGCCACTACACTCCAGCCTAGAAGATAGAGGGAGACTCTGTCTCAAAAACAAAACTAGATGTGTCACTGTACAGGATACTTAAGTTTCCTTGACATCAAAAATGTTTAAGAATCTGGATAAGAACTTAACTAAGATAAGACAAAGAATATTCCTGTCCTCAAGGTGGACAGCCAAAAGTGAGGTCCTAGGTCTCACTCCAGACCTTCTACTGAATTTCGTAACTACAAATCAGAAATAGATTTTTACTTTATCTTGATTTTAATAAGCAAAGACTTCAAAAATTCACTCCTACCTAAAGATTTCTTACTAAAACTAAAATACAGTGTTTCTTACACTTGAGTGTAGTAGAGGCCTCATTTAAAGAAAAAAACTGTCGGACATATAAGAATAGATCACAGTTCAAGAATTCTGACAGAAAACAAAAATTAGCCTATTAAAATTTATTTCATTTGAGAACTGTCATTGCAGAGAATTTTAAACTTAAAACTTGTCAAAATAATTTTTAAGGTCTGTAGGTTAGAAAATAATATTGTATCAATGTTAATTTCCTGAATTTGATCACTGTAACCTTGTTTTTAGGAAATACACATTTGAGGATATAGGAGTAAAGAGGCATTGTGTCTGCAAATTTCCAGCATTCCAGGAAAAAAGTAATGATGTGTAAATATATGTATATAAAGAAAGAATGACAAAACAAATGTGGTAAAATGTTCTTATCTTGGGAATCTGGGTGAAGGGTATATAGGAAATCTCTGTGTTTTAAAAAATATACTGTAATATATATTTTTTGTAGAGACAGGAGTCTATGTGGTCCAGGTTGGTCTCAAACTCCTGAGCTCAAGCGATCTTCCCGCCTTAGCCTCCCAAAGTGCTGGGATTACAGGCATGAGCAACTGTACCCAGTGGAAATCTCTATTTTTTAAACCATTCTGTAATTATTTTTTAAACTTAAAGATAATCAAATATGAAAAGCTGTTAAAAATTCTCACAGAATCCCCAACCCTTAAGAATATGTGGGCCAGACGTGGTGGTTCACTTTGGGAGGTCATGGCAGGCAGATCACATGAGTCCAGGAGTTGGAGACCAGCCTGGCCAACATGGTGAAACCCCATCTCTACTAAAAATACAAAAATTAGCCAGGCGTGGTGGCACATGCCTATAATCCCAGCTACTCAGGAGGCTGAGCCATGAGAATCGCTTGAACCCAGGAGGCAGAGGTTGCAGTGAGCCAACATCACGCCACTGCACTCCAGCGCCACAGAGTGAGAACCTGTCTCAAAAAAAAGAGTATGTGGACCCTTGGAAATCCTAGAGCCTCAGCTGGAAAAACATTACCTCAAATCTTCCTAAATTTATATTCTGATAAGCACTGATAAAAAATAAGCTACATAAAAACTAGACTCTGGAGTATGAGATTACAGGGGTAACGATACTGTGAAGAGAAAACTCAAAGACAGGAAAACTGATAACAAAAGAAAGGAAGCCACCAATTACAAACCAAAGAGTATTTCATAATATTGCTTTTAACATATCCTAGCCCAGAGGTAGGATAGCAGCACCCTTAACTTCCTAGAAGAAAGGTGCTTGTTGTCCCCTGCCCAAAGCAAGACAGAAACAGAAATATTGTCAGGGAACTCTTCTCAATTACTAAGTGATTACCTTCACCATTAGGAAACCAGGAATTTCAGTGCTCCTGCTGCCCCATCCTACACTATACCTCATGTTTTGCTTTAATTTTAGGTTTCTAAATCCTTGATCTGCTTCCCAGCAAGTACAGGTGGAAACATCTGTTGTGGGGGGAAAAAGTTTGGAATGAATGAGTTAAAGTCATGCATGTTTTGACATTTACACATTTAAGCACCTATGGAGTTATATATTCAAGAGTTAAACTTCCTCCAATCTTCAGTGATCTAGAAATATGCATCAGGCAGAAGTATTCAAAATTAAAACTTTTATCACAAAAGGTCACATCTACCTAGCTCTCTGCTTGGACTATGGTCATACACATTTGCAAACCTCTTCTAAACACACTGAGCCAATCCTTCTGTAGGCTAGAGTTTTGGTAGGGAATGGATGTCCTAGCTAACTACCAAGAGTGAGCTGGGCTTACGGCAAATGTGAAAACTGCATCAAAACATATCTCAGTAGCACACAACCATGCTGATGGACTCCTCAATGACCTTTTTTTTTTTTTTTTTTTTGACACAGAGTCTCACTCTGGTGCCCACACTGGAGTGCAGTGGCACGATCTTGGCTCACTGCAATCTCCGCTTCCCAAGCGATTCTCCTCCTTCAGCCGCTGGAGTAGCTGGGATTATAGGCATGTGCCACCACGCATGGCTGATTTTTGTATTTTTAGTAGAGACAGGGTTTCACCATGTTGGCCAGGCTGGTCTCGAATTCCTGACCTCTAGTGATCAACCCACCTCGGTCTCCCAAAGTGCTGGGATTATAGGTGTAAGCCACCACATCCGGCCTGAATGACATTTTAGAAAGGCAGCACTTAAATATCACTTCTCATATCAATCAGAGGCTATTTGTTCAATAATTATTTAAGGATCCACCTTGTAAAGGCAGTGCTAGGCCTGTAAAGGCAAAATGTCAGTTCACAGTCTCTACCCCACCAGGAATTTCATACTTACTTGAAGTAACATGGCACAGAGGTACATCAAATAACTATAATACAAGGTAACAAATAATAATTGCCATGAGTAGAAAAGCCAGTAAGGTGCTTTCTTTTAAGCTTCACTTTTGGGCTCACCTGGTCTCAATTTTTCTGATTCTCTATGAAAACACACCTTTAGTATTTATTACTTTGCTTGTTAGGGTGGCTTTTTAAATTTGAGACAGGACCTGGCTGTCACCCAGGCTGGAGGCAGTGGCACAATCTTGGCTCACTGCAACCTCTGCCTCCCGGGCTCAAGTTATCCTCCCACTTCAGCCTCCTGAGTAGCTGGGACTAGAGGCACACGCCACTTACGTCCAGCTAATTTTTATATTTTTTGTAGAGACAGGGTTTCACCATGTTGCCCAGGCTGGTCTCAGACGTCCTAAGCTCAAACAATCTGTCCGCCTTGGCCTCCCAAGTGTTGGGATTACAGGCATGAGCCAGTACAGGCACGCCTGGCCTAGGGGTGGCAATTTAATACAGAAAAAAAATCAAACTTTGATACCTAGGTCAGAATCCTATCCCTGCCATTTACTAACTCTATGGCTTGTGCCACTCTGTTCCCTTACTCTCCCAGATGCCTATTTCACACATTCCCCTACCCCAAATCTCTATCACCATGATCTCCATGACCACTCTCAATTGATGATCCCACCACTTTGCTCAGTGTCCTATCCTCTCGCCTCAAGGACTTCCATTTTCTATTTATTTCCTCTCCTCTACCATCAGTCTCTCTCTCTCTCCTCTCTATTCATTCTCATTAGCCAAACAGCTTTTAATAAGCTACGAGACCAGCATCTTAAAGCTAGTGATCAATTTCTTTCCTAGGGTTTCACAGACCACATTCTTCAGTTTTTCCTCCTCCCCTCACTGCTACTCCTCCTTAATCTCATTTGTTGGCTCCTCCCACCCATCCAGCTAATAGGGACTTCCTTTTTGGGTACTACTTGGATACCTCCTATTTATCTCAAATATAGCATGGTCAAAATTGAACTGATGACGATTATCCCATATACCTAAT
Organism: Pongo pygmaeus; assembly: GCF_028885625.2. NCBI lineage: Eukaryota > Metazoa > Chordata > Mammalia > Primates > Hominidae > Pongo > Pongo pygmaeus. Next base: position 106,502,271 of record NC_085930.1, on the reverse strand, counting down.
TCAGTCCTCCCCCAAGTCGTTCCTATGACAGTAATACTACCATCTACCCAACTGCTCAGATCAAACCTCATTTGTCCTTAATTTTTCTCTCTCCACTCACAGCCCACTCCACATACCTGCTTATCTTCTTTCTGACCTTACCTCTTTCCATAGTCCCTCCTCTTCATTCTCTAGGTTTTAGCCACATTAGCCTTCTCTCTGTCCCTCATACATTCCAAGATAATTTCTGGCTCACAGCCCTTTCACCTGCTGTTCCTTCTTGGAATACCATTCCCTCCAGATCTTCACCAGACTGCTGCTTCTCGATAATAAAATGACACCTCACACAGCCATAAAAATGAATGAAATCATGTCCTTTGCAGCAACATGTATGGAGCTGGAGGCCATTATCCTTAGTGAACTAACTCAGAAACAAAAGACCAAATACTAAATGTTCTCACTTGTAAGTGGGAGCTAAACAATGGGTACACATGGACATAAAGAAGGAAATAATTAACACTTGGGGCTCCAAAAGATGGGGCAGTGGGTTGAAAAATTACCTAATGGGGGCCAGGGGCCGTGGCTCACGCTTGTAATCCCAGCACTTTGGGAGGCGAAGATAGGTGGATCACCTGAGGTCAGGAGTTCCAGACCAGCCTGACCAACATGCCAAAACCCTGTCTCTACCAAAAATACAAAAATTAGCTGGGCATGATGGCGGGTGCCTGTAATCCCACCTACTTGGGAGGCTGAGGCAGAAGAATCACTTGAACCCGGGAGGCAGAGGTTGCAGTGAGCCGAGATGACGCCACTGCACTCCAGCCTGGGCAACAGAGCAAGAACCTATCTAAAAAAAAATAATAATAATAAGATTACCCAGTGAGTACAATGTTCACTACTATTTGGGTAATGGGCACACTAGAAGCCCAATCCCCACCAACATGCAACATACACGTGTAACAAACATGCACATGTACCCCTTGAATCTAAAATAATTTTTTTAAAAAGATGACACCTCAAATGTTATTTCCTTTGAGATTCTCCCATCATGCTATATTATAGTACCTTATTTTATTCCTAGCATTTATTATTATTATTACTATTTTATTTATTTATTTATTTATTTATTTTTGAGATGGGGTCTCACTGTCGCCAGGCTGGATTGCAGTAGCGTGATCTCGACTCACTGCAAACTCTACTTACTGGGTTCAAGCAATTCTCCTGCCTCAGCCTCCCGAGTAGCTGAGACTACAGGCACACACCACCACACCCACTAATTTTTGTATTTTTAGTACAGACGGGGTTTCACCATGTTGGCCAGGATGGTCTCGATCTCTTGACCTTGTGATCCACCCACCTCAGCCACCCAAAGTGCTGGGATTATAGGTGTGAGCCACCATGCCCAGCCCTCCTAGCATTTATTACTATGAGAGTTGGCTGTTTATTTTTTATTTATAAATATTTTATGTAATGCCCATTTCCTCCCACTAGAATACAAGCTTCTTTAGGACAGAGATTTGCTTTTATCTTGATTATAGCTGCATTTAACTGCCAAAAACACCACTTAGAAGATAGGGAGCACTCAATAAATATCTGACATTATTATCACTTTTTCTTTTTTTCTGAGACAGAATCTTACTGTCGCCCAGGCTGGAGTGCAATAGTGCGATCTTGGCTCACTGCAACCTCTGCCTCCCAGGTTCAAGCAATTCTCCTGCCTCATCCTCCCAAGTAACTGAGATTACAAGCACCTGCCACCACACCCAGCTAATTTTATTTTTTTTTTAGTAGAGACGGGGTTTTACCAAGTTGACCAGGCTGGTCTCGAACTCCTGACCTCAGGTGATCCACCCACCTCAGTCTCCCAAAGTACTGGGATTACAGTATTATCACTTTCTTTCTTTTTTTTTTTTTTTTTTTGAGACGGAGTCTCGCTCTGTCGCCCAGGCTGGAGTGCAGTGGCGCAATCTCAGCTCACTGCAAGCTCCACCTCCCGGGTTCACGCCATTCTCCTGCCTCAGCCTCCCGAGTAGCTGGGACTACGGGCACCCGCCGCCACGCCCGGCTAATTTTTTTGTATTTTCAGTAGAGACGGGGTTTCACCATGTTAGCCAGGATGGTCTTGATCTCCTGACCTCGTGATCCACCCGCCTTGGCCTTCCAAAGTGCTGGGATTACAGGCGTGAGCCACCGCGCCCGGCCCACTTTCTTTTTTTTGAAACCAAGTCTCACTCTGTGGCCCAGGGTGGAGTACAGTGGCACGATCTCAGCTCACTGCAACCTCCACCTCCTGGGTTCAAGCGAATCTCCTGCCTCAGCCTCCCATGTATAGCTGGGATTACAGGTGTTAGCCACCATGCCTGGCTAATATTATTATTATTATTATTATATTTTGAGATGAAATTTCACTCTTGTTGCCCAGGCTGAAGTGCAATGGCGCGATCTCGGCTCACCACAACCTCCGCCTCCCAGGTTCAAGTGATTCTCCTGCCTCAGCCTCCCGACTAGCTGGGATTACAGGCATGTACCATCAAGCCCGGCTAATTTTGTATTTTTAGTAGAGATGAGGTTTCTCCATGTTGGTCAGGCTGATCTTGAACTCCCAAACTCTGGTGATTCACCCACCTTGGCCTCCCAAAGTGCTAGGATTACAGGCGTGAGCCACCGCGCCCAGCCAAGCCTGGCTAATTTTCGTATTTTTAGTAGAGACGGGGTTTCACCATGTTGGCCAGGCTGGTCTCAAATTCCTGGTCTCAAGTGATCTGCCCACCTCGGCCTCCCAAAGTGCTGGGATTATCATTTTCCTACCTAGTTAAGCTGCTTTTACACTACTCTCCAGAAGGAATCTCAATAGCTATGGTGGTCTCTTTTAAGTTCAAATCTAGATCAGTCTTGTTCAACATCTTTCTTTCTTTTCTTTTTTTGACAGGGTCTTGCTCTGTTACCCACTGTCACCCAGAGTCTAGGCTGGAGTGCAGTGGCACAATCATAGCTCATTGCAGCCTCGAACTCCTGGGTTCAAGCGATCCTCCCTCCCAAGTCTCCTCAGCTGGCTAATTTTTTTAAACTTTTTATAGAGACGGGCTCACTCATCTTGCCCAAGCTCTCAAATTATTTTTCGTATTGCTCTTGTTTCACCACCTTCCTCCCTCTCAGCCTCCACACCACACACATACCACATCACCCCCATATCTACCTTAATCCACTCAGGGACCATTAAAGCCTTTCCTTCCTTTGATAATTATCTGAATGTCTACTAGGTGGTACTCAGCACTATTATGCCTTTTCCTATCCTTTTCTTACCTTTCCAGATACTACTACTAAACTCAACTCCTACAGCATATACTTTACAATCTGACAATCACATACAGCCTTGACTTGCATTTATTGTTCTTGTCTCCCCACATAGAGTTTAAATTTCAAAGAGACAAAGGCAACATCTTGTCCTTATTATATAATCTCCCCTGGGCCTAACATTCCCATTCCTATCATACGTTCTCGTTACTTTTTGAATCAAAGAAACTCCTTAACAACAGTACTAGTTTTTTGCTTCCTCACTTCAAGCAATTCTTAAAGGAAAAGAGGGAAACATCTCAAAACTGACATGTAGAAAAAGCAAGATACATAGGCCATAAAATTTATGAAATTTGCCGCATTCTCATCTAAGAACAAGGACACGTGAAGACAAGTGAATTAAAAAAAAGCACTGATGAAAAATATACGTTATTTATGTGGTCAATAAAGCTATGAGTAATACACTGCTTTATCAAAGACATTGAAATTTCAGGTAAACCACTTTGGAATAAGTATGCTAACCTGAACTAGCGTGAGTAGACTTGATATACAAGCACTCCTTCTCACTTGTTTAAGTCCACATCTTCAACTGGTATAGTATCTCAAACATACAGAGAATCCTACTGATCAATATATACCAACTAAATCTAGAAAAAAAATAACTTGATCATACTTACCAACTATTCTTACACCCCAAAAATAGCTGAAACTTTATTTTAATGTGGAATTACTACACAAGTGAGTAAAGCTAACTTATTTTCTTTAAAAAAGTCACTTCTAACAAGAAATGACTTTGTTAACAAAGCTAATCTCAAATGTGTCACTACAGAATTCTAATCAGTGAGGAAAGGTTAAGACTATAATCCCAAATGTTAACAATTGTATTTATGCCTGAAATGTTTCTCTACTTGTCTGCCAAATAGATACACAAGAATACCTACCTAAAGTGTATGATATTCACCTGTTAAAGCCATCTGCTTTTTCCAAAACCCATAAATTGGAACGTTGGGTGACCTAACCTGAACATTTTAGAGCCCAGTGTTGAAGACGATTGTATTCAATTGAATTCCAGTAATTTTATTCATTACTCTGAGTTAATCTTTTCAATTATCCATTTGTTTTCCTCATTAGTAAAAAGTGAGAGAGGAAAACCCCCAATACCAAATAAGCCTCAAAAGATAAATATGCATAAATGCTGAAATTCATCTTTAGTACAAGCCAATGAATCACACAGAAAGAGTTGACTGGCTGGGTGCGGTGGCTCACGCCTGTAATCTCAGCACTTTGGGAGACCGAGGCGGGTGGATCACTTGAGGTCAGGCGTTCAAGACCAGCCTGGCCAACATGGTGAAATCCTGTCTCTACTAAAAATATAAAAATTAGCCACGCATGGTGGCAGTCACCTGTAATCCCGGCTACTCGGGAGGCTGAGGCACAAGAATTACTTGAATCCCAGTGGGGTGGAGGTTGCAGTGAGCTGAGATTGTGCCATTGCACTCCAGCCCGGGTGACAGAGCGAGAGACTGTCTCAAATAAAAAATTAAAATTAAAATTAAAAATTCTAAGTATCGAATACGAAGAAAGATATGAGATAGGTTTCTGAGGGAGATGGCTTGTTATAATTAGACTATTATAATTAGACTGTAGACTCCAAGCTCGCTTAGTTAATATTGTTTTTTTGTGAGACAGGCTCTCGCTGCCCTCACCCAGGCTGGAGTGCAGTGGCATGATCTTGGTTCACTGCAACCTCACACCCCCCACCCCTGCCCCATTCTAGTGATCCTCCCAGATCAGCCTCCCAAGTAGCTAGGATTATAGGCACACACCACCATGCCTGGCTAATTTTTGAATTTTTAGTAGGGACAGGGTTTCACCATGTTGCCCAGGCTGGTCTCAAACTCCTGGGCTCAAGCGATCTGCCTGCCTCAGCCTCCCAAAGTGCTGGGATTACAGGCGTGAGCCACCACACCCAGCCACATTACACCAGAACTTAAGAAAATGCAGTTGTCCCACAGCTCTAGCTGTCAAGTTTCTAGCCACTTAATCAGAGACAAAACTTAAGTGCTATAAACAGCTCAATTGAGGAGGCCAAATCTTATGCTCTATGACAAAGAACTACTCCAAGCTGACAAAGTAAATGTATACCTCACAGAAGCAACACAGGGCAAAATATCAGAAGCCAGGTGCAGTGAGTGACGCACACTTGTAATCCCAACATTTTGGGAGGCCAAGGCAGGAGGATCACTTGAGCCCAGGAGTTCAAGACCAGCCTGGGCAACACTGTGAGACCCTGTCTCTAAAAAAATTATAAAAATAAATAAGTCCAGCCATGTGCGGTGGCTCATGCCTGTAATCCCAGCACTTTGGGAGACCGAGGCAGGTGAATCACGAGGTCAAGAGATTGAGACCATCCTGGCCAACATGGTGAAACCCCGTCTCTGCTAAAAATACAAAAATTAGCTAGGCGTGGTGGTGCATGCCTATAGTCCCAGTCTCAGCACTCGGGAGACTGAGGCAGGAGAATCGCTTGAACCAGGGAGTCGGAGGTTGCAGTTAGCCGAGATCACGCCACTGCACTCCAGCCTGGTTACAGAGCGAGACTCCGTCTCAAAAAATAAAAATAAAAAATAAGTAAGTCCAGAAAAAGAAATAAGGCCTGGCACGGTGGCCCACACCTATAATCCCAGCACTTTGGGAGGTCGAGGCGCGTGGATCACTTGAGGCCAGTAGTTCATGCCAACGTGGTTAAAACCCCACGTCTACAAAAAATACAAAAATTAGCTGGGCACACACCTGTAATCCCAGCTACTCGGGAGGCTGAGGTACGAGAATCGCTTGAACCCGGGAAGCTGAGGCTGCAGTGAGCTGAGATCACACCACTGCACTCCAGCCTGGGCGACAAGTGAGACTCTGTCTCAAAAACAATCAATCAATCAAACAAACAATAAATAAATATTTTTAAAATAACAGAATATGGCTTGGAATTAAATGGTAGACAATATTATATCCAAAAGTCAAAGTACGCAGCTGGTTTTCATGCCTACCTCTACAGAGGTGAGAACACTGAAAAATCAAAACTGACAATGTGTAAACATAACTAGAATGATGAAAAAAAAACTGCAGGTTGAGTAACCCTTATTGAAAACACTTGGGACAGTAAGTATGTCCAACTTTTTCAGATTCTGGAATATCTGCATATACACGAGATATCTTGGGGCCAGATATCTCCAAATTTGTTTATGTTTCATATACCCCTTATACACATGGCCTGAAGGTAATTTTATACAATATTTTTAAATAATTTTGGGACATGGAATAAACTGTGTTGTATGCCTGTGTTTTGTTTTTGTTTTTAAGAGACGGTGTCTTGCTTTGTTGCCCAGGCTGGAGCAAGTACAGTAGTACAATCCCAGCTTGCTGCAGCCTTGAACTCCTGGACTCAAATGATCCTCCTACCTCAGGCTCCTGAAAAGCTGGGACTACAGGTGCATGCCACCATGCCCAGCTTGGCTGTGTTTTGACTGCAGCCCCTCACATGAGGTCATGTGTAAAATTTCCCACTGTGGCATCATGTCAGCATTAAAAAAGTTTCAACTTTTGGAGCATTTCAGATTTCACATTTTTGGATTCAGCTGAGGCCTGTATACAGTTTAAGAACTATATAACCTAAAAGGAACTATGCAGCTGAACAGGTGTGGTGGCTCATGCCTGTAGTCTCAGCACTTTGGGAGGCCCCCAACAGGAGGACTGCTTAAGGCCAGGAATTTGAGACTGGCCTGGACAACATAATGAGGCTCTGTCTCTACAAAAAAATAAAAAATTAGCTGGGTATAGTGGCTTATATCTATAGTCCCAGATACTCAAGAGGCTGAGGCAGGAGGATCAGTTGAGCCCAGGAGTCTAAGGCTGCAGTGAGCTATGATGGTGCCACTACACTTCAGCCTGGGTGACAGAGCGAGACCCTGTCTCAAAAAAAAAAAGCTATATAGCCTAAATTGTCTGCTATGGTCTTTCTAGTGCCTCTGTCCAGAAGGCATATCCCACTTGCTCTTATCTCCCATCTTGTACTCTCAAAATGTCAGCTGGAGAGGTACCACCCACAGTACAATATATTAAGAGCAAAAGCTCTTATATTCAGTCAACCTGAATTTGAATACTAACTCCAAAGTTTTTTAACCTAAGTTACTAAAAGAAATGGAGGCCAAAGAAGCTAGCTATAAAACTGAAATAGTACTATATTTACTTTAAAAAGAGAACAAGTGTCTATTTAAAATCCTTCATATAGCCGGGTGTGGTGGCTCACGCCTGTAATTCCCACACTTTGGGAGGCCAAGGCAGGCGGATCACCTGAGGTCAGGAGTTCGAGACCAGCCTGGCCAACATGGTGAAACCCCGTCTCTACTAAAAATACAAAAATTAACCAGTCATAGTGGCAGGCGCCTCTAATACCAGCTACTCGGGAGGCTGAGGCAGGAGAATCGCTTGAATCCAGAGGTGGAGGTTGCAGTAAGCCGAGGTCATGCCACTACTCTCCAACCTGGGCGACACAGTGAGACTCCGTCTAAAAAAAAAAAAAAATTCCTTCATATAGGCCAGGCATGATGGCACATGCCTGTAATCCCAGCATTCTAGGAGGCCAAGGCGAGATGACTGCTTGAAGCCAGGAGTTCAAAACCAGCCTGGGCAACATGGAGAAACCTTGTCTCCACAAAAAAATTTTAAAATTATCCAGGTATACTGGCGTTTGCCTGTGGTCCCAGCTGCTTGGGAGGCTGAGGCAGGAGAATCACTTGAGAGTCCAGGAAGTCAAAACTGCAGTGAGCCAGGTTTGCATTACTAGTCCACTCTAGGTGACAGAGTGAGACCCTGTCTTCAAAAAAAAAAAAAAATTCCTTCATATAGTGCCTGGCAGAGAGTTTATACTCAATAAATGAGAGCTGTAACATATTTGTTTTTGTTTGAGACAGGGTCTCACTCTGTTGCCCAGGCTGAAGTGCAGTGGCACAATCTCAGCTCACTGCAACCTCTGCCTCCTGGGTTCAAGCAATTCTCCTGTCTCAGCCTCCTAAGTAGCTGGGATTACAGGAACTCGCCACCACACCCGCTAATTTTTTTTGTATTTTTAGTAGAGACAGGGTTTCACCATGTTGGCCAGGCTGGTCTCGACTTCCTGACCTCAGGTGATCTGCCCTCCTCAGCCTCCCAAAGTGCTGATTACAGGCGTGAGCCACTAAGCCTAGCCACTGCATGTCATTTTTTTTTTTTTTTTTTTTGAGACACAGTCTCACCCTGTCGCCCAGGATGGAGTGCAGTGACATGATCTCGGCTCACTACAACCTCTGCCTCCTCGGTTCAAACGATTCTCCTGCCTCAGCCTCCCGACTAGCTGGGACTACAGGCATGCACCACCACGCCCAGCTAATTGTTGTATTTTTAGTAGAGACAGGGTTTCACCAGGCTGGTCTCGAACTCCTGATGTCAGGTGATCCACGTGCCTCGGCCTCCCAAAGTGCTGGGATTACAGGTGTGAGCCACTGTGCCCGGCCAGCATGTCATTTTTTAAGATAGTTTCTAGGCCAGGCGCGGTGGCTCATTCCTGTAATCCCAGCACTTTGGGAAGCCAAGGCAGGCAGATTACGGTCAGGAGATCGAGACCATCCTGGCTAACACAGTGAAACCTTGTCTCTACTAAAAATACAAAAAAAAAATTAGCCGGGAAAGGTGGTGGGCGCCTGTAGTCCCAGCTACTTGGGACGCTGAAGCAGGAGAATGGCATGAACCCGGGAGGCGGAGCTTGCAGTGAGCAAACACCACTGCACGCCAGCCTGGGCAACAGAGCAAGACTCCATCTCAAAAAAAAAAAAAAAAAGATATTTTCTTTCAGCACCTATACTTTCTGCACTCTTGTTCATAAAGGTATGCTTAGAACCCTCTTACAAAATTAAAGTATTATACTCATTGGTGGGCTAAAAATATATTTTAGTAAACCTAGGCTTCAACTATAACATAACCAAACTGAAACTTGTTTTTTTGGTTGTGTTTTTTGTTGTTGCTGTTGTTGTTGTTGTTGTTTTTGATAAAGCATCTCGCTCTGTCACCCAGGCTGGATTGCAGTGGCGCGATCTCAGCTCACTGCAACCTCTGCCTCCTGGGTTCAAACAATTCTCCTGCCTCAGCCTCCCAAGTAGTTGGGATTACAGGCACCCACCACCATGCTGGGCTAATTTTTGTAGTTTTAGTAGAAACAGGGTTTCGCCATGTTGCCCAGGCTGGTCCCAAACTCCTGACCTCAGGGGATCCGCCCACCTCAGCCTCCCAAAGTGCTCGGATTACAGGCATGAGCCACTGCGCCTGGCCCTGAAACTTTATTGAAACAGAACAATGTTACTCCCCTCAAACTTTCTTTTAATGAAGACAAAAAATACAAAAACTAACAGGGAAATTTCAAAGTACAGTCTGTGTTCAAGTGTTCTCCAATTTTTTATACCTTCTTTCTACCTCTATACTATTCTAAAATGAGCACTGGTTTTTAAATGAACTTCAAATAAATGCACATTTCTGAATCAGACAATCATTAATTAGGGTCTTAAATTAATGATGTTTGACTTAGAACTGAGGTTAGAATAATAAAAACCCCATTTTCTAGCAGGAAAAACTTTATAGACATCCAATCGTCTTACATACAAGTTTCTTTTTTAAAAGTGGCCATAGGCCAGGCACGGTGGCTCACACCTGTAATCCCAGCACTTGGGAGGCCGAGGCGGGTGGATCACTATATGGAATAATGGTGAATGAAGGCTTGAGTTTCATAAAGGATTAAGCTCATTTCCAATGAAGATTTCAGACTACTTAAGGCACCTGGACAAACAGGCAGATCTGAATGATCCCCATATCCAGTTTACCTTTTGCTGAATGATATTCATACCCGTAATCCTCCAGCATATACATTTGCAAAGTCAGAGGAAAGAACTAACTCAAATACAGAATCACCTGCACCCTCCAAATTGAACAATTATAAGCACATCAAGGTCAATTCTGAAGACCTTTAGGAAAACAAGTAACTCAATACAGAAATCCAGTTGTTTATGAATGGCAGCTATTCTAAATGTTATTCCTTAACATCATTAAAAAGTCAGTTTTGGACAAACTGGTAAATGAATATTACCCAAGTTCTGATATGCCACTAAACTAGCTAGTGAGCACAACCTGTACTTCTTTGGACTTCCTTTTCTTCCCTTTATAAAATTAGAGGCACTAGCTCCCCTGCCCTTTTAAAATCACAGTCATGGCAAGTCACAATGAGCAAGCTAAAGGGGGGAAAAAAAAAGTTGGGAGCCACAGAAAAGAGGAATTATTAGATATAGTAAAAGGACTCCCTACACTAGACACCTCTTATAGCACTCAGCAATTAAACTGAAGGGGAAATGGGCATAGGGTTAATCCTCTCTCTGTATCCTCCCCCATAATGTGGCCCTACAACATCCTCTACCATCTGCCTACTCCATTTTTGCCTAAGTCCTACTCTTCAAGGCTAAGTTCAGGTATTCTTCTGGGCTGCCCTCCCTGATTGCCCACCTGATCCCCATCCCAGTAGAAGTCAGATATCCCTGCCATAGCATATTGTGCTTACTTCTGTATCCTTATCACAGGTCTGGCATTCAACAAATGTTAGCTGAATAAATTGTCAAGAGTTCAAGAGTTCAATCTCAGCTAGTTGTTCTAAACATTAGGTTAAAAGGCTCGATATAATGAAAAGAGTTTAAATATAACGTTTTTAATTGCTTCATACAGTTAGAAACTGACAGACTTTAGAAAACTGAATTTTTTTGTATGCTAGGTATAAAAAGTATCAGCTACCCTAGAGAAGAACAAAAGCCTCTATTTTTGGAGTACTAAATTTTCTATCATTTTTCAGTGTCTTTTGGTATATCCAAAAATATCTTTTTTTTTTTTTTTTTTTTTTTTTGAGACGGAGTCTCACTCTGTCACCAGGCTGGAGTGCAGTGGCGCAATCCTGGCTCACTCCAACCTCTGCCTCCTGGGTTCAAGCAATTCCCCTGCCTCAGCCTCCTGAGTAGCTGGGACTCCAGGCACCTGCCACCACGCCCGGCTAATTTTAATTTATCTTTTGTATCTTAGTAGAGATGGGGTTTCACCATGTTGGCCAGGATGGTCTCGATCTCCTGACCTTGTGTTTCGCCCGCCTCAGCCTCCCAAAGTGCTGGGATTACAGGAATGAGCCACTGTGCGCGGCCTCAAAAATATCCTTTGATTTACCACTGCATCTGAGGTTCCTCACTTCCTTTTTGCCCGTAATATTTTGCCCATAATATTTATAAAGAGATAAATGAGATTATTGATCTGAGAAATTTGGATAGAAAGTCAACAGAACAAGGGTAAAGTGCAGTTTACCCTTAGTTTAAGGATTACCCATCCTGGAAAATACACAAGTACAAAACAACTGAAAAGGCTGGGAGAAAAAAGTGGTCTAACATACCAACAGAAGAAGCATAAAAAGTGCTATGAGCACCAAGTCACTGCCATTAGCCCAACACATACCACTCAATTCCCTGACCTCTGTCCTAATCTTATAGTTATTTAAGAATGTCTGGTAATAGGCTGGGCACGGTGTCTCACGCCTGTAATCCCAGCACTTTGGGTGGCTGAGGTAGGGAGATTGCCTGAGCCACTTTGGGTGGCTGAGTTCGAGACCCTGTGGCTACAAAAAATAAATAAATAAAATTAGGCGTAGTGGGAGGATTTCTTGAGCCTGGGAGGTTGAGGCTGCAGTGAGCCGTGATCGTGCCACTACACTTCAGCCTGAGTGACAGAGAAAGACCCTATCTTTAAAAAAAAAAAAGAAAAAGAAAAAAGAAAAGAATGTATTACAATAGAAGTCGGCAATTAATAACAATGTTGCTGGTAATCAAATTAGAATAATGATCGTTACAAAGAATCAGGTCAATTCAAACATTTACTAAGCATGTACTACCATGTACCCAACTACTAGTTACTAGGATTCCTCCATTAAAAGAGAAGAACATATTCTATAATATACTCATCACGGGCCTTGAATTTTCTGATACATGGATCTACAAAATCCCTTAGGTCCTAGCAACAAAACCAAACAGGTCTAATGAGAATAGATGAATGCTAAGATAGCCAGGCTTCAATGAAATGTTAGCCTTTCTTGATACTTCGTATTAATAATCAACCAAAACATCTTAAAAATTACAGAATTATAAAAATACATATATAAAAACATATCTCTTAAAAACTTACATGAAAAAATAGCATCGATGAAAATAAAAATGCTTAAGCAATCGGTACATTTCAAAAAAGCACACAGCTAACAAAAAAACTGTGCAGCACACATACGCACAACTGGAAAAAAAGTCCTATCACAGATTCTCCCAATTTCATATCCTGACACCATCATGATCTTCTCTACTAAGAGTATGCTGCTGCGTACAGTGGCTCATGTCTATAATCCCAGCATTTGGGGAGGCCAAGGCAGGTGGATCACCTGAGATCAGGAGTTCGAGACCAGCCTAGCCAACATAGTGAAACTCCATCTCTACTAAAACACAAAAATTAGCTGGGCGTGGTGGCAGGCACCTGCAATCCCAGCTACTTGGGAGGCTGAGGCAGGAGAATTGCTTGAACCCGGGAAGCGGAGGTTGCAGAGAGCCAAGATCGCACCACTGCACTCCAGCCTGGGAGAGAGACCGAGACTCTTGTCTCAAAAAAATAAAAAAAAAAGTTTGGAAAGAAAATAGGTAGTCAAAGAAGGAAGAGCACCAAATACTTCTTGCAAATCTCATCATCTCCCTAATTCATATGAGCAATACTATAATTGAGGGAACACTCTTTTTATATTCAATCACTACTGTTTGAATGTGTTCAAGGTGTTCGTATCAGCTAGTAACACTACTTCCTTACACAAACTGCTAGATTAATCTGCCAAAAAGTATACTATACTTTTCATAATTGTGACTACAGGTTTCCTGAATAATTGTACGACAACAAAAGTTGTTTCGTTTTTGTTCCTCAATAGACATGGTAAGCTTAAGCTTGAAAATATACCTATTATGGTTACCTTGAGGCAAACTTGAAGAGATTTTCACCAATTTCTAAAATGTTGTATTGTACCTCAAAGAAATTTGCCTTTACTACAGATAATTCTTAACTACATTTTCAGCACAGAACCAGTACCATAAAATGTGTAGCTTATGTTTTAGAGTTGATACTCCAATCAAGTATTGATAAATTAATGGAAGAGTTGTTATTTTTAACCAGGCAATTTTTAACCAGATGTATTTTCAACCAGGTCTGTGTGTGTTCAAGGCCAGAATAAATGGATTTCTATAGAAAGAGTTTTTACAGTCATTTAATATAATTTGTGAAAAACAGTATTTGCTCCACTTTACATTCACACAAAACTCATAAAAAATTTAAACTTTAAACCTAGCATCTTCTGCTTCCTCAAATAGAGTATGTAATTAATAACTATTCATCATGAGGCCAAATATCAGACAAAAGGCTCAAAACACAAGTTAGACCACGCATTCACAAAGAGCTAACCATGAAGCAAATATTGTTGATTACGATAAGAGTCCTCCCCAAAGAGAGGGTCCAACCACACTTGGGAGGGAAGTGGGCCACAGGAAGAACTACTATTGGAAACCACCACTTGCTCTAGGTTCTTGCAAGCCCAGAGCAGTGCTCCCAGTAAGCAGACCTCCCAGAAGCCTGCCAACACAATTGCAGTCTTATCAACACCCACATCATCCCAAGGATATTTTCACTTGCAAGATGTTAGCATTTGACAGAAAAAGCATTCTAAAATAAAAAGCAACTATGGGAATTCAGACCTATCTTAAACCTCCATTGAAATGACAATATGTTTGCTCAGCTGGAAAAAAGACTAAAGTAACCATTAGCTTGACCAAAAACACAAAAAACAGGCATGGTGGCTCACGCCTGTAATCCCAGCACTTTGGAAAGCTGAGGCAGGAGGATCACTTGAGACCGAGAGTTCAAGACCAGCCTGGGCAGTGAAGTGAGTATCTAATTTTTAAAATTAAAAAATTAAAAAACAAAGACTACCAAATTAAACAAAGTAAATTTACACAAATTCCAAAGCTAAGAGACTCAAATACAACATTTTATTACACAATTTTTATTAACCAAAAATTATACAAGGTAATTAACCAAAAATTATACAAGGTAATTGCCTTTCATTTGAATGAGAGACTTCCAAATACTGTATAAGTCCAACTATGGAAAAACGACAACAAGAAACCTATCAAATTTTGTCTTAGCTCTGTTGGCCAGCCTCAAACCAACCATTTTCAAGAGACTCCCCACTTAAGGCCAGGCACAGGGGTGCCCAGCACTGTAATTCCAGTGGTTTGGGAGGCCGAAGTGGGAGGATTCCTTGAGGCCAGGAGCTTGAGACCAGGTTGGGCAACATAGTGAGACTCCCATCTCTACAAAGAAAATTTAAAAATTAGCTAGGTGTGGTGGCGCATGCCTGTTGTCCCAGCTACTTGGGAGGCTGAGGCAGGAGGATTGCTTGAGCCCAAGAGTTCGAGGCTACAGTGAACTGGGATCATACCACTGCACTCCAGCCTAGGTGACAAGGGAGGCCCTGATCCAAAAAAGGAAAAAAAAAAAAAAAAAAAGAGATTCCACTTAAATGCCTTCGGTTTTCTTTTTAAAAGAAACAAGTAACTAATCAAAGTAAGGCAGGAATAAAAATTATCTGCTTAATCCATCAGTACCATATACAAATAGAAATAAGTACGGGATTTTTTAAAAAACTCTAAACAAAATCCCCCAAACACCATCATAACCAGAAAAACTCACTCTGTGGAGAAATACATTTGGAAAGAGACACCTTCCACATAGCACAATATGTCCTAAGGCTCTTTTAAACTGCCTAACATACTAACCAGACATCTTAAGAAAATCAAACAACTTAACATGGTACATCCATACTACAGAATATTGTTCAACTATTTAAAAAGATAAGCACGTCTTGGCCGGGCGCGGTGGCTCACACCTGTTATCCCAGCACTTTGGGAGGCCGAGGGCGGATCATGAGGTCAAAAAATGGAGACCATCCTGGCCAACATGGTGAAACCCTGTCTCTACTAAAAATATAAAAATTAGCTGGGCATGGTGGTGTGCGCCTGTAGTCCCAGCTACTTGGGAGGCTGAGGCAGGAGAATCGCTTGAACCCAGGAGGCAAAGGTTGCAGTGAGCCGAGACTGTGCCACTGCACTCCAGCCTGGGCAACAGAGCGAGACTCCATCTCAAAAAAAAAAAAAAAAAAAAGAAAGATAAGCATATCTTATATGTAAATGGAAACAAATACAGAATATAGGAAAAAGGCAGAAAAATACATACAGTAATATGACTCCACTTGTAAAAAAGTAAAAACCAAACAAAAGGAAAAGATCTCGACAAATACATTAAGTTCTTGGAGGTGGTATTTGGAGAGGTGGAGCAGAGAAGAGATACTCAGGGAGGATTTTTACTTTTTCTTCTATGAACATTTGTATTGTCTGACCCTTTTGCAATAAGCATTTATTGTTGTGGTAATTAAAAAAACAAAACACTGGCCGGGCACGGTGGCTCAGGCCTGTAATCCCAACACTTTGGGAGGCTGAGACGGACGGATCACAAGGTCAGGAGATCAAGACCTTCCTGGCTAACATGGTGAAACTCCGTCTCTACTAAAAAAATACAAAAAATTAGCTGGGCGTGGTGGCGGATGCCTGTAGTTCCAGCTACTCCGGAGGCTGAGGCAGGAGAATGGCGTGAACCCAGGAGGCAGAGCTTGCAGTGAACCGAGATCGCGCCACTGCACTCCAGCCTGGGCGACAGAGCAAGACTCCGTCTCAAAAAAAAAAAAAAAACTTAAAACACGCTATCAGACCCTGTTATTGTTTTTAAAATATCACATTCATGGTTAGTACACAGTAATAAAGTACTTCCAAAACAAATTTAAAGTTATCCTCAGAGACTGAAAAAGACTGAGAGACATGACAATTAAATGCAATGTGTAATACTAGATTGAAAAAAGAAGACACCTTTGGGACAACTGGCAAAATGTATAAATTATATATCAGGTAATAGTAGGGTTACAAATGTTAAAATGTCTGAATTTGATTACTGTATATTGATTATCTAAGACAATACTTGTTCTTAGGTAACACTATCAGATATTTAGGAAAGAAAGATCATGATGCCTGCAATTTACTCTCAAAAGGTTCTGCCAAAAGTAAATAAAACTTTTTTTTAAATACAGAAAGGTAATACCAACGTGGCAAAATTCCAATTACTGGTTAATCTAGGTTAAAAGTACATTATGGGAATTCACTGTGCTATTCTTGCAACTTTCCTGAAAGTTTAAAATTTTTTCAAAATAAAAAGTGTTTTTTGCCAGGCGCAGTGGCTCACACCTGTAATCCCAGCACTTTGGGAGACTGAGGTGGGTGGATCACTTGAGGTCAGGAAACCAGCCTGGGTAGCATGGCAAACCCCATCTCTACAAAAAATACAAAAATTAGCCGGGTGTGGTAGTGTGCGCCTGTAGTCCTATCTACTCAGGACACTGAGGTGGGAGGATCACTTGAGCCTCAGAGGCAGAGGTTGCAGTGAGCCAAGATTGTGCCACCGCACTCCAGCCTGGGTGACAGAGTGAGACCCTGTCTCACACACACATAAAAAAGTGTTTGTTTTTGTTGTTTTTCTTTTCTGTCAGAAAAACATTCTAAACTGATTTCAGTGACTTAGGTGTAAATGGCTTAGTTTCCAATATAAACTATCTCTCAGGGTTTTACAATAATAGTTCTTAGTGTATTACAAAATCAAGTACTCTACGGTACTCTTGGAAGAATTAACAGAAATGAAGCTAGTCAACTTTTTTAAGAAACTGAGCAAAGAACAATTAGCAAATTGAGCAGCCTCTTAACCAGGATAGGTTCAGAGAGGCTCCAGCAGAGCTACGTAGTAGATTTACGGACAGAGAAGCTGGTCAACTTTTGATTCTCAAACCCAGGCTGGCCATCCTGCTTCCATCCAAAACCTGACAATGCTCATGGAACAATGAATATTAGGGTTGAGAAAATTTATTACAAATATCTATTACAGAATAAACTGTAATGTATTAAACAAAATTTTTAAGTTAATAAATTAAATCAATGAGTCACTACAGTGAAAAATGACTGAGAAGATCTGGAAACACCAAAGTCCTGCTAAGGAAACTAGGAAAGTATGACTGATAATCTTGTATGTATAAAATATGGCTTGGCAACTAGAGACAATTATTAGGAAAACACAATTGTATCAACAGTTGCTTGATACTTTTCTAAAGACATAATGTGTCAATCAAAGGAGAATGGTATGCATAAAATGTAGCAAAAGCAAATGGCAAAGAGGGACATGAATATTAAAGAGGTATACCCTAGCCTAAGCACTAGGATAGTTCAACAGGCTTTCCACACTTACCAGCAAACCCTCCAAGTACTATACTGGCCTCCTGTGCACATCAGCAGCCCAAAGAAGGTAACCTGGCCTGTAGCACCATACCTTCATCACTACAAAGCTCTCTCTATCAGAAAAATTGATTCAACTGGCTATAAAGCTACTAAAGGTCCAGATCATATATGAAATTTGGTAATGACATGATACTTTCTCTCAGTTGGCTTCCTAAGGTATCTCTATCTTCTCCATTCTAACATGAATTATAAGAATTTGACTTGCTGGGCACGGTGGCTCACACCTGTAATCCCAGCACTTTGGGAGGCTGAGGGCAGGAGTTCGAGACCAGCCTGGGCAACACAGCAAAACCCTGTCTCTATAAAAAATAAAAAGTTAGCCAGGGCCAGGTGCAGCGGCTCATGACTATAATCCCAGCACTTTCGGGAAGCCGAAGCAGGAAGATCACTTGAGCTTAGGAGTTTGAGACCAGCCTGGGCAACATGGTGAAACTCCATCTCTACAAACAAAATTAGCTGGGCATGGTGGCATGTGCCCATAGTCCCCGCTACTCAGAAGGCTGAAGTGAGAGAATCACCTGAGCCTGGGAAGTCGAGGCTACAGTGAGCCATCTTCGCACCACTGCACTCCAGCCTGGGCAAGAGCGAAACCCTGTCTCAAAACAAAAAAATTAGCCAGGAGTGGTGGTGCGCATTTGCAGTCCTAGATAAATGGGAGAATCACTTGAGCCCACAAGTTCAGTTACAGTGAGCTATGATCTTGCCACTGTACTCTAACCTGGACAACAGAACAAGTCCCTAAAAATAAAAAATTAATAGAGAATCTGACTATCCTGACTGCTTTGTATCTCATTTGAACATGCTGAAATATTCTTTCCCAGTTAAACTTTCTTTTGACCAAATTTGCCATACTTTCACATCATGGTGCCTTGTAAGTACCGTTCTTTCTAGCCGACTTGTTCCATTCAATACTAACAATAAAAGAACTGGCCGGGGGTGTGGTGGCTCATGCCTGTAATCCCAGCACTTTGGGAAGCCCAGGTAGGTGGATCACCTGAGGTCAGGAGTTCGAGACCAGCCTGACCAACATAGAGGAACCCCATCTCTACTAAAAATACAAAAGTAAACAGGCATGGTGGCGCATGCCTGTAATCCCAGCTACTCGGGAGGCTGAGGCAAGAGAACCGCTTAAACCCAGGAGGCAGAGGTTGTGGTGAGCCCAGATCACGCCATTGTACCCCAGCCTGGGCAACAAGAGCAAAACTCCATCTCAAAAAAAAAAAAAAAGAAAAAAAAAGAAACTAACACTGTCCTAATTCTTAAATTCTCATAAAACTCTTTGCAGATGATACTACCATGATCCCCACTTTATAGGTAAGGAGTAATTAAGAAACTTGCCTAGGTTCACAAAGCAATTAAGTAAAAGAGATGAGATTCTAAACCAGGAGTTCTGTCTCCAGAGCCCAGGGATTTAACTTTTTTTGTGCCCTATACCATTTTGGCAATCTAACGAAGCCTGTGGATTCCTTCTCAGTTTAATATTTTTTAATGCATAAGATAAAATACATATGTTTGCAAAGGAAGACAATCATACTGAGGGGAAAAAACCAATGTGTCATATTGTTTAGTATGTGCTTCTCAATCTAGTGGATTTCAATATAATGATAAACATATTTCAAGATTCTATAAAAACCACAATACAGTTTGCCTTTGAATAACATGGGCTGGAATTGTGCAGGTCCACTTATACACAGATTTTTTTCAATAAAAGTTACACACCTTGTGCCTGCCTCCAGTTCTACCTCCTCCACCTCTGTCACCCAAGACAGCAAGACTAAAACCCCCTCCTCTTCTTCCTCTTCAGCCTACTCAGTGTGAAGAGAAGGATAAAGACCTTTATGATGATCCACTTCCACTTAATGAATAATATATTTTCACTTCCTTATGATTTTCTTAATAACATTTTCTTTTCTCTAGCTTACTTTCTTGCAAGAATACAGTATATAATACACATAACATACAACAAAATATGTGTTAGTAGACTACGTTCTCAGTAAAGTCAACAGTATCCTAGTAGCAGTTAAGTTTTGAGGGAGACAAAAGTTACATGCACATTTTTGACTGTGTTGCAGATTGGTACTTCTAACTCCCATGTTGATCAAGAGTCAACTGCATATTTTATTATTAAAATATCTGATTTCTACACAAATCACAATACTACTGTAGTTTGTTATTTATATTAGTCATTGAAAGAAATGCTAACTTCTAGTCAGAGGTTACTGAAGAGGTAATTTTCCCAAGTTTATAGATGTCACCCATGTTAAAACGTCCAACTGCACACTAAAACAGTCCTCTTAACACAGGCATTTAAAAAACCAATCAAGCCAAGTGTGGTGGTACACATCTATAGTTCCAGCTACTCAGGAGGCTGAGGTGGGAGAACGGCTTGAGCCCAGACTGAAGACCAGCCTGGGGAAAATGTAAGATTCCATCTTAAAAAAAAAATAAAAAGACCAATCCTTGGCCCTTCTCTCTTTCTACCAAGGATTCTCTGGTAATCTCATCCAGCTTCATGGCTTGAATACTACCTAAACTGGTGAAAACAAAATTTATCTCCATTCCAGACCTTTCCCCTGAACTTCAGACTTGGTTATCAAATCAACTCAATGTCTAACAAGCAATCTCAAACTTACTATGCCTAAAATTGAACTCCTCCTAATCTAGTCCTCAAACTTGCTCCTTTTAGTCATCACTGTCTTTGTTGATGGCAACTTTCTAACGCTGAGACCAGAAACCCTGGAATCATCCTTGGTTCCCCTCTCACATGTCATATTAGTTCCATCTTCAAAATATACCCAGTATCCATCCATTTCTCACTACTCTTACATAACCATCTTGGTACTGGCAGCATCTCTTTTCTGGATTACTAGCTTCCTTACTAGTCTCCAGGCTTCCACTGTTGTTCCCTTTGCAATTCAAATGATCCTTTGAAACTGAAAGCAGACTATGTCACTCTTCTGTTCAAAACTCCTGGCAAAGTTCTTAGAATGGCTCTACAAGACTGTAAAAAAGCTAAACCTCAGCCGAGAGCGGTGGCTCACACATGTAATCTCAGCACTCTGGGAGGCCAAGGCAGGTGGATCATGAGGTCAGGAGTTCAAGACCAGCGTGGCCAAGAAGGTGAAACCCCATCTCTACTAAAAACACAAAAATTAGCCAGGCACAGTGGCAGGGGCCTGTAATCCCAGCTACTCAGGAGGCTGAAGCAGGAGAATCGCTTAAACCCAGGGGGCAGAGGTTGCAGTGAGCCAAGATCACGCCACTGCACTCCAGCCTGGGGGACAGAGTGAGACTCCATCTCAAAAAACAAACAAACAACAAAAAAAAAAACAAAAAACTAAACCCCATCTCACCCTAACCCAGTTTACTATTACACCTTCTTGCTCATTCCATTCTAGCCATAAAGGGCAAAACTCACGGGTCTGCCTCAACACCTTGAAACTATTCCCTCTTATTGAAATGCCTTCACCCCAGTTATTAACATGGCTACTTCTTCTTTAAATCTTTCCCTAAATGTCACTCTCAAGGATACTCACCCAGTATACCTCACTTTAAATTGCAACCTCTTCCTCAACAATTCTGAATCCCCCTTACTCTATTCCACTTTCCAAAGCACTTACCTTTGAACATTCTACATTATTTATTTAATTTTATTATTATTTTTTCGAGATGGAATCTCCTTCTGTCCCCCAGGCTGGAGTGCAGTGGCACAATCTCAGCTCACTGCAACCTCCGCCTCCAGGTTCAAGCGATTCTCCTGCCTCAGCCTCCCGAGTAGCTGGGATTACAGGTGCCTGCCACCACACCAGACTAATTTTTTTTTTTTGTATTTTTAGTAGAGACGAGGTTTCACCATCTTGGCCAGGCTGGTCTCCAACTACTGACCTCAGATGATCCACCCACCTCGGCCTCCAAAAGTGCTGGGATTACCGATGAAAGCCACCCCTCTTGGCCAGAACATTCTATATCATTTATTGTCACCCCCATTAGGATGTAAACTCCACCAGGGCAAAATTTTGTTTTGTACACCAATTACCGGTAGTGTGCCTATGTTTGGCATACAACAGACATGCATATGTTCAAAGACCTGCACCTCTATCACTGTAAGGTACTTGCTTGTCTCCTTCATTAAAAGAGTTCCTTAAATACTAACTGGATCTACTTGGCTGTGTCCTCAACACCTGTCCCTGGGCCTGCCCCATAATGGACACCCACTGCACAGATACTCAAGTGATTACAGCCATTTTCACCTGAAACACAATGTCCTATATGCTGCTAAAAAAAAAAAAGCCATCTTGCAGCTGTGTCTGATTAAAAGCATGGGTACAAGACAAACCCAGAACATCAGATGCTAAGTGTTACTTCAGTCAAACTGAATTTACATTTTTGCCTCAATTTCTTCATATGTCTAAGTACCATTTCAAACCATCCAAAGTCTAAAAAGGGCACTTGGTCATTCCTCCCCTGAGCCATGTTGCCCACCTAGTCTTCGCATCCTCAACTTAAATCCTACCTTTTAACTTTTCCCTGATGACCCCAGCTAGAAGCACTTACACGTGCCACATTCTGCGCCAAGTGCTCTTCATGCATTATCTCATTCAATCCTCCCAAAAAGCCCCAGTAACTTGTTAACCATTATAATACCTATATAAAAGATGAGAAAACCCAAGTTCAGAGAGATGAAGTCATCGTCCAAAGTTAAAATAGTGTTCAGATCCAGGTCTGACTCTGAAATCCAGGTTTTTTAAACCCTATACTGCCTTTCTCTCTCCTCTCTCTAGCATTATAAACACTAACTAGCTTACTATCTCAAGAGTTTGCTGTCACTTCACTTCTCTAGCCTTCATTTTCTTTATATGCCAAACAGGTGATATTGCTCAGGATACCTACCATGATCCCCTCCAGTCTTTATAGTATTATGAAAAAAAGGAAAAACAAAACAACAACAACAAAAAACATGTTACAATTCTTTACTCCATACAGGTTAATACACAAGAAGAGGCCTGGCACAATGGCTCATGCCTGCAATCCCAGCACTTTGGGAGGCCAAGGCAGGAGGCTCACTTGAGGCCAGGGATTCAAAACCAGTCTGAGTAACGTAATTTTTTTTTTTTTTTTTTAATTAGCTCGGTGTGGTGACACATGCCTATAGTCCCAATCCAGGAGGCTGAGGCAGGAGGACTGCTTAAGCCCAGAGGTTCAAGGATGCAATGAGCTATGATGACACCACTGCACTCCAGCCTGGGTGACAGAGTGGGACCCTGCCTCCAAAAAAAAAAAAAAAAAGGAAAAAAAAATACACAAGAATTTAAAAATATATAATCACTGTTAGAAATCCAAAGCAGTGGATTTCTACTACATTAAAGCAATAAAAACAAAAACTCCAAAACGTGTAAAACCATAAAACATTCTTGATTCCTTCCCCACTCAGGTCTACCAAAGATGCACTTCTGAGTTCATTTTCCCACATATTATGAAAAATTGTTTTTCCCCAAGAAGTGTAAGGATGCGATCCTTAAAGCTTCCGGACTTCACCAAACAACCTGGTAAAAGGAAGTGAAAGCAGGCACTTAGCCTATTCGGGGGTTAGCATGTTACTTTGTACAGAGCAAGTGCTATATAAGCATTTATTGAATCGTGATATAAAATTTATTTTTTTTGAGGTTTTTCAAACTAAAAACCTATAACATGAGCTTTGTAATTGGACTGATTGTGCAGTAAATCAAAACAATCTTACCTAACTGACCCTGCCAGTAGCAAAACAAAAAGACCAATCTAATTAAGGTAATGTTAACCAATGGCCATGAAAGGAAAAAGCCATGTTAACTTACTATTGCAAGTAAGAGTTGGGTTTTTAGAAAAGCAAAATAATGATTTATCTTGTTGTGCAGAAATGACCAACACCTTAACAGAATCCGTTTGTGTTGCAATCAAAACTAAGAACTATCAATTAAGATCCAGACATTTCTGGACCAACGTGAGATGTGGCAAGAGATTCAAAAACGAGCCAGAGCAAACCTAAGGTAAAATGTGTCAAAACAGCAAAGCTCTTGGAATCATCCTGGTCATAAAAGTTTGACAGTTTCATGTGAAACCCCTATCAACCGATAAGTTTTAAATGAATAGTATATTCCTAGGTCTAACACCAGCAAATGGAGTTTAAGAACGGCTTTTCAAAACAATGGTCTCGTGAGGGTTCAGGGAAAGAAGTGACTCCAGGCTTTCTGAGGTAGCAGATACAGCAGCAGATTCAGACCTCAAGAGAAATGTAAAGGTGTCCTAGACTGAAAAATTACTATTGGGCAAAACTGTGTTTCGGTTTTCCACAACATTGTCTTCTTTAGAGAATCCTCAAACGATTCTTGGTTTTTAACCAAGTCTTCACAAGAAATAGAAAGTCATCCGTTTAGGGTAGGAGATTCCTGTTACCAAGAAAATCGTGTCCGAAAGTGTGAAAATCTCACAACCTGCAAGAAAATGTATGTCCCTCAGGAGGCTTTCATTTTCAGGCGGAAAAACAAACCCGGTGTCACCTCAACAACGGGACCACACAAACCTCGCCATTACAAAACCCAAGTGCCAAAGGTGCAGAATGTGAAGCCGGAAGCACTGCAAGGCCACGATCGAGTTCCCAGGAGGAAAAAATCAAACTCAGGAGTGCAGCGCGGGCCCCTCCACGGACCCGGGGCCAGGCAACCCGCGTTAGGCCCTTCCGGTCCGAGGCGCCGCCGTCGCGGGGAGGTCGGGCGACGGGTCGAGCTTCCACCCGAGCCCGGGGATTCGCGGCCTACCCTCACCGGCGCCCTCTTGCCGGGCCCGGCACCGGCAGCTCCTCCGACTCTGCCCTTTGGCTAGCAGCGGGGCCCGGACGTGCCGCGAGGAGCCCGCGAGGACCGCCAAGCCCCAGGGTGGCCGGGTCGGTGCGGACACGGAGGTAACCGTAGGGACCGTGGCCGCCCCTCCCCCACCGGCCCGGCCCAACCGCAGCCGCGACACGAGCAGCGGCGCCAACGCCGGGCCCAACCGCGGGCCTGCTGCGGCCCCGGCCAAGCGGCTCGAAGTGGCGGCGCGGGCCTGCTCCCGACACCGACCGCGCGAGGCCACCGCGGGCCCGTTACTCCTCGCGCCGGCCCGCGCCGCCACCCGTCAGGACGCGCCGCCCTCGGCTGGGGATAAGGCGGACGACAGCAGCGGGGGGCCGCGGAGCTGATACTTACTCAGGGGTCGGGTGCTCCGGGTCGTAGAAATCCCCCATCTTCGGAGGCGGCTGCGGCTGCAACTGCTTCATCGGGAGCGGCTGGAGGCGGCGACGCGAGCCCCCTCCCCGCGGCAGGGCGACGCGGGGGAGGGGAGGGGAGGAGGCCGCAGGTCCGACCGCGGCGGCGGCGGCGGCGGCAGAGGCGGCCCGCGTCGCTACCTCGCTCGTCGCTCCCTCCCTCCCTCGGACGCCCGCCAGCCGCTCTCTCCCTCTCACCCTCACACCGGGAGCGACGCACACCCCACCCGCCTCTCAGCTTCGCAGGCCCGGCCCCTTAAAGAGACACACACGGGCCCCCGATCTGCCGCCAGTCGGCGTGCCTGCAGCTGCTGGCTTGACCCCAGGCCGGGACGGGCGGAGCGGAACACTGCCCGGCGGGCCCAGGCCGACCGTGCCTGTAGCTCTCCGGAACAATAAACCCCCGGCCTCAGTGATGTGGGCCAGACCGGACCTGCAGAGGCGGCACCGCGACCCCTCCCTCAACCCGCCTAGCGGCCGGGGGCAGCGTGACCCGGCCCGCTACCGTGTCACAGCTGGCGACTGACAAACAGCAGGCGACGTCGGGAGAACTCCCCGAGACACCCGAGACATCAGCCTTCTCGCTCCGCGGCCCTGCAGGACCTGCCCGCCGGGGAGCCCCGGAGTCCGCGGCAGCGCCGAGGGCCCCTCCCCCAGGCCTCTGGGCTCTGAGGTAAGGCGGCCGCGGCTGCTCCCGGGCCCCTCGTCCCACTCGCCCCTCTCTTTTTTATTTTTCCTCGCCCTCTCGCTCCCTTGCCTCTTCATCTCGACCCCTTAGCAAGCATGGAAGCCCAGCGAGGCGGGGGATTGCTCGGAGGCCGAGCTCCCGGCAGCCTCCTCCGCCCTCCTTCCCGCTGTGCCCTCGGGACTCCTACCTCCACCTCGGCGCGGCGTTCTGCCCCCACCCGAAGTCTCCAAGGCGGCAGCTCCGGTCTCCTGTGTGGTTCTTGGGGCCTTAGAGGCAATGTCATGAAAAAAAGGGTATTAATCACTTTCCTACAGAAATGATAAGATGAGATTAAGTAGAATAACTTGAAAGAGCTACGAGTTGTTATTTTTGGAAGAGATAGGAACGCGTAAATCCAATAGCTAAACTTTCTAGACGCTGAAGAGTTTTTGGCGATAGATCATTTTGACATTGGGGGTTCATAGGGTTAGCGTTTATTGTGTTGTTGTTGCTGTTGTTTTTCCACTAGAATTTTGAATCGGATTTTACCAGCAATTGGTAACGGAAAGGAAAGGATGTGTCTTCCAATTGAGAAACAGTGGTTAAAAACTGAAATGTGGGCCGGGCGCGGTGGTTCACGCCTGTAATCTCAGCACTTTAGGAGGCCGAGGCGGGCGGAGTACCTGAGGTCAAGAGTTCGAGACCAGACTGGCCAACATGGCGAAACCCCATCTCTACTAAAAATACAAAACTTAGCCGGGTGTGGTGGCGCACGCCTGTAATTTCAGCTACTCGGGAGGCTGAGGCAGGAGAATCGCTTGAACCCAGGAGGCGGAGGTTGCAGTGAGCCGAGATTGTGCCACTACACTCCAGCCTGGCGACAGAGCAAGACTCCATGTCAAAAAAATTTAAAAAAAGTGAAAATAAAAAATAAATTAGCTGGGCGTGGTGGTGCGCCTGTAATCCCAGCTACTCGGGAGGCTGAGGCAGGAGAATCGCTTGAACCCAGGACGCGGAGGTTGTAGTCAGCCAAGATCGCGCCATTGCACTCCAGCCTGGGCGATATAGTGAGACTCTGTCTCAAAAAAATAAAACAACAACAACAAAAAACTGAAATATGTTATGAGAGAATAAACATCCTTCAGTGGTTAACTTTTTAAGATAGCCTTTATGTATGTAGGCTACAGTGTCTATTAGTGTTTTATAATCATTATTTTTCACTTAGGGATTATTTTGGCTTTTTTTTTTTTTTTTTCCTGGTACTTTCAGGGTTAGCATGGAGGTCCAGGGTCCATCTGACTCCCTAGGTTCGAATCTCCCAAGGCCATTTTTTTACACACCGTGATTATTACTAATTTCCCTGTGGTTTTTCTCATTATAAAATGAGAATATTGCTGCCGACAGGTCTTCTCATTATTGTGAGGATTAAATGAGCTATTTGTTAAAGCCTTAAACTTTCAGTAAACGTCAGCATTCTTCAGCCATGATAGTGCAGAGTTTAAGAGCTAGCTCTACCTGGCATTGTGTACCAGGCACTTTCTAGCCCTGTGACATTGGGATGCTTGCTTCTCATGCTTCCCGTGCCTCACCTGTAAATGGGGTATTAGCCACTGTGCAGAGAATGTTGTGAACATGCTTGCACAGTGCCTCTCATTGAGTAAGTGCCCAGTAAGTGTTATCTTTTGGGCTTTGAAAGAATAGATTGAGGCCCTGTGCCTTAGATGCCACATAGGCAATTGGGAGTCACTTGACCTTGGACAGGCAGGAAAGGGCAATTTTAGGTGGAGGTGGTTGAAACAATGTAAGTGTGAGGTGGTAAGGACCTAAGCTAAGGTGAATGAGAAAAAAGCAGTCAGGTGCAGGTTTCCTATTTCCTTAATAAGAAAGTAAGCAATTCTCCTGCAGGAGGTACAGCTGGGCACTGGAATGCCTGGTCTCATGATAGCATTGGTTTGGTCAGAACCCAGTGCAGTAAGCTTGTCAAGCCATGGGAATCAGTGAGAATTCTAAGCCCCAAACAGAAACAAATGAACTGGGTTTTTACAGGCAGTGCCTTCATCTATAATTGCACTCAGAGTTCTTTGGACTCATATTTTTAAGTCAAAGAGAATGCATGCTTGGAGCACATATTTGGGCCTGGCCTCCTGATCAAACCTGTGGAATAATTCGGTTTTTAGTGTTATTAAATACTGACCATCCCCTACTTTCTGCACATGTTTAAAGGAAAAATGTCTAAAAAGCCCTAGCATGAAATATATGAGGCATTCACTCCCAGAGTGCTAAAATCTTAAAAGCCTTTATAATTTCAGCTGGGCATGGTGGCTTACACCTGTAATCCCATCACTTTGGGAGGCCGAGGCAGGCGGATCACCTGAGGCCGGGAGTTCAAGACCAGCCTAACCAACATGGAGAAACCCCGTCTCTACTAAAAATACAAAAATTAGCCCGGTGTGGTGGCACATGTCTAATACCAGCTGCTAGAGAGGCTGAGGCAGGAGAATCACTTGAACCTGGGAGGCAGAGGTTGCAGTGAGCCGAGATCGTGCCATTCCACACCAGCCTGGGCAACAAGAGCGAAACTCATCTCAAAAAAAAAATATTTATACTTTCTCCTACTGTTACTGTCTCCTGTGGGTCAAGACCAACCCCATCCCAGGAGATCCCAGGGTTGCCAGTAGTGACCCTGAAACAAAATCATCTCTTGCCTTAGGGAAGACAGAAGGCCAAAGGTCAATCACTCTCCACAGGTAGGCTCCAGGTACCTGGTAAGGGGTAGTAGAAAGAAGAAATGTAGACCGGGTGCGGTGGCTGACGCCTGTAATCCCAGTACTTTGAGAGGCCAAGGCAGGCGAATCACCTGAAGTCAGGAGTTCAAGACCAGTCTGACCAACATGGAGAAACCCCGTCTCTACTAAAAATACAAAATTAGCTGGATGTGGTGGCACATGCCTGTAATCCCAGCTACTCTGGAGGATGAGGCAGAAGAATCGCTTGAACTCTGGGAGGCGGAGGTTGCGATGAGCTGAGATCGCGCCACTGTACTCCAGCCTAGGCAACAACAGCAAAACTCTGTCTCAAAAAAAAAAAAAAAGAAATGTGGATCGGGCACAGTGGCTCATGCCTATAATCCCAGCACTTTGGGAGGCCGAGGCAGGCAGATCACTTGAGGTCAGGAGTTCAAGACCAGCCTGGCCAATACGGTGAAACCCCATCTCTACTAAAAATACAAAAATTAGCTAGGCATGGTGGCACACGCCTATAATCCCAGCTACTCGGGAGGCTGAGGCAGGAGAATTGCTTGAGCCGGAGAGGTGGAGGTTGCAGTGAACAGAGATCGCATCACTGCACTCCAGCCTGGGCAACAAGAGTGAGACTCAGTCTCAAACAAAAAAAATGAATAAAATAAATAAATATGTATTTTCTCCTCTGTAGCATAGAAACATTTACTATCAACATCTTAGCATTTTGGGGAGCGGGAAATGAGATAATGTCTGACAAAGTACCTAATGCCTGTAAACTAACAGCCATACAACAAAAAATTGGCTACCTTATAAATTTAGGTAGATATATGAGGCTCAATACAGTTGAAGATTTAGATTTACTCAGTATACAGAATAAAGGCAGCATAATTTAGAATAAATTACTCATTCACATAAGTTTTGTTATATTGTTATAATTGTTTTATTAACTACTGTTAATCTCTTAGTGTGTCTAATTTATAAATTAAACATCATAAGTATGTATGTATAGGAAAAAACAAAGTATATTTAGGGTTCCAGGCATCCACCAGGGGTCTTGGGACCTATCCCTTGTAGATAAGGTGGGGACTACTGTAATTACAACTTTTTTTTTTTTTTGAGATGGAGTCTCGCTCTGTCACCCAGGCTGGAGTGCAGTGGTGCAATCTCAGCTCACTGCAAGCTCCGCCTCCCGGGTTCATGCCATTCTCCTGCCTCATCCTCCCAAGTAGCTGGGACCACAGGCACCCGCCACCGTGCCCGGCTAATTTTTTGTATATTTAGTAGAGATAAGGTTTCACCTTGTTAGCCAGGATGGTCTCGATCTCCTGACCTTGTGATCCACCCACCTCGGCCTCCCAAAGTGCTGGGATTACAGGCATGAGCCACCGCACCCAGCCTAATTACAACTTATTTTTATTCCTATTCGTTCTGCACATCCCAACACAAGGCAAGAAGAATCTAGAAAACAATGCACAACCTACATTGAGCTCCACCTCCTATAATTCCTATTAGATGTTATTTGTATCAAGTCAGCACCCTCCTACATAGTATTATTATACTCTGTAGTTGTTTTTCCTATACAGATAATCTTTCTGTTACATATTGCTTTGTTAACAGATTTTAATTACATAATATATCTATCTTACCAACTTTATGTTTGTTGTAGGCAGAAGCAATCTGTCTTTCCTATTTTATAGTGTTTGAGGCTGTAGGTAGCAAGTGTTGAATGAATACTTTGTTACTTCTGAAAAGCTTACTTTTTGATTAATACTTTTCCTTTTTACCAATTCCTTTTTCTTTTTTTTCAGGCTCATCCATGGAATAACAATTCTTTTTCTTAATGTTCACGTTGGATTTTTCTGTTAAAAATAGATTGTTGGAGTTGGCTAACAAGTTGATGACTTCCAGTCAAGCACTCTCTTCTGTAAAGTCTCTTTTGTAAACTCCTACAAGCAGCTATTTCACTGGATTTGAAAAGACTGATTAAAAAGAACCACACACTGTAACTCTCAAGTATATCGGCATATTGTTATTAGGTAATTTTTTTTTTCAATATGTGTTAACCTTGTCTTCCCTACAATTTTCTTTTTTTTTTTTTTTTTTTTTTTTGAGATGGAATCTGTCTGTCGCCCAGGCTGGAGTGCAGTGGCACAATCTCAGCTCACTGCAACCTCTGCTGCCTGGGTTCAAGTGATTCTCCTGCATCAGCCTCCTGAGTAGCTGGGATTACAGATGCGCGCCACCATACCCAGCTAATTTTTTGTATCTTTAGTAGTGACGGGGTTTCACCATCTCGGCCAGGCTGGTCTTGAACTCCTGACCTTGTGATCCACCCGCCTCAGCCTCCCAAAGTGCTGGGATTACAGGCATGAGCCATAGCGCCCAGCCTCCCTACAATTTTCAGACATTCAGAGAGGTGATTATGGTGTATCTTTTATTCTGTTTTGCTTTGGATCTTGGCGTTCTTCTAGAGAACTCATCTGCTCAGGAGCTTCTCAGTGCATCTTCCCTCCCAAACTTGTCTTACCCAGCAGAGAATGAATGTACTCAAGATTACCAGTTTTGCAGACGAATAAACCAATGATTCCAGAGGTTATGGTACATATCTAGAGTCACATGACTAAGAAATGGTAAAACCAGGATTTCAGCCAGGTTATCTGATTCAAGACATTTTCAGACAAAAAAAATCTGGAGTTTGCCACCAACAAGAAATGATCCTAGCCTCAGCATCTCAGCCCACACTGGGAGCGTCAGGTGCTGAAAAAATTTTTTTTTAATTTTACATAGTAAATAATTTTATAAAAAAGAAATGATCCCTTACACAAGAAGGAATGATAAAAATATTGGTAAATATGTGGTTAAAACTAAAAACTTTTTACCATACAAAGTAATAATAAGTAATTTGTGTGGTTAATAAAGTAAAGCAAGATGGAACTGATACTCTGGACAACAAAATCATATATTTAGAAGCAGGATGAGTAGAGTGATAGTTGGAGTTGAAGTTTTCCAAGGTCCTGGTATTGTTTGGGAAGTGGGTAAAAATATTGATTAACCTTTACTCTTTTAAGTGTATAAGATAAAATATGTAGGGTAACTGCTTTTCCAAATTAACAGAAGAAAATAGAATAAAGAAAAATACAAAAAAAAGGTCAAGCATGGTGGCTCACGCCTGTAATCCCAGCACTTTGAGATGCTGAGGCAGAAGGATTGCTTGAGACCAGGAGTTTAAGACCAGCCTGGGCAACATAGCCAGACTCCCTCCCAGCTCTACAAAAAACAAAAAAGATTAGCCAGCTGTGGTGGTGCATACCTATAGTCCCAGCTACTTGGGAGGCTGAGGCAGGAGGAATACATTTCAGTTTTAAAGAGTGCAAAATGGACAAGAAAATAAAACTTAGGCCAGGTATGGTGGCTCACGCCTGTATAATCCCAGCACTTTGGGAGGCTCAGGCAGGTGAATTGCTTTCACTCAGGGGTTCGAGACCACCCTGGACAACATGATGAAACCCCATCTCTACCTAAAATACAAAAAAAACTGGCTGGGTGCGGTGGCTCACACCTGTAATCCTAGCACTTTGGGAGGTTGAGATGGGCAGATCACTTGAGGTCAAGAGTTCGAGACCAGCCTGGCCAACATGGCAAAACCCCATCTCTACTAAAAATACAAAAATTACCCGGGCATGGTGGCATGTACCTGTAATCCCAGCTACTTAGGAGGTTGAGGCAGGAGAGTCACTTGAACTCGGGAGGCGGAGGTTGCAGTGAGCCGAGATCACGCCACTGCACTCCAGCCAGAGCAAGACTCTGTCTCAAAAAAATTAGCCAGACATCATGGCACATGCCTGTGATCCCAGCTAGTCAGGAGGCTGAAGTGGGAGGATCTCTTGAGCCCAGGAGTTCAAAGTTACAGTGAGCAATGATCTTGCCACTGTATACCAGCCTAGATCACAAAGCAAGACTGTCTCTTAAAAAAAAAAAAAAAAAAAAAAAAAAAAGGCCAGGCACGGTGGCTCACACCTATAATCCTAGCACTTTGGGAGGCTGAGGTGGGCAGATCACTTGAAGTCAGGAGTTCGAGATCAGCCTGGCCAGCATGGTGAAATCCCTTCTCTACTAAAAATACAAAAATTAGCTAGGCATGGTTGCATGCACCTGTAGTCCCAGCTATTTGGGAGGCTGAAGCATGAGAATCGCTTGAACCTGGGAGGCAGAGGTTGCAGTCAGCTGAGATTATGTCACTGCACTCCAGCCTGGGCAACAGAGCAAGATCCTGTCTCAACAAAAAACAATGTCACCTCTTTATGTGGCTTCTAGAAAATTTAAAATCACATTTGTGACTTCCATTTTATTTCTCTTGTACAGCACTGATCTAGGATATATATAGAACTAATGTAAGTGAATAAGAAAAAGACAACCCAGCTTTTTAAATTGGCAAATATCTCAGAAGAGGAAAAATTAATGTCCAGGAAACATTTGAAAAGCTGTTTCAGGGAAATCAGGCTGCTGCTCAGAGTGTTAATTGATACCATCATTTTGAAAACAAGTTGATTGGCATTACCTAGTAGAGTTGCATATGGGCATATCTTAAAACCCAACAATTGTTCTTAGATATACAAATTAAAACTCTTGCAAATATACACCAAAAGACGTGTAGGAATGTCCATAGCAGTATTGGCAAATGGGCAAATGTCTATCAACTATAGTATATATAATGAACTACTATTAAACAGCTTAAAAGACAGGGTCTGCATTTGTTGCTGAGGCAGGAGTATCACCTCAAACAGGTGGGCTCAAGCGATCTTCCCACCTCAGTCACCCAAGTAGCTGGGACCACAGGTGTACTCCACCATGCCTGGATTTTTTTTCCCCTGTCTTATGGTGCTGATGTATAATTGTTTTTTAGTTTTTTTAGAAACAGGGTCTCGCTATGTTGCCCAGGTTGGTCTTGAACTCCTGGCCTCAAGTGATCTTCCCACACTGGCATCCCAAAGCATTGGGATTACAAGCATGTGCCACCAAGCCTGGCCATAACTGAAATTTTCAGCTATGCCTACCAAAATGGTAAAGTCTTGGGGACATAATAATGAACAGGAAATAAAAGGCATAGAATGTTTTTCCATTTATGTAAAGTTTTAAGAGTCAAAATTAAACAACAGATGGTGTTGAGAATTAAATATGGTAAAACTATAACCAACAGAAAGGTAAAGAAAAATTTTAGGATAGTTTTGGTTTGGTTTGGTTTTCCTTTCTAAACAGGAAAAGGGATTATATAGGGGACACCCAGGAGGCCTCAGAGCACAGGTAAATTTGTATTTCTTAAACTAGTTAATAAGTGGACAGATATTTGTTTTGTTATTTTGTCTACCCTAGATGTAATGAATGTTATTTATATCTATTTATTATTCCATAACAACTATGTGTGTGTGTCCTTTGACCCAGCAAATTCTATTTCTAAAATTTTGGTTCATGGAAATAAAAGCACTCGTACATAGACTAAATGTACAAATTAATGGTATAATTTGTGGTGGGAGAAATGAAGTGAATGCTCATAAATAAGGGAATGGGTGAATATATTTTGGAACATCCATACAGAGGAGTATTATACTGTCATTAAAAAGAATTGAGTTTGCCAGACATGGTGGCTCACAACTGTAATCCCAGAATTTTGGGAGGCCGATGTAGGAGGATCACTTGAGCTCAGGAGTTGGACACCAGCCTGAGCAACATAACAGGACTTCATCTCTACTAAAAATAAAAAATTAGCTGGGTATGGGATCATATGCCTGTAGTCCCAGCTACTCAAGAGGCTGAGGTGGGCAGATTGCTTGAGCCCAGGAGGTGGAGGCTGCAGTGAGGCAAGATCGCGCCACTGCACTCCAGTCTGGACAACAGAGCAAGACCACGTCTCAAAAAAATAAATAAATACATAATAAGTATATGCATATGTATTTAGATATCTATTAAGAAATTAGGCTGGGCCCAGTGGCTCATGCCCATAATCCCACCACTTTGGGAGGCCAAGGCAGGCGAATCATCTGAGGTCAGGAGTTTGAGACCAGCCTGGCCAATATGCCGAAACCCTGTCTCTACTAAAAATACAAAAATTAGCTGGGTGTGGCACACGCCGGTAATCCCAGCCAGTCGGGAGACTGAGGAAGAAGAATCACTGGAACCCAGGAGGCAGAAGTTGAGTGAGCCAAGATCACACCACTGCACTCCAGCCTGGGCAACAGAGTAAGACTCCGTTTAAAAAAAAAAAAAAACCCCTCACACTATATTCCAAGTCCTGAAATAAGAAACAAATTTGCAAATTAAGAAATTATTGATTAACTTATTGATTATTGCTCAGAAAACATACCTTATTTTTACTCTGAAATTCACTTTATTTATAATACTTAAAAACAATTTAGCTAAAGTAGTGTTTATAGGATGTTACTTCTGACATGTTTCACACAACAGTTTTCAATGCTGAAAATTCATTTGATAATTTTAATCACAATTTATGATTGATTGATGGATTAATCAGTAATTTAGATGCCATAAGAATCATTGAAAGGAATAATCTGACTATTGCTCATTGTACAATCTTGATCATTAGTTATAAGCCAAGAATCTGATATCCCACTCTTGAATTACATTTTTCAACGTGTGTATTTGGTCAACAACAGGTCGCAGTGAGCTGAGATCATGCCACTCCACTCCAGCCTGGGTGACAGAGCAAGACTCCGTTTCAAAAAAAAAAAACTGAAAATACCAAATATTGACAAGGATTTGGAGCAAGTGGAACCCTCATACATTGCTGACAGAAATGCAAAATTATACAGCCAATTTGGAAAAATAACTGGGTGTGGTGGTGTGCACCTATTTTTCCAACAACTTGGGAGACTAAGGTAGGAGGATCCCTTGAGCCCAGGAGTTTGAGGTTACAGTGAGCTGATGGCACCACGGCTTTCCAGCCTGGGTGACAAAATAAAACTCTCAAAAAAAAAGAAAAAAAAATGATGCTATAAGAAAAAAACTATATACCAATATCCTTCATTAACATAGATACAAAATGCTTAATCACAATTTTAGCAAATTGAATCCAACTCTCTCCCCCACCCCCACATCTATCTATATGTTTGTTTGTTTGTTTGTTTTGAGACGGAGTTTCGCTCCCGTTGCCCAGGCTGGACTGCAATGGCATGATCTCGGCTCACTGCAACCTCCACCTGCTGGGTTCAAGTGATTCTCCTGCCTCAGCCTCCCGAGTAGCAGGGATTACAGGCATGCCCCACCATGCCTGGCTAATTTTATATTTTTAGTGGAAACGGGGTTTCACCATGTTGGACAGGCTGGTCTCAAACTTCTGACTTCAAGTGATACGCCCGCCTCATCCTCCCAAAGTGTTGGGATTACAGGTGTGAGCCACTGCATCCGGCCTTGTTTTTTTGTTGTTTTTTTTTGAGACAGCGTCTTGGTCTGTCACCCAGGCCGGAGCGAGTCTCATGGCTCACTGTAACCTCCACCTCCTGGGCTCAAGGAATCCCACCTCAGCCTCCTGAGTAGCTGGGACTATAGGCACAAGCCACCACGTCTAGCTAGTTTTTGTTTTGTTTTGTTTGATTTGGTTGGTTGTTTTTTTCTTTTGTTTTTGTTTTTGTAGAGATGGTGTTTTGCCATGTTGCCCAGGCTGGTATCAAACTCCTAGGCTCAAGTGATCCACCCACTTCAGCTTCCCAAAAGGCTAGGATTGTAATCACATCTGTAGGCATGAGCCACCACGCCTGATAAATCTAACAATATATTAAACGTAAAATACCAGGCCAGGTGCGGTAGCTCACACCTGTAATCCCAGCAGTTTGGGAGGCCAAGGTGGGTGGATCACCTGAGGTCAGGAGTTCAAGACCAGCCTGACCAACATGGTGAAACCCCGTCTCTACTAAAAATACAAAAATTAGCTGGGCGTGGTGCCACACGCCTGTGGTCCCAGCTACTTGGGAGGCTGAGGTGGGAGAAGGGACTAGCCTTGTCTCAGATGAGTCTTTGGACTTCTGAGTTAATGCTGGAATAAGTTAAGACTCTGAGGGACTATTGGGAACACATAATTGTATTTTGCAATGTGAGAGGGACATGAGATTTAGTGGGGCCAGGGGTGGAATGATATGATTTGGGTCTGTGTCCCCACTAAATCTCATGTCGAATCCCCAGTGTTAGAAGTGGGGCCTGGTGGGAGGTGATTAGATTATGGGGATGGTTTCTCATGAATTGCTTAGCACCATGCCCCCTTGTGAGTTCTCACAACATCTGGTTGTTTAAAAGTGTATAGCACCTCCCCACCCTCTCTCTTGGTCTAGCTCCTGCCATATAAAATGCTGGCTCCTGCTTTGCCTTTCACCATGAGTAAAAGCCTCCTGAGACCTTCTCAGAAGCAGATGCTGCCATCCTTCCTGAACAGCCTGCAGAACCATGAGCAAAATAAGCCTCTTTTGTCTATAAATTACCCAGTCTCAGGTATTTATTTATAGCAATGTAAGAAAGAACTAATACAAGTGGTTTCACTTCTTATAGCCTAAACTTACCTAGCATCCCTTTGAAATTGCAACTGCTTTCTATTGCTTATAATTCAGACTTGTCTTTTCATTTGTGACCAATTCCTGTTATTTCAAAACCAAAGAGTACATGAGGGTGAATTATATTACCCTGAAGAGATGAGACAATGACTCTGTCAGAACCATTCAGCTGGTCTAGGTGACTAGAGACTGTGCAGAGATGTCAGGACTGTTGCCCAGGACACAAAGCAGACTTACAGGGCATTCCTCACTAAAAGAACATTTTAGGGACACTTACTTATCCAGAAAGGCATAAATAAGGAACTGGTAACCCTGATAACTTGAGAACCCTACTACTACCTGGTGATTAGAGGCAGTCTGAGACACATAAGAGAGTGATTCAGGCCAGGAGTGGTGGTTCACACCTGTAATCCCAGCACTTTGGGAGGCCAAGATGGGCGGATTGCTTGAGGTCAGGAGTTTGAGACCAGCCTGGCCAGCATGGCGAAACCCCCCTCTACTAAAAATACCGAAGTTAGCCAGGTGTAGTGGCACATGCCTGTGATCCCAGCTACTTAAGATTATGCCACTGCACTCCAGCCAGAGTGACACAGCGACACTCTCAAAAAAAAAAAAAATATTTTGGGACCTGGACAGGTGACCATGGTGAGACCTTTGAAGACATATGTATGTCCATAGCATGCATATGTCTTTGAACTGTGTATCTTGAAGTAATGTTATGTTAAATTATATAATAGATAATCATAAAATGTCTGAGTCATTTCTAAGTAAGTTAAAATGCTGAGATATCAATCAACTTAATCTTTTAGTTTTTTGTTGTTGACTTTAGACATCTAGAAATACAAAGCATAATCAATTTAAGAATAAAAAATACGGCCTGGGTACAGTGGCTCATGCCTATAATCCCAGCACTTTGGGAGGCCGATGCGGGCAGATCGCTTGAGTCCAGGAGACCAGCTCGGCAACATGGAGAAACTCTGTCTCTACAAAAAATATAAAAAATTAGCCAGGTGTAATGGCAGGTGGGTGTGGTAGTATGCACCTATAGCCCCAGCTACTAGGGAAGCTGAGGTTAGATGATCACTTGAGCCTGGGAGGTGTAGGTTGCAGTGAGCCAAGATTGTGTCACTGCCCTCCAGCCTGGGCAACAGAGTGAGACCCTGTCTCAAAAAACAAAAACTATGCAAATAAGGACAATTATTAACAAAACAATCTGAAATCAGTATCTGAAAAGTGTTTCTGGCCAGGCGTGGTGGCTCACGTCTGTAATCCCAACATTTTGGGAGGCTGAGGTGAGTGGATCACTTGACACCAGGAGTTCAAGACCAGCCTGGCCAACATGGTGAAACCTTGTCTCTACTCAAAATACAAAAATTAGCCAGGTGTGGTGGTGCATGCCTGTAATCCCAGCTACTTCTTGGGAGGCTAAGGCAGGATAATTGCTTGAACCCGGGAGGCAGAGGCTGCAGTGAGCCGAGACTGTACCATTGCACTCCAGCCTGGGTGACAGAGCGAGACCCTATCTCAAAACAAAAAAAAGTGTTTCTAAAGGTAACCAGGCCAGGCATAGTGGCTTGCCTAGGCCTACCAGCTGCAGGGCAGGTTACAGCTAGTGGCCCAAGCTCTGGGATAAAATATTAATATTAATGATACTTAGTCTTTTAAGCTTAAGCTTATATACTTTGTTGTCTTTATGGTTTAACAAAGCTAAATATATTTCAATCTGTTAATAAAAATGGAGGAAATATCTTTCTAAAAAATTATGAAGTAATTTTCATCTACAAATATTGATAAAAAACGTTCAAAATTACTTTCTAGGTTTTTCACTAGAAATTAGGTTACTAAAAGTTAAAATTATAGTAAATATATATAATTAAAACTACTAGGCTGGGCCTGGTGACTCGTGCCTGTAATCTCAGCACTTTGGGAGGCCGAGGCAGGTGGATCACCTGAGGTCAGGAGTTCGAGACCAGCCTGGCCAACATGGTGAAACCCCATCTCTACTAAAATACAAAAATTAGCTGGGAGTGGTGGCAGGTGCCTGTAATCCCATAATCCCAGTTACTTGGGAGGCTAATGCAGGAGAATCGCTTGAACCTAGTAGGTGGAGGCTGCAGTGAGCAGAGATTGCGCCACTGCACTCCAGCCTGGGAGAGCAAGACTCTGTCTCAAAAACAAACAAAAAAAATTTCTAGATATAAGAGAAACAATTCTGTGTACACAGCATTTAAAAACCAAATGTGTCTTTGGTAAAGAAGATTATAAAGAAGGCATGAGAATGTAGTTTTTCTTAAAGGAAAAGTACTTTTGTCTAGAGATTCTTAAAGATTATTTTAAGTTGAAAGGATAAGAAAGAATGATAGATAAAACTAAATGGAGGCCAGGTGCAGTGGCTCATACCTGTAATCCCAGCACTTCGGGAGGCTGAGGCAGGCAGATCACCTGAGGTCAGGAGTTCAAGACCAGCCTGACCAACATGGAGAAACCCCATCTCTGCTAAAAATACAAAATTAGCCAGGCGTGGTGGTGCATGCCTGTAATCCCAGCTACTCAGGAGGCTGAGGCAGAAGAATCGTTTGAACCTGGGAGGCGGAGGTTGCGGTGAGCCCAGATCGTGCCATTGCACTCCAGCCTGGGCAACAACAGCAAAACTCCATCTCAGAAAAAAAATTAAAAAAAACTGAATGGATATAGAAAGTTGAGGAAAGAAAGAGATTGGAAAAAAATGTAAGAAATTATAAAAGTCTTCTAGAAAGCTTATTTTGTGTTGTCAAAGCTGATTGAAATTGGATGGATTGGCTGGGCACGGTGGCTCACACCTGTAATCCCAGCACCTTAGGGAGCCGAGGCGGGCGGATCACAAGGTCAGTTCGAGATCAGCCTGGCCTGCATGGTGAAACCCCATCTATACTAAAAATACAAAAATTAGCTGAGCATGGTGGCGGGCACCTGTAATCCCAGCTACTCGGGAAGCTGAGGCAGGAGAATCACTTGAAACTGGAAGGCAGGGGTTGCAGGGAGCTGAGATGGCGCCACTGCACTCCAGCCTGGGTGAAAGAGCAAAACTCCATCAATCAATCAATCAATAAGATGGATCAGCATTTCCATTGTACATACCACCCTTAGTCTTCCAGAGTGGTGGAAAACACAAATCGGATAATAAAAGAATCAATTGGCAAAGCTTATCCAAACTTTTAACTTTCCCTGGCTTAAGGCTCTTCCATTTGCTTGACTTACATTCTACCTGGTTTGGAAAACATCAGGTTTCTTTCTCCCTTTGAAATAGTAATGGGAAGGTCCATGTGCCTAGATGAAGGAGCCTATGAACCAGCTCTCCTTAAAGGTGATATTCTTTGTTTTTGCTAAGGGCTTGTAAGCTTCTTACTAAAATTAAGGATTAATTAAGGATTTTTCTTTTTTTTTTTCCAGACGGAGTGTCGCTCTGTCACCCAGGCTGGAATGTAGTAGTGCGATCTTGGCTCACTGCAACCTGCACCTCCCAGGTTCAAGCGATTCACCTGCCTCAGCCTCCCGAATAACTGGGATTACAGGCGCACACCACCACACCCAGCTAATTTTTTGTACTTTTAGTAGAGACAGAGTTTCACTATTGGCCAGGCTGGTCTCAAACTCCTGACCTCAAGTAATCCACCTGCCTCGGTCTCCCAAAATGCTGGGATTACAGGTGCGAGCCACACACCCAGCCTAAGGATTATTTTAACAGTGAGCTCCCAGAATATAAGACCATCAAAGATCACAGTCTCCAACCTGGAGATTTTTTAAATAGAAAAACATCAAATAGGGGACTCTTTCCAACATGTTAGAAGGAACCATATCAGGCAGCCCTGCCTCAGTGGGCATCTTCAACAGCAGAGATCTTCAATACCTTATTTTTCAGAGTGGTACAAGGAATAGATGAAATATTTATTTGGTTACATTTATTTGTTTAAAAAATTTTTTTTTAGAGATAGAGTCTGGCTCTGTTGCCCAGGCCGTAATGCAGTGTCATGATTATAGCTCACTGTAGCCTTAAATTCCTGAGCTAGAGTGATCCTCCTGCCTCAGCCCCATGAGTAACTGGGACTACAGGTGGATGCCACTTCACCTGGCTAATTTTTTATTTTATTTTTATTTATTTATTTTTTTGAGACAGAGTCTTGCTCTGTCGCTCAGGCTGGAATGCAGTGGTGCAATCTTGGCTCACTGCAAACTCCGCCTTCTAGGTTCACGCCATTCTCCGGCCTCAGCCTCCCGAGTAGCTGGGACTATAGACGACTGCCACCAGGCCCGGCTAATTTTGTTTTTGTATTTTTAGTAGAGATGGGATTTTACCGTGTTAGCCAGAATGATCTCGATTTCCTGACCTTGTGATCCGCCCGCCTCGCCCTCCCAAAATTCTGGGATTACAGGCGTGAGCCACTGAGTCTGGCCTATTTTTATTTTATAGAGATAGGATCTTTCTATGTCGCCCAGGCTATTCTCAAAACTCCTGACCTCAAGTGATCCTCCTGCGTTGGCCTCCCAAAGTTCTGGAATTATAGGCATAAGCCACCGCACATGGCCTGGTACCTTTAGAAATAAGAACACTTTTCAGACCTGGATTTCAAGTTGTTTTGTCAATAATTGTCCTTATTTGCATCATATTTTTTATTCTTAAGCTGATTATGCTTTGTACTTTTAGATATCTAAGGTCAACAACAGAAAATGAATTATGATAGCTAGATGCTTAGAAAGAATCCAATATTCTTCAGCTTCCTTGTAAGTGGATGGCCTGACCAAGATCCCATTGCTCTGTCTCTTTTTTTTGTCAATCAATTCAGCATTGAGACATCACTAAGTTCATAAGCCACAATACCTCTCCTCTCTTCCTCTGACATGGAACAAGGTTACCTGGGAATGAGCCTTCCCAGCTACATGGGAGAAACATACATCTAAAATGTTGAACATCAATGCTTTCAGAAGAGAAAGATTTCAATCAAAAGAGAGAAATGAGAAAAAAAAAATCAGAGCAGTCTGAGCTACATGAGGTATGCAAAACTTATCAGGCACAAAGAGACATGAGTGGTCGGGCGCCATGGCTCACACCTGGAATCCTAGCACTTTGGAATGCTGAGGTGGGCAGATCACTTGAGCTCAGGAGTTAAAGACCAGCCTGGGCAACATGGCAAAACTCCATCTCTACAAAAAACACGCAAAAAAATTAGCCAGGCATGGTGGCACGC
The DNA here is from genome assembly GCF_028885625.2 of Pongo pygmaeus. Taxonomy (NCBI): domain Eukaryota; kingdom Metazoa; phylum Chordata; class Mammalia; order Primates; family Hominidae; genus Pongo; species Pongo pygmaeus. The sequence goes on along the minus strand of NC_085930.1, from coordinate 106,459,970 downwards.
ACCTGTAGTCCCAGCTACTTAGGAGGCTGAGGTAGGAGGATTGCTTGAGCTGGGGAGGCAAAGGTTGCAGTAGCCAACATCGCACCACTGCACTCCAGCCTGGGCAACAGAGACAGATCCTGTCTCAAAAAAAAAAAAAAGACATGAATATGGGACTTCAGCCACACACCCCTGCACTCATGCCTGGGGACAATGGTTTAAAGGCATTTTGTTTTTTTGTTTTTTTTTGAGACAGAGTCTTGCTCTGCCGCCAGGCTGGAGTGCAGTGGCGTGATCTTGGCTCACTGCAATCTCCACCTCCCAGGTTCAAGCAATTTTCCTGCCTCAGCCTCCTCAGCAGCTGGGCCTCCAGGTGCGCACCACCACACCCAGCTAATTATTTGTATTTTAGTAGAGACGGGGTTTCACCATGTTGGCCAGGATGGTCTCAATCTCCTGACCTCGTGATCTTCCCACCTAAGCCTCCCAAAGTGCTGGAATTACAGATGTGAGCCACCATGCCTGGCCTGTTATTTCTTTTCTTCCCTGTAGTTTCCTGACTGCCTCACCCATTATCTTTTTTTATTTTTCTTTTAACAGGGTCTCACTCTGTTACCTAGGCTGGAGTGCAGTTGTGCAATCACAGCTCACTGCAGCCTTGACCTCCTGGACTCAAGCAATCCTCCTGCCTCAGCCTCCTGAGTAGCTGAGACTACAGGCATGTGCTACTACACCTGGCTAATTTTCCTTTTGTTTTTCTGAGACGGAGTCTCACTCTGTCGCCCAGGCTGGAGTGCAGTGACACCATCTCAGCTCACTGCAGCCTCCGCCTCCTGGGTTCAAGCAATTCTCCTGCCTCAGCCTCCTGAGTAGCTGGGACCACAGGTGCATGCCACCACGCCTGGCTAATTTTTGTATTTTTAGTAGAGACAGGGTTTCACCATGTTGGACTGGCTGGTCTCAAACTCCTGACCTCAGGTGCTGGAGTTACAAGTGTGAGCCACCGTGCCCGGCCCTAATTTTTGTATTTTTTGTAGAGACGGGGTATCCCCATGTTGCCCAGGCTAGTCTCAACTCCTGGGCTCAAGTGATCCACCTGCCTCAGCCTCCCAAAGTGCTGAAAATACAGGTGTGAGCCACTACGCCCAGCCTAAGCCATTATCTTCCTGTTCCTGGAATTTGTGATATGAAGAACAATGTACAGCCAATCAATAGCTTATATTACCTTAACAAAAATTCTTTTTTAATTTTTTTTGAGACAAGAGTCTCATCCTGTTGCCCAGGTTGGAGTACAGTGGTGCGTTCTTGGCTCACTGCAACCTCCGCCTCCCGGGTTCAAGCAATTCTTCTGCCTCAGCCTCCTGAGTAGCTGGGATTACAGGCACATGCTACCATGCCCCGGTAATTTTTGTATTTTTGGTAGAGATGGGGTTTCACCATGTTGGCCAGGCTGGTCTCAAACTCCTGACCTCAGGTGATCCGTCCACCTTGGCCTCCCAAAGGGCTGAGATTACAGAGGTGAGCCACCATGACCGGCCCTAACATAAATTCTTGATAAGCAACTTAGAAATTGCCTCTTCTATATTCTTTTAAAAACCCACTTATAACTGCTGTTAATCAGAGCATATATTCAGGGCAACTTGAATCTATGCTCCTGGGTTGTAGTCCATTAACTTGGCCCAAACAGACTCTGTACTTATGTTAATTTTTCCTCAGTTTTTTTCCTTTTGGTTAACAGAAGAAAACAAGGAAACAACAGCAAAAGTCTAGAGGGGAGGGTGGTGGGTGGGAGAGAGTGTGAATAGAGATCAGGACATGGACTTGCTACAATATATTATTATTATTATTATTATTATTATTATTATTATTTTCCAAGACAGAGTCTTGCGCTGTCACCCAGGCTTAGTGCAGTGGCATGATCTCGGCTCACTGCAACCTCCACCTCCCAGGTTTAAGCAATTCTCCTGCCTCAGCCTCCTTTGTCCAAAAAAAAAAAGATTTCTTTCTATTTTTCTTTTTTTTGATCAAGTCATAATCATGGAACAGGGTATGAAGAAGACCAAGCTGGGCTGGAACTTGGTTCCCTGACTCACATCAGCTACAACTCCCACCTCTGTCTGGCTAATTTTTGTATTTTTAGTAGAGATGGGGTTTCACCATGTTGGCCAGGCTGGTCTCAAACTCCTGACCTCGTGATCTGCCCGCCTCGGCCTCCCAAAGTGCTGGGATTAGAGGCGTGAGCCACCATGCCCGGCCTTACAATATATTATTTAAAATGTCCACTTTGTAACACGAAGTTACAAGATAGCAAAAAACATGAAAGTGTGATCCATACACAGGAAAAAACAAAAAAACAGGTAATAGAAACTGCCTTTGAAGAGCCCAGATGTTGACTTTAGTAGACAAATACTTTTTTTTGTTTGTTTGTTTTTGAGACGGAGTCTCACTCTGTTGCCTAGGCTGGAGTGCAAAGGCGCAGTCTCAGCTCACTGCCAACCTCCGCCTCCTGGGTTCAAGCAATTCTTCTGCCTCAGCCTCCTGAGTAGCTGGGATTACAGGTGCACACCACCACGTCCGGCTAATTCTGATATTTTTAGTAGAGACAGGGGTTTCACCATGTTGGTCAGGCTGTTCTTGAACCCCTGACCTTGAGATCCGCCCACCTCAGCCTCCCAAAGTGCTGGGATTACAGGCGTGAGCCACCGCACCAGGCCTTTTTTTTTTTTTTTTTTTTTTTTTGAGAGCGTCTTGCACTGTTTCCTGGGCTGCAGTGCAGTGGCACAATCTCGGCTCACTGCAACCTCCATCTCCTGTGTTCAAATGAATCTCATGCCTCAGCCCCCCAGGTAGCTGGGATTACAGGTGTGTGCCATCACACCCAGCTAATTTTTGTATTTTTAGCAGAAATGGGGTTTCACCATATTGGCCAAGCTGCTCTTGAACTCCTGGCCTCAAGTGATCCACCCACCTCAGCCTCCCAAAGTGCAGGGATTATAGGCGTGAGCCCCCACACCTGGCCTAGCAGACAAATACTTCCAAGCAGCTATTATAAATATGTTCACACAACTCTTAGTTGGTTCAGGCTGCTATGACAAATTACCATAGACTGGGTGGCTTAAACAACAGAAATTTATTCCTCATAGCTACAGAGGCTAGGAAGTCTGAGATTTTGGTGCCAGCATGTTCATGTTCTGGTGAGGGCCCTCTTCTGATTGCAGACTACTGTGTTCTCACTGTATCTCATATGGCAGAAACAGATGTTCTCTGGGATCCCTTTCTTATTTTATTATTATTATTTTTTTGAGATGGACTCTCGCTCCGTCACCCAGGCTGGAGTGCAGTGGCACCATCTTGGCTGACTGCAAACTCCGCCTCCCGGGTTCAAGCAATCCTCCTGCCTCAGCCTCCCAAGTAGCTGGGATTACAGGTGCACACCACCACGCCTGGCTAATTTTTGTATTTTTGGTAGAGAGGGGGTTTCACCATGTTGGTCAGGCTGGTCTTGAACTCCTGACCTCAGGTGATCCGCTCGCCTCAGCCTCCCAAAGTGCTGGGATTACAGGCATAAGCCACTGAGCCCAGCCCCCTTTCTTTTTTTTTCATGCCATTCTCCTGCCTCAGCCTCCCGAGTAGTTGGGACTACAGGCGCCTGCCACCTTGCCTGGCTAATTTTTTCTATTTTTTAGTAGAGACAGGGTTTCACTGTGCTAGCCAGGATGGTCTTGATCTCCTGACCTTGTAATCCGCCCACCTCAGCCTCCCAAAGTGCTGGGATTACAGGCATGAGCCACCATGCCCGGCCTCTTTTTTTTTTTAATAATGGAGATAGGGTCTTACTATGTTGCCCAGGCTGGTCTTGAACTGCAGCCTCCAGCAGTCCTCCCACTTCACTGGCACTTACACCTAGAATCCTGGCACTCAACCTCCCAAAGTGCCAGGATTCTAGGTGTAAGCTGCTGCACCTGACTTGGGGTTCCTTTTTACTTTTTATTTATTTTCTAACTTAAAAAAATGTATTTCCATAGTTTATTGGGAAACACGTGGTATTTGATTACATGAGTAAGTTTTTTAGTGGTGATTTGTGAGATTTTGGTGCACCCATCACCCAGACTGTATACACTGCACCCAATTTGTAGTCTTTTATAAGGGTTCCTTTTTAAAGGAAGGGTACTAATCCCATTCACAAGGGCTCCACCCTCATGACCCAAATACCTCCCAAAGGCCCCACTTCCTAATACTATCACTTTGGGGATTAGGATGTCAACATATGAATTTTGAGGGGACACAAACAGTCCATTGCAATGGGTAAAAGATTTGAACAGTAACTTCACCAAAGATGTGCTGATGGCAAATAAAAAGATACTCAACATCATTAGTCATAGAGGAAATGCAAATTTAAATCAGAACAAATACCACTACACACCTATTACAGTAGCTGAAGTTAAAAAGAGTGAGCATATTGAGTGTTTATGACAATGTCTGGTGCTTTCTTCTTGATGGTAGAAAGTGCAAGATGCAATAATTTGTTTTTTATTTTGGAGGAAATGTCCCAGATTACTGGGACCCTAAAAATTTTACTGGGCTGGGCCCAGTGACTCACACCTGTAATCCCAGCACTTTGGGAGGCCAAGGCTGGTGAATCACGAGGTCAGGAGTTTGAGACCAGCCTGACCAACATGGTGAAACCCCATCTCTACTAAAAATACAAAAATTAGCCAGGTGTGGTGGTGCACGCCTGTAATCCCAGCTACTCAGGAGGCTGAGGCAGTAGAATCGCTTGAACCCAGGAGGTGGAGGTTGCAGTGAGCTGAGATCATGCCACTGCACTCCAGCCTGGGTGACAGAGCGAGACTCCATCTTAAAAAAAAAAAAAAAAAAGTACTGATGTAGTGGACCTCTGAATTGCCACAGGGTTTATCTCCCACTCATTGTAACATATGAGTCTTCCAAAGGACTATATCATACTAGCCACTTATTGCTTATTTGATCAGTTTAGTACAATGCCATCAATATAGCGGACCTATAGTATTCTGAGTATAGTATTCTGAAGGATAGCCAGATTATTTATATTTCTTCAGTTTATAGATTGACAGAGGCAGGAGAGGTAAGATAACTTTGGGCAACACTGAAATGTATACTGTTGTCCATTCCAAGTGAATGTGAACTGTTTCTGATTCTCATATCTGGCAGGGGCAGGAAAACAATGCACTCACCAGAATAATCGTCATAATATCATCTTCCTGAGGCTGTGATAATCTGCCTAGGCCAGTATACCACATCTGGCACAGCAGCTGCATTTGGACTACTACTTGACTCAGTTTGCAGTAGTCCAAATGTCTTTCTCCAGGATCCATCTGATGTTTTTTGGGGGTCGTATTGATTAAATGGGGATATAAGGAGTACACTATCCCTGATGTCTTTAAGATAGTTGTATATTTTGGCTGGGCGTGGTGGCTCATGCCTGTAATTCCAGCACTTTAGGAGGCCAAGGAAGGTGGACAACTTGAGGCCAGGAGTTGGAGCCCAGCCTGGCCAACATTGCAAAACCCCATCTGTACTAAAAATACAAAAAAAATTAGCTGGACATGTTGGTGCATGCCTGTAATCCCAGCTACTCAAGAGGCTGAGGCAGGAGAATCGTTTGAACTTGGGAGGTAGAGGTTTCAGTGAGCCAAGATGGCACCATTACACTGGAGCCTGGGCAACAGGGTGAGACTCTGTCTCAAAATAAAATAAAATAAAATAAAAATTGTCTTTTTAACCATCTGTGCAAGTTCCCTTGGCTACCATGCTGACTTTGCCAGTCATTATGATTATATCCACCTGGCTTTTAATGGTTAAGCTATCTGATATTTATGGGGGGTGTGCACAATTATTGTTATTCACATTGCTATTAGAGAGCCCAGATTAATAGCTTCTTCTAACTTCAACCCTGACCTACAGAGGAAAGCCACTGTTTGACTTAGTGATGCTTGGTGTCCCCTCACCAATTCATTCCTTACAGTTTTAGTAAATGGTGTCTCCTTCAAGCCCTCCCATGGACTATTAGGGTATGGATTCCTCTTAGGAAAAGAACCTTTTCTGAATTCACAGATAAAATATATCTGTTTGAAATGGAGAATTTTCTAGTTACAACTTCTGAAGTCAAGCCCATCAAAATACAGAATATATATTGCTAATATTTTGTATATTCCCTGTGCTGTAAATACCTGGATCTATTATGCCAAATTTTAGCTAATACAAGATTATTAGTGTCAAACAGCAAATATAAAATTATTAGTGCTTGAGATACAAAAATGGTATATTATTTTAACTAGAAATTGTCTAATATTCACAAACTCCATCTTTTAACCCCATTGTAACATGCACAGCTTCTGTAAATTTAGTTCATACTGTTATATTTAACTCTACCCTATGAATGTAATTCAGCATAGCCAATTCCCCCACATGTGTATAGACATTCTCACATCTTTTCATCCCTCTGACACTGTCTCATTTCTGCCGCTTCAGATAGCACTCACAACCATATCTCTCTCAGAAAGAAGACTCATATACGCTACAAGGAGGTATTATACAATCACTTCCTATGCTTTTTTTGTTTGTTTGTTTTTTTGAGATGGAGTCTTGCCCTATCACCCAGGCTGTAGTGTAGTGGCATGATCCCAGCTCACTGCAACCTCCGCCTCCTGGGTTCAAGCAATTCTCCTGCCTCAACCTCCTGAGTAGCTGAGATTACAGGCACCCACCACCACACCCAGCTAATTTTTGTATTTTTAATAGAGACGGGTTTTTACCATGTAGGCCAGGCTGGTCTTGAACTCCTGACCTTGTGATCCACCCTCGTGATCACCGGGGCTTTTTTTTTTTTTTTTTTTCTTCTGAGATGGAGTCTGTTTGTCGCCCAGGCAGGAGTGGAGTGGTGCGATCTCAGCTCACTGCAACCTCAACCTCCTGGGTTCAAGTGATTCTTTTGCCTCAGCCTCCCAAGTAGCTGGGACTACAGGCATGTGCCACCACACCCGGCTAATTTTTTTGAATTTTTAGTAGAGGCGGGGTTTCACCATATTGGCAGGGCTAGTCTCAAACTCCTGACCTCGTGATCCACCCGCCTTACCTCCCAAAGTGCTGGGATTACAGGCGTGAGCCACTGCTCCCGGCCCACCTCAGGCTTTAAAAAAAAAAAAAAAAATTGATGGTTTCTATCTAGAGAATTGGTGTTCAGATCTTACTGCAAAAGGCTAATTTTTACTGACTTATACATATGTTATAATTTTCTACTGTTTCATTTAACCCAACAACATTTCATCCCCACCATGAGAAACCTAAACAAGTTGAAATAAACCCCAAGCTTGGAGTAGTAAATTAGATTAGTAAAGTAGATTAAATTAGTAAAGTAGATTTCTGCTTCTCCCTATCAACATCCTTTATTTTTATTTTTTGGTTCCCAGTAATAGCACCTGGCAATAGAACTTTTTTGAAAAAAATGTTCCTTTGATAGCAATGTACTGAATGCTTTTTACATGCTAAACACTATGGGTAGAAATAGAGCATACAGGCCAGGCACTGTGGCTCATGCCTGTAATCCTAGCACTTTAGGAGGCCGAGGTGGGTAGATCACGAGGTCAGGAGTTCAAGACCGGCCTGGCAAACATGGTGAAACCCTGTCTCTACTAAAAATACAAAAATTAGCTGGGCGTGGTGGCACGCGCCTGTAATTCCAGCTACTCAGGAGGCTGAGGCAGGAGAATTGCTTGAGTCTGGGAGGCGGAGGTTGCATTGAGCAGAGATCACACCACTGCCCTCCAGCCTGGGTGACAGAGTGAGACTCTGTCTCAAAAAAAAAAAGGGAAAAAATAAATAGAGGATACAGAGATAAATGAGATAATTCGTGCCTTTGGGAAGCTCCCAAACTAACTGGAGAAACACTTCTAAACAGATAAGGAGGGCTGGGCAGGGTGGCTCATGCCTGAAGTCCCAGCACTTTGGGAGGCTGAGGGGGGAAGATTACTTGAGCCCAGGAGTTTGAAACCAGCCTGGGTGACACAGCAAAACACCAATGCACTCCAGCCTGGGCAACGGAGCCAGATCCTATCTATAAAAAAATAAAATAAGGCCGGGCATGGTGGCTCGCACCTATAATCCCAGCACTTTGGGAGGCCAATGCGGGCGGATCACAAGGTCAGGAGTTCAAGACCAGCCTGACCAAGATGGTGAAACCACGTTTCTACTAAAAATACAAAAAGCCAGGCATGGTGGCAGGCACCTATAATCCCCGCTACTCGGGAGGCTGAGGCAGGAGAATCGCTTGAACCCAGGAGGCGGAGGTTGCAGTGAGCTGAGACTGCCACTGCACTCCAGCCTGGGCAACAGAGTGAGACTCCATCTCAAAAATAAATAAATAAATAAATAAATAAATAAATAAAATGAACAAATAAGGAGCACTACTGTATTCAAAATGCTGTAAAGTACTGTAAAGATGGCAACAGAGTTCTAAAGGAAAAGGAAGTACCTCTCTGCCTGGGAGAGTTGAGAAAGGTGGTGATATATAAGCTGAGCACTAAATGATGAACAGTTATTTGACAAAAAAGGAGGCAGAAATTTTTTTAAAAATTTTTAAAGAAGGAGGCAGGAAAGGGCCTTTTCAGGTAGTGAACATTATTAGCTCCATTGGTGAGTTTGTTAGTAACTTTGGGGACCATACTAGAAGACAAAAGGGGTGTTCCTTCCTGTACTACAGAGAACCCAAGCAGTAGCCAAGCAGCTCTATGCGCTAGGTTATAAGCATCTGAATATATACATATATATATATATATATATATATTTTTTTTTTTTTTTGAGAAGTAGTTTTGTTCCCGTTGCCCAGGCTGGAATACAATGGCGCATTGTAACCTCCACCTCCCAGGTTCAAGCAATTCTCCTGCCTCAGCTTCCCGAGTAGCTGGGATTACAGGCATGCGCCACCACGCTCGGCTAATTTTTTGTATTTTTAGTAGAGATGGGGTTTCTCCATGTTGGTCAGGCTGGTCTCAAACTCCTGACCTCAAGTGATCCGCCCACCTTGGCCTCCCAAAGTACTGGGATTACAGGCGCGAGCCACCGTGCCCGGCAAGCATCTGAATATCTTAACATGGACTTATAATAACAGAACAGCAGTTAACCAAAGCAGAGTCTAAGATGAAAGACTGCCTGAAATCATTCCTAAACACATGGTCATGTGAGAATGCCTCACTTACCTGCCATGTCTGTGAGTACAAACCTGGAGTTTGTTTTTTGGGATTTTTTTTTTGGGGGGGGATGGAATCTCGCTCTGTCACCCAGGCTGGAGTTCAGTGGCACAATCTCGACTCACTGCAACCTCCAGCTCCCGGGTTCAAGCAATTCTCCTGCCTCAGCCTCCCGAATAGCTGGGATTACAGGCGCCTGCCACCACGCCCTGCTAAGTTTTGTATTTTTAGTAGAGACAGGGTTTTGCCATGTTGGCCAGGCTAGTCTCGAACTGCTGACTTCAAGTGATCTCCTGCCTCGGCCTCCCAAAGTGCTGGGATTACAGGCATGAGCCACCACGCCTGGCCTGAGGTTTGTATTATGGTGTAATATCACAGTGGTCCTTGGGAAAGAGCTTCTCTCTCCCTTGGAATACATTTTCTTTTCTTTCTTTCTTTCTTTTTTTTTTTTTTTTTTTGAGATGGAGTCTCACTCTGTCGCCTAGGCTGGAGTCCAATGGTGCGATCTCAGCTCACTGCAACCTCCATCTCCAGGACTCAAGCCATTCTTCTGCCTCAGCCTCCCAGGTAGCTGGGACTACAGGCATGCGCCACCACACCTGGCTAATTTTTGTATTTTTAGTAGAGACAGGGTTTCACCATGTTGGCCAGGCTGGTCTCAAACTCCTGACCTCAAGTGATCCGCCCACCTTGGCCTCTCAAAGTGCTGGGATTACAGGTGTGAGCCACCACGCCCAGCCTGGAATACATTTTCCCAGGTTCTTAAAATTTAGTCCTTTACAAATCCATGAAGAATGAGGAGGAATCCAATGACAATTTAGAGTTGGGCTCCTTGGTGGAGTGAGGACTGCTTTTTTTCACAAAGTACCCTTCACCTTGGTTAGTTTGGGTCATCACAGTTGAACCCTGTCAAGGTATAATTTTCAAAAAGTTGAAAACATGACTCATACAAATATAGTATGAACATGTGTCAAATATTTATTAACTTATTATAAGGGAACCAATAAGATGGTAAGTAAAGCTGGTTCAAAGAGCATGTTGAAGAACTAAGTATTCACAGATATTTAAGAAGGAATGGCCGGATGTGATGGCTCACACCTGTAATCCTAGGACTTTGGGAGGCTGAGGCGGGAGGATCACTTGAGTTCAGTTTGAGACTAGCCTGGGTAACATGGCAAAACCTCATCTCTACAAAAAATACAAAAAATTATCTGGGCATGGTGGTGGGTGACTGTAGTCCCAGCTACTCAGGAGTCTGAGGTGGGAGGATTGCTTAAGCCCAGGAGGTAAAGGCCGCAGGGAGCCAAGATGGCACCACTGCACTTCAGCCTAGGCAACAGAGCCAGACTCTATCTCTAAAAAATAAAAGAAGAAGAAGAAGTAATGTTATTAGCAGGGAAGAGGTGTTAAAGTACTAGATTCGATATAAAACTAGTTTATGTCTAAATCAGTTTATGTTTAAATACCTAAGGCAGTAAAATGTTAACCTTTAGGGCTATCTTTTCTATTGGATAACATGTAGCATACAACTTCAGAGTCTAAGTTAATGGATAATAAATAGCAAAGTCGGGTGGGGTGCAGTGGCTCATGCCTGTAATCCCAACATTTTGGGAGGCCAAGGCAGGTAGATCACTTCAGGTCAGGAGTTCAAGACCAGCCTGGCCAACATGGTGAAAGCCCGTCTCTGCTAAAAATACAAAAATTAGCCAGATGTGGTGGCGCATGCCTGTAATCCCAGCTTCTTGAGAGGCTGAGGCATGATAATTGCTTGAATCTGGGAGGTGTAGGTTGCAGTGAGCCAAGATGGCACCACTGCACTCCAGCATGGGTGACAGAGCAAGACTGTCTCAAAAAAAAAAAAAAAAACAAAGTAAAACAAACAAAAGCACATTCCCTTAGCCTGGATAACTAAAATTATTCTTGGATGAGACTATCATGTCTCTCAATCTCCAGTATGACATTGAAAGTACATGCTACCTACCTCTTATCTTGTTCCCACGTTTGAATAATTTTTTTTTTTTTTTTTTTGAGATGGAATTTCGCTCTCGTTGCCCAGGCTGAAGTGACACACTCTCGGCTCACTACAACCTCCACCTCCCAGGTTCAAGTGATTCTCCTGCCTCAGCCTCCCAAGTAGCTGGGATTACAGGCATGCGCCACCACGCCCTGCTATTTTGTATTTTTAGTAGAGATGGGAGTTCTCCATGTTGGTCAGGCTGGTCTTGAACTCCCTACCTCAGGTGATCCACCCGCCTCGGCCTCCCAAAGTGCTGGGATTACAGGCGTGAGCCACCACGCCCTGGCTGAAATAATTTTTCTTAACACCTTTATATTTCTTCAGCCAAGCATTTGAACCCTCTGCCCCTCACCACTCATCAGTATGCCTTTATATGTCCCAGTGCCTTCTATACTTTCCCTCCATGCATTTCACACACTTACACCTCAGAATCATTGCCCCCCCGTTCTCCCCTCAACCAAGAACCCTGTGGCTCTTTGCTGAAGTCAAGGTACTACTTTTCCTCAAGGGCAATACGGTTGGCACCTCCCCCATAGAATCAGTGCTGTAATGAATACAATCACCCTTGATCATTCTTCCAAATTACTTAATACCTATTACTTAATACGTATCTTTCTTAGCTTGCATAAACAAAAGGTGTCTTGAGATTTCACTATTTTATTTACTTGGAATCTCTCTAGAGACAGCCTGATGAAAAAGAAAGTCTTCAACTATTAAGGCATTTGGCCCTGTTTAATTGGATTTGACTGCTTGGGCACACCTGCACAAAAGCTTTCAAATGAAATGTACTTTTTTTTTTTTTTTTTTTTGAGACGGAGTCTTGCTCTGTTGCCCAGGCTGGAGTGCAGTGGCGCTATCTTGGCTCACTGCAAGCTCCACCTCCCAGGTTCAGACCATTCTCCTGCCTCAAGACCTCCTGAGTAGCTAGGACTACAGGCGCCTGCCACCACGCCCGGCTAATTTTTTGTATTTTTAGTAGAGACGGGGTTTCACTGTGTTAGCCAGGATGGTCTTGATCTCCTGGCCTCGTGATCCGCCCGCCTCAGCCTGCCAAAGTGCTGGGATTACAGGTGTGAGCCACGGCGCCCGGCCTGAAATGTGCATTTTTGTTGCATGGGCCTAATTTAAAACTGGCCCAAGGGGACATTTTGTATAATCGCTGAGAAATTTGCAATCTCAGATTGAGACTTAAAATTATTAAATTCAGCTTTGACTGAATTTTTGATGCAAAAAAAATCACGAAACCTTAAATACTGAACCACCAAAGAAGGGTGATAGACAATTGACTCTGGCTGTTAGCCTGTGTTACTGTCATTACAACACGTAAAAACTGTGCTAGGGTAAATTAAACCTTTTGGGTTTCAGTAATTAAGATACCCTGAGAGGAACACAACCTCATAGATCTTGGTTTCTTGTGTTGTGTAATTAAGTGGCCTTACAGGCTGGTTTGTGATCATGTCAGAGAATGGGATGTGGAGCTTAACTGTTCTTAGCATTTTGCTAGGCCCTATGAGGTAGAGGAGGCATTTTTCCCAATATAGAGTCATGTAGCTTATATGTGGTGTGGAAATAAATGAAGACAAACCAAATAAGAACAGGCAAAAACTATTTCATCCGAGCTTGCTATAGCAAAGGAGTCAGACATCATCACATGTTTTGGCAGAGACTCAAAGTCAGGCAAAGGAGTGGGAAAGCTTTATGGTGGAAAAAAGGGAAGACTTCAGGTGTGACTCAATTGGAACCCATGAGCGGTCTAATCAGAAGTGGGACATCCTATATGGATATTTGGCTTTCTTTCATTGGTCCTAAATTGGAAGCAAGGACAAAAATTAGGGAAGCTATCTGTTATTATTCAAGTCCTGGCTGTTTGGGGCTGATTGTTACAGGGTTGTTGTTTGGCTTCCTGGACTGGTTGCTAAAGATAGGGGTCTGACTTCCTTCAAGTCTGACTTATAGATAGTAGGCTAGTTACTGTAGATAATGAGTTGGTTTCTTGGGCTGGTGGCTGCAGATTATGTATCAGAGTTCTATTTTTATATACAGTCTGGCTATTGTCCATTTGCATATTCAGTCTCTCTGTGTTAAAACTGCTTGAATCGGGGGGCTTTTTTTTTTTTTAATAATAGAGGTGGGGTCTTGCTATGTTGGCCAGAGTGGTCGCAAACTCCTGGCCTCAACAGTCCTCTTGACTCAGCCTCCCGAAATGCTAGTGTCAGCTACCATGCCTGGCCTGAATCCAGGGCTTTTTTATTCCACAGCTATGTTCTTTCCACTACTGAATGCTATTAGATAATATCAAGGAATTAAATAAAATATAATCAGCTTCTCCCTTTTCTCCTTCAAACACATCAGCCAACAGCTTTTTTCTTTTCTTTTCCTTTCTTTTTTTTTTTTTGAGATGGAGTCTTGCTCTGTTGCCCAGGCTGGAGTGCAGTGGCACGATCTCTGCTCACTGCAACCTCCGCCTCCCGGATTCAAGTGATTCTTCTGCCTCAGCCTCCCTAGTAGCTGGGATTACAGGTGTTCACCACTATGCCGAGCTAATTTTTGTATTTTAAGTAGAGACAGGGTTTCACCATGTTGGCCCAGCTGGTCTCAAACTCTTGACCTCAAGTCATCCACCTGCTTTGGCCTCCCAAATTGGCTGGATTACAGGCATGAGTCACCACGCCCAGCCAAAAAATCATTTCTAATTTAGGCATAATAGGAGGCTGAATCACATCTGATGTAAGGCTTGTGGACTACAGGCATTTAACTGCTGAGTGAGCTTAGTTAGACGTGCAATATCCTCCTTTTCGTACATTTCTGATGTTCTCTTTTTGCCATATTAGCATTACTTTGGGTTTTATGTGTTTGTTTTTTGTTGTTGTTGTAAATAAAAAAAATATATATAAAACATAAAGTTTACAATTTTAACCATTTTAAAGTATACAATTTAGTAGTATTAAGTACATTCACATTGCTATGCAGCCATAACCACTATCCATTTCCAGAACATTTTCCTCATCCCAAACAAGAACTTTGTATTCATTACATGATAACTCCTCATTCCCTCCTTTCTCTACCCTTGGCAAACACCATTCTACTTCTGTCTGACTACTCATACAGTATTTGTTCTTTTTGTCTGGCTTATTTCACTTAGCATAATGTTTTCAAGTTTCGTCCATTTGGTAGCATGTATCAGAATTTCGTTCCTTTTTAAGGCTGAACAAGTACTCCATTGTATGTATATATTACATTTTGTTTACCTATTTATCTGTTGTTGCATATTTGAGTTCTTAAAGTTAATTACACTAAGTATTATAGTTAAGAAGCACCAGTTTTTCTTCTAATACTATATTTGGAAAAATGGGGAGACAAAAATAGTACAAGACAGAGATGCTCAATCTGTAGCTTGTAGGGAAAAGATTCACAAATATACAGTAAGTAATCAGAGATGGAGGTAACCTATCAACCAGAATGTGACAATGTAAGGAACTTTGGAATAGGCAGAAAAGAGGACTTGGTGTCTCTAATAAAAAGCTATTAATTTTTAGTGCACACTCTTACAGGTAATCTAAATATAACTCTATCACTGCCTTTGAGCTACTTTACAACTCTGTAAGTTGTAGATAACTGATATTAATGCAAAATAATTCTTGTATAAACATGAAAATAAATTATATTCTGTGAAAAAAAGTTTGGCTATTGTGAATAATGCTGCTATGAACATGGGTGTACAGATATCTGTTAGAATCCCTACTTCTGATTATTTGTATATGTACCTGGAAGAGGAATTACTGGACCATATGGTAATTTTTTTTTTTTTCTTACCATGAGTTTGACTTTTTTTTTTTTTTTTTGAGACAGAGTCTCACTCTGTTGCCCAGGCTGGAGTGCAGTGATGCAATCTTGGCTCACTGCAACCTCCATCTCCTGGGTTCAAGCAATTCTCTTGCCTCAGCCTCCCGAGTACCTGGGATTACAGGTGCCCACCACCACACCCAGCTCATTTTTGCATTTTTAGTAGAGACAGGGTTTCACCATGTTGACCAGGCTGGTCTTGAACTCCCGACCTCAGGTGATTTGCCTGCCTCAGCCTCCCAAAGTACTGGGATTACAGGCGTGAGCCACCGCGCCTGGCCTTTTTTTTTTTTTTCTCTCTTTAGACAGAGTCTGGCTCTGTCACACAGGTTGGAGTGCAGTGGCACAATCTCAGCTCACTGCAACCTCTGCTTCCTGGGTTCAAGCCAGCCTCCCACCTCAGCCTCCTGAGTAGCTGGGACTATAGGCACATGCCACCATACCTGGCTTATTTTTGTATTTTTTGTAGGGACGGGTTCTCACTATGTTGCCCAGGCTGGTCTCCAACTCCTGAACTCAAGCAATCCACCCACCTTGGCCTCCCAAAGTACTAGGATTAAGATTATAGGCGTGAGCCACTGCTCCTGGCCAACTCTTTTTTTTTTTTTTTTTTTTTTTTTCCAGAGTCTTGCTCTGTCTCCCAAGCTGGAGTGCAGTGACACAATCATAGTTCACTGCAATCTCAAACTCCTGGGCTCAAACAATCCTCCCACCTTAGCCTCCCGAGTAGCTGAGACTATAAGTGTGTGCCACTGTGCCCTGCTAATTAAAAAAAAAATTTTTAGAGAGGGGGCTTTACTATATTGCCCAGGCTCTTGAACTCCTGGCCTCAACTCATCTTTCCACCTTGGCCTTCCACAGCACTGGGATTATAGATGTGAGCTACCACACCCAGATTTAAACTTAAAAAAAAAATTAATTAACACATAATAATTGTACATATTATAGAGTACATAGTAATGTTTTGATAAATATAATGTAGAGTGATTAGATCAGGATAATTGTCACATCCATCATCTCAAACATTTATCATTTCTTTGTGTTAGGAACATTTAATATCCTCCTTCTAGCTATTTGAAACTATATATTACTGTTAACTATAGTCATCCTATAGTGCTATCGAACACTACAACTTATTCTTCCTATTTAGCTATCCTTTTGTGTCTTTCAACAAATCTCTCCCTGTCTCCCCTTTCACCCTACTCTTTCCAGCCTCTAGTATCCTCTGTTCTACTTTTTACTTCTGAGATCAACTTTTTTTAGCTTCTTTATATGAGTGAGAGCATGTGATGTTTAACTTTCTGCTCTTGGCTTATTTCACTTAACATAATATCCTCTAGTTCTATCCATGTCGCCACAAATGACAGGATTTCATTCTTTTTAATGGCTAGATAGTATCCTGTTGTATATCAGTACCATATCTTTATCCATTCCTCTGTTGTTGGACACCTAGGTTATTTCATTCTTGGCCATTATGAATATGAATACTGCTGCAATAAATATGGAAGTGTATATATCTCTTTGCTATTGTCAATAACTTTTTTTTTTTTTTTGAGACAGGATCTTGCTCTATCTCCCAGGCTGGAGTGCAGTGGCGTGATTACAGCTCACTGCTGCCTTGATCTCCTGGGCTCAAGTGGTCCTCCCCATTCAGCTTCCTGAGTAGCTAGGACACTATGACCACAGGTGCGTGCCACCATACCTAGCTAAATTTTTTTTTTTTTTTTTTTTGACACCGAGTCTGGCTCTCTCGCCCAGGCTGGAGTGCAATGGTGCCCAGGCTGGAGTGCAATGGTGTGATCTCGGCTCACTGCAACCTCTGCCTCCTGGGTTCAAGCGATTCTCCTGCCTCAGCCTCCCGAGTAGTTGGGACTACAGGCGTGCACTACCACTCCCAGCTAATTTTTTGTATTTTTAGTAGAGACAGGGTTTCACCATTTTGGCCAGGATGGTTTCGATATCTTGACCTTGTGATCCGCCCGCCTTGGCGTCCCAAAGTGCTGGGATTACAGGCATGAGACACCGCGCCTGGCCACCTAGCTAATTTTAAAATCATTTTTTGGCCAGGCGCGTTGGCCCCCCTTGCCAATCCCAGCACTTTGGGAGGGTGAGGCAGGTGGATCATGAGGTAAGGAGTTTGAGACCAACTTGGCGAACATGGTGAAACCCCGTCTCTACTAAAAATGCAAAAATCTCACTATGTTGCCCAAGCTGGTCTTGAACTCCTGAGCTCAGGCAATCTGCCTGCTTCAGCCTCCTGAAGTGCTAGGATTACAGGCATGAAACACCATGCCCAGCGGATGATGTTTTTGATGTCGTATCTAAGAACTCTTTGCCCAACTCAAAGTCACAAGATATTTTCTCCAATGTTTTCTTATAGAAGTGGTTTTGTTTTGTTTTGTTTTGTTTTGTTTTGTTTGTTTGTTCATTTGAGATGGAGTCTCGCCTTGTCGCCCAGGCTAGAGTGTAGTGGTGCGATCTCGGCTTACTGCAACCTCCACCTCCTGGGTTCAAGCAATTCTTCGCCTCAGCCTCCCGAGTAGCTGGGATTACAGGCACCCACCACCATGCCCGGCTACTTATTGTATTTTTAGTAGAGATGGGGTTTCATCATGTTGGCCAGGCTGGTCTTGAACTCCTGACCTCAAGTGATCCGTCCACCTCAGCCTCCCAAAGTGCTGGGATTACAGGCACGAGCCATTGCACCCAGCCGATTTAGCACCTTAATCAAAAATCAACTGACCAGTATTCACATTCCTGATTTCAAAATTTATTACTCCAGTCTGGGTAACCTAGTGAGACCTCACCTCTACAAAAATAAAAAGATAAATTAGCCAAGTGTGGTGGCAACTGGCTGTAATCCTAGCTCTTCAGGAGGCTGTGACAGTAGGATCGCTGAGCCCAGGAGATCAAGACTGCAGGGAGCTATGATCAGTTGTGCCACTGTATTCCAGCCTGGGTGATAGAGCAAGGCCCTGTCTCTAAAAAACAAAAACAAACAGACAAAACTACTGATAATCTACAGGTCACACTTGGCAGGCTTCCAAATTAACCTGCCTGGAAAAGGTCTCATGATTCTTGGCTTACATTCTGTCCCTTAATAAAAAATCTTGGCATGCCTGTAATCCCAGCACTCTGAGAGGCTGAGGCAGGCAGATCACTTAAGCCCAGGAGTTCGAGACCAGCCTGGGCAACATGGTGAAACCCCATCTCTACACAAAATTCAAAAATTAGTTGGGTTGTGGTGGTGCCATCTGTAGTCCCAGCTACTTGGTAGGCTGAAGTGGGAGGATTGCTTGAGCCGGGGGAGTTCAAGGCTGCAGTGAGCCACTGCACTCCTCCAGCCTGGGGCATAACAGAGCGAGACCCCGTCTCAAAAAGACAAAACAAAACAAAACAGGCAGGGCACAGTGGCTCACACCCGATCTTGCGGTGAGCCGAGATCGCGCCACTGCACTCCAGCCTGGGCGACAGACCGAGACTCCGTCTCAAAAAAAAAAAAAAAAGAAAAAATTACCTTTTTTTTTTTTGAGGCAGAGTTTTGCTCTTGTTGCCCAGGCTGGAGTACAATGGCGTCATCTCAGCTCACCACAACCTCCGCCTCCCGGGTTCAAGCAATTCTCCTGCCTCAGCCTCCTGAGTAGCTGGGATTACAGGCATGTGCCACCACGTCCAGCTAATTTTTTGTATTTTTAATAGAGATGGGGTTTCTCCATGTTGGTCAGGCTGGTCTCGACCTCCTGACCTCAGGTGATCTGCCCACCTCGGCCTCCCAAAGTGCTCGGATTAAAGGCTTGAGCCACCATGCCCAGCCAAGAACCTTCTCTCTTAACCTGAGTTCCTCAGTCTTAATGTGAGTTCCTCAAACTGTTGACATACTAATTAATATGTATCTACTGAGACTGAAAAAGACACTAATTTCTTTCTAAATCATGAAGTTTTACTGATTATCTTATATGTAAAACATTTTAGCCTATATGTTGTAATCTGTAGCCAATGACTGACCCTCTATATTATACCCTCTAGTGGAAAAAGACAAAGATAACTCTGCCTGGTGTGGTGGTTCACGCCTGTAATCCCAAGGCTTTGGGATAAGCGTAGAATTTTTAGAGAAGAATTAAAAATAATGCTGTGCCTAGGCAACATAGTGAGGCCCTGTCTGTACAAAAATAATTAGCCTGGCCGGGCGCGGTGGTTCACGCCTGTAATCCCAGCACTTTGGGAGGCCGAGGTGGGCGGATCACCTGAGGTCAGGAGTTCGAGACCAGCCTCAACATGGAGAAACCCCACCTCTACTAAAAATACAAAATTAGCTGGGCGTGGTGGTGCATGCCTGTAATCCCAGCTACTCGGGAGGCTGAGGCAGGAGAATTGCTTGAACCTGGGAGGCGAAGGTTGCGGTGAGTTGAGATAGCGCCATTGCACTCCAGCCTGGGCAACAAGAGTGAAACTCCATCTAAAAAAAATAATAATAATTAGCCAGACGTGGTGGCATACACCTGTACTCCCACTCCTTGGGAGGCTGAGGCAGGTGGATTGCTTGATCCCAGAACCGTGAGGTTACAGCAAGCTATGATTTTCCACTGCACTCAAGCCTGGGTGACAGAGCAAGACCCTGTCTCTTAAAAAAAAAAAAAAAAAAAAAAAAAAAAAAAAAAAAATTGCTGGGCGCGTTGGCTCACGCCTATAATCCCAGCACTTTGGGAGGCCAAGGCAGGTGGATCACCTGAGGTCAGGAGTTCGAGACTAGCCTGGCCAACATGGTGAAAACCCGTGTCTACTAATAATATAAAAAAAATTGCTGGGCAATTTTACAGTGCCTGTAATCCCAGCACTTTGGGAGGCCGAGGCGGGCGAATCACAAGGTCAGGAGATCGACACCATCCTGGCTAATACGGTGAAACCCCATCTCTACTAAAAATACAAAAAAATTAGCCGGGCGTGGTGGCGGGCGTCTGTAGTCCCAGCTATTCGGGAGGCTGAGGCAGGAGATAGCGTGAACCGGGGAGGCGGAGCTTGCAGTGAGCCGAGATCGCGCCACTGCACTCCAACCTAGGCACACAGAAAGACTCCGCCTTAAAAAAAAAAAAAAATTAGCTGGGCATGGTGGTGCATGCCTGTAATCTCAACTACTTGGGAGGCTAAGGGAGGAGAATCACTTGAACCCGGGAGGCGGAGGCTGCAGTGAGCCGAGATAGTGCCATTGCACTCCAGCCTGAGTGACAAGAGCGAAACTCCGTCTCAAAAAAAAAAAAAAAAAAAAAAACAAGAGACAGAGAGGGCTCTGATATGAGGAGTCCCCATCGCTTCTCCTAAACTTTCTTATAAAAACATTCCGGGCCAGGCACTTTGGGAGGCCGAGGCGGGCGGATCACGAGGTCAGGATATCAAGACCATCCTGGCTAACACGGTGAAACCCCGTCTCTACTAAACATACAAAACAATTTAGCCGGGCGTAGTGTCTGGCTGGCGCCTGTAGTCTTAGCTACTCGGGAGGCTGAGGCAAGAGAATGGCGTGAACCCGGGAGGTGGAGCTTGCAGTGAGCCGAGATTGCGCTACTGCACTACACTCCAGCCTGAACCACAGAGAGACTCCCTCTCAAAAAAAAAAAAAATTCCAGGCCAGGCGTGGTGGCTCACGTCTGTAATCCTAGCACTTTGGGAGGCCAAGGCAGGTGGATCACTTGAGGTCAGGAGTTTGAGACTAGCCTGGCCAACATGGTGAAACCCTGTCTCTACTAAAAATACAAAACAATTAGCCTGGCGTGGTGGTGGGAGCCTATAATCCCAGCTACTCAGGAGGCTGAGGCAGGAGAATCACTTGAACCCAGGAGGTGGAGGTTGCAGTGAGCCAAGATCGCACCACTGCACTCCAGCCTCGGGGATAGAGACTGTTTCAAAATAAAACAAAAAAACCCTTTCCAATTTATAACAGTTTAGAACACGTCCAACTTTGTTTATGTATCTTCCTAGGTTTATCCTCACATTTGGCTTCCAATAACCTTTATCAAATTATTTCTGCCTCAGCAACCTTAATTTTGGTTGGCAAAATGGCATAGGTGGCAGGATTTCAGAGCGACCTCCCTAGACCAAAAGCAGCTTCCAGCCTTTGTGCATGTACGGGCAACAAATCCACTGTGTTCCCGAACTTGGATGCCCTGCTGAGCTACAGGTGAGTTTCTACCAAAATCAGGCTGGGCACAGTGGCTCATGCCTGTAATTCCAGCGCTTTGGGAGGCTGAGGCAGGCAGCTCACTTGACCCCAGCAGTTCAAGACCAGCCTGGGCAACATGGTGAAACTCCGTCTCTACAAAAAGTACAAAAATTAGCTGAGTGGGTCTGGGCACGGTGGCTCACGTCTGTAATCCCAACACTTTAGGAGGCTGAGGCGGGCGGATCACAAGGTCAGGAGTTCAAGACCAGCCTGGCCAACATGGAGAAACCCCATCTCTACTAAAAATACAAAAATTAGCGGGGCATGGTGGTGCGTGCCTGTAATCCCAGCTACTTGGGAGGCTGAAGCAGGAGAATTGCTTGAACCCAGGAGGCGGAGGTTGCAGTGAGCCAAGACCGCACCACTGCACTCCAGCCTGGTGACAGAGCGAGACTCCATCTCAAAAAAAAAAAAAGAAAAAAAAAAAAAGCTGAGTTTAGTGGCATGGGCCTCTAGTCTCAGCTACTTGGGAGGATCTCTTGAGGCCGGAAGGTCAAGGCTGCCATGAGCTGTGATGGAGCCACTGTATTCCAGTCTGAGCAACAGGGCAAGATCCTGTTTCCAAAAAAAAAAAAAAAAATGAACTTCGTGTCTTCGTCAAAGTTCTGTTTGTTTTGTTTTGTTTTCAGACAGGGTTTCACTATGCTGTCCAGGCTGGAGTGCAATGGTGTGATCTCAGCTCACTGCAACCTCTGCCTCCTAGGCTCCAGAGATCCTTCTTCCTTAGCCTCCTGTGTAGCTGGGGACCACAGGTGCATACCACCATGCCTGGCTAATTAGTCGAGGTCCTGGTTTATTGAAGCTAGTTTCCTCCTTGGTTAGGAGGTACAATTGACTCTCTCAGAATCAGAGTTACTGCTGTGAATTCAAGGCAAGAGTTTCTGTTGAATTCTAGGCCAGGATAAAATGGGAGCTCTGTAAACTGTCTCACTGGGGTTTTGGTGTGAGACAACTTTTCCTTAGCTTCCTCCTTTTTCAATTGCATGAGCGTGCTCTTGCTCCACTACATAGCTTGTTTCATTCAAAACAACCAGGATGGAAAAGGGGTCCTCTAAAACTGAAGATGCACAAGCTAGGTTTTATGAATAATGCTCATGGGTCCTTCTACTTACCTAACCCAGATTGGTTATAAAACAGCAATGGCCAAAAATGGGGATCTTTTGAATATGCCTAAAATAATTTATTTGCACACATAATTAGAAAAGCTGGTTTTAGAACCAAATAGAATGGGAGACTTAATTCCAGTAACACCGAAAAGCTTTTAAGATACGTTCTAAAAAAAAATTTGCCCTATTCAAAAGGTAAATATATTTAAAATTATTTCTTACAGATGATGAAACTGAGGCAAACAAAAAAGAAAAATAAATAAAGAAAACTATTTCTAAATTGAAAAAGACTTTGGAGGTTTTCTCCCTTTTGCCTCCAACTGCTCCTCTTCCTTCGATCCCTGTGATATGAATGCATCCCTTTCTGCTGGTTCCCTTGGCTCCCATACATCTCTTAGGCAGAGTGTTTTAGAATTTCACAATGTGCATATTTCTTTCTCTCAATAGGTTAAAATATATTTAAATTTGAAACAAAAAGAACAAACAGAACAACTACCAAACACAAAACTGCTGATATTCAGATCCAACAAATTTTTCTAAACTGACAATAAGAAACAAAATGATGCCAGGCGCGGTGGTTCACATCTATAACCTAAGCACTTTGAGAGGCTGAGGCAAGAGGATTGCTTGAGCTCAGGAGTTCAAGACTAGCCTGGGTAACATGGTGGCTTTTTTGTTGTTGTTGTTGTTTCCCAAAAAAAAAAAAAAGAAAAAAAGAAAAAATAGCCAGGCGTGGTGGCACACACCTGTGGTCTCAGGTACTCAGGAGGCTGAGATGGGAGGATTGCTTGAGCCCCAGGAGGTCGAGGCTGCAGTGAGGTGAAGGCTGCAGTAAGCAGTGATTTCAACACGTAAGCCTGGATGACAGAGTGAGACCCTGTCTCAAAAAAAAAAAAAATTTGTTTCTTTTTAAAACTTACCAGATTTATATCTAAAAAATTCAGCTTTTTCTATGCCTCACTACATATGATTGACAGGTTACATACATCATTGTCTTCTGTTCCTTTTTTCCATAAAAAGTATATCTTTTTGCTTAGCTGAGTTAACTCTCTCCTTCAACTTTTTTGTGAACTTTTTGTGTAACTTTTTCTAACCCTACTGTGATGGCTAATACTAAAACGTTTGTCTAGAAGGTCTAAATAGGCAATGTTTTCCTCCAGTATAACTTGATTCTGTGTTCTAGGCTTTTCTTGATATATCTAAACTGTTCCATATAACCAAAAAACTTCCCATGCTGTTACTAAGAGCCATATATCCCACTGCTCAAGATACTAGTTTTCTGATTTACATTCCTTTATAATTTAATATACATTTATAACCCTAGACACACTCATCCTGGGTCTGATTTAAAAAAAAAAAAAAAAAGCACCCTCTTTTTTTTTTTTTTTTTTTTTTTGACAAAGTCTTGCTCTTGTTGCCCAGGCTGGAGTGCAATGGTGCCATCTCGGCTCACTGCAACCTCTGCCTCCTGGGATCAAGCAATTCTCCTGCCTTAGCCTCCGGAGTAGCTGGAATCACAGGCACCCACCACCACGCCCGACTAATTTTTGTATTTTTAGTAGAGATGGGTTTCACCATGTTGGCCAGGCTGGTCTCAAACTCCTGACCTCAGGTGACCTGCCAGCCTTGGCCTCCCTAAGAGCTGGGATTACAGGCGTGAGCCACTACGCCAGGCCCACCCTCTTTTTTTTTTTATGTTAAGTTTGACTTCCAGGTTATCTAAATGGGCTTCCCATTTAGTAGGGCAATTCCCATACAATTGCGCTACAAGAGGTTTTTCTTTACCATTTTGGTAACTGGCCTCAAAACCAAATATTCTGCATTTTATCAAAATAACTTCTAGGCTGGTCGGGGTGGCTCACACCTGTAATCCCAGCACTTTGGGAGGCCGAGGTAGGTGGATCACTTGAGGTCAGGAGTTTGAGACCAGCCTGGTCAACATGGTGAAACCCCGTCTCTACCAAAAATATAAAAAATTACCAAGTGTCGTGGAGCGCACCTGTAATTCCAGTTACTCGGGGGGCTGAGGCAGGCAAATCACTTGAACCCGGGAGATGGAGATTGTGGTGAGCCGAGATTGTGCCACTGTACTCCAGCCTGGGTGACAGAGTGAGACTCCATCTCAAAAAACAAACAAACAAAAACAACAAAAATAACTTCTAGGCCAGGCACTGTGGCTCACGCCCGTAATCCCAGAACTTTGGGAGACTGAAGCAGGAGGATTCCTTGAGTCTGGGAATTGGAGACCAGCCTGGGCAGCATAGGGAGACCCTGTCTCTACAAAAAATACAAAAATTAGCCAAGCATGGTGGTGTGTGCCTGTAGTCCCAGCTACTCAGGAGGCTGAGGTGGGAGGATCCCTTGAGCCCCAGGAGGCAAAGGTTGCAGTGAGCTGAGATCATGCCACTGCACTCCAGCCTGGGCAACAGAGAGAGAGAGAGAGAGAGAGACTCCATTTCAAAATAATAATAATAATAACAATAATAATAATTTCTGTATTATCTGTATAGGTTTTTTGTGGATTTTGTTGTTGTTTTTATTTTATTTTATTTTTGAGACAGGGTCTGGCTTGTTGCTCAGGCAGGAATGCAGTAACATGATCACAGCTTACTGCAGCCTCAAGCTCCTGGGCTCAAGTAATTTTCCCACCTAAGCCTTCCAAGTAGCTGGGACCACAGGTGCATGCCACCATGCCTGGGTAATTTTTGTTTAATTTTTTAAGAGATGGGGATCTCCCTGTGTTGGCCAGGCTGGTCTCGAACTCCTGGGCTCAGCAATCCTCATGCTTTGGACTCCTGAAGTACTGGAATTACAGGTGTGAGCCACCAGGCCCAGCCATATAATTCTATCTTGATCAAGTGTTTTAAGCCTTTTGACATCTTTTACAAATTTCTCCAAGATCAAAATCCTAAATTAAGTCTTTCTAGATTAAACAATTCAACTTGTTTTGATAAATAATACTAAATCCTCTTTTAGTTACATTTAATGGGTATGTTATTAATATAAATGTTCTAAAAATTATATAAATTCATAAAAATCTTATCAGTCATAATTTTAATTATGTTATTTTCTAAAGTTACATAGATATATCATTAACATAAATATTCTAAAGGTTATATAACATTTATAAAGGTCTAATAGTCCTGATGTGATATTGTCAGTCATCATTCTAATTTTTATGTTAAAATGCTACATATAATAAAAATGTAGCAATTATCAATTAAAAACTTTCATCAGACTCTGACCATGGCTATTCTAAGTTTTTGTCATCCACAGCCATTATTATTATTGTTGTTATTTTTTGAGACAGGGTCTCACTATGTTGCCCAGGCACAGCCATTATTTTAAATTCTTCTCTAAAAACATTTACAATCAGCTATAATCCAAAATTGCTTTTCATAAAAGACTCTAACAAGTACTCCTAAATACAGGTTTCTAATAACTTTAAGATTAATAGACCAAAGAAAAATTTCAAAAACTCTAATGAAATCTAATACATTCATAAAGATTGCTCACCCAACACCAAACAAAACAAAATTACATGAGACTAAACTGATAAAATGCTAAGATGATTTTTATGACTTTTTGACTTTTTTTAAAAACATTACTGGTTTTTTTTTGTTGTTGTTTGTTTTTTTTGAGACAGTGTCTGGAATGCAATGGTGTAATCACGGCTCACTGCAGCCTCGACCTTCTTGGCTCAAGTGATCCTTCCATCTCAGCCTCCCAAGTAGCTGGGACCACAGGTGAAAACCACCACGCCCAACAGATTTTTGTATTTTTTTGTGGAGACAGGGTTTTACCATGTTGTCCAGGCTAACATATACTTTTATAAACAAAATTAAAGCACTGGCCAGGCATGGTGGCTTATGCCTATAATCCCAGCACTTTGAGAGGCCAAGGTAAGTGGATCGCTTGAGCCCAGGAGTTTAAGACTAGCCTGGGCAACATAGTGAACCCATGTCTCTACAAAAAATACAAAAGTTAGCTGGGTGTGCTGGAGTGTGCCAGTAGTCCCAGCTACTTGGGAGGCCAAGGTGGGAGGATCACTGAGCCCAGGGAGGTCAAGGCTGCAATGAGCTGTGATTGTGCCACTGCCCTCCAGCCTGAGCTACAGAGTGAGACCCTGTCCCAAAAAACAAAACAAAACAAAACAAAAAAAACAAAAGAAAATTAAAACATTTACCTTTCTTTCAACCTAAGTTCTGTAAAATTCATAAAAAATCAATGGCTAAGGCCAAAATCATAGTCCCCCAGAGACTAGAGATAATTTATTATTCAAAAAATAACATATAGCCTCCTGTCATGATGGACCCCTGGGCCCCTTTTTACTAACAACCTGGCCTGCCTGAAATAACGAGGTGGTTCTTTTTGTTTGTTTGTTTTGCTACAGGGTCTTGCTCTGTTGCCCAGGCTGGAGTACAGTAATGCGATCTCGGTTCACTGCAGCCTCGACTGCCCAGGCTCAAAGGATCCTACCACCTCAGCCTCCTGAGTAGCTGGGACAACAGGTGCACACCACCACATCCAGCCAATTTTTTTCTATTTTTGTAGAGACAGGGTCTCACTATATTGCCCAGGCTAGTCTCGAACTCCTGGGCTCAAGCAGTCCTCCCACCTCGGCCTCCTAACATGCTGGGATTACAGTCATGAGCCATAACATCCGGCCTGCAATAACAAGGTTCTTTCCCCAAATCAAAAGACATGATTTCCTGGAAATGAGCATTCCCAATGCTGAAAGATTAAAAAAAAAAAAAATCTACTGCCAGGCACGGTGGTTCATGCCTGTAATTCCAGCACTTTGAGAGGCCGAGGTGGGAGGATCATTTGAGGCCAGGACTACTAGCCTGGCCAACATGGTGAAACCTGCTCTCTACTAAAACTACAAAAAATTAGCTGGGTGTGGTGGTACATGCCTGTAGCCAGCTATTTGGGAGGCTGAAGCATGAGAATCTCTTGAACCCAGGAGGCGGAGGTTGCAGTGAGCTGAGATCGTGCCACTGCACTCCAGCCTGGACAACAGAGTGAGACTCTGTATCAAAAAAAAAACAAAAAACAAAAAAAAACACACTCTAACCTTAGCAGAGATTGCTCATCAATGCTTCCACGAGAAGATTTTTGATTGAATGGGGAAAATGATAACCTGCAGGTCACATTTGACAGATTTTCAAATTAACTGTCTGGGGAAGGTCTTGTGATTCATGTCTTACACCCTGTCCTTGTATAAAAATCTTTATAAGAATGAGATCTTGTCATTTGCAACAATGTGGATGGAACTGGCGGTCATTATGTTAAGTGAAATAAGCCAGGCACTGAAAGACAAACTTTGCATGTTCTCACTTATTTGTGGGAGCTAAAAATTAAAATAATTGAACTCATGGAGACAGACAGTAGATGGATGGTTACCAGAGGCTGGAAAGTACCCTGTTGTACTAGCAAATACTAGGTATTATTCTTTCTAACTTTTTTTTTTTGTACCCATTAACCATTCCGGAGACTATTTTTTTGTACCCATTAACCACTCCTGAAGTGACTATACTCAATAATATATACATAATTTTTTGGAGATGGAGTCTCACTCTGTCACTCCGGCTGGAATGCAGTGGCACAATCCCAGCTCATTGCAACCTCCACCTCCTGGGTTCAAATGATTCTCCTGCAGCTTCCTGAGTAGCTGGGATTACAGGTGCCTGTCACCACACCTGGCTAATTTTTTGTATTTTTAGTAGAGATGGGTTTTCACCATGTTGGTCAGGCTGGTCTCGAACTCCTGACCTCAAGTGATCCACCTGCCTTGGCCTCCCAAAGTGCTAGGATTACAGGCATGAGCCGCTGCACCTGGCCAGTCAATAATAATTCAATTGTATATTTTCAAATAATAAAAAGATTATAATTGGATTGTTTGTAACACAAAGGATAAATGCTTGAGGTGATAGATATCCCATTTAGCCTGATGTGATTATGCATTGCATTCCTGTATCACAATATCTCATGTAACCCACAAATATATACACCTATGTACCCACAAAAATTAAAAAAAAATCTTATTGTGAACCCCTCAAATCTTATCAGAAGTTCCTCAGACTTTTTTTTTGTTGTTGTTGTTGAGACAAAGTCTCACTCTGTTGCCTAGACTGGAGTGCAGTGGCAAGATCTTGGCTCACTGCTACCTCCGACTCCCAGATTCAAATGATCCTCCTGCCTGAGCCCTGCTGGTAGCTGGGATTACAGGCACACACCACCATGCCCGGCTAATTTGTATATTTTTAGTAGTGACAGGGTTTCGCCATGTTGGCCAGGCTGGTCTCAAACTCCTGACCTCAGGGGATCCACCTGCCTCAGCCTCCCAAAGCGCTGGGATTACAGGTATGAGCCACTGCGCCCAGCCAAGTTCCTCAGACTTTTGAGGTACTGATTAGTGTGTAACCTACCAACACTAAAAAAAAACCACTAATTTATTTCTAAATTATTAATATAAAGTTTTACTGATTTGTTTCTAAATCATAAAATTTTACTGACTATCTTACACATAAAACAATTCCTGACTTTGGAACTGCAATGTTACCTCATTTAAGAGTGGAAAATGTCAGCCCTACAATCCAGTTGGTAATGCTCGTCTTCTCTGTCATTCAGTCAAATCAGAATTACTTTCTGTTAGAACAAAAATATTCATTTTTTACCTCAAATTAATGTGTTAGTATTTTTTTTTTTTGAGACGGAGTCTCGCTCTGTCGCCCAGGCTGGAGTGCAGTGGCGCAATCTCGGCTCACTGCAACCTCTGCCTTCCAGGTTCAAGCGATTCTCCTGCCTCAGCCTCCTGAGTAGCTGGGACTACAGGCGCCTGCCACCACACCTGGCTAATTTTTGTATTTTTAGTAGAGATGGGGTTTCACCATATTGGCCAGGCTGGTCTCGAACTCCTGACCTTGTGATCTGCTCGCCTCAGCCTCCCAAAGCGCTGGGATTACAGGCATGAGCCACTGTGCCCAGCCGTGTTAGTATTTATTTCAAGGAATGTGATTGTAACCAATAGGAAATAAATAAATCTTATAAATCAGGTTACTAAAACCTATCATCAGGATTAAAATTATATAGGTCTAATTAGGTTATCACTTTTATTTTATTAAAAACAAGGTAGAACATCAGTGTACTGTTTCTCACTGCTTAATTTTTTGTTTGTTTGTTTGTTTTCTGAGACAGGCCTGGCCAAATTATACATTATTTTTGAAGCAAGGAGTATATGATTAATGCATGATTTCCCTGGTAAATTGTGCATGTGTGTATATGTAAGTGATTCAAATTCTGGTGTGGCCAGGCATGATGGCCCATGCCTGTAATCCCAGCATTTTAGGAGGCCAAGGCAGGTAGATAGCTTGAGCTCAGGAGTTGGAGACCAGCCTGGGCAACATAGCAAAACTCTGTCTCTTCAAAAAAATTAGCTGGGCATGGTGATGCATGCCTGTAGTTCCAGCTATGTGAGAGGCTAAAGTGGTAGGATCACCTGAGCCTGGGGAGGTTGAGGCTGCAGTGATCCATGATCACACCACTGTACTCCGGCCTGGGCAACAGGGTGAGACCTTGTCTCAAAAACAAGCAAACAACAACAACAGAAATCCCACCAAATTCTAGTGTTTGGTTTTTGAAAAAAATTAAATAAAAATCAAGTCGAAAAACTATAAACAACTCCATTCTTTTCTTTTCTTTTTTTGAGATGGAGTTTTGCTCTTACCCAGGCTAGAGTGCGATGGTGCAGTCTCCACTCACTGCAACCTCCGCCTCCTGGGTTCAAGCAGTTCTCCTGCCTCAGCCTCACAAGTGGCTGGGATTACAGGCATGTGCCACCACACCTGGCTAATTTTTGTATTTTTAGTAGAGACAGCGTTTCACCATCTTGGCTAGGCTGGTCTTGAACTCCTGACTTTGTGATCCACCTGCCTCGGCCTCCCAAAGTGATGGGATTACAGGCATGAGCCACTGCGTCCAGCCTAACTCCATTATTTTCATTAGGTAATATTTTCCAATGTATTTAATAAAATATAAAGATATTTACTGCTAAAAACTAATCAACAGAAGATAGAAAATATTTAACAATTTTTAAGATAAATAAGAATTTACTGTAATAAATATTTTGTGACATGATTTGTTTAGAATGATTTTAACTACCTTATTGAATAATGAACAACAAACTGAAAGAAATCACATAAAAGTTTCATCTGGATACTTTACCCAGTGTACCTGGAAAGATTTAATAGTCCCATTAAAACATTTCAATTATATTTAAAAGAATCACTGCCAATAACTATATTCCTTTTCATTCCAGGAATGCACATTTAAAGACTCGGCTTATGTTAAACATATGTAGAGAGACATTTTTAGCATCTAGAACTGAATTTCTTACCCATACTGTCTCTGCTCATTCTCGAGTGATTCTCTAATAAGAGGTAAGCATTCTAGGGCAAGTCAAGGGATGGAAGAAGCAAAATTGTTGAAAAAAAATTGTCATTTCTCCCACCACCCTGCTCTTATTTATCTGAATTCAGATCTTGGGGGCAGAGTGCCCAGGTTTTAACTTAGTTTCACTGTTTTTTTCATATATATATGTGGTTTTCATGAATAAACCATACACAGCTTCTTTTATTATTTATGCCTAGTTTGCACATACACTAATTTTCATTAGTGTTGAATGTTATTTGACATTGAAGTTGACAAGACAGACCTTTTCACTGTTTAATAGTTTCATGATTTTTTAGTCTTAATAGCTTAACAGTTTTCATTTTTTTGAATAGTGTAAAATCAAAATTTGATTTTCCCTTCAGAGCTCTTTTTGTTTAAAGATCTGTAGTCGCTGGGTGCAGTGGCTCATGCCTGTTATCCCAGCACTTTGGGAGGCCAACGCGGGCAGATCACCTGAGGTTGGGAGTTCGAGACCAGCCTGACCAACATGGAGAAACTCTGTCTCTACTAAAAATACAAAATTAGCCAGGCATGGGTGCATGCCTATAATCCCAGCTACTCGGGAGGCTGAGGCAGGAGGATCGCTTGAACCCGGGAGGTGGAGGTTGCAGTGAGCTGAGATCACACCATTGCACTCCAGCCTGGGCAACAAGAGCAAAACTTTGTCTCAAAAAATAAAAAATAAAAAAAGATCTGTAGTCACTGTGTGGCCTTGTTTAATTTCCTATATTGAGGCCATTGCAGAGCACTTTTTAAAGGCTCGAACTGCCTATACTTGGAAAATGGCTCAAAAGATGCTAATTGTCTGGGTGCAGTGGCTCACACCTATAATCCCAGCACTTTGGGAGGCTGACGCAAGAGACTGCTTGAGCCTAGGAGTTTGAAACTAGCCTGGGCAACATAACAAGACCCTGTCTCTATTTTAATTTTATAAAAAAAATTAATTTATCAGTGTGATGAAATACCAGGCAATCAACAGAACTTGCAATGTCGAAGACAAACCATGTGGAGATGTGTATAATAGCATTTTAGGTACAAAAGCTAGAACATTGATTTCAACAAAGTCAGAGTCTGTTTTGGTTTCAAGGTAAACTGGAAAAATTTGATGTGTTAGGTGGAAGATATATGAGGACTGTGTTTTTCTTAAATTTTCTTCAATGTGGTTAAAATATGGATTGTACAATAAGAGTATACAGTCTGTCAAGAGCAGTGGTCATTGTTAATGAGTAAACTAAAGCACTCTTTGCAAATTAATTAGTAAATAAAAGATCTTTCAAAGGGCAAAGAACTTAAATTATAAAAGGGGGGGGGTTAGTTATAGAAAAACCTATTTGGCAAAATGCCGCCAAAGACACTGGTAAATTTAGGAGGAACAGAGTCATAATTATTCCTGAAGAGTGCATTCTGAAGGAAAAAGCCCTAAAACATCTCTCTAGGGGGTAACTTCAAGAAAGGCCAAAGTGGCCAGGCACAGTGGCTCATGCTTATAATCCCAGCACTTTGGGAGGCCGAAGTGGGTGGATCGCTTGAGGTCAGGAGTTCGAGACCAGCCTGGCCAACATGGCAAAACCCTGTCTCTACTAAAAACACAAAAATTAGCTGGCTGTGGTGTTGTGCACTTGCAATTCCAGCTTTTCAGGAGACTGCAGCAGGAGAAGCGCTTGAACCTGGGAGGTGGAGGTTGCAGTGAGCCAAGATTGTGCCACTGCACTCCAGCTTGGGTGACAGAGCAAGACTCTGTCAAAAAAAAAAAAAAAAAAAAAAGCCAAAGTAACAGGCTCCTGGGGCAGAAAATGAATCTGCAGAATGCAGGTCCAAGGACCTGATCCTGTTGATAAGCTTGAATGTTTTGACATTCCTTCTCATAGTGAGAAAACCAGCCAATGCTTGTGCAATGGGAAATATAGTGGGTATAAATTCAACAACCACAAATCAAATGTGTGCAAAACTCTATTTTTGAGCCTGAGTAAGGAAACCTGAACAGGAAAGGTGAATGGTTCTTACTTGTTCAGACCACTTGGAGTCTACCCCTGTTCTGGCACCTCACTGGGATATGCTAGTCAGTGAGGCTGACCTCAGACTCTGCTGCCTGATAGCCTTCCTCAGGCACCGGCACTCTATGGCTCAGGTCATGTTGGTCCTGACATCACGTTGAGTCTAGTGCCATGGGGGATAGAGTACAACTGTGGTGGGAACCCCCTGTTGGATATAGCACCATATTAGTGGTGGCATCCATGTTGGAGGAACACCATGTTGGCTAGAGCACCACATTGGCAGGGGTGACAAGGTGGAAGGGGGATGTTGGTCGGCTATTACTGAGTGCTCCACAGGCTCTCTAATGGCAGCTCCAGGGAATCTAGGACGAGCTGCCCACTCTGGCACTTCTTACACCACCGCCAAAACTGTGGACCTTTATTGCATACACCATCCTCTGAAGTTCAACCCTAAAAGAGAGTATGACTAGAGCCTCTGACTTCTTTTCTCCTCCTTCCAAAAAAAAAAAAAATCACCCAACATCCCACTCTCCAGAGATAACTACTGATATTTGAGGAGTGATATTTTTTATTTCTTCTGCATATGTATTTGAGTGAAATGAACACAATATACATAATGTTTTATTATATATTTTGCTTAATAATATATCTATCTTATTTTCAATAACTTATTTTCATTTATACTCTTCCATAGTATAAATGTGCAACTCATTTTGGGTTGCACCCTCCACATTTTGGGTGCTAACAATTGTTCACTCTTATATAAATAATGCTGCATATTGTTGCAGATAAATCTCAGTGCATCATCGTGATGTTTTCCTTAGTCAATTCCTAGAATTAGAATTTCTGGGCCAGATATGGTGGCTCATGCCTGTAATCCCAGCACTTTGGGAGGCCGAGGCAGGCAGATCTCTTGAGCCCAGGAATTTGAGACCAGCCTGGGCAACATGTTGAAACCCTGTATCTACAAAATATATAAAAATTAGCCAGGTTTTTGAATGTGGCTTTTGTTGTGGAAAAATAAAAGACTATAATTTAAAAAAATTAGCTAGGCATGGTGGTGACCACCTGTAGTCCCAGCTACTAGGGAGGCTGCAGTGGGAGGATTGCTTGAGCCCAGGAGATCGAGGCAGCAGTAAGCTGTGATTGCACCACTGCACTCCAGCCTGGGTGACAGAGCAAGACCCTGTCTTTAAAAACAAACAAACAAACAAAAAACCCTTAGACTAGGTGGCTTATAAACAACAGAAATTTATTTCTTACACAGAGTTTGTGAAGTTCAAGATCAAGGCCCTGTCAGGATAATGTCTGGTAAGGGCTCTCTTTATCATGGATGGCTCCTTCTCATTGTGTTCTCACATGGTGGAAAGGGTAAACACGCTCCCTCAGGCCTCATTACAAGGGCACTGATATCATTCATGAGATGCAGCCCTCATGACCTAACGACCCCTCAAAGGCCCTACTTCTTAATACCACCTCAGTGGGGATTATGTTTCAACATATGAATTTGTGGGGGGACACAAACATTCTGACCACAGCAATATCCTTCCAGCCCTTTTGCTCTGTGCACTCACACATATGTGTATGACACACACATTAATAAAGGGTAAAATGGTGTCATACTATGCATATTGTTCCATAGCTTGCTTTTTTATAAAAACTACCATAGTTCATGAACATCTTCCTAGCCTATAGATTATATTTACCTTTTATTTAATTAATTTTTTTTGAGATGAAGTCTCACTCTTGCCCAGGCTGGAGTGCAGTGGTATAATCTCGGCTCACTGCAACCTCTGCCTCCTGGGTTCAGGCAATTTTCCTGCTTCAGCCTCCTGAGTAGCTGGGATTACAGGCACCCACCACCACACTCAGCTCATTTTTGTATTTTTAGTAGAAACGGGGTTTCACCATGTTGGTCAGGCTGGTCTCAAACTCCTGATCTCAAGTGATCCTCCTGCCTCAGCCTCCCAAAGTGCTGGGATTACAGGCATGAGTCACCATGCCCAGCCTAAATTTACCTCATTAAGTTGCAAAGTATTCCAGGATACAGGTGTAGCATATTTTGTGAACTGTTCCTTTATGGACAGATATTTGTCTCCAATTTTTCTCTCTTATAAATCATGTGGCAGTAAACATTCTTGTAGTATAACTTTGCAAGGCTGTATGAGTAATTTATTCTGTAGGATAAATTTCTCGAGGTGGATTGCTGGGTCATAGGGTATTAGGGATGTACTGAATTTCAGTCTCAGCCTTGGTAGTCTAACAAATCTATTATTTGAATTTGACTTCAGCCAAATGGCAAAATAGCTACCTTATAATCATTTCTGGTTTTCCTGACCTTGTCATCAGTGCCCATGTGGTAGCCCAGGACATCAGCAAGTCCATCTAGTCACTTGGTGACTTCGATAGGCAGAATAATGTGCCCTTCCCCACTCATCCCCAAAGATGTCCATGTCCTAACACCTGGAATCTGTAAATATGTTAGATTACAGGGCAAAAGCAAATTAAGGTTGCAGATAGAATCAAAGTTACTAACCAACTGATTTTAAAACAGAGAAATTAACCTGGATTATGCAGACAGAGCCAATATAATCACAAGGATTCTAAAAGGTAGAAGGAGGAGGCTGAAGAGGAGAGTCAGAGGGAGACATGACTATGGAAGAATGGTCAGAGGGATGGCTTTGAGGATGAAAGAAATGGCCTATGAGCCAAAGGATGTGGCCAGCCTCTAAAAGCTAGAAAAGGCCAGGAAATTGATTCTCCCTTGTTGCCACCTTGATTTTAGCCCTACGTCAGACTTCTGACCCTAAGATAATAAATTTGTGTTGTTTTAAGCTACTAAGTTTATAATAACTTGTTACATCAACAATGGAAAACTCATACAGTCATCAGGAGAGTTCTGGGTCTCACACAGCCAATAACAGAGTAAATCTGGTTAAAGAAATATTTATAGGATGGAAAGTCGGTAAAACAAAACAAAACAAAACAAATGCTTGCTGAGCATCCTTGACAATGGCACACACATGGTGAAGACCATGAGGGGTTTGGGAATAATAAACATACAGTGTTTTATTTATACCCTTCAGGTGTTGTTCAAACAATTCCTTTAGCACCGCAGGGTATAACAAAATTGCTAGTCAAATCAGAGAGTGAGCTGCTTTCATAATTTATTTTCAGCCAAAGACATTATGTAACCTGCCACAGACTTGGGGACTGGCTTGTCATACACTTACACAAGTTGCTCAAGCAAGATAAAATGGCATATGTTAGGTGTTAACTACAACAACCACAAGCCTTATCACTGTATTTTTCAGTAATTATGCCACCATAGCAGGACTTACTACCAACCAATCTCCTCTCACAACAAAAATAGTTTGCAGAAATCTGACAAACAGAACTGATACCAACATTAATTTCCTTTCCCTGGGCTAGAAAATACTAGGACCATGAATACCTTCCTGTCCTTACATTAAATAATACTGAGAACAAGCAAAAATAACTTAGCTATTTGCTTTAAGAAATACTCGTTCCAGGCCGGGCACGGTGGCTCGTGCCTGTAATCCTAGCACTTTGGGAGGCCGAGGCAGGCGGATCACCTGAGGTCAGGAGTTCAAGACCAGCCTGGCCAACTAAAAATATAAAAACTAGCCGGGCATGGTGGTGGGCTCCTGTAATCCAAGTTACTCTGGAGGCTGAGGCAGGAGAACTGCTTGAACCCAGGAGACGGAGGTTGCAGTGAGCTGATATGGTGCCACTGCACCTCAGCCTGGGCGAAGGAGTGAGACTCTGTCTCAAAAACAACAACAACAACAACAAACAAACTCGTTCCTGGAAGATAAGACTGTGAACTAGCAAAAAGCATATTTATAAAAACTAGAGGCTGACTAGGTGTGGTGGCTCATGCCTGTAGTCCCAGCACTTTGGGAGGCTGAGGCAGGCAGATTGCTTGAGACCAGCCTGAACAACATGGTGAAACCTCGTCTCTACAAAAAATACAAAAATTAGCTGGGCTTGGTGGCACGCACCTGCAGCCCCAGCTACTCAGGAGGCTGAGGTGGGAGAATCACTCGAGCCCAGGATGTTGAGGCTCACACCACTGTACTCCAGCCCGGGCAAGAGTGAGACCCTGTCTCAAAAAAAGCAAAAAACTAAAAGCTAAGTCACCAAGACTTGCTTAAAGACTTTTGCCTCACTGTGCCCATCAACCCAAAATTATTATATCATAAATTCTGCCTAATCTCAGTTTCCTGCTTTGCAAGACCCTCCTGAAAATATCCAAGTTAAGGCCCTAAAACCCTAAAAATATCCTCCCAACCCTCCCCTTCTGAAAAACAATTACAACTTTCTCAAATTGGTGTTCTCCTTAAGTTTAATAAAATTAGCTTTACTTGACAAACATGTTTTTTCAGGGGGCATTTTGGAGAGTTAATATTCCTTTTTACTTTGTAGAAATCGTGTCTCTCTATGTTGCTCAGGCTGGGCTCGAATTCCTGGGCTCAAGCTATTCTCCCACCTCAGCCTCCTGAGTAGCTAGGATCACAGGTGTGTGCCACTGCATCTGGCTAATTTCTTATTTTTAAAATTTCTGGAGAGACAAGGTCTCGCTATGTTGTTCAGGCTAGTCTTGAACTCCTGGCCTCAAACAATCCTTCTGCCTCTGCCTCCCCAAGTGCTGGGATTACAGGCATAAGCCACCACTAGGTTCTTTTTTTTTTTTTTTGGATGGAGTCTCCCTCTGTCACGTAGGCTGGAGTGCAGTGGCATGATCTTGGCTCACTGCAACATCCGCCTCTGGGGTTCAAGCGATTCTCCTGCCTCAGCCTCCCAAGTAACTGGGATTACAGGCACATGCCACCACATCTGGCTAATTTTTTATATTTTTGGTAGAGACGGAGTTTCACCATGTTGGCCAGGCTGGTCTTGAACTCCTCACCTCAAGTGATCCACCTGCCTTGGCCTCCCAAAGTGTTGGGATTACAGGCGTGAGCCACTGCACCCGGCAGTGGGATCTAAATAATATAAAACTATTAAAAATTCACATCTGAACAAAATGTGTTTATGAAACACCACTAGAATAGACAATTAAAATTCTGAAAGGTATTGCCAAGTTTTATCCAAAAAGTGTGTACTGAAGTATGTACCAATATATACATTTTTGGGGTTTTTTTTTTGAGACGGAGTCTCGCTCTGTCACCCAGGCTGGAATGCAGTGTCATGATCTTGGCTTACTGCAAACTCTGCCTCCAGGTTCAAGCAATTCTCCTGCCTCATCCTCCTGAGTAGCTGGGACTACAGGTGCGTGCCACCACCCCTGGCTAATTTTTTGTATTTTTAGTAGAGATGGGGTTTCACCGTGTTAGCCAGGATGGTCTCGATCTCCTGATCTCGTGATCCACCAGGCTCGGCCTCCCAAAGTGCTGGGATTACAGGCATGAGCCACTGCACCAGGCCCAATATATACATTTTCAAGCCTCTGGTGATACACTACTTAATTGTTCTCCAGAAAACATGAACCAATTGATGCTGTCTCCAACAGTGAAAAAGAATGCCTGTGTATCTTTTATTAAAGGCTAACTTTTCAAACAAGTTATCATTGTGACTGACATACATATGTTAAAATGAATATGTAGCAAATATTTATTATTTATTTTATTTTTATTTATTTTTTTTGAGACGGAGTCTCACTCTGTCACCTAGGCAATCTCAGCTCACTGCAACCTCCGTCTCCCAGGTTCAAGTGATTCTCCTGCCTCAGCCTCCAGAGTAGCTGGAATTACAGGCGGCCACCACCCCACCCAGCTAATTTTTGTATTTTTAGTAGAGATGGAGTTTCACCATGTTGGCCAGACTGGTCTTGAACTCCTGACCTCAAGTAATCCTCCCACTTCAGCCTCCCAAAGCGCTGGGATTACAGGCATGAGCCACCAGCGCCCAGCCAATAATTTTATTTAACTCATTAATTAATGAGGGAACCAGTAAGATTTTACAAGTTCAAAGGAGAATATAAAGTACCACACTTACATGATAAATGTTAGAGGTAATGAAATCCCAATTATCCTGATTTGATCATTATACATTGTATACATGTATCAAAATATCACATATATCACAAAATACATACAACTACTATATATCAATTTTAAAAATTAAAAAATAATAAAGTACCATACTTATATAGGTCAGGAATGCTGAAATGAATTTACAAATAGATGTAAAACTGGCTTTTTTAAAAAAGGGGTTGGGTGGGGAAAGAGAATTTGAAGTCTAGGGGCAATTACATTTACATTTCTATCCATTATCTACAATTTACTGGACTGAAAATAACTCGAAAGACAATGAAAGGCCAGAGCCCCCTTAGAATCCCATAACTGGGCCGGGCATGGTGGCTCACGCCTGTAATCCCAGCACTTTGGGATCCCAGCTGAAGCATGAGAATCGCTTAAACCTGGGAGGCGGAGGCTGCAGTGAGCCAAGATCGTGCCACTGCACTCCTCCAGCCTGGGGAAGGGGCTGCTAGATACCACCTTGTTGTTGTCTATTGAAGACACCAGATTTCATCTTTTGGTGCATTTTAAAGTCTTTCACAGTTTTTCCCTACACTCTGGGCAAACTTATCTTCTATAAATCTTTATATTTACAGAAACCTGCATTTTCATTAAAAAAGAAAGAAAAGAGGCCAGGTGCAGTGGTTCACGCCTGTAATCCCAGCACTTTGAGAGGCCGAGGCGGGCGGATCACCTGAGGTCGGGAGTTCGAGACCAGCCTGACCAACATGGAGAAACCCCGTCTCTACTAAAAATACAAAAAAATTAGCCGGGCGTGGTGGTGCATGCCTGTAATCCCAGCTACTCAGGAAGCTGAGGCAGGAGAATCACTTGAACCCAGGAGTTGGAGGTTGCGGTGAGTCAAGATCACGCCATTGCACTACAGCCTGGGCAACAAGAGCAAAAACTCCGTCTCAAAAAAAAAAAAAAAATCCAAGCAACTGGAAAAACAATGACCTGCAAAAAAGTCGGGGAGCTGTTTCTGAACATCAGGCCCAATGGCTAGACAATAGCTGGATTTTGCCCAGAGAAACTTTTTTTTTCTTACCCAGATAAACTTCTGATCTCATTATTATTATTATTTTACCAGCCAGATGTTTTGACTCTGTTTGGAAGTACAAATATTTTAATCAGGATCATATCAACAATGATAAATTTGGGAAAATATTTCTTGAGCAGGCTCCACTAAGTCTGTTTAATCCCTTCACACATTTTCTACACATTATTACTAAAGTGATTTTTATTTAAAATTTATTTTCAAAAATAATAATTTGAAAAAACCCAAATATTTAAACATTATTTTATTGAGGTTATTATTGTACATTTTATTTTAAAATATTTAAATCTTTGACCATTTTTATACTAAATATAACTATAGCTTTTGTCAATGCGAATTTTATTTTGTGGCATTTATTGCTATCAAATCTAGTTTTCTTGGGTCAAATTTTTATATTTTGATGTTGTGATGAAATTTTATTTTTTTGTCAATTTTCAGTTAGTAACAACTTACTATGGTCAGTTTTAGCCATAATTGGTTTTATTTTATCTCAGTTAGGTTTACCAAGTCTGCTTTTTCCTGGATCAGATTTGACCAAAGGTGACATCATAGCATGATGTCAAGGTCTGAAATTTTAAATTCAGCCCTCTTTTACCCTTCCAATTATTTTGTATGCCAAATATTTACTCTCCATGCTATGCTATGTTATGGACAAAGACCAAAGAATGTCCTCAAAGTCAAAACTTCAGGATCAAAGACATTCAGTTAGGTTTATGAGGCCTGATCTTTCTTTTTTTCTCTTTTTTTTTGAGATGGAGTCTTGCTCTGTCACCCAGGCTGGAGTGTAATGGTGCTATCTCGGCTCACTGCAACCTCCGCCTCCTGGGTTTAAGTGATTCTCCTGCTTCAGCCTACAGGCACCTGCCACCATGCCTGGCTAATTTTTGTATTTTTAGTAGAGATGGGGGTTTCACCGTGCTGGCCAGGCTGGTCATGAACTCCTGACCTCAAATGATCTACCCACCTCAGCTTCCCGAAGTGCTGGGATTATAGGAGTGAGCCACCCCGCCTGGCCGAGGCCTGATCTTTCATCCATCCACCCTTCCACTCACTCATCCACTTGCCCACTCGCTCATCCACGTAGCCATTCATCTATTTTTCCACCCACTCATTCATCAACTCAACACTAATCTACCCCATCCAACCACCATTCATCAATCCATCCACCTATATAATCCATCCATTCAGCCATCCATTCATCGATCCTTCTATCCAACCACCTGTCCATCCATTCATCCATTGATCTGTTTACCTATTCATTAATCTATCCAAGTGGTTCTCAATCGGGGCAATTTGCTCCCTGGGGATATTTGGAAACGTGTAGAGATATTTTTGGCTGTCATAATGGACAGTAGGGGGTTTGGGGGATGCTACTGGCATCTAGTGGGTAAAGGCCAGAGATGCTGCTAAACTTCCCATTTAACACATAGAACTGCACCCCTCCCCCAACAACAAATAATTATTTGGCCTAAAATGTCCATAGTACCAAGGTTGAGAACCCCTGCTCTACCTTGTCCAGTGATCCACCCATCTGTTCATCCATAGTCATCCATCTAAACGTTTATTGAGCACCTATCGCAATGTCTCTCAATATATATATTTTTTAAGAGACGGGGGTCTCACTAGGTTGACCAGGCTGGTCTTGAACTTCTGGCCTCAAGTGATCCTCCTGCCTCAGCCTCCCAAAGTGTCGGGATGATAGGCATGAGCTACCGCACCCAGCCTGTCTCTCAATATTGACTGCAAATCAGAATCACCTGTGGAGCATGTACAACATAGTTACCACCCAGATATCACCTTGGACTATTCAGAGCTTTATAATCAGAAACTATGGAAGTTTATGAATTGAAAGTTTATAAGTAGAGAAGCTTCTGTGCTTATTTTTAAGAGAGTACGTATTATGAAATAGTTGCTAATTGGCCAGGTGCAGTGGCTCATGCCTGTAATCCCAGCACTTTGAGAGGCTGAGGCGGGCGGATCACCTGAAGTCGGGAGTTTGAGATCAGCCTGACCAACATGGAGAAACCCCATCTCTACTGAAAACACAAAATTAGCGGGGCATGGTGGCTCATGCCTGTAATCCCAGCTACTCAGGAGGCTGAGGCAGGAGAATCGTTTGAACCTGGGAGGCAGTGGTTGCAGCGAGTCGAGATCATGCCATTGCACTCTAGCCTGGGCAACAAAAGAGAAACTCCATCTCAAAAAAAAAAAAAAAAAAAAAAAAAAAAGAAAAGAAAGAAAGAAAGAGAAGAAAAGAAATGAAAGAAATGGTTGCTAATTAAGGTTAACGGCTTATCAACATATTAATCGGGTAAACAGTGCATGCCAAAGGTGAAGAACAAATATATATACAAGTTTCCTTCTATGGGGCAGGGGGCCAAGGGTGTTTTCAACTCAGTCTGCAAATTAGAATCACTTGGGGAGCTTTTAAAACATACTGAGGCTCAGGTCCCAGAGGCTCTGATTTAATTTATCTAACATGTGGCCTAGGTATCAGGATTTTATAAAAGCACTCCAGTTGATCATAATATGCAGCCAGGGTTAAGAACAGCCGTCTCAGAGCTCAAAAATGCACCTCCCTTTTTCTTTGCTGTGTGTGTGTACATAACACGTTTTCTTTTTCACTTTATTCAGAGTCCAGTCTTTTTTTTTTTTTTTTTTTTTGAGACAGAGTCTTTGTTGCTCAGGCTGGAGTGCAGTGGTACAATCTTGGCTCGCTGCAACTCCACCTCCCAGGTTCAAGTGATTCTCCTGCCTCAGCCTCCGGAGTAGCTGGGATTAGAGGCATCTACCACCATGTCTGGCTGGTGTTGAACTCCTTACCTCAAGTGATCTGCCCACCTTGGCCTCACAAAGTCCTGGGATTACAGGCATGAGCCACCGTGCCCGGCCCAGAGTCCAATATTAAAATAAGGTTTGGCATAAGAATACACCCTTAGATTATTGGTTTGCCCTCTTTTTTTTTTAAATTTTTTCAGACAGGGTCTCATTGTTTCACCCAGCTGTAACACCCAGCTAATTTTTAAAAATTTTTAGTAGAGATAAGGTTTTACCATGTTGGCCAGGCTGGTCTCGAACTCCTGGCGTCAAGTGATCCGCCTGCCTCAGCCTCCCAAAGTGCTGGGATTACAGGTGTGAGCCACTGTGCCCGGCCAGAGATTGGTCTTAAAATGCCCTGACAGTCAGCATTAATTGGAGAGAGATAATATTGGCCCAAATGCTGCCTCTTCAAATCCAAAATCCATTTTGGGGAGTGGAGAGGGAGACTAACATTGGTTGTATGTGTGCATGCATGTATATGTATGTGCGTGTGTGTGTGTGTGTGTATAGAAGCTAATCACCTATCAAACATAATGCTGGGTACATTCGCATCTTTATTATCATAGTTATTGTTACTGTCATGGCTGTTTCAATTGGTTGAGGACCTGCTGTGCACTTCACACATCATTCCACAAAGCCCTATGGTGATCATGGTTCTATACACAAGGAAAGGAAGGCAGAGAAATTAGACAACTTACTCAATGTCAAACGTCAGTAAGATACAGAATCCCAATCTAAACTCAGGTATCTCTGGCCCAAAGCCTATGATCTGTCCCTATTTTGTATTGCTTCATAAAAGTGCAATCCACTGACCAACAATCAAGCCCAGACCAAGACTCCCTAGGCCCAGCTAGTGTGGACCAGGTGGATTGGAACTTCCCTGCTGTGCCAGAGGAAATAGCAATAGAGGTATCTGAGCTCTTTGGATTAAAGATAATGGAACATAGGAGGGGCTCTCCAGAGCTTTTGTCCTACCTTGAATCTCAGACCTTTAGAAAGAAACTTTGGGTGCTATACTGATTCAATTGTATCCTTTTCATTACACTTTTATAATATATATTATTAAAAATATAGGCCAGGTGCAGTGGCTCATGCCTATAATCCCAGTACTTTAGGAGGCCAAGGCAGGAGGATCACTTGAGCCCAGGGGTTCAAGACCAGCCTGGGCAATATAGTGAGAACTTGTCTCTATAGAAAGTTAAAAAAAAAAAAATTAGCCAGGATTTTTAGTGGGATGATTGCTTGAGCCCATTAAAAAAAAATTAAAGCTGTTAAAGTAATGTTGTATATAACATATATATATTCTTTTTTATGCTTTTTTTTTCTTATTTTTACTTTTCTCCTCAAATTCCATTTACATATATATATATATAGACAGGGTCTCACTCTGTTGTCAGGTTGCAGTGCCACCATGACCAGCTAATTTTTTATTTTTATAGACATGGGATTTTGCCATGTTGCCCAGGCTGGTCTCGAACTTCTGGGCTCAAGCAATCCTCCTACCTCAGCCACTCAAAGTGCCAGTATTACAGTCATGAGTCACTGTGCCTAGCCTAAGCATTTTAAGATGTTATCATTTCATTGACAAGTCCACACACAATATATCAACTACTTTGTTCTTTGGCTCCATTCGTGTATGTGTGAATTTGTGTGTTTATGCTGGGAAGTCCTGGGAAAGTTCCATTTAGTGGAAAACATGCCCCAGAGGAGTTGTTCTACCCAAAGGGGAGAAAGTTGAGATAATAATCCACCGATTTACTGGTTGAGGGTTGCTCCTAAAGGTGTCGTTAACTCCCTGGCATTTGGAACTACCCTGAAGCAGATGAACACCTATGTAGACAAAGCCTTTATGTGGAAAGTTGCAGATGCTTTCACTAGGAAGCCATTAGCAGGAATGGCAAGTGCAAGGGACTGTGTC
The DNA here is from genome assembly GCF_028885625.2 of Pongo pygmaeus. NCBI lineage: Eukaryota > Metazoa > Chordata > Mammalia > Primates > Hominidae > Pongo > Pongo pygmaeus. The sequence continues at coordinate 106,415,300 of NC_085930.1, read as the reverse complement.
AAGGCATGATAGCATCTGCTACAGAATGTGACATTTAAAGCTGGGCGTGGTGGCTCATGCCTATAATCCCAGCATTTTGGGAGGCTGATGCAGGCAGACCACTTGAGGTCAGGAGTTTGAGACCAGCCTGGACAACATGGTGAAAAACCCCGTCTCTACTAAAAAAAAAAAAATAAAAAAAAATAAAAAAAAAATAAAAAATTAGCTGGGCGTGGTGGTGTGCGCCTGTAATCCCAGCTACTTGGAGGCTGAGGTGTGAGAATCGCTTGAACCTGGGAGGCAGAGGTTGCAGTGAACAGAGATCGCACCACTGCACTCCAGCCTGGCAAGAGAGTGAAACTCTGTCTCAAAAAAGGGCCGGGCGTGGTGATTCACGCCTGTAATCCCAGCACTTTGGGAGGCCGAGGCAGGAGGATCACAAGGTCAGTTGTTTGAGACCAGCCTGGCCAAGAGAACAGCCTGGCCAATATGGTGAAACCCCATCTCTACTAAAAATACAAAAGTTTGCTGGGCGTGGTGGCACATGCATGTAATCCCAGCTACTCGGAAGGCTGGGGCAGGAGAATCGCTTGAAGCCGGGAGGCGGAGGTTGCCGTGAGCCAAGATTGTGCCATTGCACTCCAGCCTGGGAGACACAGCGAGACGCCGACTCAAAAAAAAAAAAAAAAAAAGTGACATTTAAGCAAGGACTTAGGAAAGTGAATCATGAATCATGTGAACATGTAGGGAAAGAATGTTTTAGGCAGAGGAAACAGCCATTGCAAAGGCCCGGAAGCAGGAGCTGTCTGTCTGGCATGTTGGGAGGAAAAGTAAGGAAGCCCGTGTGGCTAGAGTAGAGTAAGCAAGGAGACAGTAGACGAGACAAGAGTAGAGAAATCATAGAAGTCATGATTATATAGGATCTTGTGGGATGTTTTAAGGACTTGGGTTTCACTCTGAGCAAAATAGGAAACCATTAAAAAGTTGAAAAGAGGTGTAATGTGATCTGACATATTTCAGAAGGTCAACCAGGGCTAGACCTGATGGCTCACACTTGTAATCCTACCTACTCTGGAGGCTGACATGGGAGGATTGTTCGAACCCAGGAGTTCGAGGATGCAGTGAGCTAGTATCATGCCACTGCTCTCCAGCATGACAAAAAAAAAAAAAAAAAAAAAAAGGTTCAGCCAGGTTGCTGTTCTGGAAATAGAGAGCAAAAGGAGAAGCCAGGAGACAGGAAGCTGTTGCAATATCCAGGCAAGAAGTGGTGAGAAGTGGTCAGATTTTGAATATAGGAGGAAGGTAAAGCCTACTGAATTTCTGGATAGATTCAGTGTGAGGTCTGAGAGAAGAGAAGAATGAAGTACAAAACTAAGGATTTTAGCCTGAGCAATTAGGCTAAGGAAGGTTATGGGTAAAGTATATTTAGGGAGACAATTAGACATTCGGTTATCTAGCTCACCTCTTCACCAGTGATGAAGCCTTCAGGGTGCCATCGTTATTCAGGCAGTCCCATTTCCAACTTCCTATATGGCATGAACCGAAGTCTTATTTCTCATACTTATGTGAACATTTAACCTTCAAAAGTAACAATCTGCTCACATACCTTCTCCTGGTCCCTAGAAGCCATAGCCAGTTCACATGCTGACCACTCAGGTTTTCAGTTCCTCTTTTATCTCCAGCTCCTGACAGTTCCCTTTCTTGCTTGCAAATTTTACTTTGTACAGTCGTCCCTTGGTATACATGTGGGATTGGCTCCAGGGCCCCTTCCATATGCCAAAATCCACACGTAAGTCTTGCACTCAGCCCTGCGGAACCTGCACATACAAAAAGTTGACTCTCCACATATGTGGATTTTGCATCCCTTGAATACTGTATTTTTAATCCATCTTTGGTTGAAAAAATCCCATGTATAAGTGGACTTGTGCATTTCAAACCCGTGTTGTTCAAGGGTCAACTGTATTTCTTTTCTCTTTTTCTTTTTTTTTTTGAGACAGAATCTCTGTTCTCCAGGCTGGAGTGCGGCAGCATGATCTCAGCTCACTGCAGCCTCCGCCTCCCACATTCAAGCAATTCTTGTGTCTCAGCCTCCCAAGTAGGTGGGATTACAGGTGTGCACCACCACACCTGGCTAATTTTTGTATTTTTAGTAGAGACGGGTTTTTGCCATGTTTGCCAGGCTGGTCTCAAACTCCTGGCCTCAAGTGATCTACCTGCCTCAGCCTCCCAAAGTGCTGGGATTACAGGCATGAACCACCGCACGTGGCCTCAAGGGTCAACTGTATTTAAAAGTATGTTACACTTTAGTCAGCACCTCTATTTGTAGCAGGAATGTTTTCAGGTTATCTCACCTGTCACGTTGTTACAACTGGAAGTCCCTCCAGGGGTGACTTGGATGGCCAAATTAACTCAGCAGGAATTATTTTCTGGAATGACAGACCCATCTGAATGAACACAACACCCCTACCTTCCTGCCATGTTAGAAGCATCGACTCCTGGAAGCATCAGTCAGGGAAAGAGAAAGGAGCTGGAGGAGGGAGAGGGCAGAGCTTCAAGGCAATCCTATCACTTTCTTCAACAAAATCCATGTCCATCTGCTGATGGGCTGAAGAGCAGAATCACAGGGTTTTTGATTGGATAGATACTATCCAGTTCAACCTTCAACCAGGTGCAACCTCCTCGCCAGACAGCCTACTGCTGCAGGGCCCTCACTAATGACTTCATGCCAGGACTGCTCTCATTTTAAGCCTCTTCTTATTTTGAGATAACAATCTTGGCCAGGAGAAGTGGCTCACACCTGTAATCGCTCGGCACTTTGGGAGGCTAAGGTGGGAGGATCGTTTGAGCCCAGAAGTTTCAAGACCATTCTGGACAACATAGTGAGACTCCATCTCCACAAAAAATTTAAAAACTAGCCAGGCATAGTGGTGTGCACCTGTAGTCCCAGCTACTCCGGAGGCTGGGGTGGGAGGATTGAGCCCAGGAGGTTGAGGCTGCAAGGAGCTGTGATGGCACCGCTCCACTCCAGCCTGGATGACAGAGTAACACCCTGTCTCAAAAACAACAATAACAACAAAACCTTTGGGAAAAATGTTTGCTACTCATTCAGTAGCAAACATTCAGCCCACATCCACATCCTCTTGCTTTCCCTTCTACCTGGCAGCCCCTCATGGCCTCTGTCACATTTCTCTTCCTCTTCAGGTAAGCAGACCTAGTTCCTTCCATCTTTCCTCATACAAAGTGGTCCCAGAGCTGGATATCACCCACCAGAAGTGATGTATTTTTCTCTCACAGCTTCCCATGACAGGGCTGCCAGGTGAGCAGAACCTCCTCTCCCACTGTTGGAATAACAGCAACCTCAAGGGCCTGATGAGGGTGTCAGATGGGGGAGCACCCACAGAGTGCCAGGCCAAGGCCTTGACCCATAAGAACAGAAGAGGGGGTGAGATACAATTCCAAGGAAGCACTGAAACTTTTCACTCAGTGGAGACTTGGTTTACCAACCCAGGGGCGTATTAGTCAGCCTGGAAGGCCCCAGAGGGCCTGAGTTTGTTCTCTGAGCAAAGTAGTGAACTCTTTCCCTTTGGTGCCACCACCAAGGGCCCAAGCTGCAGCCTGGTAACTTGATAGAGAGTGATATCTTCTCTCTTCCCTGCTCAGCCTTGACAGTGATCCCAGTTCCTATTCAGGGTAAATCGTTCACTTTCACTTCTGCTCAGTGCAGCCTACACAGAGAGAGAGAAAGTGGGGAGGGGAGGCACCCTGGCACCTGGTGGCCGTGCATGCTGCGTAGGGAAGGCCGTGGTGTTCTGGAAACACACAGAGGACATGTCTCCCAGAAGCTGCTCATTTATTCCCTGGTACATGGAGCCAGCTCTGCCTCACCCCTTTCTGGTCTGTGGCTAGACCTTATCCTCCCCTGGTTGCCAAATGAAGGAGGGCCTCCTCCTGTCCTCTTCACTGGCTCAGAAACACAGATAAGATGTCTTGAGAGAACTTAGGGTCTGAGGGAGCTGTAAGAAGCAGAGCTCCTCAGACCGAGCTCACCACCCCCACCCTAGGATGTCTATCCCGGAAAAGGGCTGACCAGTGCGACAAAGGCCTGCCAGGAGGAGCCTGGCTGAGCTACTTTTCTGCCTTCCTACTTGAGACTCAGTTCTGACCTCACACATACATAGAGAATATGTCCTTTCAGACAGGAAATAAGACAAAGTTCTCAGATGAGCACTGAAAGTCCAAACTAGAAAGTTATTTTATCCTGTCCCTGCATATAAGACAGTGAATTAAAACCCAAAGTGCTCTGTGGAGATGAGCAAGGTTATCCTTGGAGGATGCTCCTCCCAACATGCAGGCCATATGTGTTCTTTGTGCTGGGTCCCAGCATTGGAGTAGAGGGGCTGCAGCTCTGGGCAGGTGGTTGAGCAGCTCCACTACAGTAGGTTGGAGTTGCTGGTCTTGTCCTTTAAGGTACCGGCGATGAGGTTCTATTTTCTATGTGCCTGCTGGAGGCCCATCATGGTTTTCAAGTAATTATGCTGGACACAGAGGGAAGAGAAAACAGGAACTTATTAGGAGGGACAGACATAGCAGGGACTCAGACCAGGCCACTCACATTCACCCTATCATTCCTCCTGCAAACATCATGGGTTGTGGACAAGGATTCCTTCTAAGTAGCCCCAATTCTCTGAGAAATAACATTCCATTCAAACGCTTTCATTCTTTTATCCTAAAGTAAGTGTGTAAAACTATTTTAAAACAGTCTGGCAGGCATATTTGAAAGGAGGCATGTAGGTTTCAAGGGCATACTTGGGAGTTTCTGATAGGGAATAGGTTCAGAAAGAAAAGAAGAGGGTTCTATCTCCAGAGGAGTTAGGGGCCAGGTATTCAGAAGGGCCCTCTCTTTGCCACTGCAATCAATCAGATGTTCACAAATTATACCTTTTTAATGCATCACTACGCTCTTAGAAAGCAGGTGAAAACTGTAGGCTGAAACAGAAACAGTGGGCTGTAAGCCAGCAAATGCTAAAAATAGCTTGGAACATGGAATCTTAGGTTCCCCACAAAGTAGGAGTCTGAATTGAAGCTCCCATATTAAACTGGAATTCTTGAAGAGGATTAAAATGGTCCTGGGTTGGTAATGCCCCATGGCTAACTGCAGAAGGCAAGTGCAAACCTTTTCAGGGGGAAAATAATTTCTATTTATGTGTTCATGTCTCCTTGAGCTTAAGTTCAATCAAACACAAGCTCACGATTTCAATACACACACAAACACACAAACATACACACGCCACTGTCAAGCCACCATGAGACTCAGTAAAACAGGAAACAGATTTTGACCATGAAAAATCTGATCTATATGTTTCCTATATAAAAAATATATATTTAAATAACTATAACATAGAATTGAAAGAACATGGAATGGTTCGAGTATAACATTTACATACAAAGTTTGTGCATGGGCATATCTTAAACATTAAAAATGGCCAACACAGAGAATTCTACAGATTGGGGAATGAGAGAATAGAATTTTGACCTGTAGAAATACAGGATTCCTCTGCTTAATGATTTAGAATTTTTTTTTTTTTTTTTGAGATGGAGTCTCGCTCTGTCACCCAGGCCGGAGTACAGTGGTGCAATCTCGGCTCACTACAACCTCTGCCTCCCGGGTTCAAGCGATTCTCCTGCCTCAGCCTCCTGAGTAGCTGTGATTACACGTGTGCACCATCATCCCCGGCTAGTTTTTGTGTTTTTAGTAAAGACAGGGTTTCACCATGTTGGCCAGGCTGGTCTTGAACTCCTCACCTTGAGTGATCCGCCCACCTCAGTCTCCCAAAGTGCTGGGATTACAGGCGTGAGCCACCGTGCCTGGCGAGTTGCACATTTTAAATGGGCGAATTGTATGGTATGCAAATTCTATCTCAAGAAAGCCTTTTAAAAAGCATAAAATAAGAATTTATTTAAAATAACTAGCTGGGCACAGGGGCTCACGCCCATGATCCCAGCACTTTGGGAAGCTGAGGTGAGAGGATTGCTTGAGCCCAGGATATCAAGACTGCAGTGGGCTATGATCGTGTCACTGCACTCCCTCCAGCTTGGGTGACACAGCAAGACCTTGTCAAAAAAAAAAAAAAAAAAAAAGGCTGGGTGCAGTGGCTCATGCCTGTAATCCCAGCACTTTGGAAGGCCCAGGCAGGAGGATCCCTTGAGTCTAGGAACTGAAGACCAGCCTGAACAACATAGGGAGACCCAATCTCTATTAAAAAAAAAAATTCTTTAATTAAAAAGAAAAAGAATGCCAGGCACGGTGGCTCATGCCTGTAATCCCAGCACTTTGGGAGGCCGAGGCGGGCAGATCACCTGAGATTGGGAGTTCGAGACCAGCCTGACCAACAGGAAAAACCCCATCTCTACTAAAAATACAAAATTAGCAGGTAGTGGTGGCGCATGCCTATAATCCCAGCTACTCGGGAGGCCGAGGAAGGAGAATCGCTTAAACCTGGGAGGCAGAGGTTGCAGTGAGCCAAGATCACACCATTGCACTCTAGCCTGGGTGACAGAGGAAGACGCCATCTCGGGGGAAAAAAATAAAAAGAAGTTACCCAGGCTGGGCACGGTGGCTCATGCCTCTAATCCCAGCACTTTGGGAAGCCAAGGCGGGTGGATCACGAGGTCAGGAGTTCGAGACCAGCCTGGCCAACATGGTGAAACCCTGTCTGTATTAAAAATACAAAAATTAGCCAGGCATGGTGGCGCACGCCTATAATCCCAGCTACTTGGGAGGCTGAGGCAGGAGAATCGCTTACAACCCAGGGGGCAGAGGCTGCAGTGAGCCGAGATTGCGCCACTTCACTCCAGCCTGGGTGAAAGAGCAAAACTCCGTCTAAAAAAAAAAGTTACCTAAATTACAGCATAGAGAAATGAGGAGCTGGAAGAAACATAAGATATTTTAAGAGATACAGAAGACAGAATGAAATAAAATACATCTAATCAGAGTCCTAGGAATGAGAATAGAAAGAAAAGGGAGGCAGTATGCAAAAAGATAACGGTTCCAATATTCCTTTCATGATTGAGAAAAAAAATACACACTCAATAGGAACAGAAAAGAACGTCTTCAACCTAATAAAGAGCAGGTTCTAAGGTAAAGCCTCTAAGTGTGCTACCCCAAGTGTGGTCCTGGACATCATCTGGGAGTTTATTCAAAATATAGAATCTCAGGCTCCATCAGTATCTACTTTTTTTTTTTTTAGACAGAGTTTCTCTTCGTTGCCCAGGCCGGAGTGCAGTGGTGCAAGCTCGGCTCACTGCAACCTCCACCTCCCTGGTTTAAGCAATTCTCACACCTCAGCCTCCCAAGTAGCTGGGATTACAGGCGTGCACAGGCATGCACCACCATGGCTGGCTAATTTTTGTATTTTTAGTAGAGATGGGGTTTCACCACGATGGCCAGGCTGGTCTCCAACTCCTGGCCTCAAGTGATCTGCCCGCCTCAGCCTCCCAAAGTACTGGGATTATAGGCTTGAGCTATTGTTACCGGCCATCTGCATTCTAAAAAGACCCCTGGTGATTTGTGTGCACAGCACAAGGATGGGACATGCTGCTCTATGGGATGTTTAGAATCCATGTAAGAAACCCCTATGCTTAAGCCTCTCTGGATGGGCTTCAGCTCCTCACAGCCATCAGGTAAGTGAAGATGTCAGCTTAATCCTAAACGTAAAGAGTGAATTCAACTGGGGGAAATGATGACACAAAATCTAGAAACTAAGAAAAAGAATACCGATAAACTCGTGCTATGGTCTGAATATCAGTGTCTCCCCAAAATTCGTATGTTGAAAGCTAACCCCCATGGTGATGCTATGAAGAGGTGAGGCCTTTGAGAGGTAACAGGTCTTGAAGGCTCCACCCTCAGGGATGGGATTAGTGCCCTATAAAAGGGGCCTGAGGGAGCTCGTCAGTTTATTGCACCTCTGCTGTGTGAGGACACAACTAGAAGGCACCACCTCTGAAGCAGAGGGCAAACCCTTACTAGCCCATATCTGCTGATGCTTTGATGTTATACTTGCCAGCTTCCAGAACTGTTAGCAATACATTTCTGCTTTTTTTTTTTTTTTTTTTTTTTAACAGAGTCTTACTCTGTCACCCAGGCTGGAGTGCAGTGGCACAATCTCAGCTCACTGCAACCTCCACCTCCCCGGTTCAAGCAATTCTCCCGCCTCAGCCTCCCGAGCAGCTGGAACTACAGGCATGCATCACCACACCCGGCTAATTTTTGTATTTTTAGTAGAGACGGGGTTTCACCATGTTGGCCAGGCTGGTCTCGAACTCCTGACCTCAGGTGATCCACTCACCTCAGCCTCCCAAAGTGCTGGGATTACAGGTGTGAGCCACCGCGCCCAGCCCATTTCTGCTGTTTATAAATTCCCCAGTCTAAGGTATTTTGTTGCAGCAGCCTAAATGGACTAAGCTTGATTTCTTAAAAATAACAAAATAACTACACAAAACCATAAGGAAAGTCAGCCGGGCATGCTGGCTCACGCCTGTAATCCCAGCACTTTGGGAGGCCAAGGCGGGTGGATCAAGAGGTTAGGAGATCGAGACCATCCTGGCTAACACGGTGAAACCCCGTCTCTACTAAAAATACAAAAAATTAGCTGGGCGTGGTGGTGGGCGCCTGTAGTCCCAGCTACTCAGGAGGCTGAGGCAGGAGAATGGCGTGAACCCGGAAGGTGGAGTTGCAGTGAGCCGAGATTGCGCCACTGCATTCCAGGTTGGGCGACAGAGAGAGACTCCATCTCAAAAAAAAAAAAAAAAAACAACCATAAGGAAAGTCAAAAGACAAATGACAAACAGGAAAAAATAGTTGTAAATCATATCACAAAGAGCTAATTTCTTGGTCAGGTGCAGTGGCTCATATCTGTAATCCCAGCACTTTGGGAGGCCAAGGTGGGTGGATCACCTGAGGTCAGGAGTTCGAGACCAGCCTGGCCAATATGGTGAAACCCTGTCTCTACTTAAAATACAAAAAAATTAGCTGGGTGTGGTTGTGGGTGCCTGTAGTCCCAGTTATTTAGGAGGCTGAGGCAGGAGAATAGTTTGAGCCCAGAGGCAGAAGTTGCAGTGAGCCAAGACTGTGCCACTGCATTCCAGCCTGGGTGACAGAGTGAGACTCTGTCTCAAAAAAAAAAAAAAAAAAAAAAGTTTCTAAAAATTAATAAGAAAAGACTGGCCAGGTACAATGGCTCATGCCTGTAATATCAGCACTTTGGGAGGCCAGGGCAGGCGGATCACTTGAGCCTAGGTGTTTGAGACCAGCCTGGGCAACAAGGCAAAACCCCATCTCTACCAAAAAAAAAAAAAATTAGCTGGGCATGTGGTGCATGCCTATAGTCCCAGCTACTCGGGAGGCTGAGGTGGGAGGATCGCTTCAATCTGTGAGGTCGAAGCTGTAATGAGCCATGATCATGCCACTGCACTCTAGCTTGGGCAACAGAGCACAACACTGTCTCAAAAGAAAAAACAAAAACAAAAAAAGACACAGAAGCACCTATAGGTTGACACAACATGATCTTCAGGATGTGTTGCTAAGTAGAAAAAGCAAGATGCAGAAAACTGAGGGGAAGCCAGGCACGGTGGCTCACGCCTGTAATCTCAGCACTTTGGGAGGCCGAGGCAGGTGGATCACCTGAGGTCAGGAGTTCGAGACCAGCCTGGCCAACATGGTGAAACCCCATCTCTACTAAAAATACAAAAAATTAGCCGGGCATGGTGGCACGCCACCAGCTACTCAGGAGGCTGAGGCAGGAGAATCACTTGAACCTGGGAGGCAGAGGTTGCAGTGAGCTGAGGTCACGCCATTGCACTCCAGCCTGGGCAATAAGAGTGAAATTCCATCCCACCCCCCCAAAAAAAAAAGAGAGAGAGAAAACTGAGGGGAACACTAGAAACAAGTGATGGGGTGTCCTGTCAGAAGGGGTTGCCAGGATCTGAAACAAGTGACAGGGGTGCCCTATCAGAAGCTGATAGAGGGGGACAGCGTTTGTACTTTCTTTTTTTTTTTTTTTGGAGACAGAGTCTCTCATTCTGTCACCGAGGCTGGAGTGTAGTGGTACAATCTCAGCTCACTGAGACCTCCGCCTCCCAGGTTCTAGCAATTGTCCTGCCTCAGCCTCCAGAGTGGCTGGGACTACAGGAGCATGCTGCCATACCCAGCTAAGTTTTTGTATTTTAGTAGAGACAGGGTTTCACCATGTTGCTCAGGCTGGTCTCAAACTCCTGAGCTCTGGCAATCCACCTGCCTCAGCCTCCCAAAGTGCTGGGATTACAGGCGTGAGCCACTGCGCCCAGCCAGAGCCACTGTGCCCAGCATTTTTTTTTTTCTTTTTTTTGAGATAGAGTTTCGCTTTGTTGCACAGGCTGGAGTAAAGTGGTGTGATCTTGGCTCACTGCAACCTCTACCTCCCAGGTTCAAGCAATTCTCCTGCCTCAGCCCCTTGAGTAGCTGGAATTATAGACATGTGCCACCACGCCTGGCTAATTTTTTGTATTTTTAGTAGAGACAGGGTTTCATCATGTTACCCAGGCTGGTCTTGAACTCCTGACCTCAAGTGATCCACCCACCTCGGCCTCCCAAAGTGCTGGAATGGAATTACAGGCGTGAGCCACCGTGCCCAGCCATGTACTTTCTTTCTTTCTTTTTTTTTTTTTTTTTTTTTTTTGAGACAGAGTCTCGCTCTGTTGCCCAGGCTGGAGTGCAGTGGTGGGATCTTGGGTCACCACAACCTGCACCTCCTGGGTTCAAGCGATTCTCCTGCCTCAGCCTCCCGAGTAGCTGGGATTACAGGCACGCACCACCATGCCCGGCTAATTTTTGTATTTTTAGTAGAGACAGGATTTCACTATGTTGGCCAGGCCAGTCTCGAACTCCTGACCTCATGATGCACCCACCTTGGTCCCCAGCCATGTACTTTCATGCTTTCTTAATGTTTGAAACACATGAATGTATCACCTAATGAGTATGTTAATAAATAACTACAAAAATATTTGTGAAAGAATGAACTCACTTGGGCATCTGCCCCGTGTGCATCTGCCACTTGCTGTATAAGCACTGCCTCTGTGCAAAGAGGAGTGTGCAGTGCACAGGACCCTCTGTGTTCTGGCTCCAGGCAAGGCCTTAGTAGAGTGGAGACCCTCTGCACTAGCCTAACCTGCTTGAGGAGGAGAGTACCCCACCCAATCTATAGCTAACGCCATGTCTAGCTATGCCTCAGCTGCATGTGATCCTCCGTCCCCTGCCACCTGTGCAGAGTGGACCCCGTTGGAGAGGTCCTCCCTGACAGGTGGAAGCCTCAGGGGATCCCTGGGCCTTGTGCTGCAAACCATACATAGGCTAGTCAGCACTCACCAGCCATGTCCTGGCCTGGCCATGGTTGGTGGGACTCCTCTAGGGTCCAGCCCAATTGCAGTCTAGTTGGCAGAAGACACCCACTGACTGAGGGTGACTAATCTCCTTGGAATGGTGCCATTCCTTCCCTACCTCTCTAAAGTAGGGAATATGATCCTGGGTTTCCTAGTCACTGAGGCCCCCATCCTCCTGGAGACACAGGCCTCTGAGTTACCTTCTGCTCTATCTTGACTTTGGCATTGTAGAAGGAGATGGAATCAGGGCCCTCAGGAAGCACCCTCTGCTGCAGCTGGCTGAATTTGTCCTGGTCATCTTCTCCCTGGGGGAGGACAGTCCCTTTAGCATGGTATTGTCAGGATATACCCTAACAGAGCTGTGGTGGGCATCAGGGCAGTCCCTTGCTGGGTTTGTACCACACACCCCCCCCGACCAAAAGGGCATCTCACAGCCCTCCAGCCCCCGTGTCTGTCAGTGTTCCCACAGACAACCAGTAACTGCTGCCTGAGCAGGATGAACTGCTTTAGAAAGGTGGCAGTAGCAAGAATGGTATTTTCCCCCATCCCTTGGTAACCGAGGAGAGACCTGTACCTGCCCACCTGCCTGAGCTGGCTGTGGAGAGGCTGGGAGCGCCACACACACTGCCATCTTTGTGATGAGAACAGAGGTCAAGGGGCACTGCCCATTGCCCCATGCTCAACCACTGCCACGCCCCTGCCCCTGTGCCGCTCACCATAGACACAATCCTGTTCACAGGGACCATGCCTGGCCGGATGCTGCCGCCTGGCTTCAGTGCCATCTGCATGTCCTCAGGGATGACAAAGGACTCATTGTACCAGATGTCAAATTCTACAAGGAGGTGAGGAGACAGAACCTGAGGAAGCCGGTAAGGGCTGTGTGCTCTCATCTGTCTTATAACTGTTGCAGGCTCACCATCTGTTCACTTCCTGCTCCAAGGTCTTACCCTGTCCCCATCTCCATCTCTGGCCCTCACAGTCCTGGGAACCACACATCTGAAGCCCCTGCCCAGCCCCTGGCTCTGCCAGAGAGAAACTCTGAGGGTGCTTCCAGAACTCAGGCTGTGGCCTCTCCCTGAGCCTCCTTGTACCTCAGGTGGCGGCCAACCTTCCCAACTGTCGCACCCATGAGCAGGCGGTGGCGACACTGATCCACTAGGTGCTGGCAATACTGGATCTCAGCCCTGAGGTCACGCAGGTCCTGGTACTCGCTGCGGTACTGCTTCTTGAGGTCTTTGAGCTTGAGGATCAGCAGGAATTCTTCCTCATCAATGATCATCAGCCCCTTGTTTTCGTACTTGCCTGCAAGGTGATGGAAGAAGTCAGGAAATGAGGAGGTGTCCACCTGAAATTGGGGGAGGAAGGGATTCCAGAAGGTGGGCACAGAGCTGGCAAATCATGAAGACAGGAGACCACAGGCAGGGCTGGCCCATGGCAAGGAGATGGGCAAAGCACAAGAAGGCCAGGCTGCCAGGGCATAATCTCACAGGGAGGGGAGCTCAGCTCAGTGGGGCCACACTGGCATTTTAGGACAAACAAGAGCAGAGGGCAGGGGAAGGTGCAGAAGGCCCATGCTCTATGCTTATTTTATTTAAAACTCTAGTAGCGAAAGATATTTAGTAAGCACCCCTAGTATACAAATGTCTATTTTTCTTGTAAATTACATCTACAAACTGCCATCACTGGCTAGTACTACAAGGCACTTGGGCAAGTCTCCTTATTAATAACAGCAGATGTTCAAATTGCCTCTTGCTGATACACACATCCACCAGCTACTTTCTTTTTTTTTCTTTTTGAGATGGAGTCTCGCCTTGTTGCCCAGGCTAGAGTGCAGTGGCACAATCTCGGCTCACTGCAACTCTGCCTCCCGAGTTCAAGCGATTCTCCTCCCTTAGCCTCCTGAATAACTGGGATTACAGGCATGTGCCACCACGCCCAGCTAATTTTTGTATTTTTAGTAGAGACAGGGTTTCACCATGTTGCCCAGGCTGGTCTTGAATTCCTGACCTCAGGTGATCTGCCCACCTCAGCCTCCCAAAGTGATGGGATTACAGGCGTGAGCCACCATGCGCAGCTCACCAGCTACCTTCTTGTTAGAGATGATTAGACATCTATATCGTGTTGAGTAGCTATCAAAGGGCTCCAGGGACAAGGGTCAGTGCTATTAGTCTCTTTGCATGGATCTTTTAAGGTCTGTCAGTTCAGTGACAGTTGTTGGGTTAAGACAAAATAATTTGGTGTGCAAAGCCATTCACCCTGCTCTCCACTGCTCACAGCACCTGAAAGCTTAGCAAAGGCATCACATCAACCCCCATCCCCAAGCGTAGGGTAAGTGTGTTCTGCATGTGACCTGAGGTGTGTGGCTGGGGTGCATGAGGCAGCCCCCAGGTGCTAGAGGAAAGTGTTAGCACTTCCACTGATGTTTATTGAGAAAAAAGTGAGACACATTAAAAGCCACTAATAGAGTCATTAATGGAAAAGCAAATGTCTAGACTCTGGGATCTGGGATCTGGAGTGGGGAGTGGGAGTCAACCTCACCAGGTGTCTCACCTTCAATGCAGAGCAATCTACTGTGTTCTCTATGCTGTGGGAGGTCCCTGATGTGATTATTTGGATAAGCCACAATCCTTTACAGAGTAGAGTCTTTACAGTACTCTATGGAGATGGGGAGTAACTGTGAACATCTTTTGTTCTACTCAGAGGATCTCTGATTATCTCCAGGAAAAAAAAAGAGTTGAATTTAAAGATGATTTTACATTTTTACATTTTTCTTTTTTTCTTTTCTTTGTTTCTTTTTCTTTTTCTTGAATTACTGGCCTCAAGTTCTTTTACAAGAGACTAATGTTCCAAATATGTTGACCTTCCTAGGTCAACAAGTGGCTGTCAATAATAAGGTATCTAAGAGATTGATTGATTGATTGATTTGACAGGGCCTCACTCTGTCGCCGAGGCTAAAGTGCCATAACATGATCATGGCTCACTGCAACCTCAACCTTCTGGGCTCAGGTGATCCTTTCACCATACCTCCCAAGTAACTGAGACTATAGCCATGTGCCACCACGCCCAGCTAATTTTTTATGTTTTTTTGTAGAGACGGGGTCTCATTGTATTGCCCAGGCTGGTCTCGAACTCCTGTACTCAAGCAATCCACCTGCCTCAGCCTCCCAAAGTGCTGAGATTACAGGCGTGAGCCACTTTGCCTGGCCTAGGAGATACGAGTTTACTTGATCTGTTCAAGTAAATTCAATAAAATAAAGGTATTTTATTAATATTTTAATAATCAGTGGAAAAACAACTACTTTTGGGGGACAGCACAAAAATGGGTTTTTTTTGATACTGATAGATAAATTTTTTTTTCTTTTTTTTTTTTTGAGACGGAGTCTCATTCTGTCTCCCAGGCTGGAGTGCAGTGGCGTGCAGTGGCGTGATCTCGGCTCACTGCAAGCTCTGCCTCCTGAGTTTTACACCATTCTCCTGCCTCAGCCTCCCCAGCAGCTGGGACTACAGGTGTGCACCACCTATGTCCGGATGATTTTTTTGTATTTTTAGTAGAGACAGGGTTTCACCGTGTTAGCCAGGATGGCCTTGATCTCCTGACCTCGTGATCCGCCCGCCTCGGCCTCCCAAAGTGCTGGGATTACAGGCGTGAGCCACCACGCCCGGCCAAAAATCGGGCAGATCACCTGAGGTCGGGAGTTCGAGACCAGCCTGACCAACATGGAGAAACCCCATCTCTACTAAAAACACAAAATTAGCTGGGCATGGTGGCGGGTATGCCTGTAATCGCAGCTACTTGGGAGGCTGAGGCAGCAGAATCACTTGAACCCAGGAGGCGGAGGTTGCAGTGAGCCGAGATCATGCCATTGCACTCCAGCCTGGGCAACAAGAGTGAAACTCCGTCTCAAAAAAGAAAAAAAAAATTTAATGTCTTCCTCATCTCATCCTTTGAAACTGTCCACTTTCGGGTATATTTAGGAGTAAATGATATGCCAGCATAACATGCGTATATTTTATCTTAAATATATAATAAGGGGCTGTATGTTCAAAGAAAGTGTGAGCAGAGAGGACAAAGAAGTGCTTGTTTGTCCCATAAAATCTTCACCATGTCCTCTCCCTGTGGCTCTGGATAGGGGTATGTCTATAGCCATCATCACTGGCCTTCTCCAGCTTCCCAGACCTGTGGAGGGCTTTGCCCTCAGGAATAGCATGTCATAATTGGTCTGTGAGGTATGATAAGAACGGCCCCAAGAATTAGAAAATAAAGTTGCCCTCTGAGAAATAATTGTTTAATTATTATTATTATTTTTTTCCAAGACAGTCTTGATCTGTCACCCAGACTGGAGTGCAGTGGCGCAATCTTGCCTCACTGCAACCTCTGCCTCCTGGGTTCAAGCGATTTTCATGCCTCAGCCTCCCAAGATGCTAGGATTACAAGCGTGTGCCACCACGCCCTGCTCCTCTGAGAAATAAATGAGTAAAATGCACCCCCTGTGAGTGAGATGATGCATCTGACTTGCAGGAATATAAACCAAGTGACATCTGGAGATCACTCATGAAAGCTGGCCTGGCACAGGGTTGTGATTTAGCAAGGGAAAGCCCAGTAACCTGTGGTGTTTCCTGTCTGGAAGAAGACAATAAGACTGAGCCAGGAGTGTGAAGACCAGTGTGGCCTCTGAACCACCTGTCCCAGAGTTGGAATGGTCACTCACTAAAATGCAGGTCCTGGGCCCTGCTCCATCTCTCCCGAGTCAGAACCACTGGCTGAGGGGCTGGGAATCTGCACTTGACCAGCCCTCTCAGATAAGTCATCTAAACACGCAAGCTTGATGGGCCTTGGCCCTCAGTGCAGGTGTGGGCAGTGCACACCACCAGGACAAGGACACTGGGTCAGGGTAACCAGGTGAGCACCCTCCCCACATTGGGGTCCTTTGCTCTTTGAGCCTGGAGCACCCCCTGCCACCGGCTCTAGGAGACAAGACTCTGACAGACCAGCACGGGTGTCAGGGATTCAGCATAGGGAATGGCCTTACTGAAAGTGAGTCCCTTGGCTCTCTGGCATCCATATTCTTGTTCCCTTACTTGGTTTTTCATAGTCCCTACCAGCAGCCTCACCTCAATCTGACCACCTGGGGCAGTGAGGAAACCACACAGAGACCCACGGACCTTGTAGAGGTCACCAGCTACCCATCTCCCAGTGATACCTCCTCAGGACAAAGGGCCTGTTTCACCAGGACAGTAGCACATATGGGGTGGAAGCCCCAGCACCTAGGTCTGAGATAATGCAACAATGAGGGACCCACAGGCAGAGGCTGGCTGACAGGGGAGGACTCTGCGGCTCTCAGGGGCTGACCAGAGTTAAGTGATCTGACCTATCGGTGAAGGTCACATCCCAGCACCCCCACTGGCCCCCTCCCATCTCAGTCTTCTGGTGCCAAGGGCTGTTCTGCTTCGACCAGCATGACTCTGAGACCCCAAAGCTCCCTAGCCCTCTTTCCAACACATTTACCTTGCTTCTCCCGTAGTGACTTCTGGAAATTCAGGGCCTCCTGGGTCACATCAATCTCCCGCTTGATGGCATTAATGCGCTGTGTGGTCTCGCTGGCCCTTTTCCTCCGTTCATTCAAGATGGATTTGTTTTCTTTGAAAATTCGGTTGATCTCACTACCTTGCTCGTTCTTAAACTCCTCAAAGGCCACTGGTTTGGAGGGTGGGGTGTCGGGCCTTGAGATGCAAGGGTGAGACCAAAGAGGATAAATGAGGTGGCTGCCTTGGAGCCACCAGGCACTTCATCTTTCTTCCCTGGGACTTCTGTGGGCAGGAGGCAGAAGTGCTAGGCACCACCTACCCAAGACAGAAGCTAAACTGTGTGTGAATCATTCCCTGCTCTTTGTTTTACTCAGCACATGTACAAGGACATATGCCCATGGCAGAAAGTGAGGAAAGCAAGGAAAAGTATAAGAAACAAACAACAATAAGAAAAGAAAAGAACAATGGCATATGGTGGTGTATCTCCTTCTGTACTTCTTTCTTTTTTTTTTTTTTTTCTTGAGACAGTTTTGCTCTTGTTGCTCAGGCTGGAGTGAAGTGGCACAATCTTGGCTCCTGCGACCCCCACCTCCTAGGTTCAAGTGATTCTCCTGCCTCAGCCTCCTGAGTAGCTGGGATTACAGGCATGCGCCACCACACCTGGCTAATTTTTTTATTTTTAGTAGAGACCAGGTTTCTCCATGTTGGTCAGGCTGGTCTCGAACTCCCGACCTCAGGTGATCCACCCGCCTCAGCCTCCCAAAGTGCTGGGATTACAGGCATGAGCCACTGTGCCTGGCCCTGGATTTCATTTTTTTTTTTTTTTTTTTTTCTTTGGAGACAGCATGTTGCTCTGTTGCCCAGGCTGGAGTTCAGTGACTTGATCACAGCTTACTGTAGCCTCGAGCTCCTGGGCTCAATCAATTCTCATGCCTCAGCCTCCTGAGTAGCTTGGACTACAGGCATGTACTCCCATGCTCAGCTACCTTTTAATTTATTATAGAGACAGAGTCCCACTATGTTGCCCAGGCTCTCCAGCTCCTGGGTTTAAGCAATCCTTTCGCCTTGGCCAACCAATGTGCTGGGATTACAAGCATAAGCCACTGTGCCTGGCCTTTTTGATATATTTTTGAATGGCTAAGGCCATGCAGTATGTTTAATTTTACATCTTACTTTTTTCAAAAAAGCATTTCATGTTATTAAAAACCCTTTGAGAACTCTAGTTAATGAGTGTAAGATGAAGTGTTGGGGTAAGGGGAAGTGGATTGATGTGGGCAACTTTGAAATGCATCAAAAAAAGAACATGGAGGGATAGAAGGATAGAGGCAGAATGAAACAAGAATAGTAACATATAAATTGTAGAATTGGGAGGATGCTTGGTGTACAAGTGTTCGCTGTACAATTATTTCAACTTCTCTGAATGTTTAGAAATGTTCATAGGCTGAAATTCTTCACGGACAACCCAATAGCAGAGAACAATTCACTTAGTGCCCTTTCCCTAGTGTTGGCTACTGAAGGTTTTCAAAAATATATATATTTTGCTTTTTAAATAAATGATGAAATAAACTTCTTTTGCATAAATCTTGTTTCACATCTATTTCCTTAGGATAGATCCTTAAAAACTCATCAGGGAGAGGGGCTGAGTGATTCGAGGAAAGGGAAGAGGTTATATTCTTTCATACCTTAAAATTTTTAAATCTTTTGAATGCAGTACTTGTACAAAAGATACATAACTTTAATTACTTAAATAATTGCTATTTGGAGGGTCTAAAATGATTCCATGTTTAACTGTGCATCTTGGGTGACTCCTGAGGTTGGATCATTTTGCAGATGTGTAAGTCATGTTTGTTCTTTGGGGACTGTGCTCCTAGTCTTTGCCTATTATTCCTTATTTTATTTCTCTTTTATCTGCAGGTACTCTTTACATGTTGAGGATCACATATGGTTTTGTTTGATCTGGTGCAGAAGCTAACATTAGCTGATTACCTAATTGGACGTAATTCCTCCTTCGGGGAGTCTGAGGGAAGGGGCTCAATGCTGGAAGTTTCCCGGTCCCGCGAAAGCATGTCTTTGACATCCCCATCTTTGGAGGATGGGACCAGCTGGGTCTTGGAGGTGGAAACGTAATCCAAGTCCTTCCCATTCACAGGGCTGCTGGCACCTTCCTTTCTTGCCAAGGAGCTGGAAGAAGGCACGGAAGCCCCAGGGTTCAGTCATGGACAGTGAGGTATCAGATGCCAGGATGAGTGACCTTTCTCAGCACTGACTACACTGGGAACCCCACCTCATTCAGCTCCCATCTTGCTCATATTCCTAGGTAAAAGCGCAAATAGTGTGATGCTAAGCCAGGCAGATGTGGAGGAAGAAGAGTGCATTTTTCTCCCATTTATCAGAACAAAGAGCCCTCAGTGGTCTTGGCAGGAGACGCTTGGGAAAAATGGGTACAATCCCCATGGATTGAAAGTGTATGGACCTGTAGGATGGGCCACAGGTTCTCAGGAACCACCATGGCTGCTGAGGTCTAAGTCATACAGGCTTCCCTGGGAAGGACTGGCAGAGCCCCACACAGGGTAGGTCTGTCTGTGGACCAATGGTAAAGCAGGATGGCTCTGCCCTGCTGTTCTTACTGGTCCACACCCCGTTCTCCACACCAGCTCCCAGAAAAGTAGCTGTCCTCCCTGCCGAAGCGACAGTGCCTCGTGCCTTTCTCTGAGAAGAGGCAGATCTGAGGACCGAACTGGCAGGAGGATGCCCATGGCTCTTCCCAAAGGTCTGAGGATAGAAAATCTGTTTCTTCCTCTTTCCTCCTCCTTGCAACGAGTGTGGCTCAGGGGACTGAGCCTCAACCCATCGACTACTGCACTGATTATCCGGAAGCAGAACAGAGAGGGTTGGGGTGTGACTGCACTCATGAAGATGCAGGAGGAAGCCAGGGACACTGGCATCCTCTGCTGCCTGACTCTTGTCCTGCGTGTAACAGTTTTCTACAATCAGCTCTGGCCTGTGGCCTGCGCTCACTCACTCTTGCTCACAACAACCTCAATGACTTGGATGCTATTATTATTATTCCCATTTTGGAGATGCAGAAACAGGCACAGAGCAGTTCTCATGTCTCACATGGGGTGACCCCTTGGGTGTGAGAAGTGCAGAGCAGGGAAGGGAGCCCGGGCGTCAGCTCCAGAGCCTGTGCTCTTACCCACCACTACACAGCACCCTGGGAGGGCTCACTAAGTGAACCTAAACGCTCTTCCCACCTTGCACATACAAACGAGTCTTGCCTGAAAGGTGAACTGGAGTTTTAGGTGACCTGAGTGCCAGTCGGCGGGAAGACCCTAGTGAAGTGAGGGGAGGGGGTACAACATAAAGTACCAGAGGGCATGTGCTCTGGAGAGCTGGTCCAGCTTTTTGCTGCCATTCCACTACTCATTGGTGGTATGGCCTTGGTGAGTGACTTCCCCTCTCTAAGCCTCTGTTTCTTCATCAGTGTAATGAAGACATTAACTCCCACCTCACCAGGTTGCTGTGAGGACGAGAGATGATTCTTGTGGGGTTCCAAACCAGCCCCAGCCCGGGCCCCACAGACTTGCTAGTATTGGCAGCAGTGACGTCCATTGTGCCAACCCAGTAGCTGAGACACCTGGGGGAAGGTGGGAACAGTGCACATCCTCCCATTCACCCACCGAGGAGGGCCAGCTGCTGAGGAGGCAGAGCGGCAAGGTCACTCACCTGAGTGGCTCTTTGAATGTCTTCCTGGACTTGGCTTTCTTCCCAGGTTTGGTAGAGAAAGGGGCGACTCCAAGTCCAAAGTTTTGTCCTTCAGGCTCACCCACTAGGTGGCCATCAACATCCACAAGCCCCGCCTACATAGAGAGGACAGCCAAAGGTCTGTGAGTTAGATTAAGGGCTTGGACCCCTTGGGGACCCACATGTATATGGCCCAAGGCTCAGGGTGGACATGTTCACCATACACACTAAGGTTTGACAGCTGCTAATGCCAGCCTCAGGTTGTCCCCAGTAGAGCGGTCCCTGACCACTCTGCCAAATGTCCACTTTCCACATGCACCCCCTCACCAGTATGGCACCTCATTCCATACTCTGGGGATCTTAAAGCTTATTTCCAACCTAATTCCAGGAATTCATCTTTAATATTATTATCCATGTCTCTACCTGATGGAAATTATTTTTAATTCAAAAGTGGTTTACTCTTACACAGGTCACCTGTGTTCATTCTGGTGTTACCTTTATCTGTTGCAATCCTAGCTCTGGTTTAATGCATAATACTTGCTGGCTCTGCAAAGGTCTGAGGATGGGAAATCTGAGGTGAGTGCTGTCGGCAAGTAGCAACTATGCTTACCTTCTGGACAGCAGAAATGGCTGCAAAGTCATTCCTGTCAATGAGGGTGTACTTCCTGCGCAAAGTGGACTCCACTTCCTGTTCCTGTTGGCTTGGGAGACAGCACAAGAGAATGGCTTGTACCTGGGGCCATGCTGAATCCACTGGGGCAAGAACCAAGTACTGGGGTTAAAAGTCATATGGGTGAGGTCCCTTGTGTGGGGCCACACCTTCATCATGAACCAGACCAGACAAAAGGACAAAGGACTCACTTCCCCCTGCCCCACTGCATATACCCACTGTCCAACCCCCAAACCCACAAGGGCCACCTTATGCCATGTGTGTCTGCTCCAAGATGACACTTGATAAGGACCGTAAGCTTCACTTGGGACCATGTGGGGTTCTGTCTTAGGTTCTGTCTCTAAGAGGCCCCTTGGAATCATGTGACCAGCTTTAGTGACACCACCTAGCATAAGCTGCTCAGACTATGGGTATGTTTGCACCCAAATAAACCACAAATGCCTCCTGATGTGGGGGTGTACATGCCAATATTCACAAGGTGAATATTCACAATGCCCTGCTCTGGGCACACTCAGAGCTGGCACTCCATAAACACCTCCTGTCCAATTAATGAACTCACTGAATATCCACCAGGGACCCAGGCATGCCCCCAAGGACTCTGATTTGGCTCTTCATCCACGAGCAAGAAGTGGATGCTCTTGAAGGCAAGTGCCCAGATCGCAGGAGATGAAAATCGCAGCCTGATATAGGAATGAGGCAGGGGTGGGGGTCTCTCACCTCAGAACCACCCGGAACTGGTTGAACACCTCCTTGATCTGTCTAAGGTTGATTATCTGGAGGGAAGACAGCAAGGCAGAGGTTAGACCAAGGGCACCTAGAGGGACCGGGGGCATCTATGTTAGTAGAGAAATCAAGACCCCTTGGCTGACCCCTGGACCATCTGTCTCGAGAGGAGGACATGTGCACACAGCCTCTCAGCAAAGTGGCAGCCAAGCCTTCCTCCAGAGCAGAGAAACACCTGATTAATAATTTTAAAACTAAGTATTTACTGAGGCTATAAAAACCACCTTTTCTAAGTGGAGACCTCTATAAAATGAAATGATTCTATACCTTGAAAATACCTTCTAAAGTTTTTTTTTTTAATAAAATGTATTTCTCCAGCTTTCTCTTACTTCCAAAAGGTTCTGCCTGCTGTCTTCAGATGGAGCCCATTTATGGACCTGTCTGCATAGGCACAGACACACACACATGAGGCTGGAGGAAGGTTACTGGCCTCCCCCCAGCCTAAAGCCCACAGCATTCCCCTTGATCAAGGGTTAATTTGGGACTGCCCCTCCTGTGAAGGCCAGAAGAGCAGGCCTTAGTTGTCCCAGGCCTGCTTCTCGGAGTTGCCCACAGTAACAGCCAGGGGGGTCTGCCCATGTCTCCAAGAAGAGGGGTTTGATGGACTGCACTGTGAAAACAGGATGCAGCCTTCCCCCTGAGGACCCTTCCTTGTGGGGTGGTTTCCCCCTCCTTGGCCCACTCCAACATGGGCCCTGGGGTCTACCTTGTAGACAACCAGCATGACCACCATCCTTTATCAGCTTCATTCTGCGGACACAGTCAAGCACCCCAGGTGCAGCAGCTCAGTTAATCCCCACTCTGTTTCCCTCCCCACTAGGCAGATGAGGTCACTGAAGTACACGAGGTTGAGTATTTTGCCAAGGTCACTCAGCAAAGAGGCAGCTGAGCTGGGATTCAATCCTAGAAAGCCTGGCTCTAGGGCCTGTGCTTGTGCCCCTGAGATGAGCTGAAGGGACCCTGACATCAAGAGTCCAGCACCACCCTCCACCCACTGCACCCATTCACATGAGGCTCTGAGGCCAGCAGAGCATGTGTTGGGGTGTGCCCAGGACAGGGAGGCCCAGGCTGGCTGAGCATAGTGGTCACAGAGGGGTTTCTTACGTCGATCTCGTCCAGTGTCCCCTCCAGGTACCTCCGCACCTGGGAGTTGATCTCAGCGATCTGGATTTCATCCATGGGGTCATAGGTCACAAAGGTGCGGTTGGTCTTGAAGGAGGATGAAGAACATGTGGATAAGCAACAAGAACCTGAGCCCACAGGGGAGTAGCAGGGGCGATTCTGAGAGGCAAAGTAGGGAGGCTGGGCACAGGCCCTGGCTGCCCAAGCTGGCTCGTTCCCTTCATCATTGGGTCCTGCCAGAGGGCCTGACACAACAGGCCAGGTGCTTGGGTCAGAGAGGGATAATGGGGTTGGGGAGGAAAGGAAAGACCCTCAGACATGGGGCCTGCTACTCCAGACAGAGGCTCTGCTGGCTGAGTCCCAGCAGACTCTGCAGCATGAGAATGGCGAGGACGGGAGGCATGCGCTGCCTCTGCCTTGAGGCCCCTTAGGACTGTTGGAGGACTCTGCTCCCAACCCCTGTCCTCATGGACCCTTGCTGCTGCCCCTTTCCTGCCACTCAGCCTTCTCCCCGACCCCACCCACCATCGGCCTTGACCCATCACGCTGTCTGCCCCTAGCCCCAGTCCCTCTAGTCACCTCCTGCCCCAGCACCTCCGCCCTCCTTTGCCTCTAGCCTCTTACCAGGTTGTCATGGATAGCCAGCTCCTGCTTGAGCAGTGCTAGTTCCTTCTCCAGGTTCTTGACCATTCTCTGCCGGGAAACATTGTAGGGTAGGGGCCGACAGGAAGGGTCATCAGAGAAGCTACCCTGTCTCTTCCACAGCAAGAGCACAATTCCTCATTCTGTGCCCAGACATCCCGGCCATTCCTGGATCCACAGGGTATGCTTTCAGCTTCTGGTGATTCCCTCCCCACTGGTAACTCTTCCCTAACTGGGGTGAGTTTAGGGTCTGGGAGGACCTGAACAGTCCCCTGGCCTTTGCTACTGCCAGCAGAAGAGACGGCACAAGCCACACGGCCACCTCAAACCCCAACTCCCAGGGGCCCCAGGCTCCTTCCAGTCTACCAGGATAATGGCCCTTTTGATGCAGCCTACGGACTCCAGAATGCTTTCTTTTTTTTTTTTGAGACAGAGTTTTGCTCTTGTCGCCCAGGCTGGAGTGCAATGGCGAGGTCTCAGCTCACTGCAACCTCCGCCTCCCGGGTTCAAGTGATTCTCTTGGTTCAGCCTCCTAGTAGCTGGGATTACAGGTGACCGCCACCACACCTGGCTAATTTTTATAATTTTAGTAGAGACAGGGTTTCACCATGTTGGCCAGGCTGGTCTCGAACTCCGGACCACAGGTGATCCGCCCACCTCAGCCTCCCACAGTGCTAGGATTACAGGCATGAGCCACCATACCCAGCACCAGAATGCTTTCTTTTTAGAGACAGGCTCTTGCTCTGTCCTCCAGGCTGGAGTGCAGTGTCACCATCATGGCTCACTGCAGCCTCAACCTCCTGGGCTCAAGCAATCCTCTCACCTCAGCCTCCTGAGTAGGTCATGCTACAGGTACACACTGCCATGCTCAGCTAATTTTTGTAGAGACAGGGGTCCCACTATGTTGCCCATGCTGGTATCAAACTCCTGGGCTCAGGCAATCCTCTCACCTCGGCCTCCCAAAGGGCTGGGATTACAGGTGTGAGCCACTGTGCCTGGCCTCCAGGATGCTTTCTATGCATGGTTATAACCCTCATCCTTTCACCCTCATCCTCACCAACCACTGCATGAACATGTCACCACTCCCCAACGATAATCATGTATGTCACCTCTAATTTTTTTTGTTGTTTTTTTTGAGATGGGGTCTCGCTCTGTCGCCCAGGCTGGAGTACAGTGGCGCAATCTTGGCTCACCGCAACCTCTGCCTCCCGGGTTCATGTAATTCTCCTGCCTCAGCCTCCCGAGCAGCTGGGATTATAGGCATGCGCCACCACACCCGGCTAATTTTTGTATTTTTAGTAGAGATGGGGTTTTGCCACGTTGGCCAGGCTGGTCTCGAACTCTTGACCTCAGGTGATCTGCCCACCTCAGCCTCCCAAAGTGCAAGGATTACAAGCGTGAGTCACTGTGCCTGGCCTCACCTCTAATTTTTTGCTGCTTACAAACAATGCTGCAAGAACATTTTTGTACTCATATATTTATGTCCTTATAGATTTCTGTAGAATAACACAGTGATCTATGAGGCTTTTGAGATCTGCCCCCATTACCTCTTTTCTGCTTCTCTTCCCTGGTGCACTCCAAACACTTCCACAAATTGGTATGCTTCTGCCTCTGCATCGCTTGTCTGCTGCCCTGGAATTTTCTTCTCCTAAGTATTTCCAAGACTCATTCACTTACCTCCTGAAAATCTTTGTTCAGAAGCTTCTAAATTAGGTGCACCACAATTACTCTTTAAAATTGTAATTCCAGCCAGGTGCGGTGGCTCATCCCTGCAATTCCAGTACTTAGGGAGGCCAAGGCAGGTGGATCATCTGAGGTCAGGAGTTCGAGACCACCCTTGTGAAACCTTGTCTCTACAAAAATTACAAAAATTGGCCAAGCATGGTGGCGTGTGCCTGTAATCCCAACTACTAGAGAGGCTAAGGCAGGAGAGTTGCTTGAATCCGGGAGACGGAGATTGCGGTGAGCTGAGACCGCACCATTGCACTCCAGCCTGAGCAATAGAGCGAGTCACTGTTTCAAAAAAAAAAAAAAAATTGTAATTCCTTCTCCACCCCTGCAACATGCTTTGAAAATCTCTAATTTTTTTTTCATAGCATGTTTTGCTTTTTAACATACTCTCTAGATTAGTGCTGTCCAATAGCACTTTCTGCAATTATTGAAATGTTCCATATTTGTGCTGCCCAGTATGGTAATGATGAGACAAATACAGCTACTGAACACTTGAAATGTGGCTAGGGTGCCTGAAGAAGTAATTCTAATTTTAATTAAATAGCCACATTTGAGTAGCAGTTACTGTATTAAACAGTGAAGCTTTAGAACTTACCTATTTATTGTGATTATTATTATGTATCTCCCCTACTCCCATCAGACTGCAAGCTCAGAGATTTGTGTTTCTGTTCATGCAGTCAGGTATCCCAAGTGCTTTAAAAAGCACCTGGCATATAGTAAGCACTCCATAGATTTTAGGTAAGTAAATAAATGATACTTTTTTTTTTTTTTTCAGATCAGATGGGTAATGTGCCAACGTCGTAACAAGGTTCAAGGGTGGCACATCTCACACAAGCGTATGAACACCCAATCATCACGCTCATGAACTACAAAAGGATCATAAATGATATATTTTGAGGAGAAGAATCGCTAAGTCATTTTACACTCGATATACCATCTGAGTGTCTCCCCAAAAGAGGCACAGGGAACTTCAAGCTGAGAACCCTTGCTGTGAACAATAGGACTTCCTTTAGTTGTCATAAAAGGGCCACTGGAGGGAGCCCCTGACACCTGGATCCTGGGACTGGTGACCAAAACCGTGACCAGTCCACCGCCCCACTGGCCCTCTCCCAGACCAAAGGCCTGCTGTATTCTAGCCCTCATCCAACCAGGTCACCTGGGCACTGAGGCCCATCTGCCCTCACACAGCAAGGGTCAACAGAACCCCTGGCATCCTGATGGCTCTGTGGCAATTCAGGCACAAAGCCTGGGACCCAAGGCATGTGACCAGTGTCCAGATCCTGGATCTGCCCCTCTGGGAAGCCCCACAAAGGTCCCCTTCAGGTGTGGACTTCCTGTGGGATCAACAGGAGAGGCTTGGTGTCCAGTCTCACCTGTCCACATGCCCTCCTTCTCCCAGCTCTACAAAATGTATCATGGCCCAGCTACAGAAAGTTTGACTGAGCCATCAGGGTCCTCCAGCTTGATGACTCTGTTCAGTGAGGCACAGCACAGCCAAACTTACATGTCTGGGCCAATCAGAAGGTGATGTAGGAGGCTGGGTGCAGTGGCACACACCTGTAATCCCAGCACTTTAGGAGGCCAAGGCAGGCAGATCACTTGAGGTCAGGAGTTCAAGACCAGCCTGGCCAACATGGTGAAACCCCGTCTCTACCAAAAATAAAAAATAAAAAATAGCTGGGTACGGTGGCACATGCCTGTAATCCCAGCTACTCAGCAGGCTGAGGCAGGAGAATGGCTTGAACCTGGGAGGCGGAGGTTGTAGTGAGCCAAGATTGCACCACTGCACTCCAGCCTGGGCAACAGAGTGAGACCCTGTCTCAAAAACAACAACAACAAACAGGGGCATTTTTTAGATAGGAAAAAAATGCCTTGGAAACAGCACAGACTCATGTAAGTTTCCTAATAGGCATTTTCATTATAAATGTAATGAGGATAATTCAGAGAATTCTGCTTAAGCTGCACATCAGGCTGTGGGGCAGCTCCCGGGGCAGGCAGTTTTCCGATTTTCATCCCACTGCAGCTTGCCAGTGTATCTTCTCTTGGCAGAGTGGGGTATATTAAGTCTCTCCCTGCTGTCTGTTTATGCCTGAGGCTCACAGCCCTTTACACCACTTCACAGAATCACCGACTGGTAGAGTGGGAGGGTCACTGCAGGTTATCAGGCCAATTTCCTTGTTCACAGAGGACGACCCTGAGGTTGAGAGGGTCTCAGCAACTCGCCACAGAGAGCTTGCGGAAGAGGTGGATTAGGAACCCAGTCTTCTGCCTTATAGCCAGCCCCATCAGCCAAAGAAATTCTGAAGAAGCAATTCCACCCTCTTGAAAACAGGCGTCAATACCAAAGACAGTGCTGAAAATGACCTGAGAATACTGGCTACGGTCTAGGAAAGGCAGCAACCAAAATAATTTTTCTACATCTCTCTCAAGAACTCATGTTTGTAAAGAAAAATGCTTATCAGAAAGATTATATAAACACATTCACACTGGATGGCACAGAGACTCACTCGGTTGGCCAGGGCCAACAATGCAGATCTTAGAACACAAATTACATGAAAAAGCATGATTGTCCAACTTCACCAGGCGTGGTGGCTCACACCTGTAATCCCAGCACTTTGGAAGGCTAAGAGGACCCCCTGAGCCCAGGAGCTCAAGACCATCCTGGGCAACATAGGGAGACCCCATCACTACAGAAAAAAAAAAAAATTAAGTCAGGTGTGGTGGCGCAGGCCTGTGGTCCCAGCTAGTTGGGAGGCTGAGGTGGGAGAATTGCTTGAGCCCAGGCAGTTGAGGCTGCAGTGAGCCATGACAGCTCCACTGCACTCCAGCTTTGATGACAAAGCAAGACCCTGTCTAAAAAAAAATAATAAAAAATAAAAAATAGGGGCATGAAAAACCTTCAAGACAGGTACAATGTCCACCCAGCCAGGTTCACAGGTAGCAATGTTGATAATCCTAAGCTAAGGGAACACCAAATAAGAAAAGATAAGAAGGCCAAGCATGTTGGCTCATGCTTGCAATCCCAGCACTTTTGGAGGCTGAGGCTGGAGGCTCACGAGGTCAGGAGTTCGAGACCAGCCTGGCCAACACAATGAAACTCCGTCTCTACTAAAAATACATAAATTAGCTGGGGGTGGTGGCAGGTGCCTGTAATCCCAGCTACTTAGGAGGCTGAGGCAGGAGAATCGCTTGAACCTGGGAGGTGGAGGTTGCAGTGAGCCGAGATTGTGCCACTGCACTCCAGCCTGGGCGACAGAGCTAGACTCCATCTAAAAAAAAAAAAAAAAAGATAAAATCTTCAAGAATACAGAAAAGCAGAAAAGCATACAAAATAATGCCATAAAACCTGGGCAAACCGCCCCAAAATGTGACTTCAATAGCCTGCTGTCACATTGGCTTCGGCAGTGGTTTTTTTGTTGTTGTTTGTTTAGACAGATTCTCCCTCTATTGCCCAGGCTGGAGTGCAGTGGCATGATCTCCACTCATTGCAACCACTGCCCCTCAGGCACAAGCGATTCTTGTGCCTCAGCCTCCTGAGTAGCTAGGATTACAGGCATGCACCACTACACTGAGCTAATTTTTACATTTTTTAGTAGAGATGGGGTTCTCCATGTTGTCCAGGCTGGTCTTGCACTCCTGGCCTCAAGTGACCCACCTGCCTCAGCCTCCCAAAGTGCTGGGATTACAGGCATGAGCCACGCACCTGGCCCAGGGATTTTTTTTTCTTAAGAAGTAAAACATTTCAGATAAATGTGAAGCTTCTGCATACCATGCTCCAAATCCACTCCCCTCCTATCCCAAAAGGAAACCTCTGGCCTCAGTCTGGGTTTTTCACTCCCATGCATTTTTTCTTTTACTGCACACACATATATCCATTAATGATATAAGCATCTCTCTGCATGTTTTTATATGTGGTGTAAATAATAGAGACTGTCATTTGGGCTACTTCAGGCATCTAGTTTTTTTCTCACTTGAGATTTATCCATGCAGGTAGTTCTAGCTCTGACTCCCTCATCCCACAACTCATTTAGCTACTCCCCTGTTAAAGGATATTATGTTTCTAACTTTTTGCTATTATAGTAAGTTCTATAAAGAGTCGCTATTTAATCATTATTACAATAAGTCTATAAAGAGACTTATAGACTTTATAAAGAATGGTGCTCACAGTGCTTGTTTTAATAGTGACTTCTATAGTCTCTCACACATGTGAGAATGTCTCTAGACTATATATACCTAGAAGCAATACTGCTGCTCTGTAGAAGGGAGAGGAGTGCTCAACAACATTTATTGAACATTTACCCCATGACAGCACTATGCTAAGAGGTTTCTACACATTATCTCATTCTTCACAAGATCTCTTTGAGCATGGATTGTGTTATCTACCCAACTTACAAATGAAGAAACTGAGCCTTAGAAAGTGTAGGTATTTTGGCCAGGTGTGGTGGTGGCTCACTCTTGTAATCCCAGCACTCTGGGAGGCCGAGGCGGGCAGATCACCTAAGGTCAGGAGTACGAGACCAGCCTGGCCAACATGGTCTCTACTAAACCTGGCCAACCCTGTCTCTACTAAAAATACAAAAATTAGCTGGGTGTGATGGTGTGCGCCTGTAGTCCCAGCTACTTAGGAGGCTAAGGCAAGAGAATGGCTTGAGCCTGGGAGGGAGAGGTTGCAGTGAGCTGAGATCGCACCACTGCATTCCAGCCTGGGTGAGACTCCATCTCAAAAAACAAAAATTAGCTGGGCATGGTAGCATGTGCCTGTAATCCCAGCTACTTGGGAGGCTGAGGCAGAAGAATGGCTTGAATCTGGGAGGTAGAGGTTGCAGGGAGCAGAGATCGTGCTACTACACTCCAGCCTGGGTGACATAGGGAGATTCTCTCACAAAAAAAAAAAAGTGTAGGTATTTTGCTGAGGCTATATATACAGCTAAGGGAGGAAAGAGCAGGGTGCTAAACCCAGGAGAGCCCAATCCAGTCACCATGGCCTTAACTAGGATGCCAGTGGTTCTCAAAGTGTGGCCTCAAGAGAGGAGGCATCAGTGTCATAAAAGGGCCTAAAGAACTTATTAGAAATGGGATAGAAGCCGACCTTAAGATGAAATTTTTAAAAAAGAAAGAAAAAAAAAAAAGGGCATCTTCAGGCCCCACCCTAGACCAGCAGAATCAGAAACTCTGGGAATGAATCTAGTGACCTGTGGTTCAACATCAGTCAGGTGATTCTGATGCCTTGTCACATTTGAGAACCGCTGCTCTAAGCTCCACTCCCTTCCCAGTCTCCAAACCATGGGTTAGTTCTACAGAGCCACAGGGACTGTCATTTTCCTTCAGGATTTAGAATCTGAAAAGTTTAACTGGTTTGTTGAGCTTAGGGCTTACAAATGCTCCTTTCTCTATGAGCTATGATTCCATGAGCATCTTAGAGGAAAGCCAAATTAACAATAAATGTGTTTTTACTACACCAGATGTTGCCAGAATGCTCCCCAAAGTGGTTGTATCAATTACACTTTGACCAGAAGTGGACAAGAGTTTCCATTTCTCCACATTCTCATCATCATTTTGTATTGTCAAAAACATTCTAGTTTTTGCTAATTTAAGGGTAGAATTCCCAACAAGGTTTTAATTTGTATTTCCCTTGTTAATGGTGATGCTGAGCACACCCTCTGATTGGCCAGCTGTTTACTGAGAGGAAAGAGATTCTGTAGTGACATAGCCAGGTGATTCTGAAAGATAGTCCACACCACTTTAGCCCTTAGCTCTAAGGAAATATGTAGAAGCCTAGAGCACCCAGAGTTTATAGAACTAACCCATGGTTTGGAGACTGGGGAGGGAGTGGAGCATAGAGCAGCAGTTCTCAAATGTGACAAGGCATCAGAATCACCTGACTGATGTTGAACCACAGGTCACTAGATCCATTCCCAGAGTTTCTGATTCTGCCAGTCTAGGGTAGAGCCTGAAGATGCCCTTTTTTTTCTTTCTTTTTAAAAAATTTTCATCTTAAGGTCGACTTCTATCCCATTTCTAATAAGTTCTTTAGGCCTTACGTGAACTTGTTGGTGGCCTGACCTAGCCCTTTCACCCCATGACAGCCCCTAAGGGTCTCCAGGGACTGTGAAGACTCTGGCCAGTCCAGGAGTGGAAAGGGGCTGACCCAGGGCTGCATGGGGATGTTTGGTTGAGGCAGGAAGGGAAGCCTCGCTTGTGTGACCCAAGTAGCAAACCCATACACTTTCCCCACAGTGGGACACCTGCCCACAACCCCTGCTGTACCTCAGCATCATACTTTTCATTGATAGCAGGCTCAGTGGTGACTAGCTTCATCCTGCTGGCAAATCTCAGTGAAGATAGCTGCAAAACAGAGCAGGTAGACATTAGATGGCTCGCCACTAAAGTGAGACCCCAAGAGACCGGCCTTCTCAGAGACCTTGCCTGCCCTTTCCTGGCTCCTTAAGCTCCCTTGTCAACCCGTGTTGGTTCCCTTCCCCCAGAGGACATTGGACAAAAGGGTTCTTGGGTATGAGGTCCCCATGAGAAGAGCAGGAAAGTGACAGAGGGCACATCCAGCAGCCTGGTCCTCGTCATGTAGACTGTGAGGATGCGCACTGGTCTATTTCTTCATCCAAACCTGACCACTTTCTACCTCTAGGCCTCTGCTCAGGTGACCCCTGCCTGGAGTACCCTTTTCTGTCCTCCTATGCTGTCTGCCTTCCCGCGCTCCACTCTCTCTCCAAGGCTCAGCTGAAAATCAGCTTCCTTCCTGAAGCCCTCCTGGTTTTCCTTCACATGAAACGTCTCTGCCCCTTCCACAAACCACAGTGTTCCCCCTCCTTCACGCAATTTTCAGGGTCTAGATCAGCCATGTCCAACAGAGATACAATGCAAACTACAAATGTAAGCCATACATGTAATTTTATATTTTCTAGTAACCATGTAAGAAAAGCTAAAAAGAAGCAGGTAAAAATAATTTTAATATGTTTTATTTAAATTTTAACCCAAGATATCAAAAATATTATGGTTGGTTTGTGGGGTTTTGTTTGTTTTGTTTTGTTCTTTTGAGACAGGGTCTTGCTCTGTCATCCAGGTTGGAGTGCAGTGGCACAGTCATAGCTCACTGCAGCCTCTACCTTCTGGGTTCAGGCAATCCTCCCACCTCAGCCTCCTGAGTAGCTGGGGCTACAGGTGTGAGCCACTGCACCTGGCCCCAAAATGTTATAATTTCAACATGTAATCAACATTTTTAAATTATTGAGATATTTTACCATCTGACATGGTTTGGATCTCTGTCCCCACCCAAATCTCATGTTGAAATATAATCCCCAATGCTGGAGGTGGGGCCTGGTGGGAAGTGACTGGATCATGGGGGCGGACTTCCCCTTTGGTGCTGTTCTCATGGTAGTGAGTGAGTTCTTATGAGATCTGGTCATTTAAACGTATGGCACCTCCCTGCCCCTCACTTTCTTCCTCCTGCTCCTGCCATGTAAGATGTCTTCTCCTGCTTTGCCTTCCGCCATGAGTAAAAGCTCCCTGAGGCCACCCCCAAAGCAGATGCTGCCATGCTTCCTGTACAGCCTGTGGAACCATGAGCCAATTAAACCTCTTTTCTTTATAAAGTACCCAGTCTCAGGTGTGAGAATGGACTAATACACCTTTTTTTGGTGCTGGGTCTTTGAAATCTGGTGTGCATTTTACACTTGCATTATATGTCAGTCAGGACCAACCACATCTGAGTGCTCCATAGCTACATGTGGCCAGTGGCTGCCATAGTGGCCAGTGCAGGTCTAGCCCCTGAGCAGCGTCTGCTCAAACTTTACCCTGTGAAGATCCCCCTGAGCCATTCCTGGGAGGGCAGACGCTCAGGCCCCCTGATGAATAGACTCAGCAGTCTGGGTGGCAATGGGTAGTTCTGCTGCATTTGGAGGCAGGGGCCTCTAGCCACACATGCTAAGAAAGGCTGCTCTGGGGCGTGACCGATCTGTTAATGAAGCCTGGACTCTGCCCACCAGCCTCAGCCAAGTGTCCTCCCCACCATCCACAGGGAGTCCACAGGTTTGAGCTGAAAGGCTTCACTGCCAGCACAGAGATAGGCTCCTACCAGCCTTGTCCTCTGTATACACTTCCCTCAGGGACCTCTCTGCTGCCGAGCCACAAGGCCATGTCAGGACAGGAGGTGTACTGGGCTCTCTCAGCCTCCCTTCAGCAAGGCTTATGGCTATCATGTCTAACCCTGCATCCAACATCTGGGGCCTGGACCTCCCAGAGTGGCCTCAGCTTGCTCAGCCCTTCATTCTGTGAGAGAAGGGGCAGATAATGGGTAGGTAAGCTCATGCGAAGTTATGATAGGGCCAACCCTTCCACAGCACTTGCTGTGGCCAGGCTCTGTTCTAAGTGTAGAAGTGTGGTTACTCATTTAATCCTCGCAACTTCCTGTAAGGTAGACGCATCATCAACCCAGTTTTATAGACAAGGACACTGAAACACACAGAGGTCAAGGCAGCCACCCACGGCCACAGACCTGGTCTGTGGCCACACAGGAATTCAACTCAGGCACTCCAGCTCCTAAGCCTGCGCTCTTCATGGCTGGGAGCAGGACCAATAGGAAACCCATCCTAGTGCCTGGGTGGGGCCTGGGAGGGGCCAGAGGAGTAGTTTGCCAGGTGATGGGGAAGGGATAAGCGCATCCTGATGGAGGGACAGTACGCCCCAAGTGTGAGGGAGGTGAGAGCCAGGTCAACATCTCAGGTGGACTGAGACAATGACAGGATGCTCTGGGAGGAGGCTCAGTGGTACTGGCAGTGGAATTGAGAAAGGCCTTGAGGAATCATGGGCCTGCGGAATCAGTTTCTCAGGTAAGGCCAGCAAGTGGTAGGTGTGTGGTATATGTTGAACCTGAAAGGAGGGAAGCACTGGAATGCTCGTTAGCCTTTGCTACTCAGTAACAAGGCCAAAAATTCAACTCAGCAGAGGTCTAAAATGTGTGTGTGTGTGCTGATTGGCCTCTATGTCTTTGGCCCATTGCTTGTGAATAGAGATTATTTGCAAAATAGGTAAAATGAGACCACTAGGAAAGATAAATCTCTGCATAGAAGCATGCTCCAAAATGGACTCTGGGGTCCCCAGGACACTAAGAGTGATGCCTGGGGGGTCCCAGCAGAGTCTCTCTGGAGGGGGAGCCAGCCAAGGATAACTATGGCTGGAGGCCTATGACGTAGCTATGGGAACAGGCCCAGATGCCATGCCTCACTGCTTGTATGTTAGCTGAGGGGTGGAGAGCTCCTCCTTGGCAGTGACGAACAGCCAGGGGCCTCAGAAGGCAGGCCCAGAGATTCTAGCCTCAGGCCATGCTGGGCTGTCTCATATCTCAATGAATGATCCTAAAATGAGGAAGCAGGCTAGGAGTGGCTGGCCCCTAAGTGGGCCAGAGGAAAGACTGAAAGGGCTCTTCCTTGGGCAGTCTACTCTGGTGGCTCAGAGCTCAGCCACTGACCCCCTGCATGACCACCGACAGATCTCACAACTTCTCTGTAAGGTGAGGGGAGAGCTGCCTTGATAAGGTGTATATGTGCTCTGTACAGAGCTGGCTCACAGCGAGCCCTCAGGAAGACGTCTCTGTCATTATAGGTGGTGTTGCTTCTGTGCAGGGCCAAGTCAGACTCTCCTACTCCAAGTACAGCAGCAAGTATGGCCATGTCCTATCCTTGTGGTTACTCAGCACACATGTACAGTGTCACTGCATAAAGCAATACAATCCATGATGAGAATAGTTTTAAAGTTTCAACACATTTGGAAAAGACAATCATTAGCTTCCATACCCCCAATATACCTTTGTCCCAAACCCCTGAGACCCCTCCAACAGCTCCTCTGAGCTCTGGGTTAGGTCCTGGGCAGAGAACCCAAGTGGTATATGGGCACAAGCCCCCAGAGACTGCGGGTACCAGGAGAGGTGTTTCCTGAGCTGTAACCATCACAGGAGGTGGGGATAAAGGGAGACAGGGAGCTTCTACTGTCTTGGAGGGCATCTTTGTTAACAAGGCGGCCAGGAGGCCCATTTCTTACGGCTCTTCTTGGGTTCAACCATGCGGTTTTTTGTTGTTGTTGTTGTTGTTTTCTTTTCTTTTGAGATGGAGTCTTGCTCTATCACCCGGTTGGAGTTCAGTGGCCCAATCTCCGCTCACTACAACCTCTGCCTCCAGGGTTCTCCTGTCTCAGCCTCCCAAGTAGCTGGGATTACAGGTGCCCGCCACCACGCCCTGCTAATTTTTATGTTTTTACTAGAGACAGCGTTTCACCATGTTGGCCAGGCTGGTCTCAAACTCCTTACCTCAAGGAGTGATCTGCCCACCTCAGCCTCCCAAAGTGCTTGGATTACAGGCGTGAGCCATCATACCTGGCCTCAACCATGCATTTTATGCCATGAGACCAAGAAGTTCCAGAAGCCTTCCTCTGGGGATGCTGCCGGCACATCAGCTGGAGCTCTCCTCCCCTGCCTCCCAAGTCCCAGGGTGCTGGATGTACGACAGGAGCACTCTCCTTGGAAGCTGGGACAGTCCCTAATGCACACAGCTGGGAGACCCTGCAGGCATGTCTTGCCCTGAAGCATCTTTGGAAATAATCTGTTTCTTCTAAGTAGATTCTCCAGGTGACTGAAGCTTGCCTTAAACATCCACACTTGAAAAGTAAAATGTCTAATGATAGCTTTCCTAATCTGTCTTTTGTGGGGTTTTTTTGTTTTGTTTTTTTGAGACATCTCACTCTGTCATCCAGGCTGGAGTGCAGTGGCTCAATCTCAGCTCACTACAACCTCTGCCTCCCAGGTTCAAGCGATTCTCCTGTCTCAGCCTCCCGAGTAGCTGGGACCACAGGCGCGCACCACCATGCCTAGCTAATTTTTGTATTTTTAGTAGAGATAGGGTTTCACTATGCTGGTCAGGCTGGTCTTGAACTCCTGACCTCAGGTGATCCACCTGCTTCAGCCTCCCAAAGTGCTGGGATTACAGGCATGAGCCACCACGCCCGGCCCCTAATCTGTCTTATTTATGATGGGTGGCACTTCAGAGGAAGGTTGGGAAAGCCCCAAGCTGGAGGTGCTCAGCTGTGTGGACTCACCTGTGTCACTGGGCTAGACCTTTATTCCTGCCTCTAATTCTCACAAGCTTCTCCCTTCCCCAGGCCACCTGTGTCCTGCCACTTGGATAATCTCCCTGACTAATCCCACCTCTGGCCACAGCCCTCCCCTACTCAAACCCTGTGACAGCTCCAGCCACCTGCAGGAGAACAGCCAAGGCCTCAGCCGGGCCAGCAGAGCCAATTCAGCCCCTGTGATTTCTTTTCTTCTTGCTGAGAGCCCCACCCCCCGCAGTAGACAGATGTTCCTGGTGTGGGTCACATCTTCAGTCCCACTATTACCTCTGCCAGGAATACCTCTGCTTATCCTACTGCCAATCCTTTAACCCCAGCCAGCTCAGTGCCCATCTTTCCCTACTCCAGCTTCAGGAAAAGTTCCCCATCATCCCCATCCTGGCCTCCTCTGAAGGTCTCCTCCCTCTGGGCCTCACGTTACTTAGGGCCATGGCTTCTCTCTCTTTCTGGGTTGAGGATGCTGAGGCCCAAGGGCATTTAAGACTAATTTCTACCAGGTTACTCCTCCTTACCATGGTGCA
The DNA here is from genome assembly GCF_028885625.2 of Pongo pygmaeus. Lineage (NCBI taxonomy): Eukaryota > Metazoa > Chordata > Mammalia > Primates > Hominidae > Pongo > Pongo pygmaeus. The sequence continues at coordinate 106,378,037 of NC_085930.1, read as the reverse complement.
CATGGCAGGTGCTTAATACCATCTGCTCATACTGGCCTTATAACCACAGCCTGGAACCCTGTGGGGTTTTCAAGATGTTTAAACATGTGTGATTATAAAGAACAAGTGACCAACGATCCTTCTTGATCCCAATTCCAGGAGCACCACCCCAGGAAACATGGTCCTTGTCTTCACAAAGCTGGCTCTCAGCCTCCCTCCTCACACAGTCTCCCATGCTGAGCCTGCCTGCTGGCTGGCCCTCCACACAGCTTAGTGCTTGGTGTGTGGATCCTGGCTCTAGGCCCCCTCAGCAACTGTGGCTCAGACTCACCTCTGGATCCTTCCACTCTTGACAATGTCTATGGCCACTGTGCCAGGTTAGCCAGCCTGGAGCCTTACCCTGCCCTGGCACCCATGAAGGGGGATTCCAACCTGGTTTCATGGACTGTCTTTACATACCGTTTCTTCTAACTGGGCAGCTTCTCCATAGATGTTTGTCACGAGGACCATATTGCAGTTTCCCCCTGCAGAAAGCAAGACACAGAAGGGCTATGAACCATGTGTTTTTTCTGCTACAAAGGAGTTGATGGGGTCTGTTATACACTGAATGTTTTTTATTTGTTTTTTTGAAACAGGGTCTCACTATGTCACCCAGGCTGTAGTGCAGTGACACAATCACAGCTCACTGCAGCCTCAATCTCCTGGGCTCAAGTGACCCTCTTGCCTCAGCCTCCCAAGTAGCTGGCACCACAGGTGCACACTACCACACCTGGCTAATTTTTTTTGTTTTAGTAGAGACGAGGTCTTGCTATTTTGCCTAGGCTGGTCTTGAACTCCTGGCCTCAAGCGATCCTCCTGCCTCAGCCTCCCAAAATGCTGGGATTACAGGTGTGAGCCACCACACCTGGTTAAGACTGAATGTTTTTGTCCTTACAAAATTCATATGTTGAAGTTGTAACCCCGACGTGATGGCATCTGGATGGAGGACTTGGGGAGGGGGAGGTAATTTGGTTTAGTTGAAGTCAGAGGGTGGGGCCCCCATGATGGGGTTAGTGTCCTTATAAGGAAAGAGACCAGAGCCCTCTCTTTCTTTCCATGTGAGGATATGTGAGAAGGTGGCCATCTGCAAGCCAGGAGGAGGGCCCTCACTAGGCATTGAATCTGCTGGCACTTGAATCTTGAACCTTCCAGTCTCCAGAACTATGTGAAATAAATGCCTATTGTTTAAGCCACTTAGTTTATGGTATTTTCTTATAGCAGCCTGAACTGAGACAGGGTCAGAGAGGACACACACATCTGTGAGGCTGGGAGGTAAGGGGAAGAGAGAAAGAGAGGCCACCACATGTACCTAAAAGAGGATCCAGGAGAAAACAGCAGAGGAGAGATGATACAGGGCAGGGAGGGGCAGGGACAGGAGAGGGAGGTATGAGTTGGAGCTTTGCTCAGGGTGGCACTCAGTTAACAATCAGACACTAGTGACTGTGTTGTCAGGCTCAACACAAAGGCCTAGGGCCATGGGGATGATAAGACACAGCCCCCGCTGCTCTGTACAGGAGGCTGCAGGGGAAGGGAAGACGCCATGGGAGACAGGCCCTCGCCCCACGTCTTCAGGCTGTGAAGGATTCTGCCAGCTGTCCCCTCAGGACAAGGGGAAAAGAGAAGGTATTCCTAGTACAGGTAAAAAGTCTAAGGAAGGTTCTGAGGAGTGAATAGCATAGGGTGTTCTGGGCACAGTGCTTGATTCTGCCTTTCCAGGTGTCTGAAGTCACTGTGAATGTGCTGCAGGTGAATCCATGCCACCAGGAGGGAGCAATTCTATTATCACCAGTGGCAGATGTGCCAAACCTGTCCCTCCCCAAAGACACAGACCTTCCTCCCTGGGCAGCAACTGTACCCCCTCACCTAATGAGTCCTTCAGAGCGTGGGTAAGCTTGCACTGCCGAAAGGGGATGTGGTCCCGCTTCTGGTCCCCGAGGGCAATGATGGCCTGCTCCAGGAATGAGAGCGATTTGTTGATGTAGGTGGCTTCCTTCAGGACTCGGCCCTCAGACTACAAAGCAAAGGTCAGTTCCACTTTGGATGGAATAAAGCAGCTGCCCCACTAAGAACAGCAGTCTTCCTGGTCTGGAGAAATGCTATAAGTCTGTGGTCAGGTCAGCGCCTCCTTCCCAGAACCAGGGTCTTCTTTCAATGTCATGCGATTGTATTCCATCTTGGGCTAATAATGGTAATACCAAAACTCAGAAATATTCATGTGAACACTCATGTGAATGCTCATGTGAATGTGAATGCTTACATGAATATTCATATGGACATTCACTCAAAGATTCACACTAATATGAATATGTACTGAAATACTTGTCTAGATATTTGAGCAAAGAATCCTGTGAATATTCACACAAACACTCATGAATGCACATACATATGCTCATCTGAATACTCTTGTTAATACTTCTGCTAATACACTCATACAAATATTTAGTTGAAATACTCACGCAAATACTCATGAATACTCATATTCATTCACAAAGAAGCCAGGTGTTGTGGCTCACGCTTGTAATCCCAGCACTTTGAGAGGCCAAAGCAGGAGGATCGCTTGAGCCCAGGAGTTCAAGTTCAGCCTTGGCAACACAGCGAGACCCCGTCTCTACAAAAAAATTTAAAAATTAGCTGGTCATGGCGGTGCGTACCTATGGTCCCAGATACTTGAGACACTGAAGTGGGATGATCACTTGAGCCCGGGAGGTCAAGGCTGCAGTGAGCTGTATTTGTGCTACTGTACCCCAGCCTGGGAGACACAGCGAGACTGTGTCTCGAAACAACAACAACAAAAACACAGAGAAATGCTATACCAGCAAAGAATATTTACTGAGCACCGAGGGCCAGGCACTTTGCTAAGAATGTAGAGGGCACTATCTCATTTAATGTTTACAAAAATCCTCTGAGGTAGGAACCGCCCCCAGGTAATAACCGTTCCCTCTTTGCCAATCCTGTCCCTCCAGCAAGCCCACATGTCCCACTTCGCCTAGCTCAGGACTGTGTTCACAAATATCCAATGAGTCATGGCCCAGATGTGTAGGCACTATGCCAGAAAAAGGGCTCGTGGCTTATTGAGTAGCAACCTCCAGCCCCCATCACTTACCCCAGACTTCCCCAGCCTCTCTGAGCCTGCCAGATCCACCAAGTTAATTTTGGAAGTGATGTACTTTTCCTCTGATAAAGTCCGGGAATGGGCCTACAAAACATCCAAGCAGAAGTTAAGACTGTCACAGGGAGAAGTTTCTGACGGAGCAGGCCCCATGGGAATTGACTGCCCCGCCTGGGCTGATCAAAGAGCTTGCACCTACCTCTAAGTAGATGGTGAAAATGCAGTGTGATCTGGAAGAGTTTTTGTTCATAGTGTGGGAGGCTATAATCCTGTTGGTCTCACCCTGAAGAGGAAGGGAATCATAGGCAACATTTCGAAAAACTAAAACGACAAGGCACTTGGGTCATTTTTCAATTATACCAATAGCTACACAAGTGGTCTCATATCACTGCGATCAGCTGGGCCTTCCAGGCAAACCTCTTTTATAAACTAATAGAAAGGGAGTCAAATTGGAGTCCACATCTACACTTTCACCCACTGCTGGGGATGTGTGAATTGGTATAGCTTTCTGGAAAGCAAAGTGACAATAAAAATCAAGAGCCTTAAAAATGTTTATGAATATTGAATCAGAATCAACCTGCATGTCCAACAATTTGGGAATGATCTATGTGTACAGTGGAATATTGGGCAGCCACGAAAATGCTGACAAATAGTTTTTAATAACAGAGAGAAATGTAGAATCCAAAATCATATTATAGCATGATCTAAGGAATGCAAAAGCATTCATAGAAGAAATAAGCAGAATTCTGCTAATAAGATGTTAATAATAGTTGCTTCTGGGTTGGGGTTTATAGGTTATTTTTTCTTTTTTATACAGTTTTGTGGTTTTTTTTTTAGTGAGCATGTATTACTATAAAAAATAATAACTTATATTTTTATATTTTTATTTATTTATTTTGTGGTCTCCTTTTTTTTTTTTTTTTTTTTTTTTTTTGAGAGAGCATCTCAGTCTGTCACCCATACTAGAGTGTGGTGGCACAATCTCGGCTCACTACAACCTCTGCCTCCCGGGCCCAAGCCATCCTCCCACCTTGGCTTCCTGTGTAGCTGGGACTACAAGCGTGCACTACCACACCTGGCTAATTTTTGTATTTTTTGTAGAGACAGGGTTTCACCATGTGCCCAGGCTGGTCTGGAACTCATGAGTTCAAGAGATCTGCCCGCCTCGGCCTGCTACAGTGCTGGGATTACAGGCATGAGCCACTGTCCCTGACCTAGTAATTTGTATTTTTAAAGGGACAGTAGGCCCTTACCTCTAATTTACAGGAAGAGGCCTTCTAAGCAGAATATACTTAAAAAGGAATTTTTTGTAGAGACAAGGTGGTGGTGTGGTGGAAATGTCTGTTCTTGGAGAAAAAGGTCCTTGAGGGATAGACTGATGTCTCCTTAAATGCTGATGAGCAGTGCTATGAACAAGCCCCAAAGTGAGGGTGGGGGACAGCCCCCCTGGGGAGAGGAGAGCACCTGCTGAAGAGGGAAGGCCTGAGGCTGTGGAGCAAGCCTAGCAGACTCCTGTGGCCATACCTCTATAGCTTATAGTAGTGAGGCTATATAGTCTGTGGTCAGGCCTGTTCTACAAATCCAGTGACACTCACCAAGAATATAAGGGGTCACTTCATTTTTCTTCTTTTTTTTTTTTGAGATCATTCTCACTCTGTTGCCCAGGCTGAAGTGCAGTGGCGTGATGTTGGCTCACTGCAACCTCTGCCTCCCGGGCTCAAGTGATCCTCCTACCTCAGCCTCCCAAGTAGCTAAAATCACAGGTACAGGCCACCATGCCAGGCTAATTTTTTATATTTTTTGTAGAGACAGGGTTTCGTCATGTTGCCCAGGCTGGTCTCAAACTCCTGAGCTCAAGCAATCCTCCTGCCTTAGCCTCCCAAAGTGCTGGGATTACAGGCATGAGCCACCACACCAGGTCATTCACCTTTACTCTTCAGTCCCCCTTCTGAAGTACCCTCTTGCCTTGTCTTTCTTTCTTTTTTTGTATTTTTAATAGAGAGGGGGTTTCACCATGTTGGCCAGGCTGGTCTCGAACTCCTGACTTCCAGTGATCCGCCTGCCCCGGCCTCCCAAAGCTCTGGGATTACAGGCGTGAGACACCGCACCTGGCCTTGCCTTGTCTTCTGGCCCTTTAAAAAAGATCCTGCTATTGACGTTGAGGACGTAAGTTGCTATGTTGTGAGAAGGCACTATGATCCTGCCTGTGAACAGCCATTGCACAGATGCCCATTGCCTGGGCAACATAGCGAGAACTTGCATAAAAAATAAAGAGTTCCTAGCCTATATGACTTCTAAAAGAATAACATACACTTGACTGATTTCTTTTCTTGTTTTTGAGACAGAGTGTTGCTCTATTACCCAGGTTGGAGTGCAGTGGCATGATCTCAGCTTACTGAAACCTCTACCTCCTGGGCTCAAGTGATCCTCCCACCTCAGCCTCCCAAGCAGCTGGGACCACAGGCATGTGGTCCTGGCTAATTTTTGTATTTTTGGTAGAGATGGGGTTTCACTGTGTTGCCCAGGCTGGTCTTGAACTCATGAGCTCAAGTGATCCACCCAGTTGACCTCCCAAAGTGCTGGAATTACAGGCGTGAGCCACTGTGCCAGCACATTTGACTGGTTTCTAAGAGCCTTTATTTTTTTGAGATGGAGTCTTGCTCTGTTGCCCAGGCTGGAGTGCAATGGCGCAATCTCAGCTCACTGCAACCTCTGCCTCCTGGGTTCAAGCAATTCTCCTGCCTCAGCCCCCCGAGTAGCTGGGATTACAGGTGCCCACCTCCACTCCCAGCTAATTTTTTTTTTTTTTTTTTTGAGATGGAGTCTCCCTCTGTCGCCAGGCTGGAGTGCAGTGGCACAATCTCAGCTCACTGCAACCTCCGCCTCCCGGGTTCAAGCTATTCTCCTGCCTAAGCCTCCTGAGTAGTTGAGAGTTAGCACTACCACGTCCAGCTAATTTTTGTATTTGTAGTAGAGACAGGGTTTCACCATGTTGGCCAGGATGGTCTCAATCTCCTGACCTTGTGATCCGCCTGCCTCAGCCTCCCAAAGTGTTGGGATTACAGGCATGAGCCACCGTGCCCGGCCTAATTTTTGTATTTTTAGTAGAGATGAGGTTTCACCATGTTGGCTAAGCTGGTCTTGAACTCCTGACCTCAGGTGATCCACCCACCTCGGCCTCTCAAAGTGCTGGGATTACAGGCATGAGCCACCGCACCTGGCTCTAAGAGCTTTTGTATAGTAAGTATGCTAATTCTTATTTTTTTCTTTTTTTTTTTTTGAGAAGGAGTTTTGCTCTTCTTGCCCAGGTTGGAGTGCAATGGTACAATCTTGGCTCACTGCGACCTATGCCTCCCAGGTTCAAGTGATTCTCCTGCCTCAGCCTCCCTAGTAGCTGGGATTACAGGCACCTGCCACCACACCCAGCTAATTTATGTATTTTTAGTAGAGATGGGGTTTCACTATGTTGGCCAGGCTGGTCTCAAACTCCTGATCTCAGGTGATCCACCCACCTCAGCCTCCCAAAGTGCTAGGATTACAGGCATCAGCCACCGCACCCGGCCTTATTTTTTTCCATACAAGAGTTCATAATTTAACTGAAAAAAGGCACATAAGAATCATTTCAACTATGTAAAGAAAAAACTGCACAGGAAAAAAGACTGGAAGGAAATGAGCTAAAATATACATTATTGTTGCCTTATGTAAAAAACAGATTATGCATGAATCATTTTTTCTTTTTCTTTTTATTTATGTAACAGGAAAGGAAGAGGAAATAAAATCCTTTTTTGTTCCTATATATTTTTTTCAGCACTATCTGAACTTGCTAAATGTGCATATATTAATTTCCATTCTAATTATCAAAGTAAGTAAAAAACTAGTTGGACACAGTAGCTTGCCTGTAATCCCTGCATTTTGAGAGGCTGAGGCGGGAAGATCGCTTGAGCCCAGGAGTTCAAGACCAGACTGGGCAACATGGTGAGACCTTGTCTCTACAAAAAAAAAAAAAAAAAAAAATTAAGTGGGCATGGTAGCATGTGCCTGCGGTCCCAGCTACTTGGGAGGCTGAGGCAGGAGGATCACTTGAGCCCATGAGGTCAAGGCTGCAGTGGGCCATGTTCATGCCAGTATACTCCAGACTTGGAGACAAACCAAGATCCTGTCTCAAAAAAAGAAAAAGAAAAAGAACAAAGAAAAAGAAAAGCTGAGAAGGAGGGTGGGAGGGAGGGAGAGATGGAAAGGAACCCTCAGGTTTTATTATCTCACCTCAAAAAGGAGGCTGAATGCATCCTCCTCCTGACTGGTGAGGTGAACTGACAAGCCCTTAATGAAGACTCCTTGAGGGTTTTCCACGATGGTCATTGGTGTGACTGAGGGTCCAACATAGGGCAGAGTGGACAGGAGATCAAACAGGCTCTCATTATAGATTTCCAAATAGGAAACACGCACAGTGATGGCATGTGTGGGGCGTTCTTCGATCATCCTAAAAACCTAGATGACAGATTGCACAGCGGTCACCAAGAGCAGAACTCCAACAGCCAGCTAGCATAAGGGGGGCTTCCTACTTCAGAAGGGAACATCAAGACGTATAGAATAATTCTTGTCCTAAAGGAATTGGGTGATATTTAGTATCATCTTGTAGTTTTTTGAGGCTTGACATCAGATTGGCTAACACTTGAACCATCTCAAGAAGTAGAGGCATAATGAGTGAAAAGGACTCTGGAGTGAGGATTTCTTATTTCATAGAGTCTCATCATTTATATGCCTCTTTCAAATCTATTTAATTCCATCCGCATATGTGATTGAGGCAGTGCAGGGGCAATACCTATTTGTGGAAGGCACCACGAAATAAAATTATTTGTTGGCCAGGTGTGGTGGCTCACACCTGTAAGCCCAGCACTTTGGGAGGCGGAGGTGGGCAGATCACGAGGTCAGGAGATCGAGACCATCCTGGCCAACATGGTGAAACCCTGTCTCTACTAAAATTACACAAATTAGCTGGGCGTGGTGGCGTGCGCCTGTAGTCCCAGCAACTCGGGAGGCTGAGGCAGAAGAATCTCTTGAACCCAGGATGCAGAGCTTGCAGTGAGATGAGATCGCGCCACTGCACTCCAGCCTGGGTGATAGTGAGATTCCATCTAAAAAATAAATAAATAAATAAATAAAATAATTTGTCTATGGTCACTCAGCTAGTAAGGGCAGAAGTAAAGCCAGAACTCAGCCTTCTCAACTCCTAATTCCCTCCCCAGTGCTTATCAAGGAAGGGATAATTCCTGAGGTCCTGCCTTCCTCTAAGAATTTAGACCTGTTCTGTTCAAAATGGTAGACACAAGTTACAGATGGCTGCTGAGTACCTAAAATGTGGCTAGTACAAATGAACTGAGTTTTAAATTTTATGTAATTTTAATTACATTTAGATTTAAAAACTGATGCAATTCAGTTATTGGTAAACTTTAAGTATGTCTGGAACAACTTGGGTATGTAAATCTACTTTTTAACATTTTATGAAATCTAAATACAGATCAAGCATTTCTGATAATATTTATGCCTAAACTGAAATGTGCCCCAAGTATAAAATATGTACTGGATTTCAAAGACTTAGTATGAGAAAAAGAATGTAAACTATCTCAATAAGTTTATATTGATTACATGCGGAAATATTTTAAATATATTTAGTTAAATAAAATATACCATTAAAATTAATTTCATCTGTTTATTTTTACCTTTTAAAATGTGGTTACTGGAAAACTCAAATTTGCATGTGACTTACAGTATATTTCTATTAGTGGCACTGGGCTAGATTACTAAAGTCTAAGATGCTGAGATACTGAAGCTTTGACAGTGGGATATTAAGGATATTGCTCCAAAAACAGAAGCATGGATGGTTCACATACTAGAGGAATGTCTACACTTCTTATAGGACAGGGAACACTTCTTATAGGACAGGGCTGTAAAGCTGCCAAGATGCTTTCAGGGAAAGTCTTTTGCCTCCTACCTCCGACCAGAGGGTCCTTACAGAACCCAGGCTAGTGGGGCCCAAAGGAAGGCCCTTCTGTCTTATCTTCAGTTATGCTATTGAGACCCCCCGGGCTGACACAGTCCTGAAAGCTCAAGTCATGCCCTCCTTCTTGCTTTTGATCTTTCAGGGGCTGTGGTGGTGAAAAAAGCCAGAGTAGGCCAGTAAGGAAGCTCTGCAAGGGTCTATATGCCCCTCATTAAAACCAGGAAGGAGAATGATTAGGACCTCCAAATCCTTAATTACAGGATCACAGACCATTGGAGCAGCAAGAGGCTGATTAGCATGTCTGACTTCCTCCTTCCCAAATGAGGAAACAGGCTCAGTGTGGGTATGGCTCAGAGTCTGACACCCAACCTCCTGGTTTCCTGAGGCCCCTGACTCTACTGACTCCAGAGCCCTGTGTATGTTGTCTCCAGTACCAGTATCCACTGCAACTTCTTTGAGGCCTGGTCCCCACTGTCTCTAGTAGCTGGCCTGGGGTCAGTAACGTCTATGGCAGAGAGAGGGAACCTGTGTGGCATCCCACCCTTGGGCCCACTCTCTACCTGCTGCAGTGCACGAGGGAGGATCCCCCGGTGCTTGTAACTCTCAGTTGCCCCCGTCATGGTGTATGTCTTGCCAGCTCCCGTCTGCCCATAACACATGATGGTGCCTGCAAACATTTCAAAACACGGTGACATCCAGGAAAATAGCTCCAAGGATAACTCTCCCCTCCCCCAGCATGCCTGGTGCCAGCCAGGGCCCTTTGCATGAAGATGGCCAGTGGGAGCAGCCAAGAACATCAGGAATTCCACCATGGAAGAGGATGGGTGGGCAGGGGACCAGGGACAAAAGTAGTCAAAACAAGGACATCTGCCCTGAATCTGTGGTCCCCACAATGCTCTGCTATTCACTCCACCAAGAGATGATCCGGCCCTAGGGCTTCTGAGAAGGACAGGGAATCTCAGGGTACAGAGGAACTGGAACTTTTCCTAAAAAGATGAGGAGGGAGATAGGAGCATTAGACTCCAGCCCTTCTCTAGCACAGCTATGAACTGCCACGGTCTCAGAGTTGGCAGGAGGCATCAACTTCCCCACAGAGGCAAAGACGGGCTTTCAAAATCTCCAGGAAGAGATGGAGTGGAAAGGGCATTTTCTGTCAAGGGTGAGAATTCTTTGTAGACTACAAATTCCTGCAGGATCAAACAGGGCTCCTAGTTGGTTCCATGTCACTTCCAGAAATGTACCACCATGATCAGGCCCTGATCTGGTCCACTGCCCACCCTGGGAAGACTTTCATTGCACTTCTCAACATCCTTTAGGTCTACCATCACCACCAGGCTCCAGGACACAAACCATGCAGTCACCCTGAGCTCCGGCTCCTATCTGTTCTTCCCCTTAGCATGGGCAGCCTGAGCCAGACCCCATCCCACAAGCTGCCCATGGGCATTTACATGGCAGATCAGCCCAGGCAATGCTGGGCTGTGGAAATTTTTTGCCTTTGTCACACAGACACTCTAGTTCTTGGGACTGGTAGCAGGTTTTATACAAGCGATCCTGATTCAGCATCTGAGTTGGAGCCAGAAATGGTGTCTATTAACCCAACACAAATGAACAGGAAGGAGTCACTTCAGCTGCAAATCAGAGCCCATCTGTGGTTCCACAGCACCAGTGGTCAAGACTATTCATCTCCCTGGGCCTTAGTTCCTCTGTCTTCACCTCCTCAAGGTCACAATCCCCTCAGAGCATCATGAAAACCAAAAGAGAACCTCTTTAAGTCAGCGGGGACCACATCTACATATCACATTCAGGATAAATTACAGCATCTACACTCAATGCACTTTTAAATATAAAACCTAAACTTGCAAAACAGGGAACATCCTAGTCAGCAGCCACCAGATGGCAAAGTCTACATACTGGGATATATTCTTTTATACAATCCTATACTAGAATATCAACTGTACATTGATTGTGTTGGTAGAATACATGAAAATAGCTCCTAGCAGGAAGCTGAGAGACAAATGTTTGGACTCCATCAAATTTGTCATAAAGACACATCTTCAAAACTAATACTTGAGAGATTTGAAACAGGACAATTGAACCCCCGTGACCTATAGAGAGCCACAGTCTTTTAATTTTCCTATGAAGGTAGAATCCCAGGACATTGGATCAAGCCATGCACACAATGTCAACAAGCAAACAGTAAGTTTTGCAACGTAAGAACATGGAGACAGACAAACATACAAATGATAGTAAGTGAGGTTTTATTTTATTCACCATAAAATATTTGCATCTCTTACTCCTCAGGTTCTTACATAAGACAACGGTTAATTAATTAAGTTACCATTATAGCCATCGAGGGCCTGAGAAACCACATCCTTTGCAACTGTCTCATAAACCAAGTCCTGGGAGGCATCGTGAAGAACTCTATCCAACTTAAACGACCAGTCTGTCTGTTGGTTATTGACAACTCCTCTCCGAATGTCTTTTTTTAAGTGAATATCAATGCTCTAGGAAAAAAGAGTGAGAAAGAAAAAAATGTTATTTGTTCAAAAATGGGTATTAAAAAAATCACTGATAGCTGAGGCCTAATCTGGAGGGAACAGAGGAAGTGAACTTTAGGATGAATGGGGACTCCCACGTAGGGGCTAATATTCCAGATGAATTCTTTGGGATGGGAGAAGAGAGTTCCTGCAGGGAGGTGGAAAGATCAGGAGAGTGGAGCACTTCCTAGTTTTAGCACCTCTAACCCTAGTTCACACGGTGCTGTCTGTCTTGATTTCCCCACCTATGATATGAGGTCAAATTTATCATGTTCTTATTAAACAAGTTTTAGATAGATTCCATAAGCATACGGAGGTCTTGAATTATGCCAGAGGGAATAGTGAGCCTGGTAATAACAGAGGCCTGGGCTCCAGCCCCATTGCTCTGGTTGCTGGCAGTGAGGCCTCCCTCAGCTCTGCATTATGGTGAACATCTACTTCCACACACACGCTATGGGCCAAAGTGAGTGATGATGAAATGAAAGCCACAGAGAAGGCTATGGACTTCTCAGACATAGGAATTAAGAGTAAATTGAGGGTGTTATCAGCAGAGTTTTAGAGGCATGCCCCTTCATAGTAAGCCATTGTGGTAGCAGCTGGCTTAGGGACATACTGGGTAAGTTCAATGGTAGATTCCAATCTTTTTGATGAGAACTTCTGATGTAAAGACTCTTGCTGAAATCTTACACTGACTGCCCTAATGCAGGAGCTATACCTGGCTACAGAGAGAAAAATTAAGATCAAGAAAGACAGACTTGGCCAGGCGTGGTGGCTCACACCTGTAATCCCAGCACTTTGGGAGGCCGCGGCAGGTGGATCACCTGAGGTCAGGAGTTCGAGACCAGCCTGGCCAACATGGCGAAACCCCGTCTCTACTAAAAATACAAAAATTAGCCAGGCATGGTGGCACGTGCCTGTAATCCCAGCTACTAGCAGGGCTGAGGCAGGAGGATCGCTTGAACCTGGGAGGCGGAGGTTGCAGTGAGCCAAGATCGTGCCACTGTACTCTAGCCTGGGCAACAGAGTGGGACTCTGTCTCAAAAAAAAAAGAAAGAAAGACTTGGTCCATTCACACATTAAATGCTCTGTGCTTCTGTGTTCGCTGAAAACCATGTCCAGCAGGACACATTTGATAGGCCTGCATGTGAGCTCTTTTCTGACCGCTAGGACCTGTGAGGCTTGGGCAGTTTGCCCTTGAATTTTTCCTTTGAAGAATGTCTCAATGCTGCCCAGAGTAGGCCCTAATTGTTTGCTGAATGAAAATATCTAACACTCTCACGCTGTCCTAAGCCTTCAGAAGCATTCTCAGCGTGAGGATATAGGGACAGATATATCTTTCCACTTCTCTTGATAAGTATTTCTCCAGCTGTTTTGATAAGCTAAACAGTAATGAACTCAAGATATTCTTACTGCACCCCATGGGAAATTATAAAATGACAGATCAATCACTAGAAAGCTTTATGAATGTGAACAAATGTCAATTTTTCTGTGTCAGATACGAGGGTAAAGGTAAACTTATTAATTTATTAAAGGTAAAATTATTAAAAGACAATTAAAGATAGGATTTTATTAATTTCTTCATTAGCAGTGTTTTGAGGGGGTGGTTTGGATTTGATGGACTCTAGAGTCCATTGGATCCTGTCCAGTTCTGTCTTGGTCCTTCAAAGGTTGCTTGGAAATACGGTCACAATATAGCAAGGTGGAACAGAGACGCCCAGTCAGGTGAAGGCAAACACGTCGCACTTACTCTTTTGTCATCTCCGTATCTGATCATTTCATGAGCAAAGTCATCGGTGGGTTTGACACGGACAAATGCATGAACTTTTTTCCTAGTACCCATTCTAGCTAAAAAGAAGGGAACAATGAAATACTGAGTAGTCATTATCAAATAACAAGTAGAGGAGAGGGGTCATTCATTAAGAAGATCAGAAAAGAGTGATGAGCAGTCCATTTTTCCCTCTCTCCCTGAAAGCCAGTTTTCCTTTTCACCCCTCAGCATTTCAGTGTTCTACCCACAAGACACTGCTCAACAAATACACACACTTTCTGCTTCACAGACTGCTTTGCCATTTTCCACCAATGACCCCAGAGAGACCGAAATACAAAGTAAAAAGAATGCTTCCTTTAGTGGCCTAATCTTAGATGTCATTTCTAGAAATGTTCTGCATCTAAGATGATGAGTCCACTTATGCTTTCCTTCATTTATTATATTTTCTTCTAAAATACTTACTATGAAATACATTAAAACTAATTTTCTTTTCATTAACTTATCTTGCTTCAGATACAGCATCCTCTTCTCCAATAGACTAACTAGATCAGAAATAGATGACCTAGAAGTATATTTGGTCCATAATAAATATTCTTTCTTCTCTTACTATATTGAGAAAAAATATCACAGACAGTCCCCTACCTCCTCTTGCTCTCCTAAAACCTAACTATATTCTCATCATTTTCTTTCAGTGTGTGTGTGCGTATGCGTGTGCATATACATATATATAGTAGTATAAATAAAGGAAGACATAGGACATATATACATACATTTTTTTTTTTTTTGAGACAGAGTCTCACCCTGTCACCCACGTTGGAGTGCAGTGGTGCTATCATGGCTCAATGCAGCCTTGACCTCCCAGGCTTAAGTGATCCTCCTGTCTCAGCCTCCCCAGTAGCTGGGACTACAGATGCGTACCACTGTGCCCAGCTAGTTTTCTTACATTTTTTTTGCAGAGATGGTGTCTTACTATGTTGCCTAGGTTAGTCTTGAACTCCTAGCCTCAAGTGATCCTCCTATCTTAGACTTCCAAAGTGCTGGGATTACAGGCATACCCAGCCGATGTTCAATATTTTTTTAAAAATTAACATTTATTTCATTTTTTTATTTTTGGAGACAAGGGTTTCTTTATGTTGCCTAGGCTAGCCTTTAACTTCTGAGCTCAAGTGATTCTCCCATCTCAACCTTCCAAGTAGCTGAGACTACAGGCGCATGGCTTGGCTTTAAAAAAAACTAACTTTTGGCTGGGTGCAATGGCTCATACCATAATCCTAGCACTTTGGGAGGCCAAGGTGGGCAGATTCCTTGAGGCCAGGAGTTTGAAACCAGCCTGGGCAACATGGTGAAAACCCATCTCTACAAAGAATACAAAAATTGGCCAGGCAGCCAGGTGCGGTGGCTCAGGCCTATAATCCCAGCACTTTGGGAGGCCGAGGCAGGTGGATTACCTGAGGTCAGGAGTTCAAGACCAGCCTGGCCAACATGGTGAAACGCCATCTCTACTAAAAATACAAAAATTAGCCAGTTGTGGTGGCAGACGCCTGTAATTCCAGCTACTCAGAAGGCTGAGGCAGGAGAATCGCTTGAATCTGGGACGTGGAGGGTGCAGTGAGCTGAGATCACGCCATTGCACTTCAGCCTGGGCGACAGAGAGGGACTCCATCTCCAAAAAATAAATAAATGAATAAATAAATAAAATAAATAAATTACCAGGCATGGTGGTGCATGCCTATAGTCCCAGCTACTCAGGAGGCTGAGGTGGGAGGATCACTTGAGCCTGGGGAAGTCGAGGCTGCAGTTAGCTTTGATCATACCACTGCACTCCAGCCTAGGTGACAAGAGTGAGACCATGTCTTAAAAAAAAAAAAAAAAAAAAACTAACTTGGGCCAAGCGCAGTGGCTCTTGCCTGTAAACCCAGCACTTTGGGAGGCTGAGGATGGCAGATTACCTGAGGTTAGGAGTTCAAGATCAGCCTGGCCAACATGACGAAACCCTGTTTCCACTAAAAAAAAATACAAAAATTAGCTGGGTGTAGTGGCAAGCGCCTGTAATCTCAGCTACTCAGGAGACTGAGACAGGAGAATCGCTTGAATCTGGAGGGTGGAGGTTGCAGTGAGCCAATGTCATGCCACTGCACTCCAGCCTGGGTGACAGAGCAAGCTCAGTCTCAAAAAATAAATAAATAAATAAATCTAACTAACTTTTAAGATGTTAACCATAAAAACCCCTCATGTATAACAGGGACTACTTTTAATTAGATTATCTTGCTTTTTAAAAAGGTACATTAAATAATGGTAACATTTTATTTTATTTTATTTTATTTTTGAGGCAGAGTCTCGCTCTGTCACCCAGGTTGGAGTGCAGTGGTGCGATCTTGGCTCACTGCAAGCTCTGCCCCCCGGGTTCAGGCCATTCTCCTGCTTCAGCCTCCCGAGTAGCTGGGACTACAGGCACCCGCCACCATGCCCCGCTAATTTTTTTGTATTTTTGGTAGAGATGGGGTTTCACCATGTTAGCCAGGATGGTCTCAATCTCCTGACCTCGTGATCTGACCACCTCGGCGGATCATTTTATATAAAATTATCTGAGAGAGGTCCAATGGGTGTTACCTGACAAAAGTTATTCCAGATTTTATTTATTATTTTTGAGACATTTATTTCAGACAGAGTCTCACTCTCTCTCTCAGGCTGGAGTGCACTGGTGTGATTTCAGCTCACTGCAGCCTATCTCCCAGGCTCAAGCAATCCTTCCACCTCAACCTCAACCTCCAGAGTAGCTGATAGGACAGGTGTGTGCCACCACACCCGGCTAACGTTTTGCATTTTTGTAGAGATGGGGTTTCAACATGTTGCCCAGGCTGGTCTCAAACTCCTGGGTTCAAGCAATCCACCCACCTCAGCCTCACACCCAATTTCTAAAGCTTGGGGAACCACTCTTCACATCCAAGGGCCCATTCTCCTGCTCAGGGAAATTCAGATGCCATCCAGGGTATGCTCCAAAAGGGACCATGAAGAAGCAGGGGAGCTCTGGGAGCAGGTGCCCAGGCCTCTCTCCCTGAAGCCCCTGCACAAGAGTAGCACAGGCCAGTTCAGAGCATCAACCTCAGCTGGGCATGGTGGCTCACGCCTGTAATCCCAGCCTTTGGGAGGCCAATGTGGGAGGATTGCTTGAGGCCAGGAATTAGAAACCAGCTTGGGTAACATAGCAAGACCTCGTCTCTACAAAAAATTTTAAAAATTTGCCAAGTGTGGTGGTGCATGCGTGTGGTCCCAGTTACCCAGGAGGCTGAGGCAGGAGGGTCACTTGAGCAGTGATGGCACACCACTGCTCTCCAGCCTGGACAACAGCATGAGACTGTCTCAACAAAACAAAACAAATAAGCAAAAGCATCACTCTCCCTCCAGAGCCTGGCCCTTTTCTGCCCTGCTATTTGCCAACATGCACATGCACACGCAGTCACCCCATGTATGCTTCCCAAGACCCTCCCCATGCTGACACCATGGCTCCAAGCAGGCCAGGAGCCATACCTACCTGCAATAAGTCTTCCTTTGCACACCCGTCTTGTGAGCCTGCTACTCAGCAGCCCTTTAACACCCAAACATTTGGGGACCCCATGCCATCTTGCACTTACTGAAATACTGCTTGTTACCATTCTTAGTCACTTCACTTGAGTGGGTTCCAGTTCCCAAATTAAATTACAAGCTGCTTGAAGGCAAGGATTGTGCTTTTTATCTCTTTTGAATCCCCTCACAATGTCCAGGGCAGAGCCCAGCACAGAGTAGGTGTTCAGGAAATGGCAGTGGTTGGTGATGGTAATGGCTGGAAGTCAGAGGGCAGCTGAATCTTCATATGTGGGTCTATCTTCAGTCACTACTGAGAGAGTCCCAAGGGGCATATGATGTCACTCCCCTTCCATGACAACTCCAACCCAAGCCCACAGCCCTTCCAGGAGGACACTTGGTTTCCAGGTGCAAAAATCCACATCCAGCACCTCACCACACACTTTTTTTGTTTTTGTATTTGTTTTTGTTTTTTGTTTGTTTGTTTTTGTGACAGGGTCTCACTCTGTCACCTAGGCTGGAGTGCAGTGAAACAATCTCGGTTCACCGTAGCCTCCACATCCTGGGTTCAAGCGATCCTCCCACCTCAGCCCCCCAAGTAGCTAGGACTACAGGCATGCACCACCACGCCCAGGTAATTTTTGTATTTTTCGTAGAGACAGGGTTTCGCCATGTTGCCCAGGCTGGTCTTGAACTCCGGAGCTTAAGCAATCTGCTCACTTCAGCCTCCCAAAGTGCTAGGATTACAGGCGTGAGCCACGGCGCCCGGCCCCCTTCCTTTCTCCCTCAGGACCTTAAGGGGAATGTCTCTCCTTGGGGAACCACCCTTTGATATTTCTGGTATAACAAAGCAAGTCTCTGAATGGCCACCAGGAGACTTCTGTGTTAAGGCGCTCGAGGTTTCCTCATTTGTCTTTAGTGGAAATGAACAGAATTGGCAACAGGCACCCATGAAGACTCGACAAGAGGAAAGGGAGCGTTTGGTGGGATGGAAGGCACCAGGTGGGTCCCTATCTTCCAGTGCTCCCGTCCAGATAAGGGGCTGTCATGGGGAACCCTCATAGCTACCCGTAGCGGCAGCAGCAACACCCGAATCCAAAACACTGGGTTCAACTGCACCTGGCCTTGGCTGAACAAGACTAGGATGCAGGCAAAACTAGACTTTCTCCTTTTTCTCACCCAGTGTGCCGGACCCCCGCGTGGAGCCTGGGCGGCAGTGGGCTTTGGACCCATTCCGGTCCCTCTCTGGAGAGGTTTCCTCATCTGTAACACGAAGGGCTCCGACTGGTGATCCCAAAGCCCCCTCTAGCTCGAAAACCGACTAATGCAGAAGAGTCCAGACGACCTCTGGCTCCCTGCCTCACGGCCTCTATGTCCTGGGCGCGAAGTGGGACCCCTTTGTGAGACCAATGAGCATTAGCTCCGAAGACCGTAAGCCGCGGTCAGGCTGAAAGGACTCCCGCGACGTCGCGCCCTCCTTCACCTGGGTTTCAGAGATGAGCGACCCAGCTGGGAACCCCCAGATAGAGTGGTTTTTGGACCCCAGCCACTTTCAGCAGTCCGGGCGCACACCCTTTTCCCGTCTCCCCACTCCCACCGGCGAGCAGCCCCTGCTCACCGTTCACCAGGCAGCGACGCTGCCGGGACGCGACTGCCGCAACCGAAACCACCTGCGCTCCCCACGCGGGGCTGCCTGGCTGGGTACACGGTCGCCATAGCAACGGGTCGCTTCCGGGGATTCCGGAAGTGTCGGGGGTGGCGGAAATGAAGTCCGAGGTCCTACGTCGAGGATACGGGTGAGGTCATGGCCGAATCGGGAAGACGAGAGATGAGGCCGATTAATCTAGAAAGACTTCGGCAGATGCACATGCGAAGCCAAGGTCGAGATAGCGAGGGAACGAAGGCCGCACATGAACCAGGAAGCGGGGCGGCGGGGCTTCCGGCGCCGAGGAGGTTCAACTACGGCGGCCGCGGAGGCCCGTCCGATTGCTGCTCCGCGCTCCGAGCGGCTGTCGGCGTGCGCTATCGCCCCGCCCTGGTTAGTCTCTAGCCGGCCGGCGAGGCTTGCGCAGTTGCGGTGGCCGGGGAAGATGGTGGAGGACGGCGCGGAGGAGCTGGAGGATCTGGTGCACTTCTCCGTGTCTGAGTTGCCTAGTCGCGGCTACGGCGTCATGGAGGAGATCCGGCGGCAGGGCAAGCTGTGCGACGTGACCCTCAAGGTACCGCGGACTGGGCGGCGGCGGGCTGAGGGGAAAGGGGTAGAGCGGGGAGTAAAAAGGGGCGGGGGACAGAGAAAGAGAGGTCTAGCAGGGAGAGGGGTGGGGAGAAGAGGTGTGAGGGGGGCCGAGTAGTGGGGAGAGAGGTGCCGAGCAAAAGGGGATCGGGCCCGAGTGGGGAGAGGAAGAGGACAACCTTTCAGCCGTTGGGAGGAAAGGTTGAGAGGTGCGCCGCTTAGGCCCTTGGAGTGGGAGACACTGGGGTGACAGCCTCCTTTTTCTGTCACGCAGACAAGAGAAAATGGACTTGCCTTCTATGGAGGCAGGGGCGGTGGCCGGCCCCACATGCTGATGGGCACCACTGAAGCACCCTCTCTTGTCACTACAGATATTTCTTTGTGCCTGTCGAACTTGGCTATGCTGTTCTAGAAGAGAAGGCTTCTCCTTAGGAATCATTGCCCTTAATTGTTGAATTACTACTTTGTCTCTTAAGAGCTTTTAAAATCTGATCTGGAAATTTTTTGAGGTGGGAAGCCACCCTGCCCCACACTGGAAGGCACCACTCACCACCACCACCACCACCACAAAGTTCCCCGGGGCTGGGCCTGCTGGCCGCGTGGGGAGAGGGATGCTGACTGATATTAAGAGGGAAAGATACCTTAACCACCTGTTCCCCACCAGCATTCTGGTCGCTAG
Organism: Pongo pygmaeus; assembly: GCF_028885625.2. Classification (NCBI taxonomy): domain Eukaryota; kingdom Metazoa; phylum Chordata; class Mammalia; order Primates; family Hominidae; genus Pongo; species Pongo pygmaeus. Next base: position 106,358,131 of record NC_085930.1, on the reverse strand, counting down.
AGCCAGCCTCCCTCCTGTTCCTGGGTCTTTTCATGTGGAAGAGGCATGCTGTGCTGCTCCCTGGCTAAGCCACCGAACCATGTGGAGACGTCCGGTTGGGGAGATGATGAGTGGGGCTGCCTGTTGGGCTTTGGCTAGAAAGCTCTCAGCATCTGTGGGTGATCCCTGTTTAAAAAACAAACAGGGCAGGCATGGTGGCTCACACCTGTAATCCCAGCACTTTGAGAGGCGAGAGGATCACCTGAGTGGGGGAGTTGGAGACCAGCCTGGGCTATGTAGGGAGACCCTGTCTCTACAAATAATAAAAAATTGTCTGGGCATGGTAGCCTGTGCCCGTAGTCCCAGCTACTCAGGAGGGTGAGGTGGGAGGATCGCTTGAGCCTAGGAGGTCAAGCCTGCAGTGAGTTGTAATCGCACCACTGCACTCCAGCCTGGGCAACACAGCAAGATCCTGTTTCTCCTATTTCTCTCTCTCTCTCACACACACACACACACACTCACACACACACAAAGAAATAAAAGAAAGAAAAAATAAAACTATGCAGAGATCCTTTTGCTCTTCTTTTCTTTTTTTTGAGACGGAGTCTCGTTCTGTTGCCCATGCTAGAGTGCAGTGGCGCTATCTCGGCTCACTGAAACCTCTCTCTCCCGGGTTCAAGCGAATCTTCTGCCTCAGCCTCCCCAGCAGCTGGGACTACAGGCGCACACCACTACCCCTGGCTAATTTTTTCTATTTTTAGTAGAGACAGGGTTTCACCATGTTGCCCAGGCTGGTCTTGAACTCCTGAGCTTCAGCAGTCTGCCCACCTCAGCCTCCCAAAGTGCTAGAATTACACGCGTGAGTCACCGCGTGTGTGATAATAATAAGAGCCCAGCCTGCTCTTCTTATTTTCTACATGGTTAAGGAATCTTTTCTTTTGCAACATAGTTGAGTCAGACCTCTGGAGATGGTAGAGTAGGATGGTTGAGTATGGCTTTGAAAGCAGAAGGATTTGGATTAAAATCCTAGTTGTAACCTTGAGCAAGTTACTTAATCTCTGTAAGCCTTGGTTTTTTTGTTTTTATTTTTATTTTTTTGAGACAGAGTCTTGCTGTGTCACACAGGCTGGAGTGCAGTGGCATGATCTTGGCTCACTGCAACCTCCACCTCCTGGCTTCAAGCCAGTCTCCTGCCTTAGCCTCCCAAGTAGCTGGGACTACAGGCGCCCGCCACCAGGCCCGGCTAATTTTTGTGTGTGTTTTTAGTAGAGACAGGGTTTCACTATGTTAGCCAGACTGGTCCTGAGCGCCTGACCTCGTGATCCGCCTGCCTCAGCCTCCCAAAGTTCGGGGATTACAGGCGTGAGCCAGCAAGCCCGGCCCTTTTCATCATTCTAAACCCCTCCTGAAGGAGGTGGTTTTTCCAGGAGAGGAGTGAAGTGATCTGAGAAGGCGTGAGATCTTCTCATATGGGAAAGAGGAACCAAGAGAATTGAGAAAAAATGAGCTAGACTAAAGGAAGCAGAGAAAATAAAAGTAAATTAGAAGTTTTTGTCCACAGTGATTACATGGTAGAAGATGTTAAGGCCGCTAGAAATTTGTAAGCAGAAAAATGATCCGGTTGTGGCAGCAACATTTCGTGTAAATAGAGACTAGTGAGAAGCAGTAATAGGTATGAATTTCTAGATTAAAACTTAGGCTGTAGGCTGGGCACTGTGGCTCACGCCTGTTATCCCAGCACTTTGGAAGGCCAAGGCGAGTGGATCGCTTGAGCCCAGGAGTTTGAGACCAGCCTGGGCAACATGGCAAAACCCCGTCTCTATTGGGGAAAAAAAAAAAAGGATTTAGGCTGTAAGGGTGAACCAGGGGAATCTTATAGGACACGGGGAATCAAAAAGGGTATGGCAGCGTGGGATGGTCACAGATACTTCTACATAAAGTATTAATAGTACATTTAATGCAGATACTGAATATAGTAATCTTTTAGCAGAATATTGCTTGTTCATTCAAAGGGACAAGTAAATTATCAGACATGGCTGGGTGCAGTGGCTCACGCCTGTAATCCCAGCACTTTGGGAGGCTGAGGCAGGTGGATTGCATTGAACTCAGGAGTTTGAGACCAGCTTGGGCAACGTGGTGAAACCCCATCTCTACAAAAAATTAGCTGTAGTGGTGTGTACCTTTAGTCTTTCTTAGCTGCTCAGGAGGCTGAGGTGGGAGGATCACTTGAGCCCGGGAGGCAGAGGCTGCAGTGAGCCGAGATTGTGCCACTGCACTCCAGCCTGGGCAACAGAGTGAGACCCTGTCTCAAAAAAAAAAAAAAAAAAGAATCAGACATAGTTTCAACTGAGACGGTCAGCCTGAATTGCTGTGTTAGCTTCAGGGATCTAGAACATAAGAACCAGTATATTTATTTTTTTCTCTCTTTAATAAAAAGCCTCCAGTGGGAAGGACTAGTATAAACACATGGGCTAGAGCTGGACGGGACTGTAGAGAGCATTTACTTCGCTCATTTTGAAAACTTTATTGTAGAGCCCAAGGAGTAGCTCTGTAGCAATATAATGGTGGGACCAGGGAAACGGCATGCAAACCAGGCTCTGCACATTTCACTACTTGCCACCAGAGCTGTCCTGGGAAATCTGTTTTGTCTCTCTTTCTTGTCAAAGTTTTCCTTCAGTTTTCTGGTGACTCCACAGTGTTTTTCAATTAAACAGACACTGAAAAACTGGTTGGAAGCTTTTGAGTGTGAGATGTTTTATTGACTGGTGGGCCTCCCTGTCAGGCAGTGGTTCTCAAACTTCAGTGGACGTCAGAATCACCTGGTGGCCTTGTTAAAACGCTGGTTGTTGGACCTCACCCAGAATTTCTGATTCATTAGGTCTGGCATGGGTCTGAAAACTCATATTTCTGACAGGTTCCCCTGTGATGCTACTCTTAGTTTGGGACCATGTTCTGAGAGCCATGGTTGTAGGGTGATGGACCTGTCGTTTTCTGTGGGATGTGTTCAAAGTCCGTAGATCTTCCTCCAGGCTTCTTCCTAGGTGGTATAAGCCTGGCTGTTATTCTGGGAGCCTTATAGTAGGAGAGGTCTCGAGGTTCTCCCTTCTGTATGCAGACTTTCACTTAATCCCCCTAAATGGTACCACTTCCTTGTCTTCTGTGGTGCCCTGGTTACCCAGGTCCAGAGGCTCTTGTTCATCCTGTCTGAAGAGTAAACCTCCAGTCTTCTGCAGTTGCTTGTCTGGGGAGGGGGACCAATACTTCCTGATTTCGGCCCTTCTTCTTGCTCACAACTTCAGAGGAAACTGGTACCTCCAATGGTTCCATTTTGGAGGGGATTCTTTAGTGGCTTGCCATCCGCAACACTCAGTATCCTCTAAGTCAGTTACTACTCATTCGTCTTCTTTTCTTCTTCTAAAATTTTGTTGACCCTTCTAATCTGCTGTCTCTCTCTGCTTCTTTTTCCTTCAGAGCTTTGCTGTTCCTTGATCATCAGTCTGAAAGGCAGTATCACACAGACTCTGCAGCCACACTGCCTACGTTTGAGTTCTGGGTCTGCCACTTGTTAGCTGTGAAAATGAGCAGCTTCCTTAAACCCTGGTGATTCTCTGTCTCGTCTGTAAAATGCACATCACCACCTACTTGAGTGTTGAGGATTCAATTAGTTAATGTACTTCAAATAATCATGTAGTAAATGTTCAGTAAGAGGTGTGTGTGTGTGTGTGTGTATATTTTTTTTTCTTTCTTTTTTTGAGACAGAGTCTTGCTCTGTTGTCCAGGCTGAAGGGCAGTAGCGCAATCTTGGCTCACTGCAACCTCCACCTCCCAGGTTCAAGCGATTCTTCTGCCTCAGCCTCTTGAGTAGCTGGGATTACAGCTACATACCACCATGCGTGGCTAATTTTTGAATTTTTAATAGAAATGGGGTTTCACCATGTTGGCCAGTATGGTCTGAAACTTCTGACCGCAAGTGATCTGCCTGCCTCGGCCTCCCAAAATGTTGGGATTACAGGCATCAGCCCCCACGCCTGGCCAGTAGTATATATTTATTAATAATAACTTAATGGAGTTTCTAGAAGGAGTGGAGATAAATTCATGTGTTCAACCTGCCATTTTGAATTTGTTTTAGCTTCTGATGAACTTTGAATGATTTTACCTGGACAAAATGTTCATTGCCTTAAATGACTTTGCTGGCTGGACGCGGTGGCTCACGCCTGATCCCAGCACTGTGGGAGGCCGAGATGAGCAGATCACGAGATCAAGAGATCGAGAACATCCATGCCAACATGGTGGAACCCCATCTCTACTAAAAATACAAAAATTAGCTGGACATGCTGGCACGGGCCTGTAGTCCCAGCTACTCAGGAGGCTGAGGCAGCAAAATCGCTTGAACCTGGGAGGCAGAGGTTGCAGTGAGCCGAGATCACGCCACTGCATTCCAGCCTGGGGACAGAGTGAGACTCTGTCTCAAAAAAAAAAAAAAAAAAAAGACTTTGCCAACCACTGCACTAATTCATTAGCCTGCACTTCACAAATGAAGACCCAAGCCCAGAAAGGGAAGGGACTCATTCAAGGTCACAGGTTGAGTTAAGCAGCACTGGGACTAGACTCTTCGTCTCCGTATTCAGGGTCAGGTGTTCTCTCATGCTCTCCTGTTGCCTCTTCTGTCACTGACGGTAAATGAACTGATTTTGGCTGCTACCACATGAATTAATCTACCTCAGGTCTACTGTATTCATCCTTAATGGCGTGTCATCTTTTCTGTCTTCCTGAATTTTAGGGAGAATGTGAAAATAAATATTAGCAGGCATTCTCAAAATTAACTGCCAACACTTGAACCTAGGCTTAATTTCCTTTTGGGAAATATTTGAAATTTAAATTCATTGGAAGCCTGTCGGATAGTGAGGTAGAGGCATGACAGAAAAGAGTAACATATTCATAAAAAAAAAAAATCACATTCTGTATCTCCCATGGCTTGAACCTGTTATGAGAAAAAGCCCATGGTCCTTTTCCTTGGCAAATCATTTTATCTTAAAAGTTAGGAGGATTGTAGTGCAAGACTTCTTGGCATAAGGCTTGGCCTAGGTAGAGAGATTTGTGTCCATGGACGCTCTCATCCCCTCTTCCCAGCATTGAGTTTCGTGTCCTTTGCTCTGGGCTGCCAGGAGCCCAAGGCTCAGGAAGCATTGCCTGATTCATCTGGGTCTAGCCAGTTGGGCACACTTGCTAGATTTAATGAGTTTTTCTTCTTATTCATGAGATTTGGAGCCAGATTTATATATTTATTTTTTTCCGTTGTGCTTCTGTAAGGCATTGAGATTCATATATTTCTGCTCTCCCTTTATCTCACACATTTATTTTCTTTTTGAGTGACAGCAGAATGAGGTCACCAAGCCTGAGTATTATTCACAGGGCCATAAGCTTAAAGGAGAGAGAAGCTCCCTATATAGACACACACCCTTTGTTTTGCAACCGCTGATAAATGGTTCCTGAAAGATCTGCTGGCATTAGTCTTCTCAGCATTTTCCCAAGGCCCCTGCCGAGGTTTCGAACCTGGCTCTGATAATTTAGCCCTCAGAAGGAAATGTTTTTTCCATGGGTGAAAGGTACAGTATTAGAATATTTCCTTGTGTTACCCACTAAGTGTAGGCACACAATTTTCACGAAATTGGCTTCAAGAGCTACACATTTGAATCTGGAATCTTGCCTAATTTGTTGTCACCACTGGCTTTGTGATGAAAGAGTAGGTGGAGAAGGATATGAGGAAATGAAGTAAGGGCTTGTTGATGCATGCCATTTTTATGTTGTGTATAGTACAGTGAGTTACACAGGGTTAATTATAGAGCTAGAATAATCATATTAAAAGGAGCTGTAGGCTGGGTACGGTGGCTCACATCTGTAATCTCAGCACTTTGGGAGGCGAGGTGGGAGGATTGCTTGAGTCCAGGAGGTCAAGGCTGCAGTGTGAGCCATGGTTGAACGACTGCACCGCAGCCTGGCAATAGCGTGACTCTGTCTCAAAAAAAAAAGAGAATTGTAGAGGTTCCCTATCAAAGCTATCATTTTACATGTGTATGCATGGACATAGAGTGTGCAATGAATGGAGACTGGCGTGGGGTGAGGGATGAGAAATTACTGGGTACAATGTACATTATTTGGATGATGGTTACACTAAAAGCCCAGACTTCACCACTATGCAATATATCCATGTATCAAAACTGCACTTGTACCCCTAAATTTGTACAAATAAAAACATTTTTAAGCCATCATTTTACAGATGTAAAAAACTCTGAGGCTTAGAGCTATTAACGGATTTGCTCATGGCACAGAGCTATATCAGCTGAGATCTAACATAGCTATTTATTGGTGGAAGCCATGCTTTTACATCCTGTCAGATTATTCACCTGCCCTGCTGATGGTATGAAGCCAAGTAGGGAACAAATCATCCTTAGTGTCATTCTTGAGCACAGAGGGCAGGGATTCGAATGTCCAGATGCCACACCAACATTTTATTTCAGGAGAGAAGATGCAGGCTTTTTCTACTGGTCTTTTAGACATATGAATTCTTGACTCTGATTTTGAAATGACATTGTATTGGAAAACTTGTGCTTCTGAATATTGCTCATTCCCAGGGTTTTCTACTGACATTTTTCATGTAGTTAGGTTTATCTCTCTCTATGTAGTTAGCTTTGTCTCCTTCTTTTTTTTTTTCTTGAGACGGGGTCTTGTCCCTAGCCCAGGCTGGAGTACAGTGGTGGATCACAGCTCACTGCAGCCTCGAAATCCCTGGCTCAAGCCATCCTCCCATCTCAGCCTCCCAAGTAGCTGGGGCCACAAGTGTATGCCACCACGCCTGGCTAATTTTTTTTATTTTTTGAGAGATGGGGCCTCACCTTGTTGCCTAGGCTGGTCTCAAACTCCTAGGCTCAAGCGATCCTCCTGCTTCCACCTCCCCAAGTGCTGGGATTACAGCCATGAACCACCACACCTGGCCCAGCCTTGTCTCTTTCTAATGAGCAATAAGAACTGAGAGGAAGAACATGCTCCTTGAGGGGCACAGCACTTGTTATATGAATTTCCTATCAAAAATTCAGTTTTAATCTCCTTGTTCAAGTTATGTTGTGGATAATGCTGTTAAATTTGAACACCAATTAGGTGAATTAGAGAGCTTGATGCTGCCTGACATGTAAGTCGGGAAAGAGAGTTGGAGGTACAGCCTGGACTATCCGTTACTAGCCAAGCAACATTGATCATGTTCACCCTAAGGCTTCTGGAGCTTGGCTGGCTGGCTGGCTGACTGGCTCGCCAGGTACATTTAAGAAGCCTGTGCTTGGGGATGTTTCTTAACTGCAGGCAGTTCCTTTATTATTCTGTACATGAGACTCCATTGTTTGCCCCTTAGCCCCACCCTGTTTAGCTTGTAGGCTAGTTGATGGAAGATGAGACCACATTGTTTTTCTAAAGGTGTGTTCCTAGCCCTTCCCAAATTACAAGCATGGCAGCTACCTTTCTGCTTTCGAACTTGTTGAGTATTGGCACTGTCATTGCCTCTTTGGCATGGAACCAGCCAGCTGGCCTGTGGTTAGCTTAGGAAGACCTTAGGAAGAACATCCAAGCAGCTGATTACATCACCGCTTTTTTCCAGTTGGGGACAAAAGTGGGTGAACCAAGGTGGGTGAACTAAGAGTTAACAAGCATTTTCTGTAAAGGGCCAGGTAGTAAATATTTAAGAATTTGTGGGTAATATAGTTTCAGTTGCAGCTACTTAACTCTGATGCTATAGTGCAAAAGCAGCTATACACAATGTATAAATGAATGGGTGTGACTGTGTTCCAGTGAAACTTTACAAAAGCATGAGCTGAATCCGTTGCCTATAGTTTACTGACCTCTGTTATATACTGATAGGGCCTCTAAGGCTTTTGAAGTAGGTTTTATTTTTATTATTTATTGCTCTAGCATATACTTCTGTAGTTTCAACACAGTATTTAGGAATTGAAGCATTTCTTGTTAAAGAATACAGATGAACCAGAAGTGAAAAAAATTTTCCCAGCTTACTACAGGTGATCATGGGACTATACTGATTAGTGAGTGAGTAAGTAACATAGAAGTTATTGTTAAATTTAGCATCTCATTTGTAAAGCCTTTGCGCTGTGCTGGAACTTGAAGCAGAATGTTTCCAAAGTCTTAACTAAAGACACCATGCTCCCATTCTGCCTCAGTTGAAGCTGAAGATGCTTAGCTGCTGGCAGAATGGCAGGCCAGAGACCCTGATGGCTCTTACTTTCCAGTGAAGCAGTCTGTGTTCAGGGCCTTGAAGGTAAAGGTCAGAGCTTGGGCTTTTGGAAGGCAAAATAGGGGATCTGTAGTTCAAATATGACCCAATATAATGGTATATGTGGGCAGAGTGTTCTGAATAGCTGATCAGAACACAAAAATGCTTTTCACGCCTGTAATCCCAGCACTTTGGGAGGCCAGGGTGGGTGGATCACCTGAGGTCAGGAGTTCGAGACCAGCCTGACCAACATGGTGAAACCCCATCTCTACTAAAAATACAAAATTAGCCAGGCATGGTGGCGCATGCCTGTAGTCCCAGCTACTCAGGAGGCTGAGGCGGGAGAATCGCTTGAACCCAGGAGGCAGATGTTGCAGTGAGCCGAGATCACGCCATTGCACTCCAGCCTAGGCAACAAAAGTGAAACTCCATCTCAAAAAAAAAAGCTTTCAAAAAATAAGTTCAAGAACAGATAGATAGTTGTACACCAGTGTTCATAGCAGCATTATTCACAATAGCCAAAAGGTGGAAGCAACCCAAGAGTCTACCACTGGGTGAATGGATAAACAAAATATGGTATATGGCTGGACACAGTGGCTGACGCCTATAATCCCAGCACTTTGGGAGGCCAAGGCAGGCAGATGGCATGAACCCAGGAGTTTGAGACCAGCCTGGGCCACATGGCAAAACCTTGTCTTTACAAAAAATACAAAAATTAGCCAGGCGCGGTGGTACACACTTGTAGTCCTAGCTACTTGGGAGGCTGAGGTGCGAGAATCACCTGTGCCCCGGGAGGTCAAGGCTGCTGTGAGCCATGATTATACCACTGCACTTCAGGCTGGGCAACAGCAAGACCCTGTCTCAAAAAAAAAAAAAAAAAAAGTATATACATACAGTGAAATATTAGCCTTTAAAAAGAAGAAAATTCTGCTGCAACATGGGTGAACCTTGAAGACATTACACTAAGTGAAATAAGCCAGTTACAAAAGGACAAATGTGTGATTCCACTTATATGAACTACCTAGAATAGTCAAATTCATGAAGACAGAAAGTGGAATGATGGTTGCCAGGGGCCGGGAGGAGGGGGAATGGAGAGTTACTGTTTAATGGGTATAGTTTCAGTTTGGGAAGATGAAGAATTCTGGAGACAGATAGTGGTGATGGTTGTAGAATGTACTTAATGCCACAGAACTGTACACTTGAACATGGTTAAAATGGTAAACTGTATGTTATTTATATTTAATCCAATTTTCAAAAGATAATTAGCTCAAGAAGACTTGTTACCAGCTGGGCAAGAGAGATCGCTTATAGTGCTTTGTGACTGTAGACACTAAAAACAGAATTTGTCTCTCTGTTGAAACCCAATGATTAGAAACATCTGATGCTAAGGAGTGATCTTTCCTACTCTTTATTTTTGTACTTGGCGCCTCAGCTGTTAAGAGCCAAATTGTATTAGCTCAGCCCTGTAGCTGCACTTCAAATGGTCACTTAAAAGGAATTGCCTTCTAAGAGGTACATATTTAGGAGATTCAGATGTGTTGTGAGCTTATTTTTCTTGGGTTGGTTTGTAAGCTCTAAATGTCGTGTAACCTTGACAGAGCTATTCTGAGGACCAGCAAAACAAGCCGTGCTAATATGTCTTCCAAGTAAAGGTGTGTTGGCATCATCTGCAAATTACAAATAGCTTTCAAACCTATATTTCTACCCCATTTGTCCTGTGGGTCCTCATACTCATTATGTCTAAAGTGAACACCCTTGCCCATCTTTTGTTTGTGTTAGGAGGGCACACAATCCGTCTAGTCGTGCACAGTTGAAACTCTGGGATTGTCTTTGGCTCATCCTCTCTTATGTGTATTTTGTGACACTTATTACAATAGTAATTACATAATTATTTATGGTGTTGTAACTCCACAAGAGCAGGGCTGTGACTGAATTATTTACTGAGGTATCTACATAATAGCTGCTTAGTAAACCACTGTCCTAATTGAGATCCTCTTTATCTTTTACCTAACCCAGGATTTCTTTAACTTCACTAGCATGTTGAGAGAATTCTTACCGACCCTCTAGGGAATGAGCCTTGGGCTACTAACAGATTGTTTTTCCCCAGGCTTAATTCCGATCTTATTCTGCTCTGAGTGGCTTCTCATTTCATTTTCATTCAGCAGGATGCTCAGCAGGTATGTCAGCACCTTCCATGTGCCAAGTACTGTTCTAGGTGCTGAGGGTGCAGCAGTGAGCAGAGTAGGCCAAGCCTTTTTGAGTATGAGCTTGCATCCTAGTGGAGTGGCAGACAATAAACAGATGGAAGATGTCCAGTGGTGATCAGTGCCATGAAGAAAAGTAAAGCAGGAGCCAGCCTCTCTTAATAGAGATCTAAATGAAGTGAGGGAGCAATCCATGAGGATATCTGAAGGCAGAGGGAACAGTAAGCACGGAGCCCTGAGGCAGGAGCACACTTGGTGTTTTGGGGAAACAGCAAGAAGCCAGAATGGTAAGGGCAGAGTGACCAAGGAAAAAAATGGAAGGACACGAGGTCAGAGAAGTAGCCACCCAGCCCAGCACAGTTCCTTGCATGGTATGGTACGGCTCAATAAATATGTTGTGAATGAATGAATGAAACCAATCAATAATTATGTATTTATGGATAAAGAATCAGGGCAGGGTGTTAGAGGTATACCTAAGGTATAGAAAGTTAGGATGCACATTCCATGGTTCATGAAGACAGCACTGCGTTTTGCTTGCACTTTCCCCTTCTGCGGTTTAGGAGAGATGATGATAATGGCCAGAGCCAGAAGACTAATTCTGACTTGTTCTTGAAGGAAATTCTGTTCTGCACACAGTGACAATCAGAGGTTAGAAACTTGTCAGCGGAGCCAGGAGCCGAGCAGAGCTGCTCAGCTCTTGGTGGTTGTAAAATGTGCCTCTACCTCATGTTGGGGAAAGCTTGTGTTTTCCATGTATATGGCTTAGCATTTTAAGTAATCAAGATGTCTGAGGGGTAATGGGAATGCAGGAGCAGCAGGTGGTGGCTAGTTTTCTGCAGGATTTAGGAAAGGACTGCTGATTTAACTGAATCTCTGATTATTCTAAGCTGCTCATAGAAATCCGCCAGTCACTGCTGTCTCAGACGTCAGAGGGAGAAGCTTAAGCATGTTCTGTTGTTGACAGCCATTCTGGTTGACTTCTCTAAGACTGCCAGCTGTATTCTTGATATTCAGAATCCTGCAGATGTGGCCCCTCTCTTCTATTCTCCCCTGCTTTCCCATGGTGTCCTCTTGCGTCAGCTGGCCATCTCTCTATGACTGTGTTCTCCTTCCTCTGGGCCTTTGCTCTAGTGTTCCTTTGGCTTGGCGTATCTGCTCACATCTGCCAAGCAGAGCCCTATCCGTGCTTCAAGCTTTCTTCCATATTTTCTTCCTTTGCTTTTTTTCCTTTTTCTTTCTTCCCTTGCTTTCCCTTTCCCTTTCTCTTTCTCCTTTTTTTCTTTTTTCTTTTTTTGGGGTCTCGCTCTTGCCCAGGCTGGTGCAGTGGTGCAGTCATAGTTCATTGTAACCTTGAATTCCTGGGCTCGAGTGATCTTCCCACCTCAGCTTTCTGAGTAGCTGGAACTACAGGTGTGTTGCCACCACACTCAGTTAATTTAAAAAGAAATTTTTTTTTTTTTTGGTAGATACAGGGTCTTGCTTTGTTGCCCAGGCTGGTCTCGAACTCCTGGCCTCAAGCGATCCTCCCGCCTCGGCCTCACAAAGTGCTGTGTAGCCACGGTGCCCGGCCCCTTCAAAGTTTCTTTTCTCAAAGGGACCCATGCCCTCTTTCTTGTGCTCTGTCCTATCACAGTGGGGGGTTGTGTGAAGTCCCATCTCTCTGAAGACAGTCTTCTCATATCCCTCCAGGTGTAGTTCATCTCCCCCTCTTCCACTGCACGTTAACCCCTCATTACTTAGTGTTGTCATTGGACTAATAGCGTCAGCATCACCTGGGTGGGGGCCTGTTCGAAGTGCAGAATTTCAGGTCCCGCCCCAGACCTACTGAACTAGAATCTGGTGCTTCTTACATCCTGTGCACATTAAAGTTTGAGAAACATTGCCACCATACATTGGTCCTACACCCCTTACTGGTCTGAGCAGGATGTAGATGGTTCGAGTGTTTTTGTTCCCCTCTAGATGTTGAACTCCTGATTCGTGAGCCATCTCTTACCTAGTATGGTTCTTAGCATGTTTCAAGCACTTAAAAGTATTTACTGAATTACCCTAACTAACCCCTGACCTTATGTTTGAGATGCTTCTTCAGTCAGCATACTATCTAAGTGCATTTACCTGCGTTTGGTGATTTGTAGGTGCATGAGACACCCTGCCGTGAATGGGAGTCAGCCTCTGTCTTTGGCATTTATAGATGAGTGGGGAAGATAGATATGCACCAATTATTAATAATTATGAGAAAAGGCAGAGTCTGATAAATTCTGTAACTGCATAGGCATCACCAGAGGCCTAAGGGAACATCAAAGGAGTAGCCGATATTTACAGTTCTGAGGGTTTGTGACTGTTTCATGGAAAGGATGGTATTTAGTTGGTACATTGCAAGATGAATAGGACTTTGACAGACAGGCACAGTGGAAAGAGGCATTCCAGGCCAGGGGAGAGTGTTCAGAGGCCCAGGCATGAAAGTACACCTACAGTGTTTCTTAAATAAGTAAGACATAGAGGAGCAAGGTGGAAGGTGGGATTGGAGAGGTAGGTTGAGTACAGACTGTGTACTCCTTAAATTTTCATGGTGAGGAGTCTAGACTGCTAAGAAACACCTGCAAATCAGTTGAAGTTGGTACAGTTACATGTTCAATGGTTTTTGAGGACTCTGCCCACTTGTCTCCCTTCCTCCGCTCCCATTCTACCTTGCTGGATATGAGTGGTAGGAAGTGGGGGGAGGGTTTAGAAGAAGTGGGAAGCAGCCTGAATGTTTTAGCCAGCTGTTTATATGGGACTGGAGCCCCAAGTCCTTTTTTAGTGTCAGCTGGTCAGCTACTTCCTTCCTCACCCCCTTCCTGTGTCACTACCCAGTGGGGCACTCTAAAGCAGAGAGACCAAAGCTCCATCACAGAGTGTTCAAAGAGTGTGCTCTAAAACGCTATCAAAAACTGCAGACTGAGCCCAGTATGTTTTATTATACTTGCCATCAGTTTCTTAACCCCAAGAGTTTATGAGGACTCATCATTTCTGCTTGTGGTAGTATTATATGAACCTGTGTCTCTCTGCCCATATTCTAGACTGGCAGTCAGGCCATCAGCATTCAAGGTGAAAGAATCCCGCCAGCTTCCATTTCCTTATATGCCATCTTGTTAGAAACCCACAAAGTAGCTAGTGTGGTCTGTTTATTTCTTCAGGACTGGGAATGCACTGTTACCCTGGGAGTCAAGCCCTCCACAAATTGACCCTAAGCCTCACCATCTTTTTCTTGAGCCTTTTACTTCAGCCAGCCGAATTTTCAGATGAGATGAGAAGGTCATGCTTTTCCACCTTTGAGCTCCCACTTTGACCAGCTCTGCCAGTCCTGAGCCAGAAGGTCAACAGTTAAAAAGAAGAGGTAAAATTCATCAGAAATTTTGTTACTTGTTTGTATCTCAGATGAAGGCTATTTTTAGATGCAATAGGCTTTAGAATTCATTAAATACAACTGAGTATGAGGCACTATGTTAAGTACTAGGATATAACCTTCCTTTCTTTGGGAAGAATATTCAGCCTGGATGGAGAGACATTCATTAGGGATAATATAATGTGTGCTATAGTGGAGGCTTGTACCAAGTGCCACAGAAAGGAGAGAGCTGACTGCCTGGAAGTCAGAGGCCCCTCGGAGGAGGGAACATTTGAGCTGAATCTTCAAGAATGAGGAATAATTCACTGGGCACATAAAAATGAGGGGATAAGAATCCAACCTGAGGGAACAAGACAATTTCTGGGAATTGCCAACAGTTTTTAGAAGAGAGTCATGGTGGGGGATAAAACTGGATGGGGGCCAGGTGCAGCGGCTCACACCTATAATCCCAGTACTTTGGGAGGCTGATGCAGAAGGATGCCTTAAATCCAGGAGTTCAAGACCAGCCTGGGCAACAAAGTGAGACCCCATCTCTACCAAAAATAAAAAAATTAGCCAGGTACCTATAGTCCCAGCTACTTGGGAGGATCACTTAAGCCCAGGAGTTCGAGGCTGCAGTGAGCTATGATTGTGTCACTACACTCCAGCCTGGGCAAGAGTGAGACCCTGTCTCTGAAAAAGAAAAAGAGAAAAAAACCTGTTTAGGATTTGGATCTGACTTGTAGGCAGTAGGGAGCCCCCTAAAATGGGGACTGACATGACCAGACTCAATTATATGTTGAGTTGACTCATTCCAAAACATCATGTATTCAACAAATACTGAATATTAATTTCTGACTATTCCAGGAAACATGAAACATACGAAGATTGCCCCCTTGGTGGAGCCCATATTTTAGTAAGGATAGATAAGTTAGTTATATCAGGCCACCACCATTTGCTCTTGTCAAGGTTACTAATGACCTCCACAATACAGAGCTAGTTCATAACCACACAGATCTCCATGTGCCACCTTTTATAGTCACATCAGCCCCCTCCCACCCACCATCTCTAATCTCTGGCAACCATGAATTTGTTGTCTCTCATTTTGAAATTGTTGTATAAATGAAATCGTAGAGTTCGTGACCTTTTTTCACCCAGCCTAATGCCCATGAGGTCCATCCAAGTTATTGTGTGTATTCATCATTTTTTCCTTTTTATTTCTGAGTAGTAGTCCATGATATGATTGTACCATAATTTGTCTAACCATTTCCAACCATCGAAGGACATTTTTCAGTTTTTAGGTATTATGAATAAAGCTTCTATGGATAGTCATGTACAGGATTTTGAGTGAACTTGTTTTCATTTCTCTGTAGTAAATGCCCAAGAGTAGAATTTTGTCATACAGTTTGTGTATTTTAATTTTAGAAGAAATTGTCAAACTATTTTCCAGAGTAGCGATATCATTTTGCATTCCCATTGGCATATATAAGTGTGGTGGTTAATTTTATGTGTCACCTTGGCTAGGCCCAGTTGTTTGGTCAAACACCAGTCTAGATGTTGCTGTGAAGATATTTTTTAGATGTGATTAACATTTAAATTAGTAGACTTTAGTTGAGTACAGTGGTATGTGCCTGTAATCCCAGCTACCTGGGAAGCTGAGGTGGGAGGATTGCCTGAGCCCAGGACTTTGAAACCAACTTGGGCAACATAGTGAGACCCCCATCTCATTTTAAAATAATAATAAGTTAGTAGACTTTCAGTAAAATCGATTACCTTCCATAATGTGGGTGGGCCTCATCCAGTCAGTGTAAGGCCTTAAAGAGCAGAAACTGAGCTTTCCCCTGAAGAAGCAGTTCTGCCTCAAGATTGCAAAATAGGCTGGGCGCAGTGGCTCACTCCTATGATCCCAGCACTTTGGGAGGCTGAGGTAAGAGGATTGCTTGAGCTCAGGAGTTTGAGACCAGCACAGGCAACATAGTGAGACCCTGTCTCCACAAAAAATAGAAAAATTAGCCAGATGTTGTGGCACATGCATGTAGTTGCAGCTACTCAGAAGACTGAGGCAGGAGGATTGATTGAGCCTGGGAGGTCCAGGGTGCAGTGAGCCGTGATTGCACCACTGCACTCCAGCCTGCCTGACAGAGTGATACTGTGTCTCAAAAAAAAAAAAAAAAAAAGGTTGCAAGATAAAAACCCTACCTAAGTTTCCTGCCTGCTCACCTGCCCTGCAGATTTCTGACTCAAGACTGTAACATCAAATCTTATCTGAATCTTCAGCCTGCTAGCCATACTGTATATTTTGGATTTGCTAGCCCCCGCAATTGCATGAGCCAATTCCTTAAAATAAGTTTCTCTCTCTCTCCCCCCCATATCTCCTCCCTCTCTCTCTCTCTCTCTCACTCCCTGTCCTCTTTCCCTTCTCCATTCCCTTCTTCCCTCCCACTGTCTTCCCCTTTTCCCTTCTCTCCCCCTCTCCACTCATCCCTCACCATCTCTCTCTCCCCACCTCCTTCTTTTCCTTCTTCCTACTTTCTTCCCCATTAGTTCTATTTCTCTGGAAAACCCTGACTAATATGGGTGACCCAATTCTTTTGCATCCTCACCAGCATTTTATATATATATATATATGTATATGTATATATATGTGTGTATATATGTGTATATATGTGTGTAGGTATGTATATGTGTGTACATATGTATATATGTGTATATATGTGTGTGTGTGTATATATATATTTAAATTCTCTTTATTTTTATTTTTTAGTAGAGATGGGTTTTGCCATGTTGCCCAAGCTGGTCTTGAACTCCTGGGCTCAAGACCAGCTGGGATTACAAGCATGAACCACCATGTTACAGGCATGAACCACCACACCCAGCCTAGCATTTTATATGATCACTGTTTTTTATTTTAGCCATTCTGTTAAATGAGTAGTGGTATCTTATTGTGATTCTTTTTTTTTTTTTTTTTTTTTTTTTGAGACAGAGTTTTGCTCTTGTTGCCCAGGCTGGAGTGCAATGGTGCGATCTCAGCTCACTGCAACCTCCGCCTCCCAGGTTCAAGTGATTCTCCAGCCTCAGCCTCCCAGGTAGCTAGGATTATAGGATGCGCCACCATGCCCGGCTAATTTTTGTATTTTTAGTAGAGACGGGGTTTCGCCATGTTGGTCAGGCTGGTCTCGAACTCCTGACCTCAGGTGATCCACCCACCTTGGCTTCCCAAAGTGCTGGGATTACAGTCGTTGAGTCACCGTGCCCGGCCTCACTGGGATTCTAATTTGCATTTTGCTAATGGGTAATGATGTTAGGCATCTTCTTATGTGTTTATTTGCCATTTGTATATCCTTTTTAATGAAATATCTTTTCATGTCTTTTGCCCATTTTCTCATTGGATTGCTTTTTTTTTTTATTGTTGAGTTTTTAGAGTTCTTTACATATTATAGATACAAATAGATCTTTGTCAGGTATGTAGTTTGCAGATATATTTTTTAGTATGTAGATTGTCTTTTAATTCTAACTGATTCTTTCACAGAGCAAAAGTTTTTCATTATGATTTAGTCCAATTTTGTTTTTTAATGGTTTGTGCTTTTGGTCTCATGTCTGAGAACTTTTCACCAAGCCCTAAGTCCTGAATATTTTCTGCTATATTTTATTCTAAAAGTTTTATAGTTTTAAGTTTTATGTTTAAATCTTTGATCCATTCTGAGTTAAGTTTTGCCTCAGGTGTGAGGTATAGGTTGAAGTTCTTTTTTTTTTTTTCATATGGATATCCAGTTGCTCCAGCCCCATTGATAGTTGAAGAAACTCTTTTCTCCATCTAAATGCTTTTGTACCTTTGTCAATAAGCAGCTAGCCATTCTTGTGTGAGGTTACCTCTGGGTTCTCTATTCTGTTCCATTGTTCTTTGTTCCTGTCCCTTCACCAATATGACATGGTCTTACTGTAGCTATGTAGTTGACCCTTGAACAATGTGGGGGTTGGAATGTTGACCACCCCCTGCCCCCATTCAGAAATCAAAGTGCAACTTTTGACTTTCCAAAAACATAATTACTAATAGCCTACTGTTGACTAGAAGGAAACCTTACAGATAACATAAACAGTCAGTTAACTTTGTTTTGTTTTGTTTCTTCTTCTTCTTTTTCAGATAGGGTGTTGCTCTGTCATCCAGGCTGGAGTGCAGTGGCATGATCATAGCTCACTGCAGCTTCAACCTCCCAGGCTCAAGCAATTTTCTCACCTCAGCCTCCCAAGCAGTTGGGACCACAGGTGCACACTACCACTACCATGCCCAGCTAACTTTTTTATTTTTTTTTAGTGACAGGATCTTGCCATGATGCCCAGGCTAGTCTTGAACTCCTGGCCTCAAGCAATCCTTCTGCCTAGCCCCCTAAAGCAGTGGGATTACAGGTGTGAACCTTTGTGCTCAGCTTATTAACATATATTTTGTATGTTATGTGTATTATATACTGTATTCTTATGATAAAGGAAATCAGAGAAAATAAAATCTTATTTAAAAACTCATTGGCTGGGCGTGGTAGCTCACGCTTGTAATCCCAGCACTTTGGGAGGCCGAGGTGGGCAGATCATGAGGTCAAGAGATCAAGACCATTCTGGCCAACATGGTGAAACCCCGCCTCTACTAAAAATACAAAAATTAGCTGGGTGTGGTGGCACGCACCTGTAGTCCCAGCTACTCAGAAGCCTGAGGCAGGAGAATTGCATGAACCCAGGAGGCGGAGGTTGCAGTGAGCCAAGATCGCGCCACTGCACTCCAGCATGGCGACAGAGCGAGACTCTGTTTCAAACAAACAAAAAAAAACATAAGGAAGAGAAAATATATTTACTATTCATTAAGTGGAAGTGGATCATCATAAAGGCCTTCATCACCATCATCATCTTCACATTGAGTAGTCTGGGAGGAGGAAGGACAAGGGTTGGTCTTGCTGTCCCTGGTGGCAGAGGCGGAAGAAAATCTGTGTACAAGTGGACCTACACAGTTCAAGCCTGTGTTGTTCAAGGATCAACTGTACATTGTCATTTCTGTCTGACTTTTTGCTTTTTCATTTCTCCAAACATTTTTCTATATGGTACCAATTCTTTTTCCACCATTTGTTTTAGTTTCAGTGCCCGTATCATAGAAGAGTCCATGTCATAAAAGAAACCATGAATAATTGAAACTCTTTTGCCAAGTTGTCTAATGTCAATTTGTTTTCTGGCACTGCTTCTTGAATGTCTTCCTTGTTGTCCAGCACTGGTTTGGGAGCTCTCATCTCTATCAGATTGTCTTCTATTAATTCCTCAGGTATAGTATCAATTAGCTGTTTAATTTCTCAAAGATCTATATCTTGAAACTCTTCACCCCTCACGTTTTTGCCATATTCATGATCTCTTCCATGATTGGCTATGTCATAAATCCTGTGATGTCGTGTACAACAGCTGAACAGCTTTCTCCAGCAGGAACTTACTGTTTCAGTCTTGATGGCTTTCACAAGCTTTTTCTATAACAATGATGGCATCTTCCATGGTATAATCCTTCCAGGCTTTCATGATGTTCTCTCTACTAGGGTTCTCTTCCATAGCATTGGCAATCCTTTCCATAGAGTACTGTGTATAATGAGCTTTAAAGGTCCTGTGACACCCTGATTTAGAGGCTGAGTTAGAGACATTGTGTTTGGGGGCAGGTAGACCACTTTGATGCCTTCATAGGTGAATTCTTGGGGTTCCAGATGGCCAGGGGCATTGTCCAATACCAAAGAACTTTAAAAGACCATCCCTTACTGGCAAGGTACTTCCTGACTTTAGTGACAAAACTTCAAAGGAACCAATCCAGAAAAAGTTTTCATCATCCTTATCTTCTTGTACAACCAAAAGACTGGCAGCTGGTGTCATCCTTTCCCTTCAAGGCTCAGGGCTTAGCAGCTTTATAGGTAAGCTCTCGTTCTGTCACCTAGGCTGGCTTCAAACTGCAGGGCTCAAGCAATTCTCCTGTCTTGGCCTCTTGTCTTGGGATTATAGGCATTAGCCACTGTGTCTGACCAGAATTTCATTCCCTTTTTAAATGGATTTTATTTATTTTATTATCATCATTATTTTTTGAGACATGGCCTCTCTCTGTCACCTAGGCTGGAGTCCAGTAGCACGATCATAGCTCACTGCAACCTCAAACTCCTGGGCTCAAGTGATCCTCCTGCCTCAGCCTCCCGAGTAGCTGGGACTACAGGCACATGCCACTATGCCCAACTAATTTTTAATTTCTTTTTTGTAGAGATGAGCTCTATCCTGTGTTGCTCAGGCTGGTCTCGAACTGCTAGCCTGAAGTGATTCTCCCACCTCAACCTCCCAAAGTTCAACTTTTATTTTTTTAGAGCAGTTTTAGTTTCACAGCAAAATTGAGTGAAAGGTACAGAGATTTTCCTTATATCCCCTATCTCTACATACACACATACAATGGCTAACAATGTTGAACATCTTTTCATGTGCTTGTTGGCCATTTGCACTTTATTCTTCTCATTCAAAATTGTTTTAGCTATTCAAATTCCTTTGTCTTTCATATAAATTTTAGAATAATATCATTTATAGCTATAAAAACAATCTTGCCGGTAATCCCAGCACTTTGGGAGGCCAAGGTGGGAGGATCAGTTGAGGCCAAGAATTCAAGATTAGCCTGGGCAACATAGCAAGACTCTGTGTCTCCAAAATAAAAAATTAGCTGGGTATGGTGGTGTGCATCTTGTAGTCCTGGCTACTCGGGAGGCTGAGGTAGGAGGATTGCATGAGCCCAGGAGTTTGAGGCTATAGTGAGCTATGATTATGCCACTGCACTCTAGCCTGGGCAACAGAGCAAGACACCCAAGTCCTGTACATTGGTTTGTTAGATTTACACATAAGTGTTTAATTTTTTTAGTGATTGTAAATGTAATTTTATTTTAAATTTTGGTTTCCAAGTGTTACTTGCTGGTACATGGAAAACACAACTGATTTTTGTATGTTGATCTTGTGTCTTGTAACTTTGCTGAACTTACTTATTAGTTCTAGGATTATTTGTTTTTTGCAGACTGCTTTGGATTTTCTACATAAACCATAAATAATGTCAGGCCGGGTGCCGTGGCTAACACTTGTAATCCCAACACTTTGGGAGGCCGAGGCAGGTGGATCGCTTGAGCTCACAAGTTCAAGACCATCCTGGGCAACATGGTGAAATCCCATCTCTACAAAAAATACAAAAATTAGCTGGGTGTGGTGGTGCGCACCTGTAGTCCCAACTACTTGGGAGGCTGAGGTGGGAGGATGGCGTGAGCCCAGGAGGTGGAGGTTGTAGTGAACTAAGATTGGATCACTGCACTCTTAACTTGGGTGACAGAGGGAGATCCTGTTTCAAAAAAAAAAAAAAGAAAGAAAAAAACCATAATGTCATCAGCAAATAGGGATAGTTTATTTCTTATTTTCTGATTTGTATTCCTTTTATTTCATTTTGTTGCCCTACTGAGCTTGCTAGAACTTCCAAGAGTGTGTTAAATAGCAGTGGTAAGAGTGGACATTCTTGCCTTGTTCAGCATCTTAGGGGTGAGCGTTCAGTGTTTTACTAGAATACTAGAAGTTTTTTGTAGATGTTCTTTGTCAAGTTGAGGAAGTTCCCCTCAATTCCTAGTGTTCTGAGAATTTTTATCATGGATGAGTGCTGAATTTTGTCAAGTGGTTTTTTTTGTTTGCATGGAGAGGGTCGTTTCACTTCTTTTTTCTTGAGTCTATTAATATACTGGATTACATAGATTTATTTTCAAATATTAAGTCTGCCTTAACCCGGATAAACCCTATTTGGTTATGGTATATAATTATTTTTATATATTACTGAATTCTGTTTGCTGATATTTTGTTAAGGATTTTTGCATATATATTCATGAGGGATTTTGGTCTGTCCTTTTCTTTTTTTATACTGTCTGTCTGGTTTTGGTACTAGGGTAATACTGCATAAAATGAACTTGGAGTTATCCCTTAATCTTCTATTTTCTGGAAGAGATTGTTTAAAATTGGTATTAATTCTATTTTAAACATTTGGTAGAATTATCTGGTGAAACCATATGGACCTGTAGATTTCTTTTTCAAGCATTTTAAAATTACAGATTTCGTTTTCTTGTTAGTTATAAGGCTTTTCAATTATTCCCCCATCTTGGGTAAGTTGTCATTTTCAAGAAATTGGTCAATTTCATCAGTTGTCAAATTTATGTGTAGAGTTGTTCATAGTATTCTCCTGTTATCATTTTTATGATTGTGGGGTCTGTAGTATATTGACTGTTTCATTCCTGTATTGGTGATTTGTCTTTTCTGTCTTTGTCAGTTTTATCAATATTTTCAAAGAAGCATCTTTTTGTTTCATTAGTTTACTGTTTTCCTGTTTTTAATTTCATTGATTTCTGCTCCTTTTAATTTCCTTCCTTCTGCTTGCTTTGAGTTTATTTTTTCTCTAGTTCCTTGGAGAGGTAGTTTGGGTTATTCACTTGAGACTTTTCTAATGTAAGCATTTAGTGTCATAATCTCACCACTGCTTTAGATATGTTGTATTTTCACTTTCATTCATTCAATGTATTTTTAAATTTCCGTTCCTTTTTTAGAGACTCCTTTTTGACCTATAGACTATTTCGAAGCATGTTGGACCTTTGATGGATTCATGGGTTTATTTTCCTAATTTACAGATATTATTTTCTATGTATCAAATATTGCAAAATGCAAATATCATTGTAAGAGAGGAAACATTTTTGACATGGTCAAATTCCTGCCCTTGGGGATTTTACATTGTGTTGTGTGTAGCTTTTAATTCATTCATTTTCACTGATGAATAATGTTCCATTATATGAATATAAGAAATTAGGATTCTCCTCTCAATGGTTATTTAGGTGGTTTTTTGTTTTGTTTAGTTTTCTGCTTTTCTGAATAGTGATGTAAACATTTTATTACATATTTTCTGGAGCGTATGCATCTAAGGTATATAGCTAGGAGTTAAATTGCTAGGTCATTGAGTATGTGCGTGTTCAACTTTTCATGATCATGTTAGTATTGGCATTATTTTTCAAAGTGGAAATTGTATAAATTTACATACATTCTAGCAGTGCTTAAGAGCTCTTCTGTCCATCCACATCATCATCAGTTTTGGGTATTATTGGACTTCCTAATTGGACTTCTCCTGGATGTGAAATTATATCTCATTGTGATGCTAGCATTTCCCTGATTATTACTGAAATTGATCATCTTTTCCTTTGTTTTAGACCATTCTGTTTCATTGTCTATGAAATACCTAGTTTTAGGTAAGCTTAAAGCTCACTTTTTTTTTCAAATTATGATTCGTTGATTTATTAGAGTTCTTTATGTACTCTGGATACTAATTATTTGTTGGTTTTATGTTTGCAAATATCTTTTCTCACTTGTAACTTGTCTTTTTTTTGAGATGGAGTCTCGCTCCGTCACCCAGGCTGGAGCGCAGTGGCAAGATCCTGGCTCACTGCAACGTTCGCCTCCCAGGTTCAAGCGATTCTCCTGCTTCAGCCTCCCGAGTAGCTGGGATTACAGGTGCATGCCACCACACCCAGCTAATTTTTTATATTTTTGGTAGAGACGGGGTTTCAGCATGTTGGCCAGGCTGGTCTTGAACTCCTGACCTCAAGTGATCTGCCCATCTCAGCCTCCCAAAGTGCTGGGATTACAGGCATGAGCTACCACACCTGGCCTGGACAGAAGTTCTTAATTTTACTGTAGTCAAATATTGAAGTCTTCTCTCATAAGGTTAATGCTTTTTGAATTCTTGTTTAAGAAATCCTAATCTCAAGGTCAAAAAGACCTACAATATTTTCTTCCAAAATTTTGAAGTTTTGCCTTTAATGCTTAAGATTTTTCTTCTTTTTTTTTTTTTTGTATTTTATAAAAAAAATAGAGACAAGGTCTTGCCATGTTGCCCATGCCAATCCCAAACTCCTGGGCTCAGGCAGTCCTCCCACCTCGGCCTCCCAAAGTTTTGGGATTATAGGCGTGAGCCACTGTGCCTGGCCATTAAGGCTTTTTTCTATCTGGAATTGATTTTGGAGTGTGATATGAAGCAGAAATTCAATTTGATTTTTTTTCCATGTGGATAACTAGTTGTCCCAACACCATTTTTTAAGTGGACTCTCTTTTCCATATTATCTGCAATGCCATTTCTGTCATTTATCAAGTTTACATATATATGGGATGTATTTCTGACTGCTTATTCTGTTCATTTGGTCGGTTTGTTTCAGTACCACAATTTCCTAATTTCTATTGCTTTATAAGTGTTGACATCTGATAGGGCAGTTCTGCCTACCTTATTCTTTTAAATTTTTTTTAGGGATTAATTTTTCCCTACTGCTTCTCCATTGTATAGACTTATTCTTACCCAACAGCTTCATGGCCTTTATGATTCAAATATGTGCCTCAATAAAATTATGGATTACTACTTATCATGCACTTTCAGCATCCTTTGTGACTGTGTTAAAGCTTAATCTTAACCCCACTAATCCCAAGGGCATTCTTTCCATGCAGTCTGGGCACTTAACTGTTCTTAATGCTTTATTTATATTCATTATGAGCTCCTGAAGGTAGGAACAGTAGTATCAAAATGTTTTCCATCAAAGAGAAATCTACTCTGGGTATATCTTTTACTTTCTTTGGGAACACCTGTCTCAGATTACTCCCAACTCAGATTTTGCTGGGCTGCTTTACTGTTTGAATGCTGAGCCCCACCTGCCTGTGGTAGGGAACAGAATTTGTGTTGAGCAGCCCTGTCTGAGGTAGCAGAGCTGGTGAGGACCTTCTGATTCCATCCAGTCTCTATGCCACGTTGCCTGTCTGGTGGACCTAACATTCTCTGCTACCTCCAGACATCTTCCTGCTTCTCTTCTCATTTCCTTTCTGTGTACCTCCCTTCTGTGTCTTCTTTGCTGATACATCCTCTACTAGCTGATCTTTAGATGTTGAAGTTCTTCAAGGCTGTCTTATAGCCTCTTTTCTTCACACTTCGAGTTCTCTCCCTAAGTGATCTTTTTTCTGTCTTCACTGATTATTTCCAAAAGTGTTATTTGAGCCCAGACTTACCTCTGTATTCCAGACTCGGCCATCCACTTTCTACATAGTCTCTGTTTAGATGCCTCCCAGGCACTCGGTGTCAGCTTGTCCAAAACTTTATTTGGTCATTTACTCCTGACTTTGTCCTTCTCTGTTGTTTCTGATCTAAGTATATGGCACCTCCACATGCCAGATAGCACCAGTAACCTGGAAGTCATCTTGATACCTCTTTTCCCTCACTCCCACATCTACTCAGTCACCAGGTCACAGCGGTTCTAAGGTCAGCATCTTTCCTGAGTCTGACTTCTCCTTTCCCACTGCCACCATCCAGGCCGAGCTCAGCTCTTCTCTCTCTGGACCAGGCAGTGGTCTCCTGGCTGGACTCCTAGCTGCTACTCCTGTCCCTCCAGTTCATACTCTATCTCCACAGAGTGGCCTGGTCAGCTTGGAATTAATTTCTTCCTTAGTCCTTTTCCCCGGTTTCCTGATACTTTTTTTTTTTTTTTTTTTTTGATCGGGAGTCTCGCTCTGTCGCCCAGGCTGGAGTGCAGTGACGTGATCTCGCCTCACTGCAAGCTCCGCCTCCCGGGTTCACGCCATTCTCCTGCCTCAGCCTCCTGAGTAGCTGGGACTATAGGCGCCTGCCACTTCGCCCGGCTAATTTTTTGTATTTTTAGTAGAGACGGGGTTTTACCATGTTAGCCAGGATGACCTCAATCTTCTGGCCTCTTGATACTTTTAAAGTAACACGTAGAATTCTTGAGTGTCCCATCTATTTAGTCAGCCTCACATCATATCACTTTGCTTTTCATAGCTGTTCTTGAATCATAGAAGCCACTGATCTCAAACATTTACCAAAGGAATAGTATTTTCATGATTTTAAAAACCAAGTATAGGCCAGGCATAGTGGCTCACACCTGTAATCCCAGCACTTTGGGAGGCCGAGGCGGGTGGTTCATGAGGTCAGGAGATCAAGACCATTCTGGCTAACATAGTGAAACCCCATCTCTACTAAAAATACAAAAAATTAGCCGGGCATGGTGGCAGGTGCCTGTAGTCCCAGCTACTCAGGAGACTGAGGCAGGAGAATCGCTTGAACCCGAGAGGCGGAGGTTGCAGTGAGCCGAGATTGCGCCACTGCACTCCAGCCTGGTGACAGAGCGAGACTCTGTCTCAAAACAAACAAACAAACAAAACAAGTATAGTAGAGTTACAACATATGAACATTTAAGTTACCTGTTGACTGATATACCTAATCTCCTTCCCCCTTGTGTAACTCCATCACTTCTTTTAATTTACCAAACAAAGCTGTTGACAGGTGTTAAAGTTTCAGGGCCATAATAATAAAAAATAAAATAGAGGCAAGCAGGAGTACTGCATTTTCAGTCTTCAGAGTGTATTATGCAGAGCCCAGCTCAGGAAGAATTCTGTATCTACTCTTTGTAGAAGCCAAGGGGCATGAATGCTGAGTCTTTGCTAGTTTTAGTGGAAGTGGTTTAGTCTTTCTCATTTGAATTGATCTTTTTTTCTTAGAAGCAAATTTGGGGGTGTTGTACATACCTAGGAAGTCCCATGATTGCCCCAAATTTACTTTGTAGATGCTATTCATTGCAAATAATTTCACAGTGGTAGTGTGGGCATGGGCACTAAGTGTTTGTTGAATACACAAGGAGATCTCATGTCCTGATCTAGCCTCAGCAGCTTCCATGTGTATTCGTGGGTGTAGCTATTTTAGTGTAGAGTGTTTTGTGTATACCATAGGTTCATTTCTTTCTTTCTGTCCTATCTTGGACTTTGAACCTAACTCTAATACTTTAAATCTACTGTCTGATTCCATTTCATTGATAATATTTTATAAGAAGTATATTTTTAGAGGTGGGTATGTAGCAAAATGTGACTAAAGGTAGAGATGTATGCTAAATAGCCTTAAGTTTTGTAACCAACCAGTTATGTGTTTCTTACTGATGAATTTTTTTGAAAAAATTGCGTGGCACCAGTTCACATGTCTTTGCCACCTTAGAAGTGGGGAAGAGAGGAGATTTGAGGTAATTGCAGATCAGTGGAGAAAGTGGCCTTTGCATGGGCCTGTGTAATTCTAGATATTAATTATAGGAAACCCACTTACCCTCTTATATAAGCTATAGTTTATATTACATTTATTGGTAAGAAAATAATATTTTTATCTCCCATTCACTTTGTCCTCCCCCTGCCCCCCGAGAGGCTAGGTTTCATTATGTTGCCCACGCTGGCCTCAAACTCCTAGTAACTGAGATCCAAGGCATGTGCCACCATGCTTAGTTTAGTCCTTTTTTTAAATGGATGTTTTATTTTGAGATAATTGTAGAATCACATGCAGTGGTAAGATAATTCAGTGAAATCACACGTACCTTTTAAATTTTTTTTTTTTTTTTGAGATGGAGTCTCGCTCTTTCGCCCAGGCTGGAGTGCAGTGGCACAATCTCGGCTCACTGCAGGCTCCGCCTCCCAGGTTCACACCATTCTACTGCCTCAGCCTCCTGAGTAGCTAGGACTACAGGTGCCTACCACCACGCCCAGCTAATTTTTTGTATTTTTAGTAGAGATGGGGTTTCACTGTGTTAGCCAAGATGGTCTCGATCTTCTGACCTTGTGATCCGCCCGTCTCGGCCTCCCAAAGTGCTGGGATTACAGGCGTGAGCCACCGTGCCCGGCCTAATTTTTTTTTTTTTTTTTTTTAGTAGAGAAAGGGTCTCACTTTGCTGCCCAGGCTGGAATGCAGTGGTGTGATTATAACTTCCTGTGACCCCGAACTCTCAGGCTCAAGCAATCCTCCTGTGTCAGCTGCCTAAGTAGCTGGGACTACAGGCGCACACCACTGCACCCAGCTAATTTGTTTTATTTTATTTTTTGTAAAAACATGGTCTTGGCATATTGCCCAGACTGGCCTGAAACTTCTGGACCCAGGCAGTCCTCCTACCTCAGCCTCCCAAAGTGCTGGGATTGCAGGCGTGAACCACCATGCCCACAACTTTTTCCTTTTGCCCAGTTTCTTCCAGTGGCAATATCTTGCAAAACTATTAAGCCAGAGGAACTGAAAGTACAATATTGCAACTAGAATATTAACATTGGTATAATTCATTAATCTTATTCAGATTTTTTCAGTTTTACTTTTATTCGTTCTGTGTATATGTATATTTAATTCTATGTAGTTTTATCACGTGTAGGTTTTTTATTTATAATTTTTTTCTCAATTGACTGAGAACTCAAGCTGAGAGAAGGTATGCTATTTATTAGGTCCCTCTCCAATTCCACCAGTAACAACCTAAGCATAATTCCTTCTCTTCACATAATAGCTACCTGACATTGGGTGAGCTACTTAACTTCCAAATCTTGGTTTTCTCATCTATAGAACATGATTCACAGTAGCTGCCTACTGCAGAGGGTTGCTGTGAGGACTGAAATGAGAAAATGTGCAGCATGGGTACTTGGCATAGTCCGTGGCATACAAAAGGAGCTCAATAAATGATCATCTCATTTTTTTTTAAAGTGACGTTTTATTTTATTTTTCGAGACATTCTCTTGCTCTGTTGCCCAGGCTGGAGTGCAGTGACAATTATAGCTCACTGCAACCTTGAACTCCTGGACTCAAACCATCTTCCCAAGCATGCACCACCATGCCTGGCTAGTTTTTTGTGGAGATGGGGTCTTGCTGTGTTGCCCAGGCTGATCTTGAAAATCCCTGCCTCAAGAAACCTTCCCACCTTAGCATCCCAAAGAGCTGGGATTAAAGGCATAAACCACTGTGCCCAGCAAAAAATGAGACCTGTAAAAACTGAGATTACAAATGAGAGTGTTTGGGTTTTTAAAAGCTTTTCACAAAAGTGTAGTTATCACAGGATTGTAGAATTGGAAGGCCTCTAAGTAGTCACTTAATAGTTTTAAAACCAGTCCAGGACCCCCCTAAGTGTTCTTAGCTCTTATTCTTACGCTTATTTGTTTTTTGTCTTTTTTTTTTCTTCCTTTTTGTGGAGAACGGGGTCTCGCTATATTGCCCATGCAGGTCTCGAACTCCTGGGCTCAAGCTATTCTCCTGCCTCTGCCTCCCTGAGAGCTGGGATTACAGGCATGAGCCACCACGCCCTGCACTTAGCTCTTATTCTTTATGATAAAAGAAAATCTGCCTTCCTGTAATTTTCTAGATCTGCCCTAATCCATGTGATAGCCCTTCTAGGATTTGACGACAACCATCATGTTCCTCCTAAATTACCTTTTCCAGACTATCCTTTAGCTATTCCTTATAAGATGTAGCTTTCAGACTCTTGCCCATCTTGGTCTTCCTCATCTAGACAAGGTCCAATTTGTTGTTCCCCTTAGCTGAATACAGAACTGAAATGTAATCAGGCTAACATA
This sequence comes from Pongo pygmaeus, assembly GCF_028885625.2. Taxonomy (NCBI): domain Eukaryota; kingdom Metazoa; phylum Chordata; class Mammalia; order Primates; family Hominidae; genus Pongo; species Pongo pygmaeus. The sequence goes on along the minus strand of NC_085930.1, from coordinate 106,328,862 downwards.
TCCCAAGATAGGCCTATCTTCTCTGTAGCTGGTTTTTTTTTTTTGAAACCAGGTCACTCTGTTGGTGCACATACAGCTTGTTCTTTTGTCTTCTGTTTATTTTCTAGATGAAAAATAAATGCACAGCAGTTAAACACAGCCAATTGAACACACATTTAACTTTCATTCCCCTCCATAACCCCATTAAAATAGTAGTAAGAGGGGAAGGACATATCAGCAAATGAGAAATCAATGGAATATTAAAGCCAGAGAGCATGTGTAGAAGACTTAGTGGGCCAGAGGAACTGAAAGTGCCTCCCAGGGGGAGAAACTGAGAAGGAAGAGGATTTCTAGTGTAGAACCCTGGAATAGTTCCAGAATTGGAGACACCAAATACTGAAAACAGGAAGATTACTTGGAAGTCTGTATGAAAGGCAATTAGATGCCTGCACCCCCTCCCCCACTCTCTCAGGAGATAGGAAGTTTAGTCTTAGATACTGAACCAGAGGCTCCGAATCAGGCACACCAAGCATAGGAGAAGCGGTGCAATATGGAGCAAAACTGAAAATAAGGACTTTAAGATAAGAGTTATCAGTAGTGCATGGTAGAACCATCCCCCTCTTATACCCAGTTTCCAGAATATCTGTAGGCCGACAGATATTTCCCTGCAAGAGAATGGAAGATCTTGCTCTGATAAAATTAACTCCAGAGAAAGAGTCCTAAAGATACTGAATACTTCCAGGGGTCCTCAATCAAATGGCCGATTCTTGCCTGATCATCCTAATGTGACGCCCACAAATCAACAAGCCTACCCCCTAGCCAAGTGTCACCAGACATTTAAAGAAAACCTCTAACATAGGAGACAGAGATCAAAACAATTGGAAGAGAAAATATCTCAGGAAACAGTAAAAGCGGAGAGATAAAGAAGAAAAAAAAGTTGTAACTATATACTACCTCAGGAGAGATTTGAGAAAATATTGCATTCGTGAAAGATGAACAGGATTCTTTTAAAAAGGAAGCTTTTGAAAACAAGACCTCTAGGAAATTAAAAATATGATAGCCAGTATAAAAACCTACAACACAGAAAGATTGTAAGATAGGGTTGAAGAAGTTTCCTCACTGATAGACCAAATGAAAGAGATGGAAAGTGGGGAAGAACAATAAGAAAATTAGAGGATTATTCCAAGAAATCTAACACCTGACTAATAGAAATTTCTGAAGAGAAAAAATTACAATAGGAGGGAGGAAATTATCAAGGATTAAATGGCGTGAAGAGATTTTTCCAGAACTGAAATAATGTCTGTAGATTGATACAGCACAATAAAAGAAAACCAATACCAAGATACAACACTGAAATTTTAGAACTACAAGAATACAGAGAAAATCCTAAAGGCTTCTAGAGAGCACAGTTACATACTTAGAGTTAGGATTCAAAATAGCATTCGATTTCTCGATAACAACAAACTAGGCCAGGTGTGGTGACTCACACCTGTAATCCCAGCTCTTTGAGAGGCTGAGGTGGGAGGATTGCTTGAAGCCAGGAGTTTGAGAACAGCCTGAGCAACAAAGCAGGACCTGTCTGTACATATATATATATATATATATATATTTATATTTTTATATATATATAATATATATATTTATATATAAATAAATATATATAAATAAATAAATATATATATATAAATAAATAAATAAATATATATTTATATATAAATAAATATATATATTTATATATATAGTTACAACTTTGTTTCTTCTTTATATATATATTTATGTTTATATATATATTTATATATATATTTATATTTATATTTATATTTATATATATATATATTTTTTTTTTAAACATAGCCAGGTGCACACTAGCATGCCTATAGTCTCAACTACTCAGGAGACTGAGGCAGTAGGATTGCTTGAGCTCAGGAATTCAAGTCCAGCCCAGGGGACAGAGTAAGACCCCATCTCTAAAAACAAAGAACTAGAAGACAATGGAGCAATACTTTCAAAATTTTGACAGGAAAAAAGTCTAAACTTTGAATTTTTTAACCAACTAAATTATTATCTAAGCTTGAGGGTAGTAAAGACATTTTCAGACATTGTACATAGACGCCCATTTTATGAGGCTCTACTAGAAGACACATTTTTATTTGTTTGAGATGGAATCTCGTTCTTCTTGCCCAGGCTGGAGTGCAATGGTACGGTGTCTGCTCACTGCAACCCCCGCCTCCCAAGTTAAGCGATTCTTCTGCCTCAGCACCTCGGGTAGCTGGAATTACAGGTGCCCGCCACCACGCTGGGCTAATTTTTTGCATTTTTAGTAGAGACGGGGTTTCACCGTGTTGGCCAGGCTGGTCTCGAACCCCTGACCTCAGGTGATCCACCCGCTTCAGGCTCCCAAAGTGCTGAGATTACAGGTGTGAGCCACCACGCCCAGCCTAGAAGACACTTTCTACCAGAACAAGTGAATAAATAAGAAAGAGGACTATGTGGGGTTCAGGAAACAGGGGTGTTAGTATAGGTGAGGGAAACAGAATTCCCAGGAAGAGTTCCAGTAGATAATGTCTCAAGAAACAGACAACTTAAAACAAACAACTGATAGAGTACCTGAATGAATATATTAACCAGAGTTTTATGCTCTAGGGAAAAGAAAAATTATACAAAAAGGAAATATACTCACAGTATACGGCATGGCTTGGCTACAAATAATATTTACATAGGCTTAATGCAACTCTTCATATTAATTTAACCAAAATTTGACGTAATTATATTGGAAAGATAGGGAGAGTGTATGGGGTAGTACATGAAGAAAGGTATCAGGACAAATTCTTAATCTTCCATAATAGGAATTAGATTAGTAATATAATAGTTATCTTTTGCCGCATAACAAACTACACCAAAATTTGTGACTTTTTTGTTTTTGGGACTCCAGCCCAGGCAGGAGTGCAGTGGCATGATCTTGGCTCACTGCAGCCTCTGCCTCCTAGGTTCAAGCAACTCTTCTGCCTCAGTGACCCAAATAGCTGGGATTACAGGCATGCGCCACCACACCCAGCTAATTTTTGTATTTATTGTAGAGACAGGGTTTCATCATGTTGCCCAGGCTGCTCTCAAACTCCTGATCCACCCTCAAGCGATCCACCTTCCTTGGCCTCCCAAAGTGCTGGGATTACAGGCATGAGCCACCCTGCGCCCGGCCCAAAATTTAGTGACTTAAAGCAAGTATTTATTATCTGACAGTTTCTGCGGGCCAGGAGTTCAGAAGCAGCTTAGACATTTCTCACAAAGTTGCTGTCATCTGAAGGCTTGACGAGCTGGAGGATGCTCTTCCAAGCTCACTCAGGTAGCCGTAGAAGTCTTCAGTCTTCTTCATATGGGCCGCTCTTAAGGATATGTTATTTAGCTTCTCTTAGAGCAAGTGATCCAGAAGAAGAGGGTAAGAGGAATTTCAGTGCCTTTTATGACCTAGCTTTGAATGTGACATACCATCATCACTTCTGCTATATTCTGTTTGTCACATAGACCAACCCTGACATGTTGTGGGAGGGGACTGCACAAGAGCTATTTAGAGGTTGGGTACCACAGGGAATAACTCAAAGTGAAAAGTCAACAAGTAATAAGTAAGCATATTATTTAGAAAGATGGAGAAAAGTCCTAGAAGCAAGAGGTTGCCCCTGGGAGTAGGAATCACGGGCAAGGAATCAAGAAAACAGAGACTGCTAGTTGTTGTTTTTTTCTTTTGTAATAAACCTCATAGAACAACTAAGAAATTTGAGTAAAGGCTGGGTGCGGTGGCTCACACCTGTTTAATCCAAGGATTCGATCTTCCAACCTCAATCCTTGGATAAACATGACACAAAGAGATGAGCATCAGATAGTGAGATTCTCTGGCATTTCACTAATGTGGAACCTGATAAAAAGGAAAAAAGGACTGTTTTGCTCTTCCTGGAGAATAGAAAGTTCTTGATTGGAAATGTTTATATAGCTTGGAGCTATAAATGGCTTATTGAAGGGAAGAGCCTTTTGGCAGGTAGTTGGAAAACACTTTATAGAATTCCTCAGGCTAAGGGTGTGTCAGTGAGGATTTGACACTCACTGGAGGAAGAGTTGGCCTCTGTCCCTGCTAGCCATACAGAGCAGCAGCCAGTCCACAACACCAGTGTATCTCCTTATGCCCCCGCCTCCAGCCCAGTCACTACATATTTACTCCTCTTGAGGAGCATACTGTTAGGAGCACCAGCGTTCTTGGACCATTTGTCTAGTCCATCTGCCTGAGGTTGGGATAAAGTGTTACAGGAATCAGGTATTTGAGTTGGTGGAGTAGCTGAAAGGGGTGCATTGGAGACTACCATATAAGTAAAAACAATTACATGAAACATTCAGGCTTAAATTTTTTAGCTATTTTAACACTTCATTAAAATGTATTGTTTACATTCTTCTACTGTAACCGAGTATATTGCATTTAAAATACTTCAGGGTCATCATGCTAAGCCTTGGCCTCCATGCCCTGGGATGCCTTCAACGTCTTTGCAGTGGGCAGTGGGGTATGCTGTGGAGGGGGGTGGGTTTTTTGTTTTTTTTTTTTTTTTTTGCATTCCTCAATATCTGTCTTTGTATTTTACTTTGCCCACAGATTGGGGACCACAAATTCAGTGCTCACCGGATCGTCTTAGCAGCCTCGATCCCGTATTTCCATGCTATGTTTACAAATGACATGATGGAGTGCAAGCAGGATGAGATTGTAATGCAAGGAATGGACCCAAGGTACTGAATCCCACCATTAGATTTTGCAGGCTGCTTTCCAGGTGCAGTTTCAGCCTGTGCACGGTTCTGTTGAGTACCTGCAGCAGGACACAGTGTCTAATAGCCTAGCTCTACACAAATAATAAGTGATTAATAGGCAGATTAGAACCTCAGCCAGTGGTCTGAGATAGGGTTAAAATGAAGGGAGTTTTGATGCTGCTGTTTTTACCCTACTATAAGAGAAATACATTTAATAGGACCTAGACTCCATGATTTTTTTTTTTTTTTTTTTGACTGGGGCTGGGTTTAAGAGTGGTGGTATATTATTCTGTGCACTTTTCTGGGCTAGTCATTTTAGCTGACAAAATAGTTCTTCAAATAAGTGTCTTCATTTATGTCCCTTCTCATCAGTCTAGAAGAGTGTTGTCCACTGGAGGTTTCTGCAGTGATGCAAATGTTCTGTTTGTATTGCCCAATATGGTAGCCACTAGACACAGATGGCTACTGAGCACTTGAAATATGACTAGTGGGACTGAAGAACTGAATTTTAAATTTTGTTTAATTTTAATCAATTTAATTTTAAAGTTAAATAGTCACATGTGGCTAATGGCTACTATATTAGACAACACAGGTCTAAAAGGTGGCAGATGTTATGGTTATTTCATGGTTCAGAAAATTGAAGCTCAAGGAGATCAAGCCCAAGGTTATCCCCTTAGCTGGTAGTCAGTTATTGCCCAACCTCTTAATCTGACAGTGGTGACAACTAGGGAGAAAAGAGCTAGGAGACTGTGTGTTACCCTCTGGATGATCAAAGTGCCCCAATACCGGAAGAGGATTTATATACCCATGGCAAGGCAGAAATCTCAGGTCAGGCCAGGCAAGGTGGCTCACGCCTGAAATCCAAACAATTTGGGAGGTCAAGGCGGGAGGATTGCTTGAGGCTAGGAGTTCTAGACCAGCCTGGACAACGTAAACCACATCTTTATAAAAAAAATTGTTTTGAATTAGCCGGGCATGGTGGTGCACACCTGTAGTCTCAGCTACTTAGAAAGCTGAGGTGGGAGGTGAGCCGAGGAGGTCAAGGCTGCAGTGAGCTGTGATCACACCACTACACTCCAGCCTGGGCAACAGAGAGACCTTGACTCTTAAAAAAGAAAGAAATCTTAGGCCAGTTACTTATGAGGAAAGACATAGAAGTAAGGTGTCCAAGGGCAGTTGTGCCCTCCTATTCTCTGAGGTGTGTGTCTGAAGGAGGCATGCTCGTCCCATGAATAGTCCAGAAGCTTCATTTAACAGAGATTGCCTGAACATCCATGATGAGCACAGCTCTATCATATATCTGAGGTATAGCAGTGAGAAAACAGCACCTCTTCTCATTCTGCCAACCTTTTTTTTGGGGGGGGTTGGGGGGGCAATGGAGTCTCACTCTTGGCACCCAGGCTGGAGTGCAGTGGTGTGATCTGGGCTCACTGCAACCTCCACCTCCCAGGTTCAAGCAGTTCTACTGCCTCAGCCTCCCATGAGTAGCTGGGATTACAGGCACCCGCCTTTTTTTTTTTTTTTTTTTTTTGAGATGGAGTCTCACTCTGTTGCCCAGGCTAGAATGCAATGACATGATCTCTGTTCACTGCAAGAACCTCCACCTCCTGGATTCAAGCGATTCTCTTCCCTCAGCCTCTCAAGTAGCTGGGACTACAGGCGCATGCCACCACGCCCGGCTAATTTTTGTATTTTTAGTAGACACAGGGTTTTGCCATGTTGGCTAGGTTGGTCTCAAACTCCTGACCTCAGGTGATCCGCCCACCTCGGCCTCCCAAAGTGCTGGGATTACAGGCGTGAGCCACCGCGCCCGGCCTCTGCCAGCTTTCTAGTAGTGATTTGGCAGTCACCAAGTACATGCATGGTATGGCTAAGAGTGAAAGTGATATGAGAAAAGTAAAGCAGAGTAAAGGCTAGTGAAGGATGGTGGAGTCTGTGCTATTTTCGGGTGATCAGGGAAGGCCCCTGTCATGGGGTGGCATTTGAGCTGAGACATCTTAATTGAAGTGAGGGAATGAGCCATCTGGGGGAAGAGCCCTCCAAACAGGGAGCAGTCATTGCAAAGGCCCTGAGGTAAGAATATGTCCAGAATGTTGGAATCAAGTAAGAAAGGGAGAAAGTGGAGGTGAGGAGGACAGACAGATGGAGAGGGACCAGAGTACATGCAGCCTTATAGGTGGAATTTGGATTTCATTTTCAGTGTGAATTGAAAGCAGAAAAAATGTTAGAAATCTCATTCTAGAAATTTACCCCAAAGAAATAATTCAAAAACGTTCTAACAGCAATAAGATGGTAATAGCTATTATGCTTACCAATAAAGGAAATAAATGATAGCATATTTGCATGTTGAAATATTATATAGCAGCCACTAAAAACAATAAACACGAAGACAGTGTAGCAACATGGGAAAGTCTTGATAAGTATTTTATGATTGTATCCATATAATTCATGCATGTAGGCGATCAAGGACTAAAAATGAATGTAGAAAAATGACCACTGTTGACTTTTTCAGTAGTGAAATTGTAGGTGATTGTGTTCTCTTTTTTAGAATTTTCTGTAGGGCAATGAAGACAACTTGGTAGAATGAGTTTTAGGCTGTGGTGAAGTAGTTACTCCATTAGATAGATTGATCTCAAAGGGCATGGGCTAAGTAATGTCAGTTCAGTTAGGGCCTGAGTCTCCCGTGGGCCAAGACTCGTCTCTGAAAGCACCTCACAGCTTTCCCTCTTTCCTCTAGTGCCCTGGAGGCTCTGATCAACTTTGCCTACAACGGCAACCTTGCCATTGACCAGCAAAATGTCCAGTCATTGCTGATGGGGGCGAGCTTCCTGCAGCTGCAGAGCATCAAAGACGCCTGCTGCACATTCCTCCGAGAACGGTGAGGTGATGTGGTGGGCCTGGTGAAGAACATGACTGTTTCATTTCTGGAATCTTCTGCCAGTTTGCTGAGTTCTTGGGACCATATATAGGTTTATGAAGGGAGTGAGCTGGAAAGGTTATTCTGCAGAGCTTACATTTCTTGAAATCAGTTTGTAGCAGTGCCCACTTCTTTAAGACGAATTTTTTCAGAACATGATTTACGTAGTCCAACTTGCCCTTTCCCTTGGCTTGACATGTACATTTTCTGTTCCTCCCTCTCCAATCTCACCAGCCACTAATTTAGCTGATTTCTCACCAAACTGATTTGTGCAGTGCTCCCCTACTGTTCCATAGCCATCTCCATCTTTGTTTAGGTACTTTGCCCTCTGAATTTCTTTTCTTTTCTTTTTTTTTTTTGAGACAGGATCTTGCTCTGTCACCCAGGCTGGAGTGCAGTGGTGTGATCTCGCCTCACTGCAACCTCTGCCTCCCATGTTCCAGCAATCCTCCCACCTCAGCCTACCGAGTAGCTGGAGCTACAGGCATGTGCCACCACACCTGGCTAATTTTTGTAATTTTTTTGGTAGAGATGGGGTTTTGCCATGTTGCCCAGGCTGGTCTCAAACTCTGCCCACCTTGGTCTCCCAAAGTGCTTGGATTACAGGCATAAGCCACTGCTCCCAGCCCTCTTTGAATTTCTTGACCTTCCTTTTCATACTTCAGTTATTTAAGAGCCTACCCAAATTTCACTTCCTGGAATTCTCTATCCTCCTTAGTCCACTGGGAACTATCATTGTATGCACTTTAATGGTTGGGACCATGGATTATACCCCCACCTATTTCCAGTGCTTGGCAGTGGGCCTCATGGGTCTCCTATGGCCTTCTGCCTGAGCAGTTAAGAAGGCTCTCCCTCCCCCTCAGGAGCCAGAGCTCTTGGTCATAAGGTAAAGGCCTTTTAACCAGCAGAGGCTTGGGGATGTGGGTTAGTGCTGGGCCACACACAGGCAGGAGGAACCCAAACAGCACCCCTGTGTCTGTGGTGCTTCGCACACCCAGCCTTCACCTGAGCCTACTCTGATCACTAGGTAGCTGGCCTGTCAGCATTCCTCCTGACTCAGATCTGCCCTCCGAACCTCATCCCCTCATGGAGCTGACCTCCCCTCCCCCATTCTCACTCCACCTATCCAGTTCAGTTAGCAGCTTATGGACCACACCTGCTAACTATTCATATCCTGCCCACACGGTGCTCATGGTCATCACACTGAGTACTGCTGTGTGTGCAGCTAGTCAAATAACCGTGGTAATGATGCCTAAGATTTAGTGAGGGGCTCATCTGCTGAACACTGGGTAAAAAGGGTTTCATCCTGAGGTAAGTGGTGCTGTTCACAGTTTTATAAAGACCTCGTAGTAAGAGTAAAGCTGCGGAACCAAGCTTGTCCCTGCTCTGGGATGCCTTCTGGGGCAGGCCAGAGGGCGCGTATGGAGATGTGAGGAGCACACACTATCTTTCCTGCTCGTTTGTGAGCTTTTTAAGACACAGACTGGACTTCACACAACTTGGAAAATGACTTCCTGTTTTCTTTTCCTTTCTTTCTTTCTTTCTTTTTTTTTTTCTGTAAGATAGAGCCCCAGGCTTGGAGGCCTTGGGCTTCACCACTGCTGAAATGACTTTCTGTGGCTAAAGTAGGATTAATCCTGGAAAGGATTGTTGGCGAGCCTCGAATCTTCACCAATGGACAACAGCTCCACATAGGGGGTTTTTGAGATTGTCACTGTCAACACTGGATACAGGCTATGTTGTAAAGTACTGTCATCTAAAAGTTGCTTAGAAAAGTGATTTTTAGGCCATATGAGGTGGTTCATGCTGTAATCCCAGCATTTTGGGAGGCGAAGGCAGGAGGATTGCTTGAGGTTAGGATTTGCAGACCAGCCTGTATGCCAGAGCAAGACCCTGTCTCTACAAAAAAAAAAGTTTTAATTAGTCAAGTGCAGTGGCTCACGCCTATAGTCCCAACTACTGGAGAGGCTAAGGTGGGAGAATCGCTTGAACCAGGAGCCCAAGGCTGCAGTGAGTTATAATCACCTTACTCCAGCTTGGGCGACTGAGCAAGACTCTGTCTCTAAAAACTAAAAAGAAAAAAGAAAAGTCATTTTTAGGCCAGTGCAGGTTTGCATGCACCAGTAACATTTTAGGAGTAAGTACTTACGCATAAACCTGATGTTTTCAGTCTATCCTTGACATTTTTTCATTCAGCCCTTCAGGACCCCTTCTGAGACCTAAACCTATACCTCTCCTATTTCCTGCCACAGACTCCAGAGCCATGGCCTGCTTTCTGTTTTCTCTCCAGTAATTCCTGTTATTGTCTCTGTTCCTTGGAATGATTCTCCCTGAGCCTGGCTACAGAATGTGGTGGTGTCTCCCGGCTCCCCACTTCCTATGTGCCCTTGAGGGTGCATCATTTTCTTTTTTTCTTTTTTTTTTAAGGCGGAGTCTCGCTCTGTGAGACGGAGTGTCGCTCTTGTTGCCCAGGCTGGAGTGCAGTGGCGCGATCTCGGCTCACTGCAAGCTCCGCCTCCTGAGTTCACGCCATTCTCCTGCCTCAGCCTCCTGAGTAGCTGGGACTACAGGCGCCTGCCAGCACGCCCGGCTAATTTTTTGTATTTTTGGTAGAGATGCGGTTTCACCATGTTAGCCAGGATGGTCTCGATCTCCTGACCTTGTGATCCTCTCGCCTCAGCCTCCCAAAGTTCTGGGATTACAGGCGTGAGCCACCACGCCCGGCCGAGGGTGCATCATTTTCAAGATTTGATTGCCAGCGACTTGAGGAAAACCATTCTGAGCACCAGTGGAAAAGATATGTGACAGCACAGAGAAGCCACAATGCTATCAGAGTTCTTAAAGCCACAGTTCCTGAGGCTGCTCAGTCTATTACATCTTCAGCCTGCTGCTTTTTTTTCCCCCTGAGGCTGGGGTTGACTTTTTCTGGTGGCCCTGTTTCCGGCCTTCAAATGTATGGGCCTCCTTGCTTTTAGGCAAGCACTGGAGTTGTGTATTTTCTTTCTTTTTTTTTTTTTTGAGATGGAGTCTCACTCTGTCACCCAGGCTGTAGTGCAGTTTCGTGATCTCGGCTCACTGCAACCTCTGCCTCCCGAGCTCAAGCATTCTCCTGCCTCGGCCTCTGGAGTGGCAGGATTACAGGTGCCTGCCACCATGCCCGGCTAATTTTTGTATTTTTATTTATTTATTTATTTTTGAGACAGAGTCTTGCTCTGTCACCCAGGCGGGAATGCAGTGGCAAGATCTCAGCTCACTGCAACCTCCACCTCCCAGGTTCAAGCGATTCTCCTGCCTCAGCCTCCCGAGCAGCTGGGACTACAGGCACGCGCCACCACGCCCAGCTAATTTTTGTATTTTTAGTAGAGATGGGGTTTCACCATGTTGGCCAGGCTGGTCTTGATCTCCTGACCTCAAGTGATCCGCCCACCTCGGCCTCCCAAAGTGCTGGGATTACAGGCATGAGTCACCACACCCAGCCTTGGAGCTGTGTATTTTCTGAAATTCTCTCAGAGGTAGATTGGAACATCAAATGCATCAATGAACCACGTCAGTAACCTATTTAATTCAAGTCACTGCTTCCTGCCTCTGATAAAGCATTATGTCTTATGCTGGCTTCTTGCTTCCAAAGTCAAGCTGTGTCAGCAAGGAAGAAGGTTTTGATGTGGCTAATGAAAGATGTGGGTCTCCATCAACCCTGTAGCTGTAGGTTTATTTTCCCTCATATCTCCCTTCTCCTCTGGCATGGGCCCCTTTCCTGCGTGGCCGCTCTCCTTCCTTTTCTCCCACTAATTGCCTCACAAACAGGCTCCTCACATCCCCCATCCTCTTGGATGTAAAAGCCCAGTTCAGTTAAGAAGGTGTGTTTTGGCTGGGTGTGTTGACTCACACCTGTAATCCCAACACTTTGGGAGGCCGAGGGGGGGTGGATCACCTGAGGTCGGGAGTTCGAGACCAGCCCGGCCAACATAGTGAAACCCCATCTCTACTAAAAATACAAAAAACTTAGCTGGCTATGGTGACGGGCACCTGTAATCCCAGCTACTCGGGAGGCTGAGGCAGGAGAATCACTTGAACCCGGGAGGTGGAGATTGTGGTGAGCCAAGATCATGCCATTGCACTCCAGCCTGGGCAACAAGAGCGAAACTACATCTCAAAAAAAAAGAAAAAAAAAAGGAAGATGTGTTTTGGCCGGGTGTGGTGGCTCACGCTTGTTATCCTGGCACTTTCAGAGGCCGAGGCAGGCAGATCACCTGAGGTCAGTAGTTGGAGACCAGCCTGGCCAACATGGTGAAACGCCATCTCTACTAAAAATACAAAAATGTGCCGGCCATGGTGGCGCACGCCTGTAATCCCAGCTACTTGGGAGGCTGAGCCAGGAGAATCACTTGAACCCAGGAGGCAGAGGTTGCAGTGAGCTGAGACCATGCCACTGCACTCTAGCCTCGGCAACACAGGGAGACTCCGTCTCAAAAAAAAGAAAAGGGGAAAAAAAAGGTGTGTTTTGTGCTCAGTATTGTGCCAAGCCAATCAAAGACACCCAAAAGTAGGGTACGAGAATCCTAACCTGAGAAGGAGAGTTTGGAAATGAATGCCAATGGCTACGTTGATCATTGGCTCCCGTATCCTTGGACTTGATCCAGCTTCTGCTCTGTGGCATTTTGAATCCTCCTCTTGGGTTGATGTCAAAGTGGTAGGAAATAGTGAAGCACATGCTGTAGAGGCCCAGGGAAGGTTTATCTTTATATCTGCCTTATATTTGTAAAGTGCTTTAACAAGTCTCATTCAGTCACTATAAGTGCTTTAGGAGAAAGGCATTTGACAGATGACTGAGCTGACATTCTGACCTTCAGCACTGTATTCCTCAGTGGCCATGAACTTTGCCTACATCTTGCTGTCTGCTTACGTTTCTGTGCTCTTTTAAATTCACATCGGTTTCCAAAACAATGGACAGAGCAAGCTCAGGCTGGAATGAAATAACTATGTAGAATTTTGACTAGTCATAAAGCCAGGCTCCAAGGTACCTTGCCCATTCAGTCCTTAACGGATCAACTGCTAGGGGACAATAGTGAATATTGCTTAAATAAATATAACCCTGTGCCTAAAACCTTAACTCAACGTCGGGGAAAAGACATAAACCTTTCTAATGAAGAAAAGCAAGCCTGGCCAATTTTTAATCTGATCAATACCATCTCTACAGAGAATCAGTCATGGAGCCAAATAAGAATCCCCCAGGGTCTGCTGCTGTCACCAAGATTTTAGAATCGCACTGGGCTCATTTGGAATTTTCTTAGATGCAACAGTAGTAAGAAAAACAAGCTGGGCACAGTGGCTCACGCCTGTAATCCCAGCACTTTGGGAGCCCAAGGCAGGAGGATTACTCGAGCCTAGGAGTTTGAGACCAGTCTGGGCAACATAGGGAGACGCTGTCTCTACCAAAAAACACTTTTTTTTTAAATTAGCCAGGTGTGGTCTCAGCTACTTGGCAGGTTGAGGTAGGAGGATCACTTGAGCTCAAGAGGTCAAGGCTATCATGAGCCATAATTGCACCACTACACTATACAGCCTAGGTGACAGAATAAGACCTTATCTCAAAAAACAAAAACAACTATAATAAAAAATTAAGACGGCCATTAACTTCATACCAGGTACCATGCATCATGGCTCAGCCCTAAGAGGTAGCTGTTGTCATCATCTTCTTTCAGGTGAGAAAATTACTGACACTTGGAAGAACATAACCCACCCAAGTTGCCCCATGAGCATCAAGGCCAGGATTTATCCTGGGTTTCTCTAGCCCTGATGAGTGTAAGTCTGCCAGGCTACCGTGGAAATGTGCACAAGAGTCCTGATTTCAATCTCAGCACCTCCACTTGCTTGTCTCGAGGGACTGTGAGCACCATTTTTGGTTTCCCTGAGCCTGTTTTCCATCTGTGAGTGCATTACTACTTTACAGGTTAAGAAGATTCTGGAGAATGTGTATAAAAGGCCTAGCAAAATACTTGACTCACTGATGGTAAATAAATGATAGCTGCTGCTGTTGTTTCTGGTTGTCTGAACAATTAGGCCCATGGAGTCTCTTTCTATCTAAAACAAGAAAAAATCCCAGCACTTTGGGAGGCCGAGGCAGGTGGATCGCTAGAGTTCAGGAGTTCAAACCTGCCTAGGCAACATGGTGAATCCCTGTCTCTACCACAAAAAGTACAAAAATTAGCCAGGCATGGTGGCACCTGTAGTCCCAGCTACTTGCGGGGCTGAGGCGGGAGGATCGCTTGAGCCCAGGAGGTCAAGGCTGATGTGAGCCGGGTTCACGCTACTGCACTCCAGCCTGGGGGACAAAGTGAGACCCTGTCTCAAAAAAGAAAAAAAAGGAAAAAAAAAAAAAAGAAAAAGTATAAGGGTTCCCATATTAAAGAAGCCATCTCTCCATGTTGTTTTTTGTTGTTGTTGTTTTGTTTTTGTTTTGAGACGGAGTCTTGCTCTGTCGCCTAGGCTGGAGTGCAGTGGCGCAGTCTCGGCTCACTGCAAGCTCCGCTTCCTGGATTCACACCATTCTCCTGCCTCAGCCTCCCGAGTAGCTGGGACTACAGGTGCCCGCCACCACGTCCGGCTAATTTTTTGTATTTTTAGTAGAGACAGGGTTTCACCGTGTTAGCCAAGATGGTCTTGATATCCTGACCTCGTGATCTGCCCGCCTCGGCCTCCCAAAGTGCTGGGATTACAGGCGTGAGCCACTGTGCCCGGCCCTGTCTATGTTTTTTAAACTCTAATTCTGTGACTTCAGTGCCTTCCTTGTGACCAAAGTTGAGATAGTGTCCTGGACACTCAACCAGGAATTTCAGTGGTGGAACGTCTCAAGCAGATTTTCAGTGCATGCACTCCTGTGACGGTTACTTCTCACCTTCTGACAGTTACTTTACAGAACTACCCAGAGAGCTCATTCCACCTGACGCACAGAGCACCAGGCCCAAAAGGCAGGGACCTTTGAGGATAATCTTTCTTCTTAATTTTATACCTTTAGAAGTTGAGTCCCAGAGAAGTACAGTTTCCAACAAAGCTGAGGTTAAGAATTTGTTTTCATTCTGTGGCTCTACCCAGAACCAGCCCGAGAATGATCAAAGATAACATCCTTTCTTCCTCTAATTTTTTTTTTCTTTTCTTATGCCAAAGGCTTCACCCAAAAAACTGCCTGGGTGTGCGCCAGTTTGCTGAGACAATGATGTGTGCTGTGCTGTACGACTCTGCCAACAGCTTCATCCACCAGCACTTTGTGGAGGTGTCCATGTCGGAAGAGTTCCTGGCCCTGCCCTTGGAAGACGTGCTTGAGCTGGTGTCTCGGGATGAGCTGAATGTCAAATCTGAGGAGCAGGTATGTGAGCCCGGTAGCAGTCCGTGCAGGTGACGTGAGACGCTGCTCTTTATAATCATTGTTTTATTTATTTATTTTTTTACAAAATTAAGATCATGACATATATGTGGCTGTTGTATATTATGGGGCTTGTTTTACTGTATCATGCATTTTTCATGAAAACGTTCTATGTTTTATTTATTTTTTTGAGACAGTATCTTGCTCTGTCACCTAGGCTGGAGTGCAGTAGCAAGATCATAGCTTACTGCAGCCTCATCCTCCCACATCAGCCTCCCGAGTAGCTGGAACTACAGGCAAATACCACCACACCCAGCTAATTTTTGTACTTTTTGTAGAGACCAGGTTTCACCATGTTGCCCAGGCTAGTCTTGAACTACTATCCTTAAGTGATCCTCCCACCTCAGCCTCCCAAAGTGCTGGGATTATAGGCGTGAGCCACCGCACCTGGCCTCTATACATTTTAGTGTCTAAATAGCATTCTGTTGATTTTTATCAACCTATTCACCTTATTCTTGCATGTTTGGGTTATTTCCAATATTTACTATTAGAAATAATCCTGCTGTGAACCAGAAACAGCAAGCATAGATAATTTTTTTGTTGTTTTTTTGAGACAGAGTCTCATTCTGTCACCCAAGCTGGAGTGCAGTGGTGCGATCTTGGCTCACTGCAACCTCCATCTCGCAGGTTCAAGCAATTCTCCTGCATCAACCTCCTGAGTAGCTGGGATTACAGGCATGCACCACCATGCCAGGCTAATTTTTATACTTTCAGTAGAGATGGGGTTTCACCATGTTGGCGAGGCTGGTCTCAAATTCCTGACCTCAAGTGACCCGCCCATCTCAGCCTCCCAAAGTGCTGGGTTTACAGGCGTGAGCCACTGTGCCCGGCCTAGTATAGATAACTTTTTGAAAGAATCTTGTTTTAAGGAAGAGCAGAACATTGGGGCGGCTGTGGGAGCGGTCTGTGAAATCAAGAGGGGTTTTTTGTTTGTTTGTTTGTTTTTGAGAAAGAGTCTTGCTCCGACGCCCAGGCAGGCTGGAGTGCAGCGGCAACAATCTCAGCTCACTGTACCTCTGCCTCCCGGGTTCAAGCGATTCTCCTGCTTCAGCCTCCCAAGTAGCTGGGATTACAGGT
The DNA here is from genome assembly GCF_028885625.2 of Pongo pygmaeus. Classification (NCBI taxonomy): domain Eukaryota; kingdom Metazoa; phylum Chordata; class Mammalia; order Primates; family Hominidae; genus Pongo; species Pongo pygmaeus. The sequence continues at coordinate 106,312,687 of NC_085930.1, read as the reverse complement.
GCCCTCTACCATGCCTGGCTAATTTTTATATTTTTAGTAGAGATGGGGTTTCACCATGTTGGCCAGGCTGTTCTTGAACTCTGGCCTCACATGATCCTCTCACCTTGGCCTCCCAAAGTGCTGGGATTATAGGCGTGAGCCATCATGCCAGGCCTTTTTTTTTTTTTTGTGGTGAGACAGAGTCTCACTCTGTCACCCAGGCTGGAGTGCGATGGTACAATCTCAGCTCACTGCAGCCTCAGCCTCCCAGGTTCAAGCATTTCTCCTGCCTCAGCTTCCCAAGTAGCTGGGATTACAGGTGCGTGCCATCATGCCTGGCTAATTTTTGTATTTTTAGTAGAGACGGGGTTTCACTATGTTGGCCGGGCTGTTCTCGAACTCCCGACCTCAGATGATCTGCCCGCCTCGGCCTCCCAAAGTGCTGGGATTACAGGCGTGAGCCACTGTGCCAGGCCTGGCCTTTTTTATTTTTTAAAGGTGAGAGAAATTACAGCATATTTGACTGCTGGTGGGAGTTTTCCAGAAGAGAGGGAAGAATTGATAATGTTGGAGAAATGGGAGAGCAGTTGTTGGAATGATGTTCTGGAATAAGTGAGGACAGTCTAGGGCATAAGGGTGTGCGTCTTTGATAGGAGCACAAGCCATCCATATCCACAGTAGCAGGAGGGAGAGCTGGGGTACACGCCCAGGGACAGGGGACAGGTAGATTCTTACTGACATTGTCTTCTGATTTTCTGTTTTCTCACCTGAGAGTGAGGATGAGGGACGAATGTTAGAAATTTAAGGAAGGCTGGGAGCAGTATCTCACGCCTGTAATCCCAGCACTTTGGGAGGCCAAGGTGGGCAGATTTGTTGAGCTCAGGAGTTTGAGACCAGCCTGGGCAACATGGCAAAACCCTATCTCTACTAAAAGCACAAAAGTTAGCCAGGCATGGTCCAGCTTAAACTCCTGGCCTGTAATCCCAGCTACTTGGGCTGAAGTGGGAGGATTGCTTGAGCTGGGAGGCAGAGGTTGAGGTGAGCTGAGATTGCGCCACTGCACTCCAGCCTGGGCGATGGGGCAAGACCCTATCTCCAAAAAAAAAAAAAAGAAAGAAAGAAAAGAAAAAAGAAATTTGAGGAGGGATTAAAAGGTATGATTTATTTTCCTCTTTCCTCTAGGAAAGGGGGATGCTAGAGAGGTGAAGTGGGCTTGATAGGAGCCTGGGAGAAAAGTGGACCTTGGGCTTGGCAGCATAGACACTGTGATTTCGAGGAAAAAGCCTCATTCCAAAAACTAGGTGTCCTGTCCCTAGCTCTTAAACTAATTAATATGACGGGGGGCGGGGGGCAGCTCACATTTATTTGAGTGATACATTTCATAAGGGCTATAGGGCTTTAGAGGGAGATATCCTTGTGGTTGGAGCCATTGAGAAAGGCTCCTTGGAGAACATGGATCTAGAGCCAGGCCTTAAAAATAGGGGAGTGGGTTTAGATGAAGAGGAGGAGATGAGAGGGCATTTTAGATGAGGGGGGACAATGTAAACAGGAGAACCAGCCCAGCCTCGCTGGAGTACAGAGAGGGTGATGGAGGGAGTTTAGAGGGAGCAGGGGTACAGGGGCAGCGGGAAGGGAAACAGGCATTTTGTTTTGACAGAAAGTAATAAGATGCCATTGATGATTTTTCACTAGGAAATCATAATCATAATGAAATTCAGGAAGCTGTTCTAGTAGCCTAGGAAGTAGAGAGAAATCAGGGATTTCAGAGACGAGTAGGAGAAAAGATTGATGGGCCCAAGGGACTGCTTCAGTATAGGAAGTGGAGGCATTGAGATTGGAGGCCTGGGGTGTGGCCCCTGATGGGAGGATTTGCTGCCAGAGCATCCACTCTCATGACAGGTCTTTGAAGCTGCATTGGCCTGGGTCAGATACGACCGGGAGCAGAGGGGTCCCTACCTGCCTGAGCTGCTGTCCAATATCCGCCTGCCCCTCTGTCGGCCCCAGTTCCTTTCAGACAGAGTACAGCAGGATGACCTGGTGCGTTGCTGCCACAAATGCAGGTGAGTGAGGGTGGACCTGCACAGGACACTGCCAAAGGTCTAAGCAGGGAAGAGGAGTTGGCCACCTGTTCCAGTTCTGGAAAGAAAGCATTTACAGTGATCAGTCTAATTCATGGCACACAGATTGGTCTGCCCTTTGTCTAGAAGCTGGAACAGGAAGTGTGAAGAGCCCGAATCTTATGCCTTGGGCAGAGAGATGTGCCATGTGGGAGCATCAAAGCAGAAAGGGCTTTCCCCTGCTGAGTTATCTGAGGATTTTCCAGCATCTTTCCCCACTGAGCTATTTATGAATGTGCAACCATCTTTACTGCCTGCTCTGACCCTGTCCACACCAGCAGCTCACTCAGTGGTGCAAATGGGACTTCCTGGGGCTCATTGCCCTCTTAAGTAAATATTAGTCAGTGTCGTGGGCATGGGGGGCCTCTGGCAGGTATAGGCTTTACATCTACGATGATGGGCAAGGGGCAGACGTGCTTACCAACACATGAAACTTTTACCCAGAGCAAATCAATGACAACATGGCACAGCAGAGTTACCCAAACAGTTCAGAAGATGGCAGGCCCTATAGGATGATTGCTGTAAAAGTAGAACAGCAGAGAAAAATGTTCATTCTCCTCCAGATTGCTTGTCAAATTCACAACCCTGAAATATTTTTTTCTCCTTTGCTGATAAAAACTTTACACATATTCAGCTTTCTTTCATTTTCCAACTCCTGGTTGGGATCAGCTGGTTCAGGAGGAAGTAAGTGTCTGTCCATGGCAGGTGGTGTGAAGGTGTGTGTCAGGATGGGGTGGAGTTGTGTCTGGAGGTAGCTAGGGCCCAGTGACCAGCGGTCTCAAGGGTGCTGTTGAGGAGTTTGGACTTTATTCTGTCGGCAGTGGGTGGCTATTGAAGGTTCTTAGCTTGAACTCTAGTGTGGAAGTGGAATGGAGGGGCAGGCCAGAGGCAGGGAAATGTGTCAGGAGCTGCCACTGTGGAGGTGAGTGGTGATTAATTGCAGGTTGCAAGCCACAGTGCCATCGTAGGGATGGAAAGGAAGGGCTAGGTCTGAGTGGCAACAGGGTGCATGCTGCTTGTCTAAACTCCCAGGTCCAGCCATTTTGGCCACTACCTTGTTTTTCTCATGCCTAATCTGTACACTAGCTGAGGTGGTCTTTGCTTGTCTTGCCCCTTTGATTTTGAGTATATCTCAGTAGCCATGTATGATTTTCCCAGAACTCACCTGGTTTCTTTGAGACCAGACCTTCCAGAAGGCTTCTCCTCCCAGGTTTCCCCTGCAGTTGGCAGTGGGGAGCCAGGCTCAGAGATGTAAACGGGGACTAAATCAGGGGGATACCTCCTGTTCTAGCATCTTCCACCTTATTCCAGGGACCTGGTAGATGAAGCAAAGGACTACCACCTCATGCCAGAGCGCCGGCCCCACCTGCCAGCTTTCAGAACCCGGCCACGCTGCTGCACGTCCATCGCTGGGCTTATCTACGCCGTAGGGGGCCTCAACTCAGCAGGTACCTTGCGGCTCCCCTTTATAGACCCTCATCTTGGACTCCATGGATGAGGAAGCACCAAACAAACTAGGCTGGCCCTTCTGGTTTCTCTGTTTTGTGCTGTCACCACCCTTGCTCCTCTTGGTTTTATACAGTTGCTCTACAGTTAGAGCATGTCACATATTCATGCCATTGAATCAGAATATTAGTGCTAAAGAGACCTTCTAGAAATCTTTGAGGCCTAGCCTGCTTACCTGACAAGTGAGGAAATTGAGCCCCACAGAACTTTCACTATGTTCATACAATTGTTTTTGGCAGAGCAAGGACTAGAACTTGGGTGTTCTGATTCCTGAGCCAGCACTTTTGCCCTAATATCACATTGGCTATGGTATAGCATCCTATCAGCCCTGGTAGGATACAGTCAGAGACCCAATTCCATACCAGGCTATTCACATTTGGTCATATGGATCTCTGGGGTTAGACTGAGAATGTCCCCAAGAGAAAGATTATCCAAATACACAGGGTCTACCACTGTCAATAATACTTTTTACTCTTCAGCCCCACCCCCTGTGAAACACACACATGCTTTACAGTCTGTGGGTTATTGGCAGTTTTTGAATTAAAAGTAAGGTTTTCAGAAAGCTGCATGGCCTCCCAACTTGGGGGGAGTTGGTGGGCACTCCCAGGCAGTTTTGTTTTTATTTTTTATTGTTTTTAATTTTTTTGAGATGGAGTGTCACTCTTGTCACTCAGGCTGGAGTGCAGTGGCGCAATCTCAGCTCGCTGCAACCTCTGCCTCCCGGGTTCAAGCAATTCTCCCGCCTTAGCCTCCCGAGTAGCTGAGACTACAAGCACATGCTACCACGCCCAGCTAATTTTTGTATTTTTAGTAGAGATGGGGTTTCACCATGTTGGCCAGGCTGGTTTTGAGTTCCTGACCTCAAGTGATCTGCCCACCTTGGCCTCCCAAAGTGCTGGGATTATAGGTGTGAACCACCGCACCTGGCCCAGTTTTGTTTTTAATTGAAGGTTAATGAGAGTTGGTTACTAGCTGCTGCTTGTTAATCATAGGGCCTGGAACAGGTAAGTCCTCAACTCAGTGCACGCTGGAGCAGCGTGCAAATGAAATGCTAAGTGCCCCATAGCAGCATACCACAGGAAGAGGGGGTTATTTTATTTGATCATCACAAAAACCTGATGAAAAAGGTAGGGCTGGAATGATCATTCCTTGCTACTATGAGTATTTATTGAGCACTAAGTATATTCTAGAACCATGCTAGGTGCTTTACCTGTTATATCATTTAATTCATAAAGATTATCTCCATTTCACATGTGAAGCAGAGGGTGGGGACACAAAGCCCCTTGCCTTGGGTCACCCACTAGCAAATGAAAGCACTGGAGCGCATGCCCGTCCCTCTGGCATGCCTCCTGCCTGGAGGAAATATTGTATCGATTCGCCTATACCTTTGGCTTTAAGCAGGTGGAGTACCTGATTGTAACTGAAAACTACCCTCTCTAAAAAATAAATACCTCCTGTCTGATTCTGATTTTCCTTAAAGAATTAGGTTTGAGGTGATCATGGCTGAAATTTCTTAGTGGGCCCTTGTGCCTTGAGTAATTCTGTGGGAAGAGCTAATAGAATTGAGTCAAATGTTCCATAAAATCAATGCCCAATAGCTGTGATCTAAACAAGTGGTCTCATTTGTTTTAATTTGAGTAGCAAATTTTTATGCAGGTGATTCCCTGAATGTGGTGGAAGTGTTCGACCCCATCGCCAATCGCTGGGAGAGATGCCATCCCATGACAACAGCCCGCAGCCGCGTTGGCGTGGCTGTGGTGAACGGGCTTCTCTATGCCATCGGAGGATATGATGGCCAGCTACGGCTGAGCACTGTGGAGGCCTACAACCCGGAGACAGACACATGGACCAGAGTGGGGAGCATGAATAGCAAGAGAAGGTATTCTGGAAGCCACGTGCAGCCCGAACATACACACTGAGCACCTGGGGAGCGCCATGCTAGATGAGCAGGGGCACACAGTAGAGTAAAATACAAGCTTTGGCCTGGGAGTTTCCTGCAGCCAGGCCAGCCACTGCCAGTACCTCCTGGGAGCGAGCCCCCATCTGCTTAAAAGTAAAATACCCGCCTTGTCCTTTGGGGAACTTGGGGAGACCAGACGTGGACATGTGGAAGTTGTGTTGTTATTTTAAGTGCCAGATAAGGACTGGAAATGTGTATTATGGAAGATTCGAAGAGGGAGAGAAACTGGACTGGAACTTCTGGAAGATTTCAGGGAAGAGGTGGGATTAAAGTTGAAACTTGAAGAATAAGGAGGATTTACCTTTATTAGTGATAAAAGGAAATCCAAGGTGTTTTTCTGTATACCTTCCTTCCCCAGGACTCCCCTCACACGTGCACTTCCACTACCTGGGGAGAATACGAACCAAAGCGATGTTCTTTTATTTAGGTCACACACATTCTCCCAGACAGGAGCACATAGGTATTTGCAAGGTGGGCCAAGTTGATAAGTCACTCAGTACATTCTAGCTACCTGCTCCCTCCACTTCTCTGCTTATATTGCCTGAATAAGAAGTGGGATTAGAAGACATCCCAGTGCCTGTGTTTAGCCCTTCTTAATGCTGAGGTGACAGGTGGCATGTTTCATTATGTCAGACACGTGATGGAGTCATCACATGTGTGGGCAGCTGAAAGGCTGGCACAGCCCAAGGAGGGGAGAGGAAAGCTGCCCAGGGCCCCCTTGCCCATTACCCAGGACAGCTCTGCACTGATTGCTTTTACACATTGAGCTTCCTTGACATATGCCTAATGTTGTTCCACATCCAGCAGCGTTCGCATGTGGATGTGAGCTGGGAGGGATCTGCCTTTGTACTGGTGAGACCAGTTCACAAAGCATCAGAGTAGGTTCCTTTGGGAAGAAAGAACTACGTAAGATCTGCCCCTCCCAAGAACACGTTGAGAGTCCTTTCCTCCCACCATCCCCACTTTTGCTCCTTGGATACTTTGCAGCTTCCTATGTTTGAGTGACTCATTGCTCCATGTCCCCAACCATGAGTAGCTTTTTTGCTTTGACTGCAGTCAGCTGTCCTTCCTTGTGTGTCTGCTCTGGACCACTTCCTTGCTTTGATGTTACTGGGTTTAGAGTGCTGTCTTGGAGGAAAGTTCTCTGGGTATTCCTTTCCTTCACTGTGGTTAATATCCTGTTATTAGTGTGGGCCCAGTTCCACTACATCCCTTTTAAATTACAGGCTACCTTAAAACGTTCCTAGTCACTTCTCTTCTGACATCCCACACAGCTGTCTGTCCTGCCAGTTAGTGACATCCTGCCATCCTTCCTTCCTATCTCCCCCAGTGTTCTACGCCATCCCATAGAACTTTCTTAACACTGAACTTTTCCAGTCCATGCTGATCAGCATTTTCTCCTTCTCTTCACACTCGCCTTTACCACCTAGTTGATAGTTAATCTCATGCAGTTTTGGGGCACCTCTTAATTCATTTTCATATTGTTCAACACCTGTTTTGTTATGTAATTTTTATGTTTGTTTTGTGTCTGTATCCAGAAGGATAGTGATCATGTCTAGTAAATTTGTGATCTTCCCACGGTACTTGCCTAAGGCAAGTCCCTCTCCTCTTTCGGGCTGGTTCAGGGGGTCTGTTATCATGTCCCTGAAAGGGACATTCTGTGGATCAGTTTGATTACTATGTACATTTAAAAGGTAGCAGCAAGCCAGGCATGGTGGCTCACGCCTATAATCCCAGCACTTTGTGAGGCCGAGGAGGGCGGATCACCTAAGGTCAGGAGTTTGAGAGCAGCCTGGCCAATGTGGTGAAACCCTGTCTTTACTAAAAATACAAATATTAGCCAGGCATGGTGGCAGGCGCCTGTAATCCCAGCTACTTGGGAGGCTAAGGCAGGGAGAATTGCTTAAACTGGGGAGGCGGGGGTTGCAGTGAGCTAAGATCGTGCCACTGCATTCCAGCCTGGTTGACAGAGTGAGACGCCGTCTCAAAAAAAAAAAGGTAGCATTAAGCCTGGTATGTTTTATTTTCCTGTTTGTTAGAAACCTAGATTCATTTTTAATCTTCACCAGCATCACATTTGAAAATAGTGAATTGGGCAGCTTGGCATTCGTGCTGAATTCCGTATAAGGCGTTGTGTACAAGGGAAGATTACATGATTACACCAGACCCCTGGGTCTTTGATATTAGGAGAGCTTGGCATGTAAGGAGTTGGGGAGTTGGACTTGTCTCATTTAAATCTGAGGCAGGCCTCTCTCTGGGCAGTCTTGAGAGACCTCAGCCTCCCCAAGCTATGGCTGCCTGTCTGTACAGTGATTATGGTGCTGTTTCCTTCCTTGCAGGATGTGCTAAGGGCTGAAAATAGCAAGTGGGCCATGCACAGTGGCTCACACCTGTAATCCCAGCACTTTGGGAGGCTAAGGCGGGAGGATTGCTGGAGCCCAGGAGTTTAAGACCAGCCTGGGCAACATAGTGAGACCCCTGTCTATACAAAAAAAAAATTAGCCAGGCATGGTGCCGTTCGCCTGTAGTCCCAGCTACTGGGGAGTCTGAGGTGGGAGAATCCCTTGAACCCGGGAGGTCAAGACTGCTGTGAACCATCATTGTGCTACTGCACTCCAGCCTGATGACAGAGCAAGACCTCATCTCAAAAAAAAAAAAGAAAATAGCAAATGTAGAGTACCTAACACATGTAGTAAATGCATGGCAAACAGGAGCTGTGGCATCAGCCACTACGATAAATTAGAGGCCATGCACATGATGAAAACAACATCTGTGAATTGAGTGGGAAAAAGCAGAAGTAACACAACAAACATACATTCAGTGCCTGTTACATACAGGACATCATACTTATCACTGTGAGGGTCACACAGATGAAGACCCTTTCCTGTCTTCCAGGAGCTCCTCACTTATTAAGAGGTGGCAGATAGATTGGCTGGGTGTGCTGGCTCACTCTTATAATCCCAGCACTTTGGGAGGCTGAGACAAGAGGACAGCTTGAGGACAGAAGTTTGAGACCAGCCTGGGCAACATAGCAAGACCCTGTCTCAAAAAAAAAAAAATTAGCTGGGTGTGGTGGTGCACACCTGTAATCCCAGCTACTTGGGAGGCTGAAGTGCAGGAAGATTGATTGAGCGCAGGAGTTCAAGGCACAGTGAGCTATGATGGTACCACTGCACTCTAGCCTGAGTAACAGAGCAAGGCTCTGATTAAAAATTCCACACACACGAAAGTGGCAGATAGATTCCTCATAGCCTGTAATGTCAGAACATAAGTGCTTTGTGGGCTGGAACTTTGGCTTGCTTACCACTCTAAACCCCAGCTGTTACAGATCTGATGGATGAATGAATGATTGTAACAACTGCTGTAATAAGCCACTCAGGGAGTGTGGGGGGCGGGAAAGAGTAATTCTTACAAAGGGGAGGAAGAGGAGAGTGGAAGTTGAGTTGGGCCTTCAAGGTAAATTTGACCTTCACATGGTGAGGTGGAAGGTAAGCATTTTAGAAAGATTAAGGACAGAGAAGAGCAGGGAGGGGAGGCAGCCTGCGGTAGAAGGGTGGGGCACAAGAGGAATGATGGGGCAGCTTCTGTCACCTCAGTTTTATGCTTTTACTTAGTCACATACCTTAGATTTACATTGCAGAAAGAGGCAATTGGTAGGTTTGTTTCTCAGTGAGCAAGAGAGGCTGCTCCAGGAAGGCTGCAGCTTATCTGGGATGACAGCTCTGTCTGTTTCAGTGCCATGGGGACAGTCGTGCTGGACGGGCAGATCTACGTCTGTGGGGGCTATGATGGCAACTCTTCCCTCAGCTCCGTGGAGACCTACTCACCTGAGACGGACAAGTAAGGACTCCAGCTCCCTTGAGGCAACTGGAGCTTATAAACAGAGAGTATAAAAATCAGAACTGTAGTTTTTTTAATTTAAGCTTCTCGAGGGTAGAGAATGTCTTACCTTTTTGCCCCATAGTACTTGGTATATACTAGATATTTAATAACCCTTGGTTAAGTGAAAGAATGAGTAAATAAAATTTTAAAACAAATAGTCTACATAGATGCTTGGAAATAGTTATTTAATGGTCTTTACCTCTTAGCTAAATCAGCCCATTTTAATGGAAATACAGGCAAGAGGGGATAAGAAGTAGATGAACAGCATGTTCCAAAGTGGGTAGGATATGATTTGGAAAAAAAAATGTTTTTAAGTTCTATGATCAGATAGGCTTGGGAAATGTTGATGTCTGAACTGCCAGAGTCCTTGTCTTTCCATAAGATATATTAACATTTTAAAGGCTCTAAGAAACCCTGCAGTAAATAACTCTGTTTAACCTTGGGTTTTATATACACACCAGTCACCATCTTGTGGGACTCATTTGTGGAACACTCTTTGAAAAACATTGACAAGGTTAGCCTGAGTTTTTCATTTCAGTATTTGAATCCTCTCATCTTATATAATAAAATATAAACAAATTAGTTGAATGGACTTATTAGGATGCCTTTAAGCCAGTATTCTGTTCACTTAACCAATCTACTGTGGATCAGACAGCAAGCTGGGTGTCTGAGATCCTTTAAAGCACCCAATGTGGTTGGGCCATGGGTTCCATCATGATCATCCTACCCTGCAGGCCTGTATCAAAAGCTCTTGGGCACAGAGCAGAGAGAACCTTCGTCTTCCCCAGGGTTGCAGGAAGGGACAGGGTAGCAGGGATGTCTTCCAACGTGAGACCTGTCATGAATAGCCAATGGGAGGTGTTTGCTCATCATAGGCAGGGAGACAACAAGGAGCGAGGCTGCAATAAGAAAGTGTTCACTGTAATCGAGAACAGCAATGATCCTCTCATGGGCTAGAGCACAGCGTGTGGATGGGAGATGGAGCAGGGTGGGTGGCATGTGGTGTGGGGTGAAGCTGAAGGGTGGATGAGGACCAAGAGGTGAAGAACCACATGAAGGGCCAGGCACAGTGGCTCATGCCTGTAATCCCAACACTTTGGGAGGCCGAGGCAGGAAGGTAACTTGAGCCCAGGAGTTTGAGGCCAGCCTAGGCAACATAGACCCTGTCTCTACAAAAAAAAAAAAAGAGAGAGAGATAAAAATTAGCCAGGCATGGTGGCATGAGCCTGTAGTCCCAGCTACTGAGAAGGCTGAGGCAGGAAGATTGCTTGATTCTGGGAGGTCAGAACTGCATTGAGCTATGATTGCTCAACTGCACTCCAGCCTGGGTGACAGAGTGAGACCCTGTCTCAAAAATTAAAAAAAGTTAAAAACCACATGAAGGAACCTGGACTCTCTTAGAGGAGACAGTGAGGAGCCACTGGACAGACATGGTGCAGGTACAGGAGGAGCAATCCCTCTGGCTGGGTGGGGTTGGATGGGACTGGTATGAAAGCCAGGCTGCCTGTAAAGAGGCTGTTGCAGTGGTCCAGATGAGAGGTCAGGGGTAGGACACTGGTAGTGGGGATGGGAACAAGCACTGACTAGGAAGCAAACCAGCCAGGACTTGGGGGACCACAGGAATGTTGATGGTGAGGGAGAAGCAGCCAGAATAGCACTGAGCTTTATAAGTACAGCAGCTAGAGAGCTGGTGGTCTGCTTAACAAGGCAGGGAGTGCAGGGAGGAGCAGAACTGTAGGAGAAAGAGGTCTTGTGTGAGACACAATGATTCTGAGCAGCCATGGAGATGAGCAGAGAAGATGGGCTGTGGGTTTGCAGCTTAGGTGAGAGGCGGCAGCCAGGGAGAACTGTCAGAGAGGTGGTGGGAGAGGTGATAAGAGGTGGAGAGATGGCCAGCACAGTTCACCTGAACCCTGCTAGGCTGTCTTGAGGGAACAAGAACCCTGAATCTCATGCTTCCCCTCCTATTTTGACTCTTTCCTGAAGGTGGACAGTGGTGACCTCGATGAGCTCGAATCGCAGTGCTGCTGGGGTTACAGTCTTTGAGGGCAGGATATATGTGTCAGGCGGCCATGATGGTTTGCAGATCTTCAGCAGTGTGAGTCTGGGCTCCCCCTGAAATAAGGGCACCTACTTCTTCTGTCTTTGAGATTTATTTTAGAAGATCATTATTTGAAAAAACTTCAGCCTTGCCATAGCTGAATAAAGTATCATCTAGTGAGGTTTCAGGCTATCCACTGCATCTTCTGAAATTCTGAACTTCTAGAGAATGAGCCAGTGTACACAAAAGAAGGGTAAAGGGTAGTCATATCTGCAGCCACCACCCTGTTCTACTGTCTGTTGAAAACTACATAGAACTGTGAGATTCCTGCCCAAAGTAAGTTCAATTATAGACCAAGTGTAAATTTGCAAACAGTTGTATTCTTTTGGATAATTTGTTTGAAATTGTATTTATTCTGTAAAAAAGGCTCAACAGCCATTTACTAGTCATTTCATAGTCAGTCAGTGCTGCAGTGGAGAGCCCTGGAGATTACAGGAGACCCAGCTCTCATACAGGTTCTGTCACTACCTAGCATTGCATCCTTGGGCACATCCTTTTTGTTTCCTTAGATGCAAACAGAAAGGGTTAGGTGAGGTGACCTCTCCCTGTCCCCATACACCAAAGAGCAGGCCTGCAGCAGAGGGAATACTGGCAGAGCTCCTCATCTCCATGCCTCCCACAGGAGTTTGACATCATGGGGGGCTGCTGTGCCCTGCACGGTCACTCCATGGACTGAGCTTTGCCTCTGACTGTCCTGTACCTGTGCCTCTCTCCCCACTGCAGGTGGAACACTACAACCACCACACCGCCACCTGGCACCCTGCAGCTGGCATGCTCAACAAGCGCTGCCGGCACGGAGCCGCCTCCCTGGGGAGCAAGATGTTTGTCTGCGGGGGCTACGATGGCTCTGGCTTCCTCAGCATTGCCGAGATGTACAGCTCTGTGGCAGACCAGTGGTGCCTAATTGTCCCCATGCACACGCGCCGGAGCCGGGTCTCCCTGGTGGCCAGCTGTGGGCGCCTCTACGCTGTTGGGGGCTATGACGGACAGTCAAACCTAAGCTCAGTGGAGATGTATGACCCAGAGACAGACCGCTGGACATTCATGGCCCCCATGGCGTGCCATGAGGGAGGGGTCGGTGTGGGCTGCATCCCTCTCCTCACCATCTAAGGCAGAGGATGGGATGTGGTGGGGCAGGGATCTGGTACAGACATAGGCGCTTCCTTCCAGCAACAGTCCCTCAGGAGAGGCAGTGGACCAGAAGAGATGGCGAAACGCGAGCTCGCTGGAGGTACAGTTTTTCCAGGTGCTTAAGCCCTCCCCCACTGTGCCACCCTTGTGACCTTCAAGCCTGGGTCATCAAGATGCACAGCACGGAACACAAGCTCCTCTGGATCCCGCAGCTGGTGACATGGAACTATTTTCTGGTCCACATGAACACAGGCTCCATCCAGGCCCAGCTCCTCCTACCCACCGCCTCTCTGTGGGCCAGCTGTTCACAGAAGGCCTTCCATCTGATGCTCCCCTTCGCCTGCTTGTTCTCCAGCCGAGTTCTGGCCAATTTGCCATGGGGAGGCTGCAGTGTCCAAGCCTGCTGGAAACTGGGATGTAGCTGGGGACGAAAGGACAGACCCAAGCGTTCTCCCTGCCTGAGATGGTGTGGCCACAGCAGTGGAGGGCTGCACACAGGCACATTCCTTCTTCCACAGTGGGGCACCAAGGATTCTGTCCTCACTGCTGGGTAAGCAGGGAGAAGAGAAGTTTTCCCCATGTCTAATTTTGGGATTTCAGCGAGGCCTTTTCCATCTGTCCAGGAGAACAGAAGGGAAAAAAAGATACTTGAAAGAAACTGAAGGAAATTTAAACAAAGAAACACTTGAAAGAAACTGGAAAGAAAAATAATTTTTTTTATGTGAACAAATTTTGCAGGAAGAAAAAAGCATAAAAGACACTAACGGCAAATCTGTGTTTAAACGGAAAACCGTCTAACTGGAGAAGGGCGGTATCCACCCCACATTCGGATCCCAGGGTCCTGAGGCCTCGCATTGAGCTGGTGGTTCCCTCTGAGCCCCAGTGTGTGTGGAATCAGTACACTCTTGACTGGGCCTGTAGTAAGGTGCTCATGGGGTTTGTCTTCACACCCACCATCAGAGGACTTTTAAAATCATAGGCGTAGAGAGTTAGCTATCTGCCGAATTACTGCCACTCTTCTTGGTGGGGGCTCCTAGCTGTGGCTGGGGGCTCCAGACGCCCCTGTGATTACCTCCTACTGCCACCATGGCGCTCATTCAGATTCCCCACTCTCACTAACATTCCTTCCTTTTTTGACCAGCAGGAAACAGCAGGTCTGGCCAGATTCTCACTTGCCCATCGATCTCATTCTTGGATGATTTCCCTCATTGTGATGCTTCTGGGGCACGTTGACCATATGCACCTCTAGAACCTAACCAGGGGCTTCCTTCTACCAGCTGTGGGCTGGCTTGGTCTGGTAACCTTGTCTGCCCTGCCATTCCACTGCTCCTCCATCCACTTGCCAATCCCAAGAGTCTGGCCTCCCTCCAGCCCTGGGCAAACTGACCAGCAAGGTGGACCTTTACATTCAAGCACAGCTGGCTTTTATGACATAAAGAACTAAAGGCCGAAAGAATCTTGCTGCTGCAAAGAACAGATTTTATATTTCTTCCTCTAATCTTGGCAAACGACCTTTACCTTTTGGAAAGATTTCATACTGCTTCCTCCTTCTCCCTGGATGGGACCTAATGTAGCACAGCGGGACTCAAAGAGGAGGACATTTTCTCTTGCCAGTGCACTGGGCAGTGGGGCTGTCCTTCAACTGCTGCTGCCAAAATTGGTTTTCTAAAATTCTTCCAGTAGAGACTAAAAGAAGATGCAATTCCTGTAACCCAAGACTGAGTCTTAGGGCTCCAGTCTCCACCTGCTTGGTTTCCTGTCCTTTGCTGCCTGTCTGGGGTGGCCTGGAAGCCTGTTCAGAAAGGCACAATGTGGAGCCTGGGGTGTCTCCCCCACCCCAGGACCGTCAGGTTTACCAGTGTGTGCAATCGCCATGTATTCAGAGGGAAGTACCTTTGTTACCTACAACTTAGGAGCTAGGCCTCTGCTACAAGCACTTGAAAATGATATTTTTATTTTTAACGTCTCAACAATCTGATATCGGATGTCGTTTAACCTGGGCTCATGGTAGAGCTCCAACATTTCTCCCTCCTTCCTGGTTTGCCTATAGGGGTAGACTCGGAAGGCGGGTGGGGTGTGCATTTCCTGTTAGGAGTGTATCAGTGCTTGTCTTATTATAAGCCCCTTTCTTTTGTGAATTTGAAGTAGCACCAACAAGCCTAGATTGTGAAGGTATTAAGAATCGGTCTGTGGGCTACTGAGTGGGTCCTTAGGATACTGGCCCAGATTTTGCCACTGGGTATGGTAGGTCATTTTCTACCATGGCCTGCTGCTCTTGTAGTGGTCTTCCTGAGTCCAATCCCACCTCCTGGTGTAGAATTTACACTGCTGCACCTGAGGTCAATGTTTCAAAGTAAGATCAAGCCAGTGTTTTGATCTGGGCTCTGAGCACAAGTCAGCAAACACCAACATATTCACACTCTCCCAGTAGGTTCCTCAGTCTGATGGTGAATGGCTATTCGTAAATGGCTGGTCTGGCTCTTTGGTGTTGGAGCCTTTCCAATAGCCCCATGAAAGAAGCATCACCCAAGGATATTGTGAAAAGGATGTAACAAGGAGATAGGGTAGACATTGTGCTCAGTGGGCCTTGGGGCCTAGCCCAGCTCTGAGCAGAGGACTGTGGCATTCACTGTCCTTGAGTGTTTCACCTTCATGGATAACACACAGGCCTTCTCTTCTGGATTTCATCAGAGATTACAGCCAGATGGGAGCTGAAGACCGTTCTCTTGACCACAGAGGTGTGACTATGGGAATTCCTCCCAATTTATGGTTTCCCAGAAAATCTTAGTTCCTTTTATTTATAGAATGCATGTCTTTTGTGTTAAGAAACCAAAGAGAAATAAAGAGAACACTCCTAATAGCTCTTGTCCTTTCTTGGTTTATTTCCCAGCTATTAGAAGTACATGTTTGTTTTTTAATTGTGATTCACTGAAAAAAATATATTGGACAAAGTGGGAATATTTCTGTGAAAATAAGGGAAAAGCCAGATGTACAGCAAAAGTAGTCTTTGGAGAGATTTATTTTATGAGAGTCACTTCTGGTGAAAAATATGCAAAGACTTCATTTGCACATTGGGACTGCATATTGGTGCCTGTCCAGATCGCCCCTACTCTCGGATTTCCCCTTTTCTCCATTCACTGCCCTAAAACTCCAAAGTTCCCCAGTGGAATGTGGCTGCCTGTTGACTGCCTGGAATCAGCATCTCCAGTTCCTTTTTTATACTCTAGGCGAGAGGTGCTTTAACTTTGGTGCACATAAAAGTCACTGGAAAATGTTTAAACCACAGATCCGTTTCTAAGTCCCTCTCTAGAGACAGGTTCCCTAGGGCTGGGGTGCAGCTCGGCATTCTGGCGTGAGCAAGTTTCCTTGGTGATTTGCATGCTCTTCAGTGTGAGAACTATACTCCCATCTTCAGTTTCACTTCCCCAAATACAGCCGCCTTCCAGATCTGCCCTTCCAAGATTACACTGTGGTTAGTGTGGTTTTGCCTGTTGGGAAACTCTTCAGTCACACTTTTCCAAAAGTCAGCTTGTGATCAGTCTTGTCCATTGGACTCTTGGATGGCAACTTTATTTTTTCAAGTTTTTGGAAGGCATTTCACTCCCACACACACCCCACCAGGACATGTCTTACATATAAACACTATTATCAGTTGAATCTCACGTGGTCCTCAGTAATCCCCATGGAGCAGGTAACATTTTAGCATAAGGAAACTGCCTCAGAATGGCCAAGTAATTGACCTGACTCCAGCTAACCAGTGGTATTGTGAGAAATTGAGACCAGATCTCCACACTCAGAGTCCAGTCTGCCTAAGGACAGCAGTGTCTTCCACCTATGAAGGGAGCAGCATTCCTCCCAAAAGTCATAGACCTTGGAAAAGCAGACTGGGCAGCAAGGGGAAGAGTGAAGAAGCAGGTGCCTTCATGCTGAAAGAGATAGCCAGACTGTCTGGGAACTCTGCCCTCTGGGAGAAAGGCCAGTTGCTTGTAAAGTAGTAGCAGCCCTTTCCATGTAACCTATGCCCCCTTGACCAGAGCCAAAGAGCCCCATGGGTGAAGAGTGGACTGCTAAGTCAAACTGGACTCATCTGCTTGACTTTCCATTTCTTTTTTCTTTCTTTCTTTGTTTTTGTTATTTGGACTCCTTTCCCCCTCATGACCAACAGCAGAGCCCACTCCATTTCACCCCAAAGTCCAGCACTGCTGCTTTTTATTAAGCTACTCACAATAATATAGCAGTACACAACATTGCTTACTGCAGCCTTGAACTCCTGGGCTCAAGCGATCCTCCCACCTCAGCCTCCTGAGTTGCTGAGACAGCAGGTATGCACCATCATGCCTGGCTATTTTTTTTTATTTTTTGTAGAGAAGCGGTCTCACTATGTTGCCCAGGCTGGTCTTGAATGCCTAGCTTCAAGCAATCCGCCCGCCTTGGCCTCCCTAAGTGTTGAGATTACAGGTGTGAGCCACCATGCCCAGCTTAGTTCTGCAGTTCATAAAACCTAAACTTCATAGCATGACATAGAATGTCACTGAGATACTGACAGTTCCTCTCAGCTGCCCAGCAACGGTCTTCAGGATCTCAGTTTAGATGTTACCTTCATGAAAACGTCTCTGGTCAGCGTGGCGCTCCTCCACCTGCTGTGCTGGCCCTTGGCCATATTCTGCCATGCAGTGACCTGTTTGCCTGTTTTACCTGCTACGTGGTGAGCTCTGTGAGACTCTCCATTACTGTAGACACAGCATTGGGCATGAAGAAGAGGCTGAACAATAGCTTCTTGAAGAATTTAGGGACAATCAGGTATATCCACATTCAAATGTAACCTAATCATGCTCCCCTTGTCTTCCTCCTTTTTACATCACTGATTTTTTAATAGTTTCATTGAGTCATAGTTTACATACCTTAAAGTTCATTCATTTTAAGTGTCCAACTCAATGACTTTTAGTAAGTGTACAGAGCTGTGCAACCATTATCACCATCTTGTTTTAAAATATTTTAATCACTCAGTTAATCCCTTTTGCAGTTAGTTCCCCTTTTCACCTGCATCATCAGGCAACCACTATTTTATTTTGTCTCTATAGATTTTCCTATTCTGGACATTTCACATAAGTGGAATCATATAATATGTGGCCTTCTGTCTCTGGCTTCCTACTTTAGAATAATTTAGAAGTTCATTCATTTTGTAGAATGTACCAATAGTTCCTTTTATTGTTTTTAAATTGTATTCCACTGTATGTCTATACCATATTTTGTTCATTCACCGATTTATGAATGTTTAGATTGTTTCCAATTTGGGGCTATTATGAATAATACGGCTATGAACATTCATGTATAAGTCTTTGTTAGACATATATTTTCATTCCTCTTGGGTAGATCCTAGGAGTGAAACTGCTGGGATCATATAGTAGGTTTAGGTTTAACTTTTTAAGAACTTGCCAAGCTTTTCCAAAGTGGCTGTCCCTCTTTACATTTCCACCAGCAATGTATAATGGTTCAGGTTCCTCCACATTCTTGTCAGCACTTGCACTTTTCTGTTTTATTGTAGCCATTCTAGTGGATGCAAAGTGGCATTTCATTGTGGTTCATTTGCATTTCTCTGACAACTAATGATTTTGAGCATCTTTTCATGTGATTGTAAACCGTTTGTATATCTTTAGTGAAATATCTATTCAATTCTTGCCCATTTTTAAATTGGTTCACATGTCTTATTAATGAATTGTAAGAAAGTTTTACATATTCTGGATACAAATCCTTTATTTATCAAATATATGATTTGCAAATGTTTTATCCCAGTCTTGTCTTTATTTTCATTTTCTTTCTTTCTCTCTTTTTTTTTTTTTTTTTTTTTTTGAGACAGTCTTACTCTGTCGCTAGGCTGGAGTGCAGTGGCATGGTCTTGGCTCACTGCAACCTCCGCCTCCCAGGTTCAAGCAATTCTCCTGCCTCAGCCTCCTGAGTAGTGGCACTACAGGTGCCCACCACCACGCCTGGCTAATTTTTGTATTTTTAGTGAAGACGGGGTTTCACCATGTTGGACAGGATGGTCTTGATCTCCTGACCTCGTGATCTGCCCTCCTCGGCCTCCCAAAGTGCTGGGATTACAGGCTTGAGCCACCGCGCCCAGCCCTTTCTCTTTTTTTTTTTACTCACCATTATACTAACAAGGACTCTTTTCATTTTCTTAGTGGTGGTGGTTGAATTGTAAAAGTTTTTTACTTTGATGAAATTTAGTTTATCGGTTGTTTCTTTTATGGATCATGCCTTTAGTGTCGTATCTTAAGAACTTTTTGAAGTCTTCTTGTTTTATTCTTACATGTAGGTATGTGATCCACTTTGTGTTCATTTTTGGCATGGTGTAAGGGAAGAGTCTAAATTCATCTTTTCATGGGCAGATTTCCATTTGTCCCAGCACCGTTTGTTGTAGAGTATCTTTTCCCCATTGAATTGCTTTGATACCTTTGTCTAAATCAACTGGGCATAAATATAAGGGTTTATTTCTAAACTCTTAGTTCTGTTCCATTGATCTGTGCCTGTCCATGATTGTGTGTTATTGATGACTCTGGCTTTAAAGTATTCGTAAGTCATTAAATCAGGTAATGTAACACCTCCAACTTTGTTCTTTTTCAAAATTCTTTTGACTTTTCTAGATACTTTGCATTCCCATGTCACTTTTATGATCAGATTGTCAGTTACTACAGAAAAGCCTTCTGAGGTTTTAAATATATATTGTGTTTAATTTACAGATCAATTTGAGAATTGCCATCTTGACAATATAAAGTCTTCCAGTCTGTGAACATGGAGTTTGTGTCCATTTATTTAGATATTCCTTGATTTCTCTTAGCAATATTTTGTTATTTTCAGTATATACGTCTTACACTCCTTTTGTTAAAATGTTCATATTACTTTGCTATTATGAATGGAATTGCTTGCTGAATTTTGTTTTCAGACTTTTTGGTGCTAGTATATAGAAATACCATTGATTTTTGTTTATTGATCTTATATCCTGTGACCTGTCTAAATCAATCTGTTAGTTTTATCATTTTTTTAAAAAATGTCTGTGTGTGTCTTCCTTGAGATTTTCTACATTATCGTGTCATCTGCAAATAAAGACATTTACTTCTTTCTTTCCAATCTGTATGCCTTTAATTTTTTCCTGTCTTATTGTACTGGCTAGAAATCCAGTACAGTGTTGAATGAAAGTGGCAAAAGTGGACATCCTTGCCTTGTTCTCAATCTTAGGGAGGAAAGCCTTCAGTCCATCACTGTTCAATCTGATGTTAACCTGTGGGTTTTTCATCTATACCTTTTCCAAATTGAGGAAGTTTCATTCTGTTATTAGTTTCTTGAGAGTTTATATCATGAATTGGTGTGAGATTTCATCAGATGCTTTTTCTGCATCTATGAGGTGACATGTGGTTTTTGTTCTTTAGCCTGTTAATATTGTTATAACATTAATTTATTTTTAAGATGTTGATCCAACATTGCATTCCTGAGATAAATCCCACTTGGTTATGGTGTATACTTATTTTTTATGTTGTCGGATGTGGTTTGCTAATATTAAGTATTTTTGCATCTGTGTTCACTTGAGATATTTTCTGTAGTTTCCTTTCCATGTGATGTCTTTGGTCAGTAATACCAGCTTTCAGAATGAGTTAGGGAGTGTTGCTTACATCTCTATTCTGAAAGAGTGTGTGAAAGATTGGTATTTTTTCTTTTTAAAATATTTGATAGAATTCACCAAAGGAGCCATCTGGGCCTCTGTTTTTGTGGGCAATTTTTAAATTTCTAATTCATTTTCCTGACTCATCTGGGGTCCCCCTTAGGGTGGGCACCTGCTTCTCTTAGGGGGTGGGACCCTTGTGGTTAGGGAGATTCTTGCCCCACCAGCAGGGATTGAGATCACCAGAGTGAGCATGGTGTGTATCCTTACAAGCTCCTCACTTTTCCTCTCTCCCTTGCCTTAGGGTGCTCACCTCTCCTTGTCTCAGAGACCATCCCTGGTCTCCACTCTTATACTGCCCACCACCACCTTTTTCTAACTTCTGAATATAAGAGGCCTTAGAGCTCAGCCCTGGGTTCTGATTTCACTCCATGCGTTCTCCCTAGCTGGTACCACCTTATCCCACATGTGAGGAAGGTGTCTGGAATCTTATTTTTTGGACTGGCCCAGATTCATGCATTCACTTGGATATGTCCAATATGATCATAGTTCAAAGTGGAAATTTTGATTTTATCCTCAAACCCGGTCATCCCCCAGTTTTCCCCAATCATCTCACCTACCCAGTTGCTCATTCAGGAACCCAGCAGTGGGTTTTGAAGGTGGGAGAAGTTGAGGGTCATTCATTTCCTTCTTCCTCCTCTCCAATAACCAAGTCATGACCTAGTTCTGTTGACACTACTTCCAATCCAGTTCTCTCCTCTCTTGCCACACTAGTCCACACCATCAGCATATCTTTTAGAAGCTGGATTATGGGCTGGGCGCAGTGGCTTACGCCTGTAATCCCAACACTTTGGGAGGCCGAAGAGGGCAGATCATGAGGTCAGGAGTTCAAGACCAGCCTGGCCAACATGGTGAAACCCCGTCTCTACTAAAAATACAAAAATTAGCGGGGCATGGTGGCAGGTGCCTATAATACCAGCCACTTGGGAGGCTGAGGCAGGAGAATCGCTTGAACCCAGGAGGCGGAGATTGCAGTGAGCCGAGATTGTGCCACTGCACTCCAGCCTGGGCAACAGAGCAAGACTCCGTCCCCCTCCCCCAGCCCAGAAAAAAAAAAAAAAAAAACCTGGATTACTACGATGATCTCCTAACTGGTCTTGCTACTTCCCCTTGCTCCCCCTCCAATCTATAGACAGCAGAGCAGCCAGAATGAAATTGTAAAGTTGAAAATTGCAGTGTGCTCAGATCCCTCCAGTGGCTCCCAGGACCTCAGGGCCTATTCTCCTATTGAGATGGCCTGGGGAACAGTTCACACATAGCTCCCCTAACAGACAGGATGTGTGCCCCTGACCCAGGATGGAGGGGCTGGGGCACTTAGCCCCTGCATTCCAAGCAGAGCTCTACTTCATTCTTGATTTTTTTTTTTTTTTTTTTTTTTTTTTTTTTTTGAGATGGAGTCTTGCTCTGTCTGGGCTCATTGCAGCCTCCGCCTCAGGTTCAAGCAATTCTCCTGCTTCAGCCTCTCGGGTAGCTGGGATTACAGGCACCTGCCACCACGCCCGGCTAATTTTTGTATTTTTAGTAGAGATGGAGGATTCACCATGTTGGCCAGGCTGGTCTTGAACTCCTGACTTCAGGTGATCTGCCTGCCTTGGCCTCCCAAAGTACTGGGATTACAGGTGTAAGCCACCGTGCCCAGCCTCACGATTTATTTTTTAATTAAAAATACTGAATTTTAGGTATGGGGACAAAGCAGTAAACAAAACTGATAAAATTCCCTGCATCTTAGAGCTTAAACTAGAACAAGACTTGTCTTTCCGTCGTATTCAGATCTAATTTTGTGTGTTTTAATAAGATTGGGCTCTAATTTGGTTGAACTGAATCTGCAAGACTCTAGAGGAAGCCTAAACTGGGAGTTTTAGGGTAGGAAAGGATTTGGCTTCATATCTGCCGGGTGTAACAGTGTGGGTGAAGGACCCTGGGAGAGCAGGGCCACGGACACTATTCCCAGCATTACTTTTATTATTTGCCAGTAGACTATGGCAAACTTGTTCATAATGTTATTTTTTATACTATCTAAGTTTTAGCATTAAGCATGGATTGAGGAGCTTTACATCTTTCTCCTTGATTTTGAATTAAATAACTTTTTTTTTTTTTTTTCCTGAGATGGAGTCTTACTCTGTTGCCCAGGCTGGAGTGCAGTGGTGTGATCTCAGCTTACTGCAACCTTCTCCTCCCTGGCTCAAGTGATTCTCCTGCCTCAGCCTCCCAAGTAGCTGGGATTACAGGCATGCACCACCACCACACCCGGCTAATTTTTGTATTTTTACTAAAGACTAGTTTTCACCATGTTGGCCAGGCTGGTCTTGAACTCTTGGCCTCAAGTGATCCACCCACCTCAGTTTCCCAAAATGCTGGGATTACAGGCATGAGCCACTGTGCCTGGCCAAATTAAATAACTATTATCTAGGTGCTCACACATAAATTATTTTATGTAAACTATTGGCAAAGTTTAAATAATTTTGGATGTGCATGTCCTTTAAAGCCTCACTACTCAACATGTAGTCCATGGACAGGCAGCATCAGCATCACCCGGAAGCAGGGCCTTGTGGCTGGTCCTACAGGCCAGCCTCATCTTGCAGGGCCAGTTTCCCCAGACCTTGTGTGATGTGTGATGTTGACCACCATAGATGGGCCCTGAGTTTCCTGGGAGAAGTCACCCAACCCAGTCCCATCATGTGCAGGATCCAAGAGGCTGGGCCTAGTGACCCACAGAAGACCTGGATGAGGCCAGTAAGCACTCTTTTTTCGTAGTGGAGGGTTCTGCAAGGGAGTGATATGGTATGAATGTGATACGTTTGCATTCTGTGGGCCTGCAAGGGTTGGAAGTAGCCTTTGCCAGCTGAGCATCAGTTTCTCCACTGTGGGAGAGGATCTGAGGGTCTCGACTTATCTTGCTCAGCCCAAACCTGCCCATTTCCCAACCTCACTCCAGAGTCACCTCTTGCAGCGTCCCTTTTCCCCTCCTCTTACCCACCAGTGAGTGCCAACCAGGATTTAGGTGCCAAACAGGCCGGGCGTGGTGGTTCATACCTGTAATCCCAGCACTTTGGGAGGCTGAGGCAGGCAGATCGCTTGAGGCCAGGAGTTCGAGACCAGCCTGGGCAACATAGCAAAACCAAGTCTCCTCAAATAATACAAAAATCAGTCGGATGTGGTGGTGTGTGTCCATAGTCCTGGTCTGCTGTTCAGGGAGAAGTTCTGGCTGGAGCTGTGTGTTAAAGGTGGGGGCATTAAGAAACTAAAGGGGCTGAGGGGGCTGGCAGCCGACTCCTTCCTGAGCCTCTAAGCCTGCCCTCTGATGGCCCCCAGTTTCTCTCCACGGTTCCTACCCTGACCTCAGGGAGTCCCCCGACCCCCACCCAGAGCCTGACTCATTGGTCTCCTTACCCCACATCAAGCCAGTCCAGCCTCTCTCTAACACTTTATTCATTCACTCATTCACTTAAATCATTTTTTTCAGAAATGTTTTATTAAGCCTCACTTGTGGTTCTCTCCCAAGGGTGGGCTGCCCCCTTTGGGGGTGTCCGGATATGTGAAAGGGCATTTGGTTGTCACGTGACTGGGCAGGGAGCAGAGGTGTTCAGGTCCCTCACAAAACAAACTGCCTCCCAGGATGCCAGGAGCACCTTATAGAGAACCTTGTTCCACAGCCACCTACAGCTGGTTTAGGAGGGTGCGCTGTGAGCCAACACAGTACTGTCTGAACATTGAGAGTAAAAAGATAAGGGAAGGGCATTTCTAACCGGGAGAGCAGAGAGGCTTCCTGGAGGAGGTGACTTTTGAGCTGTGCCTTGAAGGATGAGTAGGGTTTACAGATACAGGATGGGGCAGGAATTCCAGGCAGAGGAAAGCAGGTGTGCGAAGGCAGAGGAGTGTGGACAGGCTCAGAGTTTTGGGGGCTCTCTAAAGGGGACACCCCCGGACTGTGCAGGACAGGGGTGCTGAAGGCCCCAGAGTGAGCTGGATAGGTAGGGAAAGGGAGGTCTGTGGCAGGCCTCTCCTCCTTTTTCCAGCCCTAGAAATGACTTAGGATGTTGGTGATGGTGTCTACTTGACTTTCTCATATAGGTCCCTGACCACAGGCGGTAGCTTGGTGTTCTCAGGCTGGGAGGAGGGCATGGCTGCCTCAGAGGACCCACAACTCCCTGGAGGCACCTGCAGAAGCTACGCTGAATAGTCACCACCATCACCTTCACTGACCGACCCCTCCCAAAAGGCCTGGGTGAGGGGGCTGAGGCGCCGGCAGGCAGGGCTAAAGGATAGGGCTAGAGGTGGCCCCTGGCTGAACTCCCTTCCCCAGAGCCCAGAGGGCCCAGACTCTGAGACTTGTTTCCGTCCTGGCTGCTCTTCTCAATTGCCAGGAGGCTCCACTTCTGCCACCAGTTTTCCCAAATGTGGGATTAAGGGGAGGGTGGGTTTCCAAGGAATCTCTTGGGGCCAGAGCCCAGGGGCCGGAGCCCAGCCAGGGCCCTGAGAGCACCGAGCGCCCTCAGCCAGCCCGGAACCCTCCTCTTCGCCTCCTGCGGAGGACTAGCAACCACCGAGACCCTCGCATTCCCCACACACTACAGGCCTCCCCCTTCCCAACAGCTTGCGTTAAGAAGTGCTGGATCCGCCCCCACTTTCCAGATGAGGAAACTAAGGCGCCATACTCTAAATTGCCGGCCCAGGCGGCGGCACCCCAGTGGTCGGGAGGTAACCAGGCTAAAGCCGCCGGCGAGGGGAAGGACTGGGTTCGCGGCGGAGTTTCAGGGAGGCGCGTCTGCGGGCTGGAGGAGGGACCCGGGGGACCACACCGGGGCGGGCTCGCCTCTGGCTCGCGCCGGGATCTTTGTTGGAACCGAGGGTCAGGAATCGCAAATACCGCATGAAGAATTCCCCCATGGCCAATCTGCACCCACCCCGCACAATCTCGGGGGGTCACCCACCCCGAGAGTGGCGGGACTGCCCGAGCCCAGGACCCCTGCCGTCCAGGGAAGCCGGAGCCTGGAGGGCCGTGTAGACCCATGGGAACCCCATGCCCCACCGTGGGATTTTCCCCTAAGTCATCCTCAAACCGTAGATGCAAGCCAGAGCCAGGAGAGAGAGACAATCGCTAGGAAGAACCCCAGTGGACTAGATGCGCGTCCATTAAAATAAAGGATGGCCACTTATTTATTTATTTATTTAGATACAGGGTCTCGCTCTGTCGCCCAGGCTGGAGTGCAGTGGTGAGATCTCAGTTCACTGCAGCCTCGGCTTCCTGGGCTCCAGCAATCATCCCACCTCAGCCTCCCCAGTAGCTGCTACCACAGACCGGCACCGCCACACTCTGCTAGTTTTTGTATTTTTGGTAGAGAAAGGGTTTCCCCATGTTGCCCAGGCTGGACTCAAACTCCTGAGTTCAAGCGATCCAGCCGCCTCAGCCTCCCAAAGTGCTGGGATACAGGCTTGAGCCACCCTGTCAGGTGTGTTCTTTTTATATAAATTTAGTAATTTTTAAAGTATGTATTTCTTTTATAAATAAGGATTTGCAATAATTTATAGCAAGAAAAAACAATGAGAAAAAATCATTTTTTCCACATTTGAACCTCAGGTGAAGTGATCAGGTGAGGTGGGTGGAGGGAGACACACATCTTCTTTAGAGCAAGAGAGGAGGGGACCTTTTGCTCACAGGGGCTGGGAGCTGGAGGGATGAAGACTCAGTTGCCCTCCCTGAAGGCACATTTTTGGGGCCATCTCCCAGCTGGAAACACATGCTATCTCTTTAATCCTAAAGCTGAGTTCTAAAGAAGCAACAAAAAAGTCATGATCATCTCCCTTTTACAGGTGAGGGAACAAAGGCACAGAGAGGTTAAGGTTACACAGCTGGAAGGGTATTAGCCCAGGTCTGCACTTTTCACCAAAGCCAGGGGGCTTGTTAAGTGGTCTCAGCAGAGGTTTAAGGTGCTTCAGCTTTTGGAAAGTAGCCAAAGGATACCGCTTACTAAATGTACAACCCTGAGGGGTCATGATATAGTTTGAGCGTATCTTCCTGCCAAATCTCATGTTGAATTGTAATCCCCAGAGTTGGAGGTAGGACCTGGTAGGAGGTGTTTGGATCATGGGGACTAATCCCTCATAAATGGCTTGGGCCATGCTCTTGGTGGTAAGTGAACTCTCGCTCTGAGTTCACACAAGATCTGGTCATTTAAAAGTGTGTGGCAACTCCCCCTCCATTCCGTCTCTTGTTTCTGCTTTCACCATGTGCCTGTTCCCACTTCACCTTCCACCATGATTGCAAGCTTCCTGAGGCCTCCCTGGAAGCCAAGCACATGCCAGCACCATGCTTCCTATAAAGGGGGCAGAACTGTGAGCCAGTTAAACTTCTTCTCTTTATAAATTACCCAGTCTCAGGTATTTTTTTTAATCTAGCAATGCAAGAACGGCCTAATACAGAAAATTGATAACGAGGATTGGGGCATTACTATAAAGATACCTGAAAGTGTATAAGTGACTTTGGAACTGGGTAACAGGTAGAGTTTGGAAGAGTTTGGAGGGCTCAGGCCGGGTGTGGGGCTCACACCTGTAATCTCAGCACTTTCAGAGGCTGAGGTGAGTGGATCACCTGAGGTTGGGAATTCAAGACCAGCCTGGCCAATATGGTGAAACCCTGTCTCTAACCAAAAATACAAAAATTAGCCGGTCATGGTGGCACGTGCCTGTACTCCAAGCTAATCGGGAGGCTGAAGCAGGAGAATCACTTGAACACGGGAGGTGGAGGTTGTAGTGAGCCGACATCATGCCACTGCACTCCAGCCTGGCAACAGAATGGCACTCCATCTCAAAAAAAAAAAAAAAAAAAAAAAAAGAGTTTGGAGAGTTTGGAAGAAGACAGGAAAATGAGGGAAAGTTTGGAACTTCTTAGAGACTGGTTAAATGGCTGTGACCAAAATGCTGATAGTGATATGGACAACGAAGTCCAGGCTGCCAAGGTCTCAGATGGAAATGAGGAACTTATTGGTAACTGGAGCAAAAGTAACACATGTTATGCCTTAGCAAAGAGCTTGGCTGCATTGTGTTCGTGCCATAGGGATCTGTGGAAGTTTGATTTAGGGTATCACAGAAGAAATTACTAAGCAGCAAAGCGTTCAGGATATGGCCTGGCTGCTTCTAACAACCTACATTCAGATGTGGGAGCAAAGAAATGACTTAAAGTTGGAACACACACACACATATATATATATATATTTGTTTGTTTGTTTGTTCATTTATTTGTTTGTTTTTGAGATGGAGTTTCACTCTTGTTGCCCAGGTTGGAGTGCAATGGTGAGTCCAGGTCTCAGCTCACTGCAACATCCGCCTCCCAGGTTCAAGCAGCTCTCCTGCCTCAGCCTCCCGAGTAGCTGGGATCA
The DNA here is from genome assembly GCF_028885625.2 of Pongo pygmaeus. Classification (NCBI taxonomy): domain Eukaryota; kingdom Metazoa; phylum Chordata; class Mammalia; order Primates; family Hominidae; genus Pongo; species Pongo pygmaeus. The sequence goes on along the minus strand of NC_085930.1, from coordinate 106,284,915 downwards.
CAGGCATGCACCACCACACCTGGCTAATTTTTTGTATTTTTAGTAGAGACGGGGTTTCACCATGTTGGTCTGTCTGGTCTTGAGCTCCTGACCTCAGACAGTTCACCTGCCTCAGCTTCCCAAAATGCTGGGATTACAGGCATGAGCCACCATTCCTGGCCAGAACTTATATTTAAAAGGGAAGCAGAATGTATAAGTTTGGAAATTTTACAACCTGGCCATGTGGTAGAAAAGCAAAGCCCGTTTTCAGGGAGAGAGTTCAAGCAGGCTGTGGCACAATGACTTGCTAGAGATATTTGCATAGCTAAAAGGGAGCCAAATGCTAATAACCAAGACAATGGGGAAAAGGTCTTGAAGGCTTTTCAGAGACCTTCGTGGCAGCCCCTCCCATCACAGGCCCTGAGGCCTAGTGAGGAAGAATGATTTCATGGGCCGGGCCTAGGGCCCTGCTGCCCTGCACACCCTCAGGACACTGCTTCCCACATCCCGACCACTCCAGCTCCAGCCAGGGCTCAAAGGGGCCCAAGTATAGCTCAAGCTGCTGCCACTTTGCAGTCTCACTTTGGAGAATGCAAGTGGTAAGCCTTGGCAGCTTCCATATTATGTTAATCCTGTGGCTACACAGAGTCCAAAAGTGAAGGCTTGGCAGCCTACGCCTAGATTTCAGAGGATGTATGAGGAAAGCCTGGGTGTCTGGGCAGAAGCCTGCTGCAGGGGCACTGCCCTCACAGAGAATCTCTACTAGGGCAGTGCCAAGGAGAAATGTGGAGTTAGATCCCACACACAGAGTCCTCAGTGGGGCACTACCTGGTGGAGCTGTTGGAAGGAGGCTGCCATCCTCTAGACCCAGGAATGTTAGAGCCACCACCAATGGCTTGCAATTTCAGCGTGGAAAAGTCACAGGGGCAGAGCTGCCCAAGGCCTTGGGAACCCACCCCTCCCACCAGTGTGCCTTGAATGCAGGATATGGAGTCAAAGAAGATTATTTTGGAGCATTAAGATTTAATGAATGGGCTGGGTGCAGTGGCTCATGCCTGTAATCCCAGTGTTATAAATAAAGTTTTGGTGCAGCAAAAGAAATAGCACTTGAATATAAAATTTTCTTTTTTTCGTCTCAGCAAGGCAATTTACTTCTATAGAAGGGTGCGCCCTCACAGATGGAGCAATGGTGAGTGCAAACCTGGGCAAGGGAGTGGAAGAGTTTCTCCTGCTGCTGTGTTGTTCCCCTATTGGCTAGGGTTAGACCGCACAGGCTAAACTAATTCTGGTTGGCTAATTTAAAGAGAGTGATGAGGTAAGTGGTTTGGCAGGAAAAATGGTTATGGAATGAGTCAGGGTGGAGAATGAGTCAGGGTGGAGCAGGTAATTGAAATGAGTCAGGGTGGAGCAGGTAATTGAAATGAGTCAGGGTGGAGCAGGTGATGGAAAAAGGTTGCTTTATGAGGAAGTTAAGTTTAAAGTAGAAGGCAAAGAATGGAACATACTGACATATTGATTCTTTGAAGAGAAATTTAGGACTCATAACTAACACCGGGACTTTGGGAGGCTGAGGTGGGCAGATCACCTGAGGTCAGGAGTTCAAGACCGGCCTGGCCAACCTGGTAAAACCTCATCTCTACTAAAAATGCAAAAATTAGGCAAGGTGCGGTGGCTCATGCCTGTAATCCCAGCACTTTGGGAGGCCAAGGCAGGTGGATCACCTGAGGTCATGAGTTTGAGACCAGCCTGACCAACATAGTGAATCACTGTCTCTACTAAAAATACACAAAAAATTAGCTGGGCGTGGTGGTGGGCACCTGTAATCCCAGCTACTCAGGAGGCTGAGGCAGGAGAATTGCTTGAACCCAGGAGGAGGAGGTTGCAGTGACCCGAGATCCCACCATTGCACTCCAGCCTAGGCGACAAGAGCAAAACGCCATCTCAAGAAAAAAAAAAATTAGCTGGGCGTAGTGGCACATGCCTGTAGTCTCAGCTACTTGGGAGGCTGAGGCAGGAGAATGGTTTGAACCTGGGAGGCGGAGGTTACAGTGAGCCGAGAGCTCGCCATTGTACTCCAGCCTGGGTGACAGAGTGAGACTCCATCTCAAAAAAAAAAAAAAAAAGATTTAATGAATGGCTTCTGGATTTTGGACTTGCATGGGGCCTGTAGCCCCTTTCTTTTGGCCAAATTCTCCCTTTTGGAATGATAATGTTTACTCAATGCCTATACCCCCACTGTATCTTGAAGGTAAATAACTTCTTTTTGATTTTACAGGCTCCTAGGTGGAGGGGACTCATCTCTAGATGAGACTTTGGACTTGAGACTTTTTTTTTTTTGAGTTGGATTCTTGCTCTGTCACCCAGGCTGGAGTGCAGTGGCTCTGTCTTGGCTCACTGCAACCTCTGCCTCCCGGGTTCAAGCGATTCCCCTGCCTCAGCCTCCTGAGTAGCTGGGATTACAAGCATGTGCCACCACGCCTGGCTAATTTTTGTATTTTTAGTAGAGACAGGTTTTCACCATGTTGGTCCGGCTGGGGGACTTCTGAGTTAATGCTGGAATGAATTAAGACTTTGGACTCTAAGTGCTTGGGAGTTGATAAAACAATTTTTAAAATAAATAAATAAGTAGGCCAGGAGCAGTAGCTCATACCTGTAATCCTAGCATTTTGGGAGGCTAAGGTGGGAGGATCACTCGAGTCCAGGAGTTCAAGACCAGTGTGGGCAACATGGTGAAACCCCAACTCTACAAAAAAAATATAAAAATTAGCCAGGCATGGTGGCATGCGCCTGTGGTCCCAGCTACTTGGGAGGCTGAGATGGGAGGAGCACTTGAGCCTGGAAGGTGGAAGTTGCAGTGAGTCGAGATAGCACCACTGCACTCCAGCCAGGGTGACAGAGCAAGAACTTGTCTCAAAAAAATAAAATTGGGCCAGGCACGGTAGCTCATGCCTATAATCCCAGCATTTTGGGAGGCCGAGGCAGGTGGATCACCTGAGGTCAGGAGTTCAAGACCAGCCTGGCCAACATGGTGAAACGCCGTCTCTACTAAAAATATTTAAAAATTAGCCAGGCATGGTGGTGGGCACCTGTAATCTCAGCTACTCCAGAGACTGAGGCAGGAGAATCACTTGAACCTGGGAGGTAAAGCTTGCAGTGATCCGAGGTCGCACCATTGTACTTCAGCCTGGGCAACAAGAGTGAAACTCCGTCTCAAAAAAAAAAAATTAAACAAATAAATAAGATTTTAGGGGACTGTCGTAAAGGCATAATTGTATTTTGCAATGTGAGAAGGACATGAGATTTGGGGGGGCCATGGGCAGAATGATATAGTTTGACTGTATGTCCCTACCAAATCTCATGTCAAATTGTAGTCCTCAGTGTAGGAGGTAGGGCCTGGTGGGAGGTGTTTGGATCATGGGGGCGGATCCCTTATGAATGACCTGGGCCATCCCCTTCATGATAAGTGAGCTCTTTCTCTGAGTTCACACAAGATCTGGTAGTTTAAATGTGTGTGGCACATCCCCTCCACCTTGTTCCTGCCTTCACCATGTGACATGCCTGCTCACCTTTCACCTTCTGCCATGATGGCAAGCTACCTGACGCCTCCTCAGAAGCCAAGCAGATGCCAGGACCATGCTTCCTGTAAAGCCTGCAGAACTGTAAACCAATTAAACCTCTTTTCTTTATAAATTACCCAATCTCTGGTATTTCTTTATAGCAATGCAAGAACAGCCTAATACAGGTCACTTCCTGTCTTTGTCCCTCAATTTCCTCCTCTGTGTGAGGAAACAGGAAGAAGAATCCCTGCCCTGAGTATTCAGCTGCCACGTGAGGTAATAGTGCAGGAAGCGGAAACTGGAAACCCCCAAAGGTGTTGGTGAGACCAATCCCCTTCCTGTCTGTCCTCTGAAACAGCTCTGCATATTCCCCCAAGCCCAGGGCCTGAGTATAGTCTGGATCCCCAGACTTCACTGGATGAAGCTCTAAATTTACCAGCCAGCCAGCTTTCAGGGCCAAGATTACTATCTTGTCTTACCTTCAGGTGAGAGAGACATTATAATAACATCAATAACGAACAGTAACCAAGCACTTGGTGTCTGTGCCAGGCATTCTTTCCTGCCAGCCATCCTCACAGGTATGAGGCAGGTAATACCTGCTTCCCCACCGTCTCCTACCCGAGCCTGGGCCCTCGAGACACTCACCAACCTAGCTAATGGGATGGCCTCCAGCAGTCGCAACAGGGCTCTCTCCATTATTCCCATGGTAGATTTTTAAGGCCTGGGTGACAATCTCATAGCTCAACAGCACTGGGCCACCACTGTCAAGCCTACCAACTGTCAAGCCCTCCAGGCCCCTGCCATTATCCCTTGTCTGATAGACTGCCACTTTTAGGCAGAAGAGATATGTAACTTACTACTCTTTATATATAGCTATTAGAATGCATCTCTTGAAATGATACACATTTTCTAACACCCCCAAAATGCCCGTAAGAATGATTAAAGGGCTGGGTGTCGTGGCACACACCCATAGTCCCAGCTACTCCAGAGAAAAGAGGGAGAATGCTTGAGCCTTCTCAGGAGTTCATCAGCCTGACCCCAACACAGCAAGAGCCCATCTCCACAAAAAATTTAAAAATTAGTCAGGCATGGTGGCACACACCTGTAGTCCTAACTATTCAGGAGACTGAGATGGGAGGAGTGCTTGAGCCTAGGAGTTAGAGGCTCAAGTGTGAGAACAGACACTCATAGCTCATGGCATAAGCTATGATCATGCCACTATATGTATTTAAAAAAAGATTAAAGGTTGAGGGGGTGGAAAATGGGATGGGTAAGGAAATGGGGTGGGAAAAATAAAAATAAAAGCAGAGAGGGGGATTGCGCAGACCAAGGAAGATAGCATGTCAACCCAACCTCCAATTTAGGCATAACTCCTTGTATATAAAATTGAGCACCAATCAACATCCTAACAATATAATTAGTAGCGCATCTGAAAGGATGTTCACTAAAGTTAACAATGCTTATCTCTCTGTTTCTTCTTTTAGCTTTTATTATTTGAAAACTTTAAAAATAATAAACAACTTTCAGTTTTACAAAAATAACAAAAGTATTTTAAAAATGCCTGTGCGGAGTCCGCATTTTATTCCACAATACATCTGCAACTTTTTTTTTTGTTTTTTTGAGGTGGGTCCTGCTCTGTTGCTCTGTAGCTGGGTGCTCTGCATCTGTAGCTACAGGCATGCGCCACCAAGCCTGACTAATTTTTTGAGGAGGCAAGGGTCTCACTATGTTGCCCAGTCTGGTCTCAAACTCCTGGGCTCAAACAATTCTTCCTCCTTGACCTCCCAAAAGTGCTGGGATTGCAGGCATATGAGCCACCATGCCTAGCCAGCTTTTTATTTTTTTATTTTTTATTTTTTTTGAGACAGAGTCTTGCTCTATCGCCCAGGCTGGAGTGCAGTGGTGCCATCTCGGCTCACTGCAACCTCCACCTCCCGGGTTCAAGTGATTCTTGTGCCTCAGCCTCCCGAGTAGCTGGGATTACACGTGCCTGCCACCACACTGGGTTAATTTTTTGTATTTTTAGTAGAGACAGGGTTTCACCGTGTTCGCCAGGCTGGTCTCAAACCCCTGACCTCAGGTGATCTGCCTGCCTCGGCCTCCCAAAGTGCTGGGATTACAGGAGTGAACCACTGCGCCTGGCCAAATTATTATATTTTTATGTTGAGTTGTCCATAAATGTTTTAACATTGAAATATTTTGTATTGGGCCGGGCGCAGTGGCTCACACCTGTAATCCCAGCACTTTGGGAGGCCGAGGTGGGTGGATCACAAGGTCAGGAGATTGAGACTATCCTGGCTAACATGGTGAAACCCCGTCTCTACTAAAAATACAAAAAATTAGCCGGGCGTGGTGGCGGGCACCTGTAGTCCCAGCTACTCGGGAGGCTGAGGCAGGAGAATGGCATGAACCCGGGAGGTGGAGCTTGCAGTGAGCCGAGATCGCGCCACTGCACTCTAGCCTGGGTGACAGAGCGAGACTCCGTCTCAAAAAAAAAAAAAAAAAAAAAAAAGACATATTTTGTATTAATATTTCCATGGTGGGGCAGAAACTCCAGTAAAATCAAGCCTTTAGAGGCTGTGGATGTGTTTGTTCAGGGACTGTGTACTCCCTATACGTGACCCACCGTCAGATTGAGAAGCTTAGATTGCCCCCAGCATTGACAGATGAGGAAAATGAGGCCCCTAGCCAGCTTTTTAAAAAGTTCAATAGAACTCTTTTTATTGAGATAAAGTTTATGTACCATAAAATACACCCTTTTAAAGTGTACAATTCAGAACATTATCATCAACCCCAAAAACAAACTTTGTACCATTAGCAGTTATTCTCCCATGTTGCCCTCCTCTCAATCCCTGGCAACCAATCCACTCTGCCTTTATGGACTTGCCTATTTAGGACATTTCATGTAAATGGAATCGTGTCAATCTGTGGCATTTGGTGTCTGGCTTCTTACACTTAGTGCGGTATTTTCAAGGCTCATCTATGTTCTGGCGTGTGTTAGTACTTCATTCCTTTTTATGGCTGAACTGTATTCTGTGGTATGAATAGTCCACATTTTATTTATTCATTCATCAGTTTATAGCCATTTAGGTTGTTTCCATGTTTTGGCTATTATGAATAATGCTGCTATGAATATTCATATACGAGTTTTTGTATGGAGATATGTTTTCAATTATCCGGAAATGTATAGCTAGGAGTAGAATTTCTGGGTTATATGGTAACTCTATGTTTAACTTTTTGAGGAACTGCCAAACTATTTCCCACAGAGGCTGTGTCATTTTACATTTCCACCAGCAATCTGTGAGGGTTCCAATATTCCCATATCCTTGCCAACATTTGTCTCTCTCGCTCTTTTTTTTTTCTGAGACAGACTGTGTTGCCCAGGCTGGAGCACAGTGGCACGATCATGACTCATTGCAGCCTTGAACTCCCAGGTTCAAGCAATCCTCCACCTCAGCCTCTCGAGTAGATGGGACTACAGGTGCACGTCATGACACCTGGCTAATTTTTTTTTAATTAAAATTTTTTGTAAAGATGGGATCTCACTATGTTGCCCAAGCTGGTCTTGAACTCCTGGGCTCACATGATCCTCCTGTCTTGGCCCCCAAACTGCTAGGATTACAGCTGTGAGCCACCGTGCCCAGTCTGCCCCTCTTTTTTTATTATAGCCATCCTAGTGTGTATGAAATGATATTTCACTGTGGTTTTGATTTGCATTTTCCTAATGGCTAAAGATGTTGAATATCTTTTCTTGTGCTTATTGTCCATTTACATATCATCTTTGAGAAATGCCTACAAGTCCTTTGCACATTTTAAAATTATTATTACTATTATTATTAATTTTTTGAGACAGTCTCGCTTCGCCCAAGCTGGAGTGCA